>NC_080749.1:19803078-20419328 GCF_020826845.1 Diceros bicornis minor | reverse complement strand
TCTTGTCTTCACATTCTTTGTTGTACAGATTTTGGAATGATTTATGCCATATAAAATAATGTGCAATTTCTAAATCCATGGAAAAATAAGATGTCTAAAGATTTCCATACAATTTAGCTTCCTACAAATTTCCCAGGATTCTGTTACCTAATATTGGCATCTGATCAATCCAAAAAGTCAAATTAATGTTTAAAAATAGTCTGCTTTGGGTCCGGCCCCCTGGCCAAGTGGTTAAAGTTTCGCACGCTCCACTTTGGTGGCTCCGGTTCGCGGATTCGGATCCGGGTGCAGATCTACTCCACTCACCAGCTGTGCTGTGGCGCTGTCCCACATACAAAGTGGAGGAAGATTGGCAAAGATGTTAGCTGAGGGTTAATATTCCTCAAGCAAAAAAAACAGGAGGATTGGCAGCAGGTGTTAGCTCAGAGTGAATCTTCCTCAGCAAAAAAATAAAATAAAAATAAAAACAGTCTGCTTTGTGAAGCCAACCTGCCCTCTCTTTGATTTACTCCACTTAGCAGAAATAAAAGATGAAAAAGCAACCCATCATTGCCTCTCTGTAGACCCTGGAGGCTTCTGGGCAATGTCTTTAAGAGATACAACCTCTGCTCCCCATAAAGTGGTAGTTTTTAATTTAGGGGACACCAAAGGCAGGGTCTTGAATGCAAACCAGGGAGGTTGGTTTTGTTTACCTGCTCGAGGACATGTCTTCAAATACTCACTGGTTCTTCAGCAGCCAGGCCAGATATGGTCCTTGTCAGACTGAGTAGATGCACCCTCCGGGTATCCCCACTCAACCTTGCCTTGTAGTGGTGGTCATGGGTAGGGTCATGGGAGCCAAGGAAAATACAGATAAGAGAAAGAGCTTCAATAATCCTCAATGATCACTTAGATCAATGGTTCTGAGCTTGGTTGCAACTGGAAACACCTCAGGAATCTGCCAGCAATGCTGATGCCTGAGTCCCACCACTTAGAGATTCTGATGCAATTGTCCGGGTTGTGGCCAATTGTTATCAGCAATTTTTAAACACTCCCCCGGTGATTTTAACATGCAGCCAGAGTTAAGAACCACTGAGTTTGTTCCATTCTCCCTTTATAGATAAGCTTGTTGAGTCCCAGAACTGGAATAAGGCCATGTGGCTCGTTGGGTGGTATATGAGGATTCAAACTCGGATTTCACAAATCTTTTATCAATGGTCTTAAGAAGAGTGGGGCATAGCCAGAGAGAGAAGAGAGGAAGAGCAATTTAAAGGGTTGGTGGGAATTCTCGTGAATTCTCTGATTTCTAAATAATTTCTGTGGTTCATCTAAGAGTTGTGGTTAGATCACTTCAAAATGTTCCCCAACGAGAAGGCATTACATGAGGAACCACAGACACCAGCCCTGGTTAAACTTCCTCCTTCAAAGCCATGCCCTCCCTTGGGAGTCGTGCTCACTAAAGCAAATAGAATTTAAGTAAAAAAGAACAAAGCTCAGGAGAATGCTAGACTTTCAATCTTGGTGTTCTCAGGGCTGAAGAATTATGAATGGGAACAGGACACCTACGCTCATGACACTGAAGAGGGACATTACACAAGTTTATAGGAACCAATTAACAAAAGTCAAGCATCGTAACACTTTTAAAATAATGCCAGCAACAGATTAGTTTACAAACCATGCAATGCTTTTGAATCACCTGAGGTAAGTTGTAAAAATGTAGATCACAGGGATCAACCTTTAGCGATTCTGATTCAGTAGAATCAGATCCCAGGAATCTGCACTTTTAAAAAGTCCCCCCAGGGGGCCAGCCCGGTGGCATAGTGGTTAAGTTCTCGCACTCCACTTTGGCAGCCCAGGATTCACAGGTTCGAATCCCAGACGCAGACCGACACACTGCTCATCAAGCCGTGCTGTGGCGGTGTCCCACATATAAAATGGAGGAAGATGGGCACAGATGTTAGCTCAGAGCCCATTCTTCCTCAGGAAAAAAAAAAAAAGTCCCCCCACATACGCACACCTCCCCATCTCCCCAGTCACACTGAGTGGGGCCAGAGCTCTCAGCAATGGGTGCTAGGAATCCCTCAGAATTTAACTGCAAAATACAACTACAAGCATCCTCATCACCACAATTCCCCTTTATCCTCTCTTTCCTCACTGCATGTTTAAGCCATCAGCAGTCTTGTCAACTCCACTAGCACAATGCATCTAGAATCCCACCAGTTCTCACCATCTTCAAGGCTACCATGTTGGTTTAAGCCACCATCGCCTTCACCTTGGACCAATGCAACAGACTGTAACTGATCTTTCTTTCACTCTTATCCCCTGCGATCCATTCTCCACATAGTTACCCAAATTTCTCTAAATAGATTTATTGAGGTAATATGTTACCTCAATAAATTTCACCCATTGTTAGTGTACAATTCAATTGTTTTTAAGTAAGTTTATAGAGTTGTACAACTTTCACCACAACCTAGTTTTAGAACATTTCCATCTCTCCCCAAACAGGATTGACTCCTGTTTGTAATCAATCTCAGTTCCCGTTCCCAGCCTGAGGCAACCACTGATCTGTTTTCTATCTCTGTAGATTTGCTGCCTTTTCTGGAAATTTCGCATAAATGGAATCATAGTACATGTGGTTGCTTATGTCTAACTTCTTTCACTTGGTAAAATGTTTTTGAGATTCATCCATATTGTAGCATGCATCCATAGTTCGTTCCTTTTTATTGCTCAATAGTATTCCATTGTATGGATTTACCAAATTTTGATTATCTATTCACTAGTTGATGAATATTTTGATTATTTCCAGTTTTTGGCTATTAGGAATAATAATACTATGAAAATTTGCATACATGTCTTTGTGTGGACATGTTTTCATTTCTCTTGGGTAAATATCTAGGAGTAGAATTGCTGGGTCATATGGGAAGTATATGATTAACTTTTTATAAAACTTCCAATATATTTTCCAAAGTGATGGTACTATTTTATGTTCCCACCAACAATGTATGAGGGGAGCCGGCCCCGTGGCTTAGCGGTTAAGTGCGCGTGCTCCGCTGCTGGCGGCCCGGGTTTGGATCCCGGGCGCGCACCAACACACCGCTTCTCCGGCCATGCTGAGGCCGCATCCCACATACAGCAACTAGAAGGATGTGCATCTATGACATACAGCTATCTACTGGGGCTTTGGGGGGAAAAAAAAGGTAAAGGATTGGCAATAGATGTTAGCTCAGAGCCGGTCTTCCTCAGCAAAAAGAGGAGGATTAGCATGGATGTTAGCTCAGGGCTGATCTTCCTCACACACACACACAAAAAAAACAAAAACAATGTGTGAGGGTCCCAGTTTCTCCACAGCTTTGCCAACACTTGGGATTGTCAGTCTTTTTGACAATTCTAGTAGGCTTGTAGTGGTATCTCGTTTAGTTTTCATTTGCATTTCTCTAATGGTTTATGATGTTAAGCATCTTTTCATGTGCTTATTATCCATTAGAATATCTTTCTTGGTGAAATGTCTATTCAAATCCTTTGCTTATTTATAAATTAGATTTCTTATTTTCGAATTATTAGTTCTAATAGTTTGAGTTTGTTTATTTATTTTTTGGTAGATTCCTTATGATTTTCTGCATACAGAATCATGTCTTCTGTAAAAAAAAGACAGTTTTACTTCATCCTTTCCAATCTACATGTATTTTATTTCTTTTTGTTGCCTTATTGCAGTGACTAGAACCTCCAGTACAATGTTGCATAGGAGTGGAGAGAGGGAACATCCTTGCCTTGTTCTTGTTCCTGGTCGCAGCGGTAAACCAGTGTTTCATGTTAAATGTGAAGTTAGCTGTAGGTTTTCCGTGGATACCCTACCCTTTTTCAGATTGAGGAAGTTCCTTTCTTTTCTATTTTGTTGAGAGCTTTGATCATGAGTGGATGTTGCCTTTTATCAAATGCATTTTTTTAAACAAGTATTAGAGATTTAATAGGTGTAATATTGAAATTAGACCGTTGATGGAGCTGGAAAAGGGAGGTCTGGAAGGCGGCAGCTAGAGGATCAGAGGAAAAGTCACTAAAGACTTGTTGCTGGATTCAGATTGCTAATATTTTGTTAAGGATTTTTGCATCTATGTTCATGTGGATACTAGTCTTTAGTTTTCTTTTCTTAGGATGTCTCTCCGGCTTTGCTTTTAGGATGATGCTAGCCTCATGTAATGAATTGGGAAGTGTTCCTGCAACTTCAATTTCCTGGAAGATATGTAGGATGGTATTAGTACTTCTTTAAATATTGGATGAAATTATCCAGGTGAACTTTTAAAAACCTATTTCGGATTGTATCTCTCCAGCTTAAAATCCTTCTGTTGCTTTCTATCCCATTCAGATTAAGATCCAAACTCCTCGCCTGGTTTACAAAACCCTAACTGGTCTCCTCTATCCACTGTTCCAAACTCACCTCTCACCTGCCCACCAGCCTCTCCCACTGCACTCCAGCCACCTTAGCCTTTTGTGCGTCCTTCAAACATATTGAACTTGCTCTCACCATGCCCAGCTTGTTTCCATTTCTGGGCCTTTTTGTTTGCTGCCCCCTCTGCCTGAAATGTACTTTCCCTAGGTCATTTCATCATTGGTGCCATCTTGTTTTCAGATCTCGGCCTGAACCTTACCTCCTCGGAGAGGCCTTTCTAAAGAAGAGGCCCGGGCCAGCCCAGTGGTGTAGTGGTTAAGTTCGAGTGCTATACTTCAGCAGCCCAGGGTTCGCAGGTTCGAATCCCGGCTGCGGACCGATGTACCACTCATCAAGCCATGCTGTGGCAGCGTCCCATATACAAAATAGAGGAAGATGGGCACAGATGTTAGCTCAGAGCCAATCTTCCTCAGCAAAAAGAAGAAGATTGGCAACAGATGTTAGCTCAGGGCCAATCTCCCTCACCAAAAAAATAAACTAATTAAAAATATAAAGAGGAGGCCAGACTAAAGGATCTCTCTCATCACTCTCTATCACATCACCCTATTTTAATTCCCTACATAACACTTAACCACGCCATGGAGGTTTTCTTTTTTATTTATTAATCATCTCTTTTCACTTGAATGTAAGCGCCTTAAGAGCAGGAACCTCATGTTTTTTCTTGCCAATGTCTTCCCACTACCAGGAACAGTGCTGACACATAGTAGGCAATCAATAAATATTGATTGAACAAATGAACATCAATAATAACAATAATTGCTGCTCCTTGGGAGCAGGCACTGGTTTAAATGCACTGATTTAAGAATGAGGTACTGATTAAGTGTTTACAAATATCATTTAATTTAATCTCTATAATAACGCTAAATGCAGATATTATTCTCCCCTATTAACTGAGAAGGAAATGAAACTTACAGAGGCTAAATAACACATTCATGGCCACACAGTGGTTAGAGTGCAGAGCCAGGCGTACCCCAGGTTTGTCTGATGTCAGAGCCTGAGCTAATCTGTACCTGGACATACATCCTCTTTGGTTACAGGCAGGAAAAGTGGATCTACCAAATCAGAGGTAGTGGCCTCTGGCTGACAGATCTTTGTGAAAGCCCAGGGTGAGGCTCCTTCATTCGGAGCAGTGATCTGCGAGGCCCCGAGGAACTGCTGCAAAGGTCCCCACCCCTGACACCGCCTTGCTGAGTAACGTAAGTCCTCCGACTGGGCTCAGGTTGAGCTTTCATATCCTCTTTTTGAAAATGGATTCGCTCCCTTAAACACAGTTGGCTTCATCTTTTACATAATGCAAATCCTTATTCCCGTCGTCTGTGAAACCAATCAGTGCCTCATGACTTCCACGTGTCTGTGAGCTATAGTGCTGGCTGCTGTAGACAGTCTCACCACAGAAACTAATAATAGCTAAGAATCACTTGAGAGCTTCTTCTACCCCAAGCACTTCACCAGGAGCATCTCAAGGATGATCTCATGTCATCTTCACAGCAGCCCCAGGAGGTAGCTCTGGTTATTAGCCCATTTTATGGATTAGAACTATGAAACTCAAATGGGTTAAATTACACACCTCACGTCACATCACTAGTCCATGGCAGGGCAGGCAGAGGATATGAACCTAGGTCTGTCTAGACTCCTACCGCCTACGCATGCCTACATCATTGAGTACAGAGTCTGGCAGAGAATCACATGTTATGTGATGTTTACTATTACTTTTGTACAACAGGGATAAAATGATGATAAAGATAACTCCCAGCATTGTGATGGGCACTTGAAATACATTATGTCCCAACAGCCCAAAGGGGGGTGCTGTTGGGGCCTACCCAGATCCCATTTAATTTGCGTAGCACCCTTCCCCCAGCAGCTGTGAGTGTTGGCTGCTCACAGTTCTCAGCTGCTTCCTTTTTCTGAGCCTTGGGCTGCCTAGAAGTGACTGCTTTCGCTCTGGAGGTGACCTTCAGCCAATGACTGACAGGTGATGCAAAAGTGTCTCAAGGCCGGATAACTCTGTGGTGTCCTCGGTGCTACAGAGCTCCCTGTGGGATGAGGCTGAGGTTAGAATTCAGCTGAACCTACGTCTCTCTTGGCTTCCTCTGTTCTGTCCTGCTTCCCTCATTCCTCTTCTCCTGAGAGCACTCGTACCAAGAATCCCCCACTCTGGTGTTGCTTCTACAGAACCTCTGACGAGCCCTCTGAGTCCAGAACTACTGCTGTATTTTGCAGAAGGAGAACGTGAAGCTGGAGGTGCTGTTCCCACTGAAGGCACTCCATGTTGCTGCTGGAGGTGTGACGTGACTCTGGGCTCCTGCTCATGGAGAGAATGTTTTTTCTCAGCTTCCCTCTTTGAAACTACTGCTTCCTAAGGATAAGAGGAGCAATTTCACCTTTACCAGCTCTATACCCGCTCTTTCTTATTTTCCTTTTTTCCCTGGCTTCTGTCTCATCATTGTCTGCCTTCATCCAGCATGGACCATGACTATTAGGCACATGCAGATAAGCTGGGGGCTGAGGTAGCCATGGATTTTGGCTGCCCAGCATGATTTTCCTCTTGTCCCTTTCACTCATAGCATACCCTGCCCCCACTTCAGCCACAGTGTGGGCACATGACCCAGGCTGGACCAGTGCACCATCCCTCTGCTGATGGCAGAGACTGGTTCAGAAGTGAGCACATGAGCAAGCAAGGCCAATCAGAGCCCTTCTTTGGGACTGTTTTGTAGAAACCAAGGGGAAATAGCCTCCTGCCTTTGAGAGCTGGAAGGATTTGAAGCTGGGGCTGCCTGTCACCATCTTCCCTGCTACATGGAAAATGCCCTGCTGAGGTAAAGGAGAATAAGTCAACACCCAGGGAGGAACAGCACTAAAAGTTGGAGAGAGCAAACAGTGGTATTGACAACACTGATGCAGTCCTGGGTCTGCCACACCTGGTGCATCCTGTCCTTCCCACTTATCAAGCCAGGGTAGGCCTTTCATTGATTTCTGTCTGTTGCACCTGAAAAAGTTTTGCTCAACACTGAGCACAGCTAGATGTCACTTCTAGGTGAGAGAATGTTAGGGCGTGGGCTATATTCTCCCAAGGCCTGTCAGCAGCTCAGTCATCAGAAGGTGGGAATTAGGACCAGACATCAGGTTTCCCGACTCCGGGTCCGGTTCTCTTTACTCCAGCTTTTCCAGGGAGATAATTATCAGGCCTTGCACCTGGGTACTGAATGACCAGGATGTGGGTCAGCCTGAAGGGAGCTCAGAGCTGGAGGATCTATCCAGCCAGAAATCCCTCAGGCAGAGTTTTCTCACCAAGGTCTTTTTAGCAGGGAGAGTTCTGGAGCTGAAGTTGGGAAAGGGAGCTGATAAAAGACACATCCCAGAGATATTTCTGGCCTTGGCTCAGCCCCATCAAGGCAGAGTATCCTCATGGGGCTTTCTGTCCTATTGTGGTTTTCCTTACTATGTTTATTCCTCCAGGGAAAATTTAGGATCTACTCATGGTGAGGCTGGGAGGTCTGAGGAAAGCATTCCTGCAGATGGAAGCCGGCCACAGCACTGGCCCTGGGGGACGCAGGGAAGGGCACCCAGCTTCCCTCGCTGCCCTCCTCTGCATCACCTGACCTGCATCTCGTGTGCCCACACCCTTCCCTGCATTAAAATCTCTTCTCAAGAGAGGATCGGATGTCAGTCAACTACATCTTCATGTGAATTTGAAATATTGCATGCTCTTCTCTAGGAGAATTTGGAAGCTAGATGGGTAATGAAAAATACTGTTCCTATTAGAAGACTTCAGGGAGCAATGGGTGTAGGAAGTATTTGTTGGTGAAAAAAGTGGAAGAAGAGTGGGGGGAAAAAGCATCCTTCCAGAACCTCCTGTTTTTATATGCAGGGAGATTCCTGGCTAAAGGGGCTGTGGGGGCCCTATCCCCTTCCTAGAAGTACAAATGCATGATCACAGGTGCCTTTTGGAGACTCTCTTCTCATTGATGTTGCTAATTCTCGTGGTCTGATTTTACCTACTGCCTTGGTTTGAGTCGCCCCAGAGGCAGACTCTAAGAATTTGAGGGCAAGTAATGCATTTGGGAAGCAATCTCAAGAAACGTTGATAGTGGGGTAGGCAAGTGAGACAGAGAAGGGATGGAAACAAATACAGGGTGTGTTATGAAGTTGGTTACTCCAGTAGGCAACTGGGGCTCAGTCCCCCTGGAGAACTCAATGAATGAACGAATATATGCCTGAATGACAGTAATTGCCTCTTTGAGTGCTTTGAGGTAAGTCAAGGACAGGGGTTGAGTCCTATGCCTGGATCGGCACAGAATGGGAGAGGATAAGGAGCCATGAGAAGACAGCTGCCACAGGAGTCGAGATGCAAGTGAAATTAGGAGTTCGATGGTGGCAGGAGCTCAGAGGGTGTGGTCACCTTCTCAAGGTGACCTTGAGAAGATATGACGGGAAGTTAGTCCAATCTTGCAGAGCACATTAAACTTCTCACAGAATCTGGGATGGGGCTGGATTCAATTTTACTTAATCTTGAATGACAGAGAAGCCTCAGCTGACACCCAGGTGGTAGATAAACAGGAGTAACTGAGAGACCTTGGTCCTAGGCTGGCTCCTTCCTCATGGCGTCAACTTAAGCAAATCTCTTTACCCTATGTGGTAGGCTGGACAATGGCCTCCAGAGGTATCCGTGTCCTAATCTCCAGAACCTGTGAATGTTACTCTATATGGCCAAAAGGACGTCGCTGATGTGATTAAATTGAGGATCTTGAAAGAGGGAGATTATCTGGGAGTATTCAGGTGGGCTCATAGTAATCAAAGGTCAATGCAAGAGGGAGGCAGAAGGATCAGAGTAAGAGAGAGGAAGTTGATGTGCCCAGGGAAGCAGAGATTGGAGCGATGTGGACAGAAGCCAAGGAGTGCCATTGGCTCGTAGAAGCTGGAAGAGGCAAGGAGTGGATTCTCCCCTGGAGCCACCAGAAGTAACCAGCCCTGCTGACGTCTTGATTTTAGCCCTGTAAGACTCATTTCAGACTTCTGACCTCCAGAATTGTACGAGAATCAATTTGTATTGTTTTAAGCCACCAAGTTTATGATCATTTGTTATGGCAGCAATAGGAACTAGTGTACCCTGCTATGCCTAGAGATCCTCATCTGTAAAGTGGAGCCTCGCCAAACTCAGGTGACCTCTGAGGCCCCATCTAACTCTCTTTCTGGTATTTGCATTCTACAATTATTATCCTGGCTTTCTTTTGGGCTAGATGAAGTATCTGTGTCTTTTCCGGACATTAAGAAGTCAAGGTCCAGTGAGATATAATAAGGACACGCTGCTATGGCTGAGGTGAACTAGAACCCAGTCACTTGTCTCTTTCCATTAAATTAAAAAGTCAGACAAGAGGTCTTACCTGCTTATATTTGTTTGGGTGTAGAACAATTTGAGCCTATTTCAACGGTGTTGGTATCACGAGAAGAGAGCTCAAGGTCAGACTCAGAGAGGACTTGAAAGTCAGAGTCAAGGTGATAAGCAACAGCTCATGGTGATGAAATAGAACCAATTTTCAAGTTTATAAACAGCTACAAAGCCTCACGGTCTCACGAGGTAATGCCACCCAGGATTACTATTTTGGAATTAAAGTAACATCAGGACATTTTTTCACCTATTAAGGGGCTTTTTATCGGAAGATCTTAACATGCATTTCTAGTCAACGAGTACTTATAATTTTCAGTCTCCACATGAGAAAAGGGGAAACATAAATCACAGAGGAGAAAGAAGAACAAAATTTCCAACCCTTAAATATGGGCTCATTGGAGAACTGGGTTCTAAAGGCCTGTGCAGTTCTGAGGACTACACTGAGTACTTTTAAGAGGATGAGTGTCGTTAATTCACCCTTTCTTTCATTAAACCAACAAATAGTTATTAAACATCTACCTTATACAGGCACTATTCTAGGCGCTTGGGATACATCAGTGAACAAAATGGGCAAAAGCCGTTGTCCGTGTGGACCGCACATTCTGAACACTTTTTTTTTTTTTTAAAGATTTTATTTATTTATTTTTTTCCCCCCAAAGCCCCAGTAGATTGTTGTATGTCATAGCTGCACATCCTTCTAGTTGCTGTACGTGGGACGCGGCCTCAGCATCGCCGGAGAAGCGGTGCGTCGGTGTGCGCCCGGGATCCGCACCCGGGCCACCAGCAGCGGAGCGCACGCACTTAACCACTAAGCCACGGGGCCGGCCCAGAACACGTTTGATGGAGGGTGGAATTACGGACAGGTCACTTGGGTACACCTTGTCCAATGGCAGAAATGCTGATGGCTCTAGAATTGGGGGACTATCCCAGGGCCCATTCATGGGAACTGAGTCACTTTGTTGGCTTGAGTCTTGGGCAGCACTTCCTCCTTCCCACCCACCTGGTCGTATCTCCTTTCAACTGATGTGCACGTGGCCCAGCAGGAAGAGTTGAGCTTGTGGAGCCAGATTCTGTGGTTCAGTTCTGGCTGAGTCACCCCCAGCTGTGTGTGCGACCCTGGGAAAGTCACTTTCAAACCTCTCTGAGCCTCAGTGTCCTGAGCTGTAAAATGGAGATGATAATAATTCCTTTGTATTGCTGTGGGTATTAAAGAAGGGAAAGTGCCTGGCCCAGAGTAGCTCTGATTCTATTACTTGTTCTCACTCCTAGTTCTGGGCTGGCCGAGCCCTGGTGCAAATAGTTACTCCGGGATTGAAGTAGACGTGAAACACAGCAATAAGGAGGAACGTCAGAACTGAGAGAGCCAAGTTTGTGGGTGGTAACGAGACAGCAGGCACGGGGCAAGGGGCACAGCTGGGAGAGGGCAAGGTAGTCATTCATTCATTCGTTTATTCAACAAATGTTCACCAAGCCCTCCTGTGTACATGCTCACTGAGTTGGGACCCAGAGAGGCTGAGAGAAAAGACGGGCACAGTCAGATGAGAGAGAGAGACATGTAGCAATTACAATACAGTGTCATATATGCTCTGATAGAGGTGTGCACTGGTGGGCTTCTGGAAAAGGAGTAGGGGTACATCTTCCAGCCTGGGCATGGGAAGGGTGTCAGAGAAGGGTTCCCAGACCGTGTCACAACTAAACTGAAGGCATTAGCCAGGTGGAAGGGCATTCCAGGCAGGGGAAAAGCAAGGGTGAAGGCAGAGGTATGAGAGAGCTTGGTGATTTGGGGGAACCCAGGATGTGAGTGTGGCCAGAACTTAGGGGTCAAGGAGGGAGATATAAAGGTGGAGAGGCCCTCAGAGGCCAGAACATGGAGGGCTTTGGATGTCAGGCTAAGGAGCTTGTAAACATTAACCTGAAGTAATGAGGAGCTATTGATGGATGTTTAGCTGGAGAAAGATATGACTAAACTCAGATTTAGAACTGTTCCTCTGACTGCGTCATGGAGAATGAGTGGAGTGGGGAGAGCAGTAAAGGTAGAAGCAGAGTGAGACATTAGGAGACCCCTGCTCAATTCCCATGAGTACGAGGATGGCTTGACTTGAGGAAAATGGCAGTGGGGCTGGACTGGAGGTTCTCCGTTTGGCTACATGTAGGAATCCCCTGGACAAATTTTAAAAATACTGATGTCCAGGTCCCACATCAGATTAATTAATTTAGAATATCTTGGGTGGGCTTGGGCACGGGTTTTAAAAAGCTCCCCAAGTGACTCTAATGTGCAGTCAAGGTGGAGGACCACTGGGTTAGAGAGACAGAAAGAGGAAATATCTCCGATGGGGTTCTCAGAATCACCTGGGAGGGAGTGTTTATTAAAAGTACAGGTTCCCCAGCCCCATCACTGAACTAGAATCTGAATCTCTGGAGCTCTGGTCTGGGAATCTGCACTCACAAAGCAGTGATTCTCAGCTCCCCAAGACTGGAAAACCACTGCTCTACAGGTGTAATAAGGGAGGTAACCAGCAGAACCTGGGAGGAGCAGAGCTGGAGGGACCATCCAACAGAAGTCCAGGAGGACACAGGGCAGAAGGGACCCAGGGACCACCCAGACAGGGATGGAAGGTCAACGGGGCTCCATCTGGCCCAGTCAGGAGTTTCCATCGCATGTTTGGGTTTGGGTATTGTGTTAGTGTCCTAGGGCTGCCAAAACAAAGTACCAAAGACTGGGGGCTTAAGCAACAGAAATTTATTTTCTCTCAGTTCTGGAGCCTGGAAGTCCAAGATCAGGTGTCAGCAGGGTTGGTTTCTTCGGAGGCCTCTCTTTGGCTTGTAGGTGGCCACCTTCTCCCTGTGTCCTCACATGGTCTTCCTTCTGTGTGTCTGTGTCCTAATCTCTTGTTCCCATTAGGACACTGGTCATATTGAATTAGGGCCCACCCTAGAGACCTCATTTTAACTTAATTACCTTTTTAAAGAGCCCATCTTCAAATACAGTCACATTCTGAGGTACCAGGGGTGAGGTCTTCAACATATGAAATTTGGAGGGACACAATTCAGCCCATAACAGGCATCTCAGAGCTGGAAAGGGAGAGTAAGACAGACAGGCTCTGACACCCGCAAGAAAAAAATATCACATAAATAGAACATTTCTATCAAGGGCAAGGTAAGAGAACACAGGCCTGAACTATAGCAAGAGGGTTTTTAGATTAGACCTCAGAAATTCTCCACCAGGAAGGTCACTGGGACACCTTGTTCAGGCACTGAATCAACTCTCCATCAGTGAGATGAATAAAAGGGACAAAAGCTATGATAAAAACTAGAAAAATATTATGGAGGAGAGAAAAGAAAGAATTGTGTTTATGACTGAATGCAATGGGAATGTTATTTCATGGAAAGTTCTTTGTATCAAATATTTTGTATTAAGGCTCCAAATAGCTTCCAGGTGACTTTCTAGCTAAATGTCTGGCGGTGTTTGAACGAATTCCGGTGTGAAGGCAGGGGAACGACTGGGTGACCGCTGGGCTACATTTCAATCCTCCGAGTCCATCAATTTTAGGCTTCTCTTTGGCCGAATAATATTCTCACGTCTCCCAATCTGAATTCTGTTTCTGCAACTGGCTTTTATTTCCTTTCAATCTAAAGCAACAATGAAATATTTACTAGCCCCTTGACAGAGGCAGTATAGCTCATATCTATGTTAAACAAAATGATAAAAGGAAATCATTCTTTGGATAGAGACTGGTAAAGATGTACCTAGCTGACTTCTAAAGAACATCATGTCCTCTTGTGTTTGTGAACTTTAGGTACAATAAAATCATTTTAAAATATCTCTTTCAAAAATTACTTTAGGGCCGGCCTGGTGGTGTAGTGGTTAAGTTCACGTGCTCTGCTTCAGCGGCCCGGAGTTCACAGGTTTGGATCCTGGGTGTGGACATATGCACCGCTTATCAAGCTCAGCTATGGCAGGCGTCCCACATATATAGTAGAGGAAGATGGGCACAGATGTTAGCCCAGGGCCAACCTTCCTCACCAAAAAAAAAAAAAAATTACTTTACCTCACCTGTTTAAGATATTGTTCATAATGAAATGATTAATGTAGAATTTTTGTAAAAGGAATGTTTAAAACAATTTAAATATTCACCAATTAAGGAAATAGTTAAATAAATTATTGTTTACCCATATGATGGAATACCTCGCAATTTTAAAAGCTGATTTATATGTGTAGATTTATATGTGTATAAAGTTGCAGAATAGTGTGATCCCATTTTAGTTAAAAATTAAATATATATATTCATGTATATATGAGCGTATGTTTAGACAAAAAAAAAAAATGATCTCAAAGGATATTCACTGTAGTGAATAATATGGTGGCCTTCCCAGCATCCATTCCAACTTACCCCATTGTACAGTAGCTATTTACTCAGTTCGGATGGAAACGACCCCACGCCCAACTCCAGAGGTTGGCCCTATTCATGGAGCCAACTAGGAAAATTCCATCCTTTCTACCACAGATATTAATTCAGGAATGGAAACTGACCCAGTCAATACTTGGCATTCCCCAGGCTCGGTGGTGGGTTCATAAGTAAGCACATGGCCAAATTTGGTCCAATCAGAATGAAGCCTAGGATGTTCACTCCATGGTTGTGGAGTTTCTCTCTCTCTTCCCTCTCTTCCTTTTCTTTCCCTCCCTGCTCCCCTCTCTGAGGAAGAACGTGGCCCTGTTGGCAGCTATGTCATAATTGTGAGGTGAGTCAGACTTGGGATGAAGCTGATATCTTGGAAGACAGAGCAAGGAGGTAGAAAGAAACTGAGTCTTTGGTGACATGGTTAAGTGACTGAATTAAACAAATCCTAAAGCCTGCTCTTCTTCTGGGCTTTCAGAATCTCCTTACATTTTCTGCTTAAGATGTTCAAAATGAAATGGTGGATGTGGCATTGTTTGTAACAGCAAAGCGCTGGAAACAACCTAAATGTTCATTCACTCAGAGAAATGATTAAATAAATTATGAGAGCCAATAGATTATCTTATTATTCCATCCATTTTGAAGAGAATTTTCTCTTACTTGTTACATAGTCTTCACTGATACATGCACCAAACTGTTATAAGTGCTTAACCTTGGGAATGGAGGGGTGTGCGTGTATGTATGTAGTCAGAGGGTTGGTGAGGGAAATTCTTTCACTTTCTACATTTTTGCACTTCTGTTTAGTTTTAACCTTTTACAATGAGCATATGTTATTTTCTTTTATAATTAAAAACTGAGGTTTTTAATCATAAAATATATAGATATATAAACTTTTCACAAAATAGTTTATGTCAAAGCAATATTGGAACTATTTCAGTCTACACTTGGTATTGGGGGCGTTAATGACTGAAAAGGGACAAAGGAGGAGCCTTTGGGGGACTGATAATATTCTGTTTATTGAAGTAGGTCCACATGTGTGTTCTCTTTGTGAAAATTGAGCTTTAAGCTTAGGGTTTGTGTATGTCATCTTCTACATGTATGTTAAACCTCCACAAAAGGTTTACATATAAACAGCGCAGGCTTTGGGAAGAGGGACTGCCAAGTTTAAAACCATGTAATCTCCACAGCATCTGCCATTGAGAACTAGATGAGAAGAGTTGTCTGCCATCTTTAAGAGGATGCTACAAATTATACATTTTTTCCCTGAAAGGTCTCCATTAAAAGCTAGACCATGGATTTCTCTTTCTTTCCTACTGATGGAAGAGCTAGGAGAGAGATGTAATTTCTGGGAACTGCTTCACAGGCTGGCTGTGAGACCAGTCACAAAGGATCTGGTCAACTCAATATCTAAGGCTTGGTGTGGGAACAGCTAAGAGTTTATTCATTTATTCCTTCAACAACCTTTTTTTTTTAAATTCTCTGCATGCATTGTGGTAAATGCCTGAAACACTAGGATGAATAAACTGTGTTCTTGCCTTGAGAAATTTCCCATCAGGCAGAAATAAGTTGGTATATAAACAAAATTAGAGAAACAAAGTGTTATTATGTCTACAACTGAAGTATGTACAGGGTATAAATAGTGGGAGAGAAACAGAGAGAAAGATCAGAACCCCTTAGCAGAGTGTATCAGGAAAGTCTTGTAGAGAATGGAATTCTTGAAAGAGCAGAAGGTGCTAGGTGTGCCAGCATTTGGCTGGGATTGAGGGAGAGCCCAGAAGACTCTTCCAGGAAGAAAGAATAGCAAGGGCAAAAGCTCAGAGGTATGAATGAGTTATCTAGGCAAGTTTGAGGAACCAAAGGAATTTTGCCTGGTTGGAAAGATAGGAGCTGGAGGGATGGGAAGGGTCAGGATAGTCGGAGAGGAAGGTGGCAGGACACAGAGCAAGAGGGCTTTCCCTGCCAACCTAAAAGACTGAAGGCGAACAGGGGAGCAGCAGGGTTAGAGTGATTTCTTGGAAAAAGCACTGTAACAGAGTGTGGAGGTGCTGGGGGAGCTGGCCCAGAGGCAGACAGACTGGCCTGGAGACCACTACAACAGTACAGGTGAGAGGTGGAAGGGGGGAGTCTGCAATAAAATAGGAGCCTGGTTGAGAAGGCGGGAATGATATAAGGGGTGTTAAGAAGGTGGAATCAACAGCGGTTGTAAGGGGTAAGGAAGTCACCTGCTGCTTGTAAGGGGTAAGGAAGAGTAAAGTCAAGAGGAGGTATTTCTAGACTTCTGGCTCAAGATGACAGGGTGGATTGTGCTACAATTTGCCAATAAAGGGAGATTGAAGATGCACAGGTTTTGGGGGAAAGATAGTTCTGCTTTTGGACACATTGAGTTTGGGGGACTTACTCAGCTGGAGATATTCAGGGACAGTTGGATTCAGGAGTCTGGGGGCTCTGTGGAGGTCAGAGGAGAATCAGGGGACAGTAGATGCCATAAACTGTTTTTTTGTTTTTTTACATGAACAGAAGAAAATGAAACAGTTATTTTGAGCTTATATAACTTCCTTTTCCCATATCAGATACAGCGAACTTTGTACTTTCTTCTATCTAATGCCCTACTCTTCTAAGTCTTTGACATTCCAATGAGAAGAGATGACTTATTGGTCCTTCACACGCAGTATCCCCTAGCAACCTCTGACTGGGCTCAGTACAAACTGCTTTAGCCAAGGAAGACCTGTCCCTCACAGTATATACATGGTTATTCTGGATAGAATTGTTTATAAATATTTTTATTATAAAATACAACACAGACACTGAAAACCACACAAATAAAATGTATGGCTTAATAAACTATTATAAAGCAAGTGGTATACAAGTCAAGAACTAGAACTTTCCCAGCCACCCAGAAGCCCCTTCAATATGCCCCATCCCAGTCCCAATCCCCTTCTTCCCCCAAAGGTAACCATTACTTGGAAAGAATTGTGGATCTGCACATCCATATAAAGTTTGGGCTAATTTGATCACAGAATCTTCATGCCGACATTGCCCTTTCCTGGGATGTCCTCCCATCCTTGCAAACCACCGTCAGCACGCCTCCCACGAAGCACTTCCAGTTGCCCCTTTCGATGTGTTGAATGCCCACCGTGTGTGTCGAGCATCAAGGAGTCCAAGAGAAATGTGTCCGAGAACCTGCTCCCTCTCTGTACTGCGTGAAGAGTTACTTCTATTTTATTTGATTTTTCCCTTTTGTTAATTTTGTCCCCACATTCCCCCTTTCCTGACTATATTGTAGTTTCTTTCAAAGTAGAAACAAAACCTACTGCTCCTGCATTCCAGGCCCTTGCTACTCAGAGGGTGGTCCGTACCCCAGCAGCACTGGCATCACCTGGGAGCTTGTCAGAAATGC
The DNA here is from genome assembly GCF_020826845.1 of Diceros bicornis minor. NCBI lineage: Eukaryota > Metazoa > Chordata > Mammalia > Perissodactyla > Rhinocerotidae > Diceros > Diceros bicornis. The sequence continues at coordinate 20,401,725 of NC_080749.1, read as the reverse complement.
AGAAGATTGAGCCTTACCCCAGGCCTACTCAACTGAAATCTGCATTTTATCAAGATCCCCAGGCGGTTCTCGTGCAGATTCAAGTTCAGAAGCCTTGTCCTTGAGCAGTGCTTTCTCATGCTTGGCTGCACATCGGAATCACCTGGGGGGTCTTCCAAAAACACTCCTGGCTGTGGTGGCTGCCAGCCAGAAAAAGCATGCCATCACTGCCTTGGTGGTGGCCTCCGTCGTGGCCCTGGCTGTCCTCGTCGTGTGTGTGCTGATACACTGCTGCCAGGTCTGAAAACACTGTGAGTGGTGCTGGGCCCTCACCTGCTGGCACCAGAAGCCCAGTGCCCTCCTGAAGGGAAGGACTGCTTGCTGTCACTCAGAAACAGTGGTCTGAAGAGCCCAGAGGAGGAGTTCGGCCAGGTGGACTTGGGCAGCCTGATGAAGACAGGACTTCTTCAGGGATGCCTGGCACGTGCCAGCAGAACTTTCCCACTGTCTGCGATCACCTGTGCAGCCTGATGCACTTGGTCAGAGGGTTGGTTTGGGCATCAGGATTTTTAACAGCATCCCCATGGGGTGACTAAGTGCCCCCACTTTCCCAGGACTGAGGGGATTTCCCGAGACTTGGAACCTTTCAGTGCTAAAACCAGGAATGTCCTCGGCAAACCAGGATAAGTTGGTCACTGTAGCCCTGGTGACTGTAATGTGCAGACCGAGCTGAGACATACTGCTCAAGAGAGCACATGGCAAAGGGGGGCAATACCATTCTGTTTAGAGTGTAAGTCCCTTCAAGGCAGAGCTGGCATTGAACAATTCTTTTTGCATGTCTTAATATTATGATACTTGGCACACCAAGCCTCTTAATAATGCTGATGGCTAATATGGTGTTTCTCCAAATGTTCCATAGTCATGTGCTCATTTATAATTTTCTTTATGGGAAAGGGAGTTTATAATTTAACAGTCACACCTGCAGGCCTGCGTACATACACACACTTCCCGCTTTCCAAGAAAAGATCTTAGGGCCCTTCCTATATAAATGCTGTTCTGGGTTGACTTTGGCAGTCAGTTGAGACACTCCATCCTGGGACAGCTCTTTACCCAGCCCCAGTCCCGGGTTCACGCCTGTGAGGGCACACTAGCTCTAAGTGTCACCTATGTTTCTTTACGACTTGCAAAAGATGAATAACATGTTTATATTTGGTTTTCCAAAGCCCACAAGTATAACAAAGTAAAACAAGTATACTTTAATCTGAAATGTGATGTGGGGAAATCAGGTGTAGAAGCCATGCTCTTGGTCATTTCTAGATTCCACCATAGCGGCCATGCAGTACAATGGTAAAAGGCAAGGCCTGGGAGCCAACCTCCTGGGTTCATTAGCAATGCTATTGAACCGGAGCTTCAGTTTCCTTATCTTTAAGATGGGATACTGATAACACCCGCTTTCTAGGGTTGTGAGGACTAAGTGGACTGTTACGTGCAGTGTCCTTACAACTCTTGACCCATGATGGAGCTGGCAGCTCCACCAGGAGTAACTGTGACTCTCATTCCTGCCGAGGCTCTTACCGCCTGCTTTGTTTCCTCTGGCTTCTTGGCCTGTCTTCTCTTTCCTGTGTGTATTCCTAGGATTAGGGATCTGGAGACAATTACTGAAAACGTAAAAAGGAACAGATGAGAACAAAAAAAGACACCACTCAACTTCGTATCCGTTCAATAGTCAGGTTGTATGCCCACCGGCTCTTACCCAAAGGTGCCTTTTTAAAATGTCCTGGTGGAGGTCCAGTGATTTGAGAATTTGAAATTTCACAAAATTTACAAAATTTCCTGAATCCTTAAATATACTAAAAATAAGTCCCAGTAAAAGTCAGTGGAATAGGCTTACAATTGCGAATATTAGTTTAATTCTTCTCCTATCCTGTCTTTCTCAGCATTGTTATGAATATGGCACTCCCGGCGACCGTATTAAAGTTTCCAGGTACCTCATGTACTTTGTCTGTCCATGGTCTGTCTTCTGCAATGGGCATTCAAAAGTCAAGGTTAGGATGTCCACCTCTCACACTCAAGCCTTCCCATCTCCCCCCACCTCGCTTTATTTTACCTTTTTTTAAAAGTAGACTTTATTTTTTAGGACAGTTTTAGATTTGCAGAAAAATTGAGAAGATGGTACAGCGAGTTCTCACATACACTGCACCCGGTTTTCCCTATTATTCACATCTTACGTTAGTATGGCACATTTGCTCCATTTAATGAACCATACTTGATACATTATTACTAAGCAAAGTCCATGCTTTAGTCAGATATTCTTAATTTTTACCTTTTTTTGTTCCAGGATCCCATGCAGGATACCAATTACATTTAGTTGTTGTGTCTTCTTAGGTTCCTCTTGGCTGTGACAGTTAAGGCTCCCTTTTTACAACAATTATTTTGTATTATTCACCGTTGTGATTATGACATGGAATTCATAGATAGTACCTACACACACAAACATCAATATAATGACCCAATTATAATAAAGGAGGGGTAAAAGTAAAGCCGTCAACACTTAGTATGTATTTGCTTTCGTATATGCTCAGTCAGAACTGCATCAGAAGCTGTAAAGAAGTAGCCAGATATTTGCATCTGCTATAATTGAAGAGCAGTAACACAAGGCTTGGGAATATTATTGAGACTTTTTATTTATTTTTGACATTTTAAAATAAGAGATAATAAAAATATCCACATACACATGTGAAATTACCAGGCCTGTGGCACTTATACATTCGACAGGGGCAGATGTGTTGATTGCTGACTCAGATGCCATGAGTGGAACCGGCTTCAGTGTCCTGATTTTCCAAAATGGTGAACAAAATACAATCTTTCCTAGACTTACACAGTAGGTGCGTCACAGAAAATTCAGCGTGGGGGAAAAATCTTTTGTGTTTATACGTAAAACAGAGTTAGGGTTCTAATGTAATTAGAAGCACATTTTAACTGCCCCAAACGTCCAGTCTGATATATGAAAGCCATGTGGGACACAATCTTCAGTGTGCTGCCAAGTCCTGCGCATGGCAGGACTTCCTTCCTCCCTTGCCACCCGCCGCTAATGCCAGCGGCCCCCTCCTCCCATCGTTGTGATAACCATTAAAGCACCTGCAAATTTCCAAAACGCCCCCTAGGGGGCGGTACCGCTGTGGGCTGTGGTGCCGGACAGAGCTGAACCGGAGACTGGCCTTGATTTCTTTGTAAAATGATAGCAGTAATTGAATGATGAAGACAATGCATGTAAGACACTGAGCAAGGTGCCTGGCATACGTTATGTCCTCGGAGAATGTAAGCTAATATTATCTCCCAGTCAATCAGCAGAGATTGTTTGGGGGAACATTGTGTCCTTGGCATCCAGGTAGATGTGGGTGAGTGAAAATGGGGATCCGGCAAGCACCACACTCCCTGCCTCACACATGAAATGAGCAGTGAATTATTAAACACAGTTCACCAAAGGGAGCGCCCAGGGGAGGCTGGAGTCAGAAAAATCTTTCTGGAGGAGACAAGAATGGCTTATTGAACCAAGGCAGCTGGAACTTGAAGGAAAATATATCTATGCCATGAATAATAAATAACTCCTAGATCCTTACTTCTCCGAGTGTGGTCTTCGGATCAGCAGCATCAACAGCTCCTGGAGGTTTGTTGGAAATCACAGCCTCTACCCCAGACCTAATGAGTTAGAATCTGCATTTTAACAAGGATCCCGGGTGTTCATCTGCATGTTTGCAGTTGAGATGCGCTGGACTAGAGAATCACCTGAGGAACCAGAGGAAAATATAATATTTGCTCCTTTGAGAGAACACAAACCTTGGTGTGTGTGTGAGAGGTGGGGATGGGCAGAACTATATTGTGGAGGATAGTTTAGTAATGAGAATCACAAAGGTGGTCCTAGAACAATCTACATCAGAATCTGTAGGGGTCTGTGTGGGTGTGCGGTATTCAAATGAAGATTTTCTGCTAGATCCCAGATCTACTGAATCAGAATCTCAAAGAGCAATGAGGAGTCAGCATTTAAATAAACGAATAAATAAAACCTTCCCAGATAATTCTTAGAATGGGCAGGGAGCTTAAAAAAATACCCACACCAAGGTCCCAGAACAGACCGATTTCATCACCTATAATATTAGAATCTCTGGCCATGGGTGAGTCCTGAACATTTTTGTTCTTAAACTCCCCAGGTGATTCTAATGTTTGCGAGCCATTGACAGAGGGATTAAATGAGGTAACCTGGAAGGAAAAAGTCTAGGCAGAAGAGAGCACTGAGATGGAGCCGGGGTGTCTGCAAATATATGAACGCTTGTCTACTTCACAGGACAGAACCGGGATTGGTGGGTAGAAGTTTTCGTTGTTTTTTATCCAAATGATAATAGCATTTTTCTTTCTTTCATTTTTTCCCTCTTTTCTCCCTCCCTCCTTCCCTAGCAAGAAGAGGCCTTTGAAATGACCTAGTTCAACTCTTTCATTTCGTAGTTAAATTAGTGGTCAAAAAGGTAAAGTGAGTTGGCCAAGGTCAACTCAGATATTCTCATTCCAACCCAACAACAAAATGAAATGATACCCTCTTTCCATTTCTAGTGATGTTTCCACTGCACCACAAAGGCATTTAAATCTCACTCCGATTTTTATCGCAGGCAAAGCAAGAATGAGAAAGGAAACTGGTTACTCTTCAAAAAACAAGGTACCCCCCCAAAACACACACAAGGTAGGCAGCCTTCAAATGAGGAATTGGCATTTTAGAGGACTCATTAAATGTAAAGACTGATAACCATCTAAAGATGAAATCTAGATTCTAGAGTTTGGATGTTGATATCATTAAATTCAAGCTGAATATGATAAATGACTGGTCCCCCTCCGGGCCTCTCAGAACTACAAGGGAGCCGGCGCGGCCCCGGCGTGGACGAGGTCGAGGTCGCGGCCTCGCCGCGGAGACTTGCCGGGCCGCGCAAGGGTACCAGTTCTGCGCGGCCAGAGGTGGGGACAGGCGGCCGCGCCGGGACAGCCAGGGGATGCTTCTCGTAGGAGGGAGGGTTCGATTCCAGTCCTGAAGAACGGCAAGATTTGGATACTCAGAGAGGAAATGGCGAGCTGATGGGACAAAGGCCCAGGGATAGTGGCAATGGGGCAGCCTTGGGGTTCAAACATGTTCCAGAGCACCCTGTGGTCTCAAGGATACCCAGTCCCCTTAAGTTGGTGAGGAGGGAAAAATTGAGAGCGCAATCAAAGCTCCTAGAAGAAGGTCGGAGACGGACGGGCTTGGGGACAGGTGAACATCGTTTTCCCGGCATGGGTGGCGAGGATGGCAGCCCAGGCGGAGACCCTGCACAGCCTCTGAAGCTTGTGCAGCTCCAGAGGAGAAAAATGCCAAATTCGGGCGCTGCCCGCTCTCCTGCCCGAGCGCGGCCGCTGGCTTCTCGGACGGCAGAGGAATCGGGTCCGAGGGGGTCCCCTCTGGGCACCATCCCGCGGTGCAGGTGGAGCAGGTCTTCCGTTACTCCCTCACCAGGCCCTGCCCGAGACGCCTGCTGGTCCCCGCGCCCCCAGTAGTCCCCCTACCCCGAGCCTCTGGGCATCGGCCCCGGCCGGATCGCTCCCTCCCCACCGGCCTCGGTGCTCGGGCTCCGGCGCTGGGGCCTCGGGGCGGGTCCCTGCCGCACGCACCTGCCCCCAGGGGCGGAGCGCGGCGGCGACAACACGGCCCCAGCCTCTGCCACCGGCCGCTCGAGCCGCGCGGCTCCTCGACACCCCCCGCCCCCTGCAGCCAGCGCACCTCCACTCCGCGGCGCCCGCCCTCCCCCTCTTTCTCCGCGCGGTCCGTCCGTCCCTCCGCTGGCTCCGAGCCGCGGCGCCTCGCACTTCTGACTCGAGTCACCGCCGCGCTCGTCTCGCCGCCGGGATCCGCCGCCCGGCGCCATGCAGCCGGCCGCGGGCAGCGAGCGCCGCAGCCCCCCTGGCCCCGCCGTCCCGCCGCCGCCCCGGGGCCACGCGCCCTTGGCCGCCGCTCCCGGCCCGGGCCCGCTGAGCTCCCCAGCGCGCCAGCCGCCGCAGCCCGAGGAGGAGCGGCAGCTGCGGATCAGCGAGAGCGGTCAGTTCAGCGACGGGCTGGAGGATCGAGGTGAGCGCGCGCCGCCCCGAGCCCCTTCTCCCGGCACGGCCCCTTCCCCTGGACCGGCGGGCGCGATGAGGAGCCGCTGCCCCGGGCCCGCCTCTCCCCACTCGCGGGTTGGGCCGGGCGCGGGACTCGGCGCCTCGGAGCGCGCGGGGGCGCGGAGCCGGGACTTCCCCGCGAAGGCGCGGAGGGCGGCGGCCCCACCTCCCGCGGCCGGTGCTGCCTTGACAGCCGCTCCTTCCCCGGAACCCGGGAACCCGAGAACCCGGCTGCCTCCTGGCCGACCCCGCGTGGGCCCGCGCCCACCTCTCCGCCAGCCTCAGCTCCTCCGGCGCCCAGTGGAAAAGTTTGCGGGAGGCGTTTTTTTGCTTTTGGAGCCGAGCACTCCCGGGGGACTGCGAGCCCTGCTCAGCTCGGAGGGACCCGAGCTCGGTGCATCCTCCTTCCTGAGCCCCCTCCGACCCTCGCTGGCTCCCCGGGAGAACTTCCCACTGCGGATTTAGCTTCGAGGAGTTAGTCGGCGGCCGCCAGTCTGCCCGCCCCGGCGAAGGGGAGTCAGGAGGCCCCCGACTCTCACACGGGACCAGTTTACCGTGGGTCACTGCCCCGCTGTCTGATGATGGGGGCAGAGGACTGGGACGCTCAGGTTTGGGCCACTAACCTCATCTGGATGGATGCCACTGAAACCTGGTGGTTCCCGGAGCGCGCGTCCCCAGCCCCTTCAGACTCCCTCTCAAGAGACTGACCTGGAACCCCGCAAACGTCCCTTTCCTGGGAGGCCAAACCCTATCTTCCGACCGTCAGCCAACGTCCCTTTGAGTTGCCCGCATGAAACGGCAGAGACTCCCCAGTTCATTCCTGTCTCTCTCCTCCTCCTACATCCCTCTCTCCCTCCCTCTCTCGTTTCCTTTCGACTGGGAGGGAGCCTTATTCTTGGCCACGTCTATACCTTTTCTGCTTCTTGCTGAATCCAAATCGGCCCACTCAAAAAGACTCAATGGTTCTGCTAAAACCGGCTAGTGGCCGAAGCGGGATTCTTGCAGCCAGCCCTTCAGGAGGTGCCGGCTCATCGCCACCTCCACCCCCATTTCTTGGAAGCCTTATTTTGTTGGCTGTGTTGGATTTTTATATTTCAGTCTGAGCAGGTTTCTGTCCTATTCTTAGTATCTCCTGTACATTTTTATTCCGGTTTAGTGTTCGGATGCACGATCTCTTTCCTCTCAGAAATTTTAAACTGTAGCGTGTGAATTAGAATGACATGGAAACGGCAGTTCTCAAGAGCAGGCAGTTCTCAGAGAATCGGCAGGGATGCTCGGCGAGATCTGGAGCCATTACAGTTGCAACGACTTCTGCACCTATGTTGCAGTTTCTCCTCCTATTCTCACATAACTAGATATCATTTTAGAGCTACTGATTGCTGACGTCACAAGCGCCCAGCAAAACCTATCAGTTTTATTAAAGGTCATGTTAATTACCTTTCCCCCTGCAACTGATATTGTAGAATTTAAATATTTCGTATTGAAGAAACAGAACTCTGAGCCGAGCTTATTTTTGTAGCATTGCAGGTCATCTGTAAAAGCTGGCCTATTTCTCCCCACCCCACAAGATGATGGGAGGGAAAAAAGTGCTGGGGTGAGTTAATATTTAGCATCATTTTGTAGCTCCTGCTCAAGTATGAAAAGCCCTTCTGAATTCATTCTTAAGGTTATTTTTCACTGGTCAACTGGATTTCATTTTCCATTATATTATAGTGTGAAAGCATGCACTGTTCATAAACTGTCACTGTGTGAAAGCATTGCATACCGCACACAGCCTCTCTGTTAGGAGGAACCCTGTCCCCCAAAGAACCAGTGCTGTGTGGCGTTGAAAGCTGCAAGTCAGTGTGACATTCTTTTGTTTGACCTATTCCCGACAGCAAAGAGTTAGTGATGAATGAGTCATTTTTATTAAATCAGAGGGTTACCTGGGGAGATTTATTATAATTTTTTGTGTTTGTTTTTTTCTCACGGGGCTGCATCTTTCCAATATCGATTTTGGTATCCCTTGGGAACAGTTGCATTGCTGCTACCTTTTTCCTAATGGTGAGAGGTTTTGGGGAGGAGGAAGCCTCAGCAGTTGGCCGCTGTGCATCTCACCATCCTGCCTGGCTTGCTTGCTTCCAGGCCTAAATACCTACAGGAGATGTGGGGGGTGGGTACCCTGGATGTGTACCTATATTTGGCTTTCTCTCTTGTCCTGACTTCCTTCTGAGCTAGCAGGAGCTTGTTACAGACAAGATCAGTGATCAGAGGCTGGCTTTATAATCTAGAGTTTGGGGACTTGAGAGGTATTTTCCCCTTAGAAGTGTTGTGGGCGGGTTCCCAGAAACCAGCTAGCTCATAACGTCTGGAACTGCAGTGCCATTTGGGTGACGCTTGTAGTTCAGGGAGCAAACCTTAAGGGACTAAACATACAAAAAACAAGCCAAGTTTGTCTTAGGCTTTTCCACCCCCTCCCTTTTAATACCCCCTCTTCTCTCCACACGTTTTCCCATCATTCTGCCCCAAGCCTTAGGGGCCAGCCTCCTTAGAGTGTTACATGCTTGAGCGTTTCCTACTACCTTCACGTCTAATGAGTATTCCCCTTTCTTCAGAGAATGCAAGCATGAGTAACTCTTAGGAGAAAGCAATTGGAACTAATTTGTACTAGCATGGAAATGACTGATGACTTCAACCTCCCCACATATATTTGCATTCCTCCCTTACCCCCACATAATATGGTATCGGTCCAGGCCCAAATTACAAATGTGTGAAATTTGAACGAGATTGGAAATTTGAATGTGGAGGCCAACTGTGGGTAGGAAGGACACAGCCCAGCATGCAAATTTGAGCCCTGCTTTAGCTTCTCTAGGCTGTGCTGTCTTTCTTCTACCTTTGAGGCACGGCTTCCCGACAGCATTAGGATTTCTCACCGTATCTCCGTGGTTTGTGAGTGTGCATGCAGCCAACACCGGGGCAGAAGTAGAGGCACCTGACTGCGGACCATTCATTTATGAGCTGGGTCTGTGTAGGTCATCATATTACACTTCCCTTTGAGGAGTGGCAAGTTTTCCATTCTTGGTATCAGCTATATTTTCAGATAGGAAAATAAGCAAAGATGGGCTAGAAATGGGAAAGTTTCTCCCTTCTTGGACAGTCCTCCATTGCATTTACTCCAATTTTTTATTTAAAATATCTCATGGGCGAGGCACACACAGGATTAGATCTAGGGGAGAGCCACCAGTCCTACGGGTGAGAGGCCCTAAGTGCCACCTTGGCAGGGCAGTGCAGCCCACGTGGGCTGTCATCCCAAACTCCTCCATGGGAGTGCTGGCCCACTGTGGGGCGAGGTGTGTAGATCGGTCTGTGTGGTCCAGTTGTATTGTTGGAAACAGCTAGCTTTGAAAGGAAAAATGTCATATGGCAGAATAGAAAACCCAGATTATTGCATTTGTCTTAGAGAATTAAATCTATTTCTAAAAGGAACCTTGTTTTTTATCCCCAGTGGATAAACCGCTCGAGATTGTTGCTGTCAAAATACTCAGCAAGTGAACTGCTTGAGTCAGTACTTAAATGTTACAGCTTCACTTCTGAAAATCAATGGGCCAGAGTGAAAGGAAGATTTTTATTTGGGAAAAGAGAAATAAATTATTGGGAGTGTGTGGGACCTGCTCATTTTAGGTTGTGGCTTTAACTGGAGACAAGGATGATTGTAGTTGAAAATTAGAATGGGGTATTTTTTGGCAGCCAGGGAAGAAGTAATCAAAGGGACAAAAAGAGGTAGACAAAGGAATTTTAACTTGAAATCACTTGTACCTAGGGCAGAATTTGACAAGACAGAGGTGTTTCTTGTTTCCATCCCAGTATATTTATTAAGGAAGCCTTGGGGAGATTTTTACAGTGAAGTGATGAAGATGGTGTTTAGACCTATCTTTAGCAATCTCATCTTCCTTTTGATCCTATGTAAATCCACATGTTTTGATTATTTAAAAATTTCTGGGCTATCAACTGGGCTCACTAAGCAACCTTCGCAATATTTGCTTTTGCTTTGTTCAGGATTTGTTAGGGTGCTTGAGTCTGGATAGTAAATGGAACTGAGAAGTTTTAACAGGGTCCTTGTTATAATTTTGAAAAGGATGCAGTTTTCGGCAACCAGAGGCTTTAGCGTGGTGTCCAGTCGGTCTAATGGGATGGTGCCTCTTACATGATGCAGAAGTGTGATACGTCGCATGCTGTGCAATATTTTACAAATGGATGCCTAAGCTTTGACTACCAATTTCTTCATCATTTGGAGCTGTTGTGATGAGGCTGCTCCACCTCTGAAAGGCAGATTGTGGGTTGTTTAGCTAGAGATGGTGTCATAAGTTCTTGTTTATGTAGAATGCAGGACTGAGAATTTGATTCTCCCTGAAACAAAGAGATGCCATATATGATCTATTTTCAAAGGAGAAGAAAACATGTAAATCAGGATCATACTGAAGATGTTTTAGTCTTCGACCTAAGGCAGTTGAAGCTTGGGCGTTGCCTGGGAGTCGTCATGAATTCCTGTTGTTGTCAAGGGCTCTCCATGTTGAAAGCACAGGAGACAAAAATCAAACCTTTCTTACACATGGCCTGTCTGGGAAGCTGCCTCCAGCTTTAGCACGTTTACCCCACTTGAATGTTCTGAGAATTTTTTGACATGTGCTTGGTACAAAGGGATAGATACTATACAGCAGAAAGGAGAGAGAAGAAAACATGGCATATAATTTAGGTCTGGGGCTGTTATGGTTTGTCATTAAAGAGAAGTGGTCCTTCTCCTCCTCTTAATTGTGGAGGGAACAATGAGGGCATTTGTATTCCACCATGACTCATTGCTTTGGGCAAAACTCAGTCCACCAGTTGGGGCCATGCTGGTGGATCAATGCAAATCAATGCCCACAGCTGAAGAGTCCAAATGCCTAACTAAATGTGGGCTATTCACGCTATTTTCCTATCGAAAGGGCCTTGTTAGGAGCAGCAGCACCTACTTGAGCCAAGCAAGTTAACAGGGCAGGGGGACGGCTGGGGTCCACTTCAGGTCAGGGAGTGGTGGGGTCTGCAGGATTCTTATAAAGAAGACAGCTACTGTTACCCTACGGGAACACGTGCCGGATATTGCCAGAGCCTATGATCTTTCAAGAGACGCCAGAAAGCCTGATTTCCTTGTGAACTCTCCTAATTGTTAAAACATATCTTGGCCCATAGGCTGTCAGTTTGCAATCCTTGGATAAGCAAGTACAGCTCTGGCTGTGGGTTTCTTAATAAGGAAATGTCTAACTTCCTTTTCTCCTTGTTTTTGTCAGGCTTATTAGAAAGCAGCACTCGACTAAAACCTCACGAAGCCCAGAACTACAGAAAGAAGGCGTTGTGGGTCTCCTGGTTCTCCATTATTGTCACACTGGCCCTGGCAGTGGCTGCCTTTAGTGAGTATCCGGGGTCTTGCCGATCAATAGGTGCTAGTGTTGCCTGTTTTATTCTCTGACTCCTGTGGGATGTGCTTTTGCTTTTAGTTGACTATTATTGATGAGTAAATTTTCTTAGATGGGTGGATAGTCAGGGTACTTATAAATTAGTAAAATGGCTTCTCTCCTCTGCAGAGAGAAGAGGTGGTTAAAAAGAAATGGAGAGCAGTACTGAGAGCCTTGGCTCTCATCAGTGTGTGGGTTTCTGGAAGTAGATTTTGGCTGCCAGCTGAATAGTGACAATATTCTCTTGGTGGATGCCTTCAGCTTGGGCTGACACGTGACAAAATGTATATCCTTAAGATTCATATTTTGAGCCTAATGCAAGCAGATGAGTGCAATATTCAGTACATCCTGTCCTTTTCCCCAATTATATCTGTGTAAGGTTTGGAATAAAATCACGTGCATGTATTTTTATGAAAGAAAAACAGGAGGATCCTCTCAAGTTTTCAGTGGCCACGGAAACAAAACCATTTATTATGATCAAGAAAGACTAAGACAATCGAACACTTTCTGCCTCTGGATAATCCTGTGTGGGGGTTAGGAAGCCCTATGACAGGGGTTTTCTCAGCTAACATTTGCAGCCTATAGAAATGTGCATGTGCTATTTATTCTTATTAATCATCAATGGTTCACAAGCTTAAGCAATGACGTTCAGCTTCAGCTCAACTTTGGTAGAAACCACGGTGTTTTTTTTATGCTGAGGAAAAGAGGAGTGTGCTTTGTGCATTTTGTTACTAATTTATTACCTTAACAGCAAGATCTATATTCTAAGTGATAAGTATCATACAACGTGTCTCATGTGACAACCCTCAGATTGGGAGAAAAAAGGACTGTGTCCACTAGAAGATAGGCTTTGTGTGTGTTTAAAATTCTATTCTGCACAGTTAGATCTGCTGCTGGAAGTTGGTGTTGGCTCCCAAGAGGGCATATTAGAATTTGACCAAATGCTCCCTGCAAAACTAGGCATATATTACTTGAAGCAATTTATATTGGAAACACTGTACCATATCTTGGCTCTAAAAAAAGGCCCAACATTTAGAAGCAGAGGGTAATGCATTTCAGGGTATAAACATTTACCAGTAAGCCAGAAATCTAATCAAGAGGAATTCTGATTCCTGAAAATAGCTATTCCTTCCTCTCTCTTCCTTTTTTTATGCTGAAAAAAGAATAACAAGCCAAATTGATGTCCCTGGAGGATAATTTGGTTGTGGTGGCTGGTGGTGGGCTCTGGATCAGACACCATAATTTACATATGTAAAGAAAGAGGAATGGAATGAAGGGGGGTGATTTACAAACAGAATAATAGTTACTCGGATGTGTCCTCGTGCCTAATGGAGTTGTTACGACTTTATTGTGTTGGGTGTTTGAGTGAGGACCTGAATGTGAAGCAATATTGAACAAGCCTTTCCTTTGGGAGAATAATACTACATCTGATGTGCTTAATCTCATGGTAGGGGAAAATTGTAAGGAAATTTTGGTTTCACATGTTATGCCTGATCAGTTGGGTTATCTTGAAAATTTTGTTCCTTTTCCTTTAATAGGAAAAGACTGTTGCATAATGCATACAGAATTAGAATATTGCTTTGTGAAAAGGGTCTTCTTTTTTTTTAAAATGATTTTACTTCATTACTCTAGCAAGTATTTAATTTAAATCCTCTAACTTCTTGCCTATAAAATGTTGGCATTGGCATATAATATCATGATCTGTGTTATTTTCTATACTATGTTCAATTTGTTCCCAAGTTGCTTTGAACTTGCTTTGGTTTAGTTAAAACAAAAAATATAGAAGATGAACTATATTTTCCCCCACTTAATACAAAGTAGCGTGTGTGTGTGTGTGTGTGTGTGTGTGTGTGTTTGTGTGTGTTGCATATTTTAAACCCTTGGGTGGTCTCTGGTTGTGTTGTTAGGGTTGTTGGTTTTACCCTTTAGTTTCCTAAATGTATTTGTAATATGAAATATTTAACATCCTTTCTAAAGCATCATTTATATGTTAACAGACTTTTGTGCAATTTTTTTCATAGTTTTGAATGGAAGGAAAATCAGTAGGGATTAAGCAATAGAAGCTGGCTTTTGAAGTTATGTTTAAATTAGTATCTAAAGGAAAATTGTGTGTTTCAGAAATAACAATAAATGTGTTTTTAAAAAGGTGTCAGAAGAAGCCCCAGTCATATTCTCCAAGGAGGTGGTTGACAGACAGACGGGATGAAATGGAATAGTTTGGCTTGGTGAACCTGTGTCCTATCAAATGGTTAGGTTGAACCAATTCATGTTTTTTAAGAGAATTGCTATGAAATCACTACATCTGATGCTTTGAGATGGCAGAGAAGTTTTTGGAGTGTGTGCTCACGTGTGCCCATGTGTGTGTGTACGTGTGTGTGTGTGTTTTGGCAAGGGATGATAATCATGGGGAAGAGAAGTCTGTATTTATTGTCATGTCTTCTTGCCACTGCTGGATGGTAAACTCTTTGGGGGCAGGAAGAGCATCCTTCCTCATGTGGAGTCAGTACTCAAGATTGTTAAATGAAAGAACTGAGAGAGAGTTAAAAAAACTTTTCTTTCTAGGTGGAAAGAAAATATTTCTTAGAAAAAGATAAATTTCATCTAAAGGTTTGTTGAGATACCAGGCTTAGGTCTCATTTATTTTATAAACAACTGAAAATTTTTTGAGACAATCGGATCATCTTTATGGCCGTTCTCTCAGTAAGGAAGCTGTCTTGGGTCAGTTAGAATTCCTGTCTTTACCTCCTCACCAGCCATTTTTTCTTTGATCGTAGATGCTGATTTTTAGGTGAGCATCCTCTGAAGAAATGCTGTTGTCTCTATTGTGTTTGGAAATGAGGGTGATGGATATGTATAAGTTTTGGGGACCCCTCTTTTCTCAGTCAACTGGAAAGATTCATATTTTTACATAGTATATACATTGCAAATAAAAATTGTTTCCTTTCACCTCCTGTAAACCTCCAGGTAATCAGGTATGCTGTGTTTTCTCAAATTACTAGTTACCAAAAGACCTAATAATAAAACTATAGCTTTGGTCAGTATTATTGACTTATCTGTATTAAATCAATTATGTATGTAACTATGGTTGACATTCACGTGTCTGGTATAGTTTGAAAAATTATGTGAGCTTTCAAAGTTTGTGACTTGAAAGTGTTTTGAAAGGAATATGTGCTTTGAAAGGGAATATGAACTATTTTTGATAAGACTTTATAATCTAGAGATTTTGGACCTGTTAAAAATGCTGATATAAAACCAGATGGTAATACATCTTGAATGTTTCAGAGAGAGCCCTAGTTTGGTTTTAAAATTGGTTCTGTTTATAATCGGTAGACAGCATGGAAAATGGCAATCCTGTTATGAACAAACCTTTAAAAAAAGTCTGTTTTAATATTAAGGCTAGAAAGAGAACAGAAGTTCTGTTTCAAAACTTAGGGTTTTGACATGGTCGATGTCTTTGTTAGAATGATTTAGGAAAATGCACTCTGACTCTTTTTTGAGGCTTGAATGAGTGCAAGTTAATTTTTAGGCACTCAATACATGTTCTGTGAGAATGAAGATATATTTGACATTCTCGGGGGAAAACCTTTCCTAAGATACACAGCTTCATTAAAAAAAAAAGTACTTCAAACCAAAATCTTCTCAGAAAAAGCTCACTCAAAAATTTAGTGAGTTAATAGATTTAAGAATTTAGAAAAATTCCAAAAGGGGTGATTTTCTCTTTGTATGTGGGAGTTTTTAAATAATATGTTTGATTTTAGTGTAAACTCTTGTTCCTTAAAAATCGTAGAATATGTATACTTATTCTTTTTATTTTTAAATTGTGAGGCCAAGAGTTGGAGATGGATAAAATGAAATTACATGACTTTTCTAGAAACTCAGCAACACACGTCGGGGAACTTTCTTAGGTATTCTCTCAACTGACACATTGTGAGGTAGAAAAGGCATAAGATCCTCCCGTGGCTTTCTGGGGCCCTGAGAGTAACATCTAAACAGTTACAATGGCCTAAAAGGTCTAGCCTGACCTGGTCTATGGCCCCTTGCTCAGACACCCCAACTTCTCCTCAGGACTGGAGCGTGTATCCATCCATTGGCTACACTGGTCTTCTCATGGATCTCCATGTGGCCAGCTCCTCAAAGACTCCTCACCAACCACATGGACTCATCCCCCCAGAGTAGTTTTATCCATCACATTGTGTATTTTCCTCATCAGTTTTTTCCTTTGTGCTCCCACCTCCATTGGATAATGGGGTACGTGAGGCCCCGGCCTCTTGTGCCCGTGTCGCTAAGACTCTACCCTTGAAATACTTCTGTGAACCAAAGACTTAAACATGCAGCTTACATTCTGCTTGTAGAACGATCCTTTGTGTAGTTTGCTGGTCTTGTATTTATTTTTATTGATAAAAGCAGTATATGCACGTTATAAAAATTCGTGAGACCAAAGGTACCTAGTGCACATCTCTCTCCCTTCCTAAACTCTCTCTCTCCCAGTTCCTGCTCTCCATGTGTTGCCAGTGTCTTGTCTCTTCTTCTAGACATTTTCTGTGTATGTAGAAGTCCAGGTGTGGTGCCTGTGAACACCTTCTGGTTGCTACTTATGTTAGATGTGGTGTCTTATCCTTGCCGGTCTTTCAAATAACATGGGCCTCTTCACCAGCTACTGTTTTCACAGTTTTGTATGAAGTGGATTTGATGTGGAGAATCTTCAGGAACAATCTCCCAACCACTGTCTGCCTGCTGCTGCTGAACCAGTGACCCCATGAGGGGGAAGTGGGCAGGAAGTTGGTGAGCCACATCCTGGGGGTGTTCGGTGGGATAACTTGCTCCCTGTAAGTGTGCTGGGTGAATGATAACTACAGATGCTGCTTCGCTTCGGCAAGGTGCAAACCAGGAGGGAGGAATAGGCTGAAATGTGGTTCGGGAACCTCACCTTGACAACGGTCCCTGGCTCTTGGTTTCTCCTTCATACCCTCATGGCCATGTCGTCAAAGATTCTGTGCCTGTCATCCCCTCACTCCCCTCACTGCTAGCTCACTGGTGGCATGCAGAATACAGAATCGTGTTTTTGTCAGGCCCCTTTGCTTAGGGCCCCTCATGATCTAGACCTCCTGGTCCCTCCTTCCTGGCTGGACTCATCTCCTCCCATCTCCCGGTTCACTGCCACCCTAGCCCACAAATGCTGTGTCCTGCTCTTTGCCCCATACCCATGCACTTGCTCTCACATGCCCTTTGTTCCTGACCCCTACCCTTTGTTTTCTAGCTAAATCTTACTTATCCCTAACAATGGAGATGAAACATCACCTCTTTCAGGAAGCCTCCTCTAGCCCTCCAGGCTGAATTAAGTGCCCCTTTGTTCCCATAGCCCTGTGGCATCTGCCAATCAGAAATTTGACACACAATACTTGAATTGCACTATTGCTTTTTGCACTAATATACACGCCTCAAAGTCGGGGCCCCTGTCTTCTCCAGTCTGTATTCTCAGCCCCTAACACAGTGGGCACTCAGATATTGGTTGGGCTGGAGTAATTTTTGACGTCTGTCTCCCCACTGTGGCTGCAGCAGGTTGAGGATGTATGTTTGCAGTTAAGATCCCAGACAAAGGAATAGCGGCTTTTTCAAGTGAGTGGAAACGGGGGTGGGGGGGTGGTGAGGAGGGTGGTGGCGCCCGGCCTGGTGGCGCAAGCGGTTAAGTGCGCGCGCTCTGCTGCGTCGGCCTGGGGTTCGCTGGTTCGCATCCTGGGTGGGCACTGACGCACTGCTTGGCAAGCCATGCTGTGGCGGCGTCCCATATAAAGTGGAGGAAGATGGGCACGGATGTTAGCCCAAGGCCAGTCTTCCTCAGCAGAAAAAGAGGAGGATTGGCAGATGTTAGCACAGGGCTGATCTCCTCACAAAAAAAAAACAAAAAAAAAAAGAAAGAAACGGGGAAAGCTACAACAAGGACATCTCCAACTTTGTAAATAGCAGGGATGCAGGAGCCCGTTCTCTCCCCCTCCTCTCCCCTTTCCCTGCCTCCTCTTGGACAGAAGGATCAGGGACTGGCTGGCTGCTGTTGGGGAACACATCTTCCTGAGTCTACAGGCTCACAATGAGCTGCTGTTTCTGGCCGGGAGTGGAGGAGGGGTCTCAGCAGCTGCTAGTGTGTTCTGCCTGCCTTCTCCCTGCATTCTGCACACAGCATTTAATTAAAAGTGTGGCCAGGGTACATTAGCATGGGAGTGTCCTTGTCACACAGCTGTGGCAATGACTCTGGGGAGCTGGGCAGTGAGCCCCAGCTGGACTCACCTCATTAGGCCTGGTGGGTCCTTGCCCCTCCCCACTTGGGTCCTGGGCTCTGCTAGGAAAAGGGCCAGTGCCCTGTAAGAAATTTGTGAGGGCTTTTCCTATTGCCTCTCAGTCTCTTTCCAGTCGTGTTTGTTAGCCAGCTAGACAAGAAGGGGTTTTCTGCCCTACTTGTATTCCAGGGCTGTGATTTGGTCCTCTGGGAATTGCCTCATGAAGGTGAATTTCTGGCATAGCTGCTCTTTGACAAGAGATTATTTTCTGGTGCCCTGTCCTTAGAGCTGAAATGTAGGTGTATTGAGATCAGAAGTAACAGATGAAGCCAGAAGGAGAGAGAGAACCCTCCTTCCCCCAATAAAGGGACCTGTTCCTCGCTTACCACCATCTCCCATGCCTAACGGCCCATCCTTCCTTCCAGCTGGTGGATGTGTTCATCCAATCCTTAGTGAGTTCCTGTTGGCAAAAGACAGTCTGCTGTGCTAGATGCCACAGAGGGCATAGGAAGTGGAACAATCCGTCAGTCCCCTTGAAGACCTCAGGTCTAATGAGAAGGTGAACTCTATAGATGTCAGAGCAAATGATAGGGCAGTTGGGTAGGATGGATAACCTGAAACCTTTCCCCCCTCCCCCATTACACACATAGGATGCTCAAGATAGGATGTCACTGATCTGTTGGAGAAAGGACAGTCCAAAGCCCCCAGGAGCCCCTGCTCCCTAAAAAGAATGAGATGAAAATCAGAGCTATCAGTGCAGAAGCTAAGGCTGCCCTGGGTAGGAGTGCGGGAAGGTGGCTAGTCAGAGGACTAGGGTCATGCTGTCCACATGGGATGGAACATGGCTGCAGAAGTTTGCTAGTGTTGCCATAACAAAGTAGCGCAGACTGGGTAGCTTAAACAAAAGAAATTAATTTTCTCGCAGTTCTGGAGGCTAGAAGCTAAGATCAAGGTGTTGGCAGGGTTGATTTCATTCTGAGGCCTCTCTCCTGGCTTGTAGATGGCTATCTTCTCCCTGTGTCTTTACATGATCTTCCCTCTGTGTGTCTGTATCCTAATCTCCTTGTCTTATAAGGACACCAGTCATATTGAATTAGGGCCAACCCTAGTGACCTCATTTTAACTTAATTATCTTTTTAAAGACCCCATCTCCACATATAGTCACATTCTGAGGTACTGTGGGTTAGGTCTTCAACATATGTGTTTGGGGGTGTGGGACACAGATGAGCTCATTACAACAGCCTTGGCTGGCACCAGGCAGGTGGAGGAAACTAAGGTCTCAGAACAAAGTAAATGCACTAGAGGACTTGACCTTCAATGAATGAGTGGACCAGAATAAACCCACCCACCAGCCCAGGAAGGCAATGAGAAAGCTTGTCTGTCTCAGCATAGCTCTATGTGGAGTGAGGGTGGGATGAGGGTGGGGGAAACTTCCACTGAATTCACAACCATGAGACTGACTACATATAAATTTCTGTTTGGAATTTTCATATGTTGATTTCCTGGGAAATAGACTCTGAGACCGAGATTTACTGCAAGAAGCTTATTGGGGGTGGCGACTGGAGAAGGCTCTCAGGGATAATGCATGAAAGGAAGCAAGGGAAGCAAGATTGGGCAGAGGGACTAGTTGAACTTCGATGCTGTTGCCTTGGAGGCTTGTCCCCTAGGGACTTGGAAGCTGGGATGGCCATTCAGAATTGTCCAATTGAAGCAAGAGGGTGAGAGCAGTCGCTGGTGTGGGCTGCCCCAGGGAGAGGTGTAACCTTGGGAGAGGAAGCTTCCTTTAGTAGAGGGCAATTCCAAGAGATAGATGCAGCTGTGAACTGCCCAGGGAGAGGTGTAACCTTGGGAGAGGAAGCTTCCTTTAGTAGAGGGCAATTCCAGGAGATAGATGCAGCTGTGAACCATCGGCAGCCCTCACTCCTGGAAGCTGGGGGAATGAGTGCTCAGGTCCCGAAGGAGGATCCAGCAGATCATCCACCCTAGGAGTTTATACCGCCCACTTAGCCTAGAAAGCCTCCAGCTGAGATATTAAGAGGGGTGTGGTCCAAGGTTGGAAACACCCCTGGAGTACCTGAAAGAAGCACGTGCAGAACTTCAAGTATGGCCCAGCAGGTGTCGCATGGATGAAGCTCCACCAAAGATAGCTCTGCAACTGGAAAATAACCAAATAAATATATTTTTGCTATTTTTATTGACACTATAATATGGATGTAGTTTTTAAAAAGTTAAGAACTACAGCAGTCCCCCATTCTCTCTCTCTTCTATTTCCCCCTTATCCCCCTCCCAGCACCCACTTGACCTCTTCTAGTTGATTCTTGTATGTACTTATATATGTATAAATAACAGGCTTCTAGTGTGAATTCTTGATTTTTTCCCCCAAGTTTAGGCATTGTTTGTTGACTTCCCACCACAAAAGAAGATAATTGACTGTCTTACTCTCCTCCTGGCCCCACACAAACATGCTGACTTCCTGGATTCCCATCCTTGCATAATATTATGGTTCGCATTATTATGACTATATAAACCCTGTTCACTGAGCCACATGGTAAAGAATGATTACTTCTTTCTTGCACTATTTTTTATTTTCTCTGCTTTTAATATCTGTTTTGTTTATTCCTATGTTTACTTTTCTCTGAATCTATTTCTTATTAAACTCTAATTCAGCATTTCTATTCCAGCCTCAGCTTCTCTTTGGTATTTTCAAATGCATAGGTAATTTTATCAGTTTCTTCTTGAAGAAATCTCTCTTGGAGCTATTTGACGTCCTCTAGAGTGTTCTGGTTTCTCCTTGACACACAGCTGCATCCTAGGATGGCCCTTCACCACCTTTTTGGGTGTTCCCTTTATTTCTCTATGTTGAGTCTCCTGTTTCCTGGATACCATGTTTTTCTATTTTGTGGTTTGCACTCTTTTAGGGGGAACGAATCTTTTCCTAGCTCCCTAGGAAAGGGCACATGGGAGATGAAGCTTTCAAGCTTGAAATGTCAATAATATATCCTGACACTTGATTGATAGTTAAATAGAAAATTCTGAGTAGGAAATAATGTTTCTTAAGAATTTTGAAGGTTTTGCTCTATTCTATTCTTATTTCTAGTGTTGCTGTTAAAGTCCTAAAGTATTCTAAATCCCAGTCCTTTGCGTGAGACTTGCTGTGGTGGGGTCTTTTTCACCCATGTGTGCTCCTGCTTTCTATATTTTTCTCTTTTTGCTCTGCTTCCTGGGAAATTTCCTTTATATATGTTTCCTTATATTTATATTTCCTTTATATTCCTACCTTTCTATTGAGCTTTTCATTTCTACTATCAAGTTTTGTTTTTAATTGTCTGAGTGTGCTTTGAAAAATCATCCAACTCTTGTGTTATTGATCTTTTTTAGTAGATCTTTTCTTATCTTTCTGAGAAAAGTTTACTGATAGTTAAAAAAAATCTTTTTGTTTCTTGCACTGTCTTCCTCCAAGGTGCTTTTTTTTTTCTGTTTGCGTTGGGTTCATCGTTCACGTTAGGGGAGGAATCCTGTGAGTTGTGATCCTTGACAGGCTGCCTGGAGCTCTGAGCATGTGGGTGCCCTTCACTGTAGGTTGGACTGTTTTGTTGGATAGATTCCAGTTTAATACTTCCAGATCCTTCCTCATGAGCTGCCCAGGTTGCCAGGTTGCCCAGAGAAGGGCCTTCTGATCTTCTGCCTGGAGGGTGAACACCTGACTGTGTGAATTTTGGGAGCTGAGTTGAGGAGGTGGGTTGGGATCTCACATTCTATTTGAAATTCTCAACTTGTCTGCCATTTTCAGTCTGGTTTTCCCACCTTTAGCTGAGTCTGATGTTCTTTAAACAAGAGACTATTGTACTTTCTCCAGAGAATGAACCTCTAATCATGTGATAGGAGAATTGGGGGGAGAGTATTGCCCTTCTATGCAGAGTTGGGGAGGGAAACTGGAGAGTTGCTTTTTAAATAGGCTTTAAGCCAATCACTCTACAGTCTTTGCTTTGTTACATTGTGCCACCAGTTCTTGGTTTTTTGGGTGTCCTGAGGTGTAAATTGGGTTGCCTTTTTGTTTTCACACGGCTGCCTTAGGAATTTGCTTTCTGGAGTCTGTTAAGTCAATTACTACTTGCCCATATGTTTTCTAGCTTCTAAAAATAGTTTTTGTTGCCTCTTCCATTTTCTTTTTCTAATGGGTTTTCTTTGAAAAAAATCCCTCTACTCTTAATTTAGTGAGTTTCTTAGAAAAGCAAAAATTAATGTGAGGAACTACCCTGCCATATTTCCCTAGAAGTGTCAAACAGAACAATTTGTAATGAAATATACAGTAGGTGAACCAGAAACCAATGAGAAATAGTGAACCAAAATATAGTCTGAGGAACTTACCAAGAATGTAGCACAAAGTGATACTTCTCTTTCATATTTTCTATCTAAGAGACATGGAAGAAAGGGAAAGTGCCAATATAAACAAACAAGAATTCCAAAAGCAAAGAGAGGAAATAGAGAATAGTCAATGTTTTTAGAGATATCTGAGACTGTTTTGGAATTGATGGAAAGGACATATTTTTCAAAACATTACAGGGAAAAAAAGAATTAGGAAACTTACCTTATTCAGTAGACAGAAGAGGTGAAAAAAATGGCACAGGAAAAGCATAGAAAGTGCAAAATAGGGCCGGCCCTGTGGCTTAGTGGTTAGATGTGCGTGCTCCTCTGCTGGTGGCCCGGGCGCGCACCGACACACTGCTTCTCCGGCCATGCTGAGGCCGTGTCCCACATACAGCAACTAGAAGGATGTGCATCTATGACATACAACTATCTACTGGGGCTTTGGGGGAAAAAAAATAAATAAATAAAATTATAAAAAAAAAAAAAAGAAAGTGCAAAATAAAATGTCAAAACAAATCCAAAGATTTCAGTAATTAGAAAAATATAAATGGATTAAATCCATCAGGTAAAAGTCAGAGATAGATTGGATTTAAAAAATCCAGCTGTATACTGTTTTCTTTATTTAAGTAATATATTTTATTAACCTAATATATTAAAAATATTATCAACATGTAATCAATATGAAAATTATTAATGAGATATTTTATATTTTTGATGTAATTTTATTTTTTATGATTGCAGTCTTTTAATTCATTAAAATGAATCCATGACCCAAATAACGTTTTTCAGATGCAATATAGACAATATTATTCTACAGTTCTTTCCCAACTTTCTTTCTTTCTCTTTTTTTATTGACATAACATTGGTTTATACTGTATACTGTTTATAGAAGAGAAATTTAAAACATAAGGTCACACAATGGCTTAAGGATAGGGATAGGAAAAGATGAATTTGGCAAATATGAACAAAAAAAGTTGGTGTAGCTACATTAATCAGAGAAAATAGACTTAAAGACAAAAAGCATTATTAGGCGTTTATGCCTATGTTAATATATAAACAAAAGGTTCAGTTCACCCAGAAGACATTTTGCTAATTTGTATACACCAAGCAAAACTCCAAAGCACCCAACCAAAAATTGGAGTTATAGGTAGAAATCGACAAATCATAATCATAATGGTAGACTTTAATGCACCTCTTATACTAGTTGATAAATGAAAAGACAAAAAATTAGTGAAGACATTGAAGATTTGACTTATGGAATTCGGTGTTTTTCCAACATTTTTGACTGCTATCCATAGTAAAAAATGCGCATGTGACCTAGTATATCTGAATGTATATATATATATGTCTGTATACGTATATATATACACACACATTACATGTCATCTTATCTAAAATACTTTTAATTATAATATGCAACATGATATTTTTGTGCTACTAGGAACTTTAAAAAATGCTGCCATTGAAGTGTACCATGCTGTTCGTTGTGTGAGTGAGCTAGTGTCAGAGATTTTAAAATAAGTAAAAAAATGTACACTATGATCCTTTTTCTCCTCTTTCATTTTAAAAAGTGCTGGTCACAACCTCTCAAATTGATTTCATGCTCCGCTAGTAGATTGTAACTTTCAGTTTAAAGAACACTGACCCAATAGGTCAATATAAGACCAGGCATCCTACAAGTATGTTTTAACATCATGGGATATTTATAAGAGGTGACCACTTCCATGGTCGCAAAGGAAGTCTCATCAAATTACTAAGAATCTATATTTTATAGATAATGTTCTCTATCTACAATGCAATGATTATTTGAAATCAAACATAGCTAAAATACTCCTGTATTTCATGATATATGTTGGGAAATTAAACAGCATATTTCTGAGTATCTCAATGAGGAAAGTTATATTAAATATCTAAAAAATATTTAGAATTTAAAGAAAATGAGAAAATGAAAATTGATGAGCAAAACTGTCTAAAACAAGAGGCTAAGAAACAGGAAAACAGTAAATCCAAGATAGGTGGAAGAAAGAAAACAATACATTTAAGAGTACGAATTAATGAAAGAGAAAAAGATATAATAGAATCAAGAAAACTAAAAGCTGTTTAAGACTAATGAAGTAGGCTTAACTCTGGTAAGACTGACCATAAAAGAAAACAAATGAATGAAAAGTAATTAGAAATTAAAAGAGGGGCATAATTAGTAATAAAGAAAAATTTAGGGAATGAGACTATTATTTACAGTTTATTTTTATTTTTTTATTATTTATTTATTTATTTTTTTATTGGTTTATAACATTGTAAAAATTTCAGGTGTACATCATTGTACTTCTATTTCTGCATGGACTACATCATGTTCACCACCAAAATTCTGATTACAACCCATCACCACACACATGTACCAAATTATCCCTTTCACCCTCCTCCCTCCCCCCTTCCCCTCTGGTAACCACCAATCCAATCTCTGTCCCTATGTGTTTGTTTATTGTTGTTATTATCTACTACTTAATGAAGGAAATCATACGGTATTTGACCTTCTCCCTCTGATTTATTTCACTTTGCATAATACCCTCAGTGTCCATCCATGTTGTCACAAATGCCTGGATTTCATCGTTTCTTATGGCTGAGTAGTATTCCATTGTGTATATATACCACATCTTCTTTATCCATTCGTCCGTTGATGGGCACTTAGGTTGCTTCCAAGTCTTGGCTATTGTGAATAATGCTGCAATGAACACAGGGGTGCATGTACCTTTGCAAATTGGTGTTTTCAAGTTCTTTGGATAAATACCCAACAGTGGAATAGCTGGATCATATGGTAGTTCTATCCTTGATTTTTTGAGGAATCTCCATACTGTTTTCCATAGTGGCCGCACCAGTTTGCACTCCCACCAGCAGTGTATGAGAGTTGCCTTCTCTCCACATCCTCTCCAACACATATTGTTTCCTGTCTTGTTAATTATAGCCATTCTGACGGGCGTGAGGTGATATCTCATTGTAGTTTTGATTTGCACTTCCCTGATAGTTAGTGATTTTGAACATCTTTTCATGTGTCTGTTGGCCATCTGTATATCTTCTTTGGAGAAATGTCTGTTCAGGTCTTTTGCCCATTTTTTAATTGGGTTCGTAGTGTTTTTGTTGTTGAGATGCGTGAGTTCTTTATATATTTTGGAGATTAAGCCCTTATCAGATATATGGTTTGCAAATATCTTCTCCCAATTGTTAGGTTGTCTTTTCGTTTTGTTGATGCTTTCCTTTGCTGTGCAGAAGCTTTTTAGTTTGATGTAGTCCCATTTGTTTATTTTTTCTATTGTTTCTCTTGCCCGGTCAGATGTGGTGTTTGAAAAGATGTTGCTAAGACCGATGTGGAAGAGCGTACTGCCTATGTTTTCTTCTAGAAGTTTCATAGTTTCAGGTCTTACATTCAAGTCTTTAATCCATTTGGAGTTAATTTTTGTGCATGGTGTAAGGTAAGGGTCTACTTTCATTTTTTTGCATGTGGCTATCCAGTTTTCCCAACACCATTTGTTGAAGAGACTTTCTTTTCCCCATTGTATGTTCTTGGCTCCTTTGTCAAAGATTAGCTGTCCATAGACGTGTGGGTTTATTCCTGGGCTTTCGATTCTATTCCATTGATCTGTGTGTCTGTTTTTGTGCCAGTACCATGCTGTTTTGGTTACTATAACTTTGTAGTATATTTTGAAATCAGGGAGTGTGATACCTCCAGCTTTGTTCTTTTTTCTCAGGATTCCTTTAGCTATTCGCAGTCTTTTGTTGTTCCATATAAATTTTAGGATTCTTTGTTCTATTTCTGTGAAAAATGTTGTTGGAACGTTGATAGGGGTTGCATTGAATCTATAGATGGCTTTAGGAAGTATGGACATCTTAACTATGTTAATTCTTCCAATCCAAGAGCACGGAATATCTTTCCATTTCTTTGTGTCTTCTTCAATTTCTTTCAGAAATGTTTTATAGTTTTCAGTGTACAGATCTTTCACCTCTTTGGTTAAGTTTATTCCTAGGTATTTTATTCTTTTTGTTGCAATTGTAAATGGGATGGTATTCTTAATTTCTCTTTCTGCTACTTCGTTGTTAGTGTACAGAAATGCAACTGATTTTTGTATGTTGATTTTGTATCCTGCAACTTTACCATATTCGTTTATTACTTCTAAAAGTTTTCTGGTGGATTCTTTAGGGTTTTCTATATATAAAATCATGTCATCTGCAAATAGTGACAGTTTCACTTCTTCCTTTCCAATTTGGATCCCTTTTATTTCTTTCGCTTGCTTGATTGCTCTGGCTAGGACTTCCAATACTATGTTAAATAGGAGTGGTGACAGTGGGCATCCTTGTCTGGTTCCTGTTCTTAGAGGGATAGCTTTCAGTTTTTCACCATTGAGGATGATATTAGCTGTGGGTTTCTCATATATGGTCTTTATTATGTTGAGGTACTTTCCTTCTATACCCATTTTATTCAGAGTTTTTATCATAAATGGATGCTGTATCTTGTCAAATGCTTTCTCTGCATCTATTGAGATGATCATGTGATTTTTGTTCTTCATTTTATTAATGTGGTGTATTACATTGATTGATTTGCAAATGTTAAACCATCCCTGCATACCTGGAATAAATCCCACTTGATCATGGTGTATAATCTTTTTAATGTATTGTTGTATGCGATTTGCTAGTATTTTGTTGAGGATTTTCACATCGATGTTCATCAGTGATATTGGCCTGTAATTTTCTTTTTTTGTGTTGTCCTTGTCTGGTTTTGGTATCAGGGTAATGTCAGCTTCGTAGAATGAGTTAGGGAGCTTCCCACCCTCCTCAATTTTTTGGAAAAGCTTGAGAAGGATAGGTATTAAGTCTTCTTTGAACGTTTGGTAGAATTCACCAGGGAAGCCGTCTGGTCCTGGACTTTTATTTTTGGGGAGGTTTTTGATTACTGTTTCGATCTCCTTACTGGTGATTGGTCTATTCAAATTCTCTACTTCTTCTTAATCTAGTTTTGGAAGGTTGTATGATTCTAAGAATTTATCCATTTCTTCCAAATTGTCTAATTGGTTGGCATATAGCTTTTCATAGTATTCTCTTATAATCTTTTGTATTTCTGAGGTGTCTGTTGTAACCTCTCCTCTTTCATTTCTGATTTTACTTATTTGTGCCTTCTCTCTTTTTTTCTTGGTGAGTCTAGCTAAAGGTTTGTCTATTTTGTTGATCTTTTCAAAGAACCAGCTCTTGGTTTTATTAATTTTTTCTATTTTTTTTTAGTCTCTATTTCATTTATTTCTGCTCTGATTTTTATTATTTCCCTTCTTCTACTGATTTTGGGCTTTGTTTGTTCTTCTTTTTCCAATTCCTTTAGGTGCATTGTTAGATTGTTTATTTGAGATTTTTCTTGTTTGTTGAGATAGGCCTGTATTGCTATAAACTTCCCTCTTAGAACTGCTTTTGCTGTATCCCATAAATTCTGGCATGTCGTATTTTCATTTTCATTTGTCTCCAGGTATTTTTTGATTTCTTCTTTGATTTCTTCGTTAACCCAGTTGTTGTTCAGTAGCATTTTGTTTAATCTCCATGTATTTGTGGCTTTTCTGATTTTCTTCCTATAGTTGATTTCTAGTTTCATACCGTTGTGGTCAGAAAAGATGGTTGGTATTATTTCAATCTTCTTAAATTTATGGAGACTTGTTTTGTGGCCTAATATGTGATCAATCCTGGAGAATGTCCCATGTGCATTTGAAAAGAACATGTATTCTTCGGTTTTTGGATGGAATGCTCTGTATATATCTACTAGGTCCATCTGTTCTAGTGTGTCGTTTAAGGCCAATGTTTCCTTATTGATCTTCTGTTTGGATGATCTATCCGTTGGTGTAAGTGGAGTGTTAAAGTCCCCTACTATTATTGTGTTACTGTCTATTTCTGTTTTTATGTCTGTTAATAATTGCTTTATATATTTAGGTGCACCTACATTGGGTGCGTAGATATTTCCAAGTGTTATATCCTCTTGTTGGATTGTTCCCTTGATCATTATGTAATGCCCTTCTTTGTCTCTTTTTACAGTTTTTGTTTTAAAGTCTATTTTGTCTGCTATGAGTACTGCTACCCCAGCTTTCTTTTCATTGCCGTTTGCGTGGAGTATCTTTTTCCATCCCTTCACTTTCAGTTTGTGAGTGTCTTTAGGTCTGAAGTGTGTCTCTTGTATGCAGCATATATATGGGTCTTGTTTTTTTATCCAGTCAGCCACCCTATGCCTTTTAATTGGAGCATTTAGTCCATTGACGTTTAAAGTAGCTATTGATAAGTATGTACTTAATGCCATTTTTTAACTTTTTTTTTTTTTTTCTCAGTGTTTTAGTAGTCCTTCTCTGTTCCTTACTTCTTCTATACAGAATTGATGGTCACTTTAGTTTGACCTCTGTCTGAAAGCTGTACTCTTTAACTCCCCTCCTCCCTCCTTTTATGTTTTTGATACATATCTAACCTCTTTTTTGTACATTTGTATCCATTACGTTCTAATCATGGAAATAAATAATTTTTCCTATTTATGGTCTTCTCTTTTCCCCTTAAATCAGTCCCTTTAACATTTCTTGTAGCACTGGTTTCTTGGTGACAAACTCCTTTAATTTTTGCTTATCTGGGAAAATTTTGATCTCTCCTTCCATTTTGAATGATAACCTTGCTGGGTAGAGTATTCTTGGCTGTAAGTTTTTTCCTTTTAGCACTTTAAATATATCGTGCCATTCTCTTCTAGCCTGTAAGGTTTCTGCTGAGAAGTCAGCTGATAACCTTATGGGGTTTCCTTTATATGTAACTTGACATTCTCTTGCGGCTTTTAGGATTCTCTCTTTATCTTTAATTCTGGACATTTTGATTATGATGTGTCTTGGTGTGGGCCTCTTTGGGTTTATCTTGTTTGGGGCTCTCTGTGCTTCCTGTACCTGGATGTCTGTTTCCTTCCTTAGGTTTGGGAAGTTTTCATCTATTATTTCTTGAAATAGATTCTCTGCCCCCTTGTCTCGCTCTTCTCCTTCTGGGACACCTATAACACGGATGTTAGTGCGCTTGATGTTGTCCCAGAGGTCCCTTAGACTGTCCTCACTCTTTTTAATTCTTTTCTCTTTTACCTGTTCACCTTGGGTAATTTCTTCTAGTCTTTCTTCTAGCTCACAGATCCGTTCTTCTGTATCCTCTACTCTGCTTTTGAGTCCCTCTAATGAATTTTTCATTTCCAGTATTGTATTCTTCATTTCTGATTGGTTCTTTTTTATATCTTCCATTTCTTTGTTGACATTCTCACTGAGTTCATCTATTCTTCTCCCCAGATCAGTGAGCATCCTTAACACTCTTAGTTTGAACTCTCTGTCAGGTAGGTTGCTCATTTCTGTTTCACTTAGTTCCTTTTCTGGGGTTTTGTCCTGTTCCCTTACTTGGAATGTATTCTTTTGCCTCCTCATTTTGCCTCTTTCTCTGTGCTTGTTTCTACGTATTAGGTAGGTCAGCTACGTCTCCTGCTCTTGGAGAGGTGACCTTATGTAAGTGATGCCTTAGGAGGCTTCCAGTTCTCAATGTTCCAGGGGTGACCCCATGTGGGCTACGTGTGTCCTTCTATTGTGGCCTGTTAGCTCTCCCTATAGGCGCCCAGGGAGGCTGAGTTATGCTCCTGGCCAGCTGTCGTTATGCTCAGCTGCTTGTAGTTGTTGTGGGCCCTTCCGTCTCTTTATCAGGTGTGGGGAGCCCCAGCACGGTTGGCTGTAAGTTCTAATACCACATTTGTGTTGCAGTATTTCTTTTAACTGAGTAGGCCCCCAGCGTGGCAGGTTGTTAGGCTCAGGACCTTACAATTGCTGTAAGCCTCTAGCCTATTAGGTCTCTTGTCAGCTCTCTGAGGATTGCAGCTGGGTGGGGCTGGCCTCAGGCACAGGAGCACCCAATTGTTTCAGGCTTTGGAAGGTGGGGCAAACCTCCTATGTGGGTCTTTGAGAAGCACAAGTCTTCTGCAGCTGACAAGCCCTGTTGCCCACAGGTCCACACCACTGCCAACACAGTCCTGCCCCGTGTGAGAGCCCCGACCTCCCCAAGCGGACCCAGTCTCACCACGGCGGGAGCCCCACACACTCCGCCACCGCCCCACACTCTCCACCCGCTCCTTGTGCACACCCTGCCCGCTCAAGTCGGCTCAGTTGCCAGGCTGCAGAGAATCCAGTCACCAATCTATGCAGGCCCACACGTTGCCTGAGGGCTTGTTGTTGGGTGGGGCCAGTCTCTAGGGTGGGCTGCCTGCCCTGGCTGAGCTGGATTAAATCGGTGCTCTAGCGGGTGGGGCAGACCTGGGCTAGCAGGCCTCAGGGAGAACTCCAATGGCGTCTGTGTCAGCATGCTAACACCAGGCCACAACAATGGCCGCCGCCAATGTCCCAGTCCCTGGAGAGGTCTCACCCCTCACCGAGATGCACTCAGGGCCTATTAGGTGAGTCTCTTGTCACCAAAGCACTGTGCACCTTTCTTTCTGGTGATTTTAGGATGCTTTCTGCAACGGGTGAGTTTGTGCGCGGGCCCTTTAAGAGCCGGTTTTAGTTTCTTTGTGAACCGGGTTTTCTGGGGGTCCTCCCCACTGCTTTAGTAGCAGGCAAAGTCAGATATTATGCCGCTGGTCTCGATTGTGCTGGGTCCACAAAATGCCCACAGCAGGGGCGCTCCCCGCCTCAGGACCCCGCGCCTCCAGGGAGGCTGCGTACCTGTGAGCTGCTCCCGGCAGCTGTGAAGCTGGCGGCTTGTGAAGGCGGCGTTTTTCCTCTCCGGAAGGGAGTCTCTGCCTCTTCCACCTCAGTTAGGATTGTCCGTTGTTGCAGGAGTTCCTGTTATCCAGTTTTCAGTTCTGTCTCAGGGGTAATTTTCCACGAGTAGTTGTAAATTGGCTGTGTCCACGGGAGGAGGTGAGTTCAGAGTCTGCCTACGCCGCCATCTTGACTCCACCTCCATTATTTACAGTTTAATGCCCATAAATTTGAAAGCTTAGGTTGAAGTGCATAGTTTCCTAGAAAAATAATTTGCCATGATTGGCTCAAGGAAAAAAAATGCCCATGTATGCCTGATTTACATTAAAAACGTTAATCTAGGCCAGTGGTTCTTCAACCAGGGGTGATTTTGTACTTTCCTCCACCCCTAGGGGACATCTGGCAATGTCGGGAGACATTTTTGGTTGTCACAACTGGGGGTAGGTGTGCTACTGGGATCTGGTTGGCAGAGGCCAGGGATGCTGCTGAACTTCCTATAATGCACAGGACAGTCCCCCACGACAAAGAATTATCTGGCCCAAAATGTCTATAGTGCTCTGGTTGAGAAACTCTGATCTAGGTCAACGTGGATTTATAGGTCCTTTTATGAATATTACATTGGATTCGATTAGATAATTCCAATCTCATGTACTGAGTTCCATAGAAAAAGAAGAAAAGCTTTCCATATCATTTTGAGACTAGTACAACCTCAATACAAAAACCAAAGACGAGAGAAGAATTTATATATCAGTAGCACTCGTGAATATAGGTGTGAAAATCTTAAATAAGATATTAGTAAACCGAATCTCTTTGTGTTTATATGACCAAAAAACTAGTAAATATCATAAATAATTACCATGTTGTGTTTATTTTAGGAATGCAAAGATGGTGCAATTACAGTATTTATTGTGTAACTCACTACGTAAATTAAGAGGAAAAATCGTAGCATCTCTCAATAGATATACATAAAGCATTTGTTAGAGTTCAAGGCAAGATTAAAACTTTTATCAAACTAAGAAGGGAATTGTTTTAACCTGATAAATGGGATCTAACCTAAAATGTCAACAATTATAAGTGGTAGGGCCAGCCCCGTGGCTTGGCGGTTAAGTGCGCGCACTCCGCTGCTGGTGGCCTGGGTTCGGATCCGGGTGCGCACTGACGCACCGCTTCTACCGGCCATGCTGAGGCCGCGTCCCACATACAGCAACTAGAAGGATGTGCAGCTATGACATACAACTATCTACTGGGGCTTTGGGGGAAAAAAAATAAATAAATAAAAATTATATTAAAAAAACAATTATAAGTGGTAAATATTAGAAGCAGTCCCTTAAAATCTGGAATGAAGATAAGGATGCCTGCTATTACCTCTTCTCCTCAATATTGTGCTTGATGTCCTAGCCAGTGCAGTATGGCAAGAAAAAGAAATAAAAGTGTATGGATTAGAGAGGGAAAAAAAAGTAATAATCATTACTCATGGATACTATAGTCTACTCTACATAAAAAAGACAAGGGAGTCCGCAGTTACTATTAAAAGAAATAAGAAATTGGGGCCGGCCCGGTGGCTCAAGAGGTTAAGTGCGCGCGCTCCGCTGCGGTGGCCCAGGGTTGCTGGTTCAGATCCTGGGCGCGCACCGACGCACCACTTGTCAGGCCATGCTGTGGCGGCGTCCCATATAAAGTGGAGGAAGATGGGCACGGATGTTAGCCCAGGGCCAGTCTTCTTCAGGAAAAAAAGAGGAAGATTGGCAGATGTTAGCACAGGGCTGATCTTCCTCACAAAAAAAAGAAAAAAGAAATAAGAAATTTCAGCAAGGTTGCTGTGGATGGATAGAAGTTTAATGTACAAAAATCAATTGTGTTCTTATACAATGGCAACAGAGAAGTAGAATTTTTAATTTTCATATTGATACCATTTCTACCACTTCTTATAGTAACAAGCCAAGAGGAATAAATCTAATATATGCACAATTCCTTAATGGAAAAAATTATAAAATGTTATTAAAATGAATAAAATAAAATATGAATAAAGGGAGAAATCCTGTGTTCATGATTGGGAAGACAATATAATAAAGATGTCGATTCTCCTTAGATTAACCTGAATACGTGCAATTTTACTAAAAATTCCGATAGTTTTTTTTTTCCAATAAAATTGGTAAGCTCTAAAATTTATGTGGAAGAATAAAGGGCTAGGAATAGTCAAGATGATTTTGAAGAACAATGTGCATGCGCTTGTCAAAACTTTTAACGCTAGAGCAGTTGAGATTGTGATATTTTTAGGGACAAATAGATCAAGGAAGTTGAAGAGAGAGTTCAGAAATAATACCACACATATATGGAAGTTCGATATGTGAGAGAGGCAGCATTGCACATCAGGGAGGGAAATGATACTGGAACAGTTGGCTGTCTGCATAGAAAAAAATGAAAATAAATCTCTATCTTCCAGCATACACAAATATAAATTCCAAGTGAATTATGAAACTAAACCCGAAAAGCAAGAATTTAAAACTTTTAGATGAAAATATGAGAATTTCCATATGACCTGGCAGTAGAGAAAAGTTTTTCAATTTAAGACACGGAAAGCACAAACATCAATTTAACTACAACAATAAAAAACACTAATAAGTTTAACATCAATAAAATAAACATTAGTAAATTTAACCAAGCAGACTAAAACCTTTGGGCATAATAAAAAACCATACAGAACAAAAGATGGGCCTCTGACTGGGAGAAGATATTTATAAAGCATGGAACTTTGATATGTGCTTAGGAGATATATAGACTATTCGTAGCACTTTTGATTGTAACAGCAAAAAACTAGGAGACAGATGTCCATTAACAGGAGATTTGATAAACAAACTATAGTGTCTTAATGTTGTGGATCTATATATAGCAGCAGTTTTCAGCTTTATCAGACCCAATGTATCCTTTTTATAACCAATATTTTATCATACCCATTTTACTATCTTAAAATAAATTTCCATCTATACACACCATTTCCAAAAATAGTATTACGTATATCCTAGATGCAACATAATGGAGAAATAAAAAGAAGTAATTTTGAAGAAAATAGTGTATATTTGAGTAAATATGTATGCTTGGTGTGATGTATTAATGGATACAACTAAGTAGTTAGTCGCTTACACCTGCATATAATGAATAAGTTGGGATCTAAGAAAGGTAAGAAAAGAGTCATACCATATTGTTGACATTTTCCTTTGTGTGATATTTTAAAAAATGGCTAAATAGGTTTTGGTATTCATATGTAGAACCACCATAAACGTGACAGCTACAAGAACAGATTGATACAAGTGTTTTGTATTGTGTCTTGAATACTTTGAGTGGAGTTGCTCATTTTTTGAATTGGTTTATAACTCTTCGTAAAAGTCTGAATAAAACTACGCATACTTGTTTCTTGATTTACATGGTAGTTCCACTCCTGAAAAAAAAATCAGCGTACATTTAAAATTATGCAAAACAAAACAAAACAAAACAAACTCTCCTGGATAGGTAAAATAGAGTTGAGTTCTAGGCTCAGATAATTTTTCATGTAAATGAGTATCTTCTGGGTTATCTGTCCTATGGGGCAAAAGAAAATTTTTCATAGTGGAGGACTCTTTTGAACGTTTTAGGATATTAAGATCCCTGGCTCCCTCCCACCCCCTAAATACTGTGATCTCCCCAGTCTAAAGTTGTAACAATGACAACCCTACAAATTTCCAACATGCCCTCTAGGGTACAGTACTACTGGGTTAAGAACTGCTGAACTAGAACTCCTAACTTGGGTGGATCTGAAAAACAATGCTGAGGAGTAAAAAAGTTATAAGACCTACCAATGATATAATCTTAACTATTACAATATATTGCCTGTGGATTCATAAGTAGAGTATAACAACAAACATGGGAATGATAAGCTAAACTCAGAATGGTGGTGAGTGGAGACAAGGAACCAATGAAGGATATGCAGAAGGCTTCAACCATAACTGTAATGTTTGTAAAACACAAAACAGTTCTGGAGCAAATATGTAAAGTGTTAGGATTTATAAAAACTGGGTAGAGAATATACTGGTGTTGGTCTTTTTGTTGTTCTATAGTTCAATGTATGCTTAAATACCTTACAAAATAATCTCAAGTGAGACAACAAAGGAAGAGGATGAATGAGATAATGGTCAGATGAATGGTTACTATTCCTTTATTTGATACCATTTGTCCTCCCCCCCAGCTTTTTTTTTGGCTATTGTCTACTGTTGGTTCCTTACCATGAATTAGTAACCTTTTCTTTCTTAGCCCCTCTGTTTCCCACAGCATCTAATTTGAAGTAATATTTTTTACTCACAGCCTATCCCCATAAGGCAGTCGGTGAACATATTCTCTTCATGTGCTCTCTCCAGTGCTTCTTCCCACTTTAAAATAGTATAGCATCTACATTGTCAGATCATATAGACATTATATACTCTACTGTTTTCCTTATAACCATCATTTAGTCTTGGGTCTACAGGTAATGTGTTTTTAATAGTCACTGCCAATCCTTATACTGATGCTTCATTTCACCTCTTTCTCTACTAGGTTCCTTAGGGAGAGTTCATGGGAACACTATTTCTTGAGCTTTTACATGTTTATAATATTGGTTTCTGTGGCCTTTATACTTGAAGGTCATTTTGGCTGAATATAAAATCCTTGGTTCAAATTTTCTCCCCCAAATATCTTAAATATTTTATGCCATTCTCTTATGGCATAAAGCACTGCTGTCGATGTTTGATGACAGTCTGATTTTCTTTCTCTTAAAAGCTACTTGATCTTTTTCTTGGATGCCCAAATAATTACTTTTTTTTTTTTAACGTCCAAGAGATTTACCAAACTGTCTTAGTGTTGGCTGTTCTGAGTCAACTTTCCCCGGGTACAAGGTACAGTTTCATATCTTTCTATTTCAGAAAAGTTTTCTTGTACATACGGTAGGCCCTCCGTATCTACAGCTTCTGCATCCATGGATACCGAGGACTGACTCAGGGACTTGAGCATCTGAGGATTTTGGTTTCTGCGGGGGTCCTGGAATCAATCCCCTGCTGATCCTGAGGGACCGACTGTATTATAGCTTTTAATATTTGTTCTTTTCTAGTGCTTCGGTTTTATACCTTAGGGATTTCTGGTATATGTATATTGGATCTTC
Source organism: Diceros bicornis minor (assembly GCF_020826845.1). Lineage (NCBI taxonomy): Eukaryota > Metazoa > Chordata > Mammalia > Perissodactyla > Rhinocerotidae > Diceros > Diceros bicornis. The sequence goes on along the minus strand of NC_080749.1, from coordinate 20,365,529 downwards.
CTTACCTGTCATCTATATCTGTTAATTTTCCTCAAGTCCTTTTTATCGTTCATTTCCTTTTGAGTTGAAAGATTTTCCTCCTTTCCATCTTTAGTTCTCTAAAAGTATTACTACTTTTTTTTGCTCGTGTTCCTTCTAGTTTTCTCTTCATTGATAAAATAATTTTCTTTTGGTTTTAAGCCTTTTCTGTATTCCATTATCTGTTTTTTTCCCAATTGTTTCATTTCTCCAGTCACATGTTTCTGAAGTTTTAAATTCTGATTTATATATATTTTCCATATATGTATCATTTTCTTTATTTCTTTTAGCTTGTTTTGAGGTGCTATGTTAGTGTTTGCATCGGTTTAGTGAGCATGTTTTTCTGGTGTGCATTCATCGTATGAAGGGACATTTTTCTGCTTCTCATTCTTTTATTTAATTGTATAATATTTGAGTGCAATCTTTTTCTATTACTCATGTTTAAGTGAAACGAGTCTTCCTGTACTTTTATGAGTAAGGGTGAGTTTGGAGAGCTTTTTGAGCATGGTGGTTCTAGAACTCTTTCTTCTTCTCTCTTTTTTTCACAAAGTAGTTAAAAAAACATGGCCTCCTTTGTATCCACCTCCTTGTCTTTGCTTTTGCTCCTGTTCCCCATTTTTCACTATACTTGAGCTTTCCTTTGTCCCAGTTGTATCTGGCTGATTCAATTTGGATGCTACTTCCAGTAATCTCTTCTCAGTGGGGAGCTCTGTCCTGGAAGGGACTTGTTAGTTCAGAGCGCGCAGACAGCTTCAGCACTGTCAGACTTTCCTGTAGTTCCTGTATACTTGCCTGCAAATTGGAGCTTGTAAAGCTTTCTCTCAGTTTTGGCTGCCTGTCTCAGATTGATTCCCGTAATTATCTGTTGATTTGGGGGTTCTTCTTCCCTCTGCTGCATCCTGATCATTTCTGATAGTGTGTCTTGAAGCTGTCAGTGTTCATATTTTATGTTTTGTGGCAATGCCTTTCGCTTAGTTTTATTGTAAATGTTTGAGTTTTTGATTTTTCGATCCTAGTTTCTCTGATGTTTTTATGGGGGAATTCAGGGAGATTAAAAAAACTATTCATCACCCTTTCTATCTTTCCAGAAAACCTTGGAGTTTATATTTGAGTACCTTTTACATGATTCCCTTATTTATCCAGGGAGATTTCTGACATTCCTGTTAATTGCATTTAGAAACATTGTAGCATTTTTAGATGACAAGCGAACTTTGTTCATTTGATGAAGTACATCTTGCTATTTTTTTGAAAAAGAGTTATGTGTATATGTAGTCACTTTTGTGAGAGTTTGGATCTAATCCCAGGTTGTTCTTTAGTGCGAATGAGGAGATATGGTATCAGAACTGAATAGATGTTTATTATACAGTAATTGATGTACCAGTCTCGAAAGCAGAAGCTTAAACTTTACATGTGCCATAAAGAGAGCATTCTTAGGGAATGGTTTTCAAATTACAAAAGATGGCTATTTTTTGTTCTATACAGGGATAGATGTGACTTATTTCTGGTGAAATAAGAATACGTTTTTAGTTGTAAGTAAATCTCATTACCTTTAAGTGATCAAGTCACCATGCTAACGACGCTAGTCCTTCAATTCTCTGATATTGCTAGTGCCATAGGGCGTCGGGAAGCTTCCTTCTTTTCAGATACCACCACGTCTAAATTGCCATCATTAGAGATTCTTTACTTTCTTTAGGTAAATTCCAATGGTCTTCCAGCCTTTGAATACATCTGGTGTTGGGATTCTAGTAACTTAGTGAGATGCAGTTCATGTCGACCAATTCTAATTTTAGAGAGTTTTTTTTAATGGCCAGCTGAAATTTGCCTTTTTCTATCCACTGCTTCTTAGTTGTTATTTTCTTAGCTAACGTTTATCAAGCACATATATGCTGGGCATTGTGCTAAATGCTGTACTTACATGATCACACTTAATTCTCACATCAGTGCTCTGAGGTAGCGTTATCATCCTGACTTAGTAGGTATGAATTTTAAGGCTCAGAGAAGTCACAGAACTTTCCTGAGGTCCCATAGCTAATAAGAGATAGAGACTCTGTTCACATCCCGGTCAACTTGACTGTAGAGTCTGTGCTCTCAACCGCAGGATGAATCTCCATTTTCCACAAGGCAGATCTTCAGTGTGAGCTTATCCTGTCATCTTGTCACCTCTTCTAAAGACTCAGCATCCCATATGCTTCAGCTTTTCCTCTGTGAGATGGTTTTTGGAACCCACTATCTTGGCCAGCCTTGTCTGGACTTATAGGTATCCTGTCTGAAGTGATGCCCATAGGCCAAGACTGTCCTCTAAGTTATATCATCAGTGGGGAATAGTTATCAGCTGTTACCTCTGAGGATGCAAAATTCACGCTAATTCACATGAATGCAGATAAAGTTTGCATTAGTTTTAGAAGGTTCATCATGCTGTGGGCTCTGGTTCAGTTTATGGTCACCTAAAATTGTTGAAGTTTTAAAGCAATTAAAAAACTATTTTTTATTTTTTGTGCTCTTCAGGCATGGCTCATACCAGTACCTGCTGATGCTCAAGGATTTTGGATGAAAGAGTAAAAGAGTTCCAGAGCTTAGAGAACAGGAGGAATGGCAGAATCTCTAACAGAAATCAGGGATAGAGAGAAAAAAGATGGTTCTGGTGGCAGTGATGAGGCTGAGGCTAAGTGGGGGCAGGAGATGGCTTCAGTTTGCCGAAACTGAGTTAGGTCCTGGGGTACTTGGAGAAAGAAATAGCTGGTGGTCAACTGGAAACCTGGACCAGAGAGTGAGATAGGTGCAGACAGACAGATGGACTCTGGGGCTGTTTCACATTAGGGTAGTGGGATGGGTAGGACAGCCTAGGATCATGATGAAGGAGGAAGTGCTAGGGACTGAATTGACACAATTCATATGTTGAATCCTTAACCCCAATGTGATGGTATATAGAGGTGGAGCCCTTGGGAGGTGATTAGGTTTAGATGAGGTCATAAGACAGGGGCCCTTGTGGTGAGATTAGTGCCCTTATAAGAAGAGGAAGAGGCACCAGGGAGCTTGTTCTCTCTCTCTCCTCACCTACATGCACTGTGAGGACACAATGAGAAGGTGGCTGTCTGCAGCCCAAAGAGAAGGCCTTCATCAGAACCCAACTATGCTGGTGCCTAGATCTTGGACTTGCAGTTTCCAGAACTATGAGAAATAAATTCTTGTTGTTTAAGCCACCCAGTCTGTGGTATTTTATTATGGCAGCCTGAGCTGACTAAGACAGGAGGGGATAGGGCAGAGGACAGAATTTGTAGAATGACTCCTTTTGAGGGGGGCGACAACAAGGAACTAGCAGAAAACTCAGAGACCAGAAAAGTTGGAGTAGAATGTATTAGTTTCCTGTGGCTGCTGTAACAGATTACCACAAACTGGGTGGCTTAAAACAACAGAAATGTACTGTCTCACAGTTCTGGAGAACAGAAGTCCAAAGTCAGTATCACTGGGCTGAAATTAATGATCAGCAGGGCCATGCTCCCTCAGAGGCTCTAGGGAAGAATCTGTTCTTTAACTTTTCTAGTCTCTGGTGGCTGCTGGCATTCCTTGGCTTGGGGTCTTATCACTCCATTCTCCAAGGCCAGCATCTTCAAATCTCTCTCTGCCCTGTCTTCATCTCGCCTTCTCCTCTGTCTATGTCAAATCTCCCTCTGCCTCTCTGTTATAAGGATACTTGTGATGGCATTTAGAGCCCACCCAGATAATTCAGGATAATCTCTGCATCTAAAGTGTTTAACTTAATCACATCTGCAAAAACCTGCCCCTTTTTTTCCATGTAAGGTAACATTCACAGGTTCCAGGTATTAGGATGTAGATATCTTTTGGAAGGGCGTTTTTCGCCACAGGGAACAAGAATTGTACAAGGATACAGAGTCAAATAAACACTACAAGAAGTAAGGCGTGTTCGGTGATGCTACTTGCTGCCCAAGGTCAAGGTTGAGGATGCTGTCCATTGGATTTGTTGTTCAGCAAGTCACTAGTGACCTTGCAGAGTGTCATGTCAGAGTGGTAAGCTGAGAGGCGAGCTGCCAAGAGATGGGAGTGGGCATCGGAGAAGGAGAGGCACTGTCAGCACAGTGTTGTCTGTTTGAGAAACTTGGGTTATACAAAGAGAGTGTGTGTGTGTGTGTGCACGCATGTGTGCGCATGTGCATTGTTAGAAGAGTTTTTTTGGAGATCTAATGAATAACATCCATTTTCTCTTCCCAAGTTCAGAGCCAGTTGAGAGAAGGATAGAGAGAAGTCCAACAGAAGGACAGCAAAATATCAACGGTATTGCTGATAAACCCAGATTGGAGAATGGGGCTTTTGATGCAGCCGCGGCTTCTTTACATTTGGTGCCTAAAGTAGACTTAGCGTCTTGGTTGCTGCCTGCTCCAGGGAGGCAGGGACTGCCCTGCTCAGCTCACAGAATGGAGGAGCTGACTCAGGGGCTTCTCTGCAGGAGGCCGGCAGCAGAGGGATGAGGAGGGGGCTTCACTGCACCTATTCTTGAAACTCAAGAGGCATTTCAGTTGCACCCCTGCTCTCCCCAAAGTCTCACCCTGGCTCTGGGCCCTCACTGCCCTTTCTATGGACCACTGCCCAAAAATGGGTCTCCCCTTTGGGGGAGATGTCTCCCCCTTGGTTGTCAGAGTGTCCTCCCCTTCCCCCACCACACTGTGAACATTTCGAGAGCAGGCACCTGTTCTCTTCTGTTTTGTGTCACCAGCACCTGGAGCACTGCCTGCCTGGAGCAGGTAGATGAGCAGTCAAGGTTTGTTGAATAAATTAACAAGTGAGTTGTCTCAGAGTCTTTATTGGGCTCTCTCTTTATTTTAGTAATGTATTTGGTTTTGTTGGTATTTGCATTTTGCTAGTATTAGTCTTTACACTGATGGGAACAGCCACAATTTTGATTGTACAAGGTCTAATGAGTTAGCCTGCAGAATAGCAGTGTAAAGAGAGCCAAGGTCATAAAGTTTTTAATCGTGCTGAGCTGAGGTCAGGGGGAAGGGTTGGGTTTTCTAATAGTTTGCTCAAGGCTCTGAAGAATTCAGTGGTTTTTGCTGTGATGAATTAAATCTGTCCTTCAACCTTGATTAGTGACTTTTCTTTTTTATGAATTGCTGATGTAGCTCAAGTTCAGTCAATGGATATTCAGTTTATGTAAAAGCAAAGGGGCAAGGTAAACTGTACTTTTGGGCTTTATATGCAGTTTTCTGGAGAAACCACCTTTTTGAGGGGGGCCTATACTTGCTTGGGCATTCATTTGAAATAACGTCCATATGTAGTAACTTTATGGTACATTTGGCTATTGAAATTTAGGAAGCCATAATATTTGGTCAGAAAAGCTCAAGCTATTAGTTTTTCTAACTGCTTCTGTCCCACTTAACTTATTCTTATGTACCAGGGAGGGATGAACTGCAAACGTTCTCCCTACTGCTCTTTGCTCAGCCCTGGAGCAGGTCTCTGTGAAAGCCTCTGGGCCCCTGTGGTCCCCTGAGTGGCAGGGGGATCTCTTGGGAGGGGGCAAGTTGGAGGGGATGTTGCAGCACTGATCGTTCAGGGATGTGAGCTGGATGAACCATGTGTCGTCTGGAGCAGAGCTGTTTAATAGAAGCAAAATAGAATTCGAGCCACAAATGTGAGCCACATACGTAATTAAACATTTTCCAGGAGCTGCATTAAACAAAGTAAAAAGAAACAGGTAAAATTAACTTTATTGGTATTTTTTATTTACCCCCATATATCCAAAGTATTACACCAGCATTTGGTAATAAAATATAAGAATTATTAATGAGATATTTTACGTGTTTTTTTCACACTAGATCTTTGAAATCCAATGTGTGTTTTATACTTACAGCAAATTTCAATTTGGACTAGTCACATTTCATGTACTCAGTAGTTACATGTAGCTAGTGGCTACTATGTTGGACAACATAATTCGAGAGAGAGAGAGAGAGACAGACAGACAGACAGACAGAGAGTGTGTGTGTGTGTGTGTCCTTCCAGGCAGAGACTCCATTGTTCAGCATTATGAGATGTGTGAGTAGGATTAAACTTTGATGAAAATTGAAGGAGGTCATTTTTTCTATTGCTGCTAAACAGCTGTTGTTTCCCAGGAAATATGTAAAGAAGAGCGTCTACAAATGCTTCTAGTGGAGAAACAGTTACAGCTGAGGGATTTGGGTGATGGGAGAACTAAAATTATTTCCTCTCCAAACTCCAAAAGATATGTGACCTAATTATTCTTGCCTGTTTAAGAATATTTTGAGGATTAATACATTCACATATAGAAAGGCTGAGAGAATGTAGGAATTTGTAAAGAGGAAATTATAGGAAGTAGAGAGTTTTTTATTTATGTCTCATTTGTTATTGGTTGATTGCTGACTTTTCATGGTGTGTTCTGTGTACTCACTGTGGTAACATTCCTTTTATTTTATTTTCTGGCTGCCAGCCTCTGAACCCCTCTCCTGTGTTGGAGACATTTACCATTTGTATCTCGGTTGGAGGGGAGGTAGGGCTCTGGGAGGCTGGAAGAAACTTGTTTTCCCAGGATGCTTGGAGCTGAGGCGCATAACCGAAGCAATACCAATTAGAAGCTCCTTCTTGGAGCTTTGAGTCTGGTGGGAGTGCCTTTTAAGGTTCCCTCCAGCGTTGGAGATGACGGTAGCATTGGGCTCTCTGGCAGAGCTGGCAGCCCAGCCAGGAGTCAGGTAGCTTGGTTGCTGAGCCACCAGTGACGGCATTGTAACTAGAGCGATCTGACCATACTCTCAGCTATGTTCTGAGCACCTAGCCTCCCTTGATTTCTGCGAGGTTCCAGCGCTTGTTTTGTCAACCTTGCAGTCAGTTCTCTGAACTCTGAACTTCCAGTACAAATTCCTTCTCTGTTTTTTTTTTTTTTTTTTTTTTTTTTTTTTTTTTTTTGTGAGGAGATCAGCCCTGAGCTAACATCCGCCAATCCTCCTCTTTTTTCGCTGAGGAAGACGGCCCTGGGCTAACATCGGTGCCCATCTTCCTCCACTTTACATGGGACGCCGCCACAGCATGGCTTACCAAGCAGCGCGTCGGTGCGCGCCCGGGATCCGAACCAGCGAACCCCGGGCCGCCGCAGCGGAGCGCGCGCACTTAACCGCTTGCGCCACCGGGCCGGCCCCAATTCCTTCTCTGTTTTTAATCAGAGTGGGTGGTGTTAGCAACCAAGAATTAAGCTCCTTGAGTTAGGGAATTGTTTTGATACTTCTTTTTATCATCCCATGAAACTTTGCATACAGTTCGATATTCCATTATTTGGTTGATAAACTAAGTTCTGTTTTTACCAATGGTCCATTTTCTAATGAAAATAACACAGGGTGTGTAAATGCTGATCATGGCATGTGTGGTTTATAAAGAATTGACCTCCACTTGTAATAGCTTTACTTAACTGTCAGCTGGATCATGCATTTCACAGTTGAATGTCCTTTAAGAATGAGTATTGCCACCTCTGCTGTATGCACTTTGTCACAGCCACACTGCATCACTTTTAGACTCTGGTCTTCAGTGTTTGTATAACATTGTTGAAATTGTATCCAGAGATGAATACACATTGGTTGTGTTTTGTTGTTAAATATTTACATATTTTAAGATGAATTTTATCAAAATGATACATGCTTATGATCTAAATCAAATAGTGCTAAAGTTGATAAAAAAACTGTTGCCTTTGGGTCCTCTCCCCTCCTTCCATCTCACATGGCTACTTCTTACCTCAGAGATAACCCCTTCCCAATGGTTCATCTGTGCTTTTCTGTAAACCCTCTGTTTCTAAAAGTCATTATTTTTTGGCATTTCTGTTATCTTATTTTAGTAGGTGGAGATTTTAACTTTCTTTCCTGTTGGGAGATAATTCTTCCTGGGTGTCTCACATTTCTGCATATCTTGCAAGCAGAGGTACTAACTCCCTTTGTTTCAGATTCTATTTTCAAAGATATTTGTATACTGAACAGTCTTGGAAAGTAGAGGTAGTATCTTCTCCAGGGCAGAAGGCAGGTTTGCTTATAGCCTTGGAAGGAAGACATAGTGTTTTCCTCCAGAGCAAAGGGCAGGCCTGCTTACTGCTCGTGATGAAAGATTCCTCTTCTTTAACACAACCCACTGTGTGTGTAGGTATCACCTGGACCTCTTTGCATGGCCAGGGAGAATGGGAGCCTGGGGAATCAAGGCAAAAATGTTGATACCCTGGCACTGCTATTGCTGTGAGTAATAAATTTTCCTTTGTCTCTGACCCAAAAGTTTCATGTCTTCTGCCAGCGTCCATGAAACTGGCAGGCTAATTTGTTAGCATGCAAGTCAGGTAAAATCTCAGACCCTTCACAATTTTTCACTTTTACCTCCCTAATTTTCCCAGTATTACTGCTTTTGGTTAAATCTGTATCAGGTATATTTATAATTTTGACTATTTGAAAATTGTAGACTGATGAGCTGAGTAGCATGCTATGATTATTTCCTTTTTCTGTACAACTTTTGTAGCTCCTAAAGTCAATAATTGCCTTTTAAGAATTTTCACTTGATGAGTTTTAATCTCTGGTGAAGTCTTCCCTCACTTTCTAACAACTCTGTAATATATAAAAAAAAATCTCGTGGATAAACTGTCGGGTAATCTATCAGTTCTTCCTTTTTACTGGAGATTTACCTCTTGGAGCCACCACTGTCCTGCTCCAGTCTGTACTCATTGCTTTTTGGAGCTGTACAGCTGCTTTGGGCGAGCCTAGTAGCAGGCTTCCCAACTCTCATTCACAACCTCTTCTCCATTCCTCCTTCTGCTTGGGAGACTGGGTAAGTTACTTCTTCTCTTCCGCAGCTTCTCCTGCAGCCTGGGGTGGCTATGTAAAACTTTTGGCAAATGATACATGAGCAGAGGTTTATCAGATTGGTGCTAGGTTCAGGGAAAGTTTTTGCTTTCTTGATAAAAAGGACAGAAGGCCCCAGATGGTACTCCTTTCCTCCTGGCTTGGTTGTGGGCATGACACCAAGACCTGTGGCATCCATTTCTATGATCAGGACAGACAGGTACACGGGATAGTAGAGTCGTGGATCAAGCCATACATAAAGCTAATCTTGTTCTAGACTTTGGTTTTTGTGACATGAGTCAGTACATTTCCTTTTTGCTTAGGCCAATTTGGGTCCGATTTTCCATCTCCTGTAATGAAACAGTCCAAATGATTGTAAAATCCCTGAGTGTGTAATGGGGAGAGTATGATAATGTTTGAAAATCTATAAGATGGTAGTTTTAGAAAATGGATTTAATGATTATGTGATTGAGTTGTAGACAGAGAATCTTTCCCTTGTTTTGGCTGGATGTCCTTCTACCACGTTCCTTTTATAACAGTTATTGCATGAAGTGCTGATGGAGGGGGTGGGAGAGTGGGGCTCTGGTAGGGGGGTTCCAGGTCTAATTAAACTACTGCTGAACCTGACAGTGACTTTTCTGGAAAACTCCTTACTTTATAACTTAAATAGGTGTAACATGAAGCTAAATTATGCTCATAAATAATTCATTTTCATAATTTGATATTCCTAGCATTCTGAATTGCTATTTTTAGCAAAGAACAAAATTGCTCCCCCAAAATTGCTCATGATAAAAATTTCTAGTTACTGTTGATCTTTTGTTGCTACCTACTCACAGATCTTCCTAAATTAGAAATTCATGTGATATTCAGGATATTTTGATGACTTGTATGGTGGAGGGGAGTCCTGAGTGGTAGGTTTATAGTGGACGTCTAGGGCAGTTAAATGGGAATTTTGGAAACAGTTACCTTTGAGAGTCAGACATCTCTAAGATGTGATGACTGGCTTCAGGAGCCGACTCAGCCAGGACTTTAAACATAATACCATGTTTGACCCCTGAGTTGGCACACATTTAGCCAAGTACTTTTTCAGCTCAGCACCAAAGGGAGGATCTGGAGAAGCAGTTCCTGTTCTATTTTAGTTATGACATCAGCAAGGTGAGGACATGAAGATTCAGTTAGTTTGGAAAGAGTGGACATTGTTGGCGTGTCATGTTTTGTGTGGACCTTGTTCTTGGAAGCTAATTCATTCTGCTCTTATGGTGTCTCTGTGTTTCCAGAACACTGGGGTTGTAGGGTGCCATCTTGTCCTTGTGCCCTTTTGTTTGGTACCTGTGGAGTCCAGCCTTACTAGCTGATGGCTTAGCTCCAAGGGTGCCCCATGCTCATGAGCTTCGCTCAGGAGAAAATGTCCCCGAAAAAGCCTGAAGAGACTTTTTCGCTCCTTCAAGGCCCTGCCTGAGCCTTTGCTTATGCTCATTGTCAGAATTAATTACTACACTTCCCCCCTACTCATGCTCCTACAGCACTACTGCTTACGGTTTTAGTTGGTGCTCATTTCATTTTGCCTTGTGGGTGATAGTTGGATGTATCTGTAATCCCCCTAGAGAAGCCCCTTGATGGTAAGGTTTGTGATTGACACATCTTTTTAGTTACTAGTAGATAGAAGTTGCTCAGTCCAACATTTGTTAAGACAATGAATGAATGGGTGTGTGTATCATAAGGCAAAGAGCAAGTGCTGCTTGTTTTCTCTGACTTTGGACAACTTACTGAACCTTTCTGTAGGTGTTGCTTTCCTCATCTGTAAAGCAAGATAATAATACATTCCCCAGGGTTGTGATGAGTATTGAAGTCAATGCATACCACTGCTTAGGTGATATAGCACAAATAAATAGCAACAATTATCATCAGTCGTTGTTAACAAATTGCCTGTTATACTGCTTTGAAGTTACCACGAGTTAAGTTGTACCCTTCAGAAACCACTAGAAGTGAGGGCAGAGTGTTCAAAAGTGTTTCTGTTGTGTTTCCCAGTGGTGATGATCTTAGTGTTGATACGTCAAGTTTAGGGAATTGCTGAAGTAGAAGTCATTCTGGTGCACTCATTGTCCTTTTACCTATTGTTGGCCATATTTGTTCTCAGAGGAAAATCTAATCAACTTCCTCTCTCCCCCTCCCTGTGTCTACCAAACACCTGCTATTAAGTCAGGGGCTGTGCTGGGGACACAAGAATGAATCAGACCTGCCACCTGCCATTCAGCACACCGAGAAATGAGCATGACTATTACAGATTTAATCAGTGGAGTTGCAGAACCTTTAAGAAGCAGAAATTTAGGTTCTAGTGTAAGTGATTCAGACTTTGTGATTACTCCTGTTGTTTACTCTATCAGAAAAGTTGTTCTCATTGTTTATAGCTTAACAAATCTGTTTGGTTTTAAATGAAGGAGTTGAGTGCAGTGGAAAGAGTACTGAACTGGAAGTCAGGGGATGTGAGGTCCCAGCTTTGGACTCTGGAAGTCATTGCAGTTCCTGGAGACTTGACTTCCATATTCTTTTGTAAGATACGAGCGTGAAGAACTCTCTCGAGGCTCCTCTAGCTCTAACAGTCTGTGGTTCTAGGGACTTGGGCCCACTTGCTCACTGATTTTCTTCCCATATGCCTCTCATACAGGGATGGACACCATTCTCCTCAGTTTACTGCAGATGAGGCTGGGGCACAAAATGGTCAGCTGACTGAGACATGGCTTTGACTCCCCCAAAAAAGCTGAGCATGATCTAGTGCATGTTCTTGGCCTCTGCAAACAGGAAGAGAAGCTTTCAGCTTTGTGAAGTGATAGAGGAAAGCGAATAAAAATTTGTGAGAAAGTCCCCCTCCCCCAGCCTGTCTCAACCTAGGTTCTGCAAGAGAATTAAGTTCAAATGCCCTAAAGAGAGTGTTGTGTGCAATGGATTAGCATCTGTCCCATGCGTTTAGAATAGTAGTTGCCATGCGCCATGAATGAGACTACTGAGAAAACTCCTCCAATCATTTTCTGTGGTCTGTGGGTCAGATGAGGAATCCTGGTTGAGAAAGTTGCAAGGCTGAGTGGCATCTTTTGTGTTAATTGCATACAGATTCTGTATTTGTTTTCTCAGACATCCCTTAAATAAGGATTTGATGAAGGAGGGTTGTTTGCCCCGTGTAATGTGTGTTCCTCTCCCCTACAGCTCTAGTTTTTAAAAGTTTCCTTTATATCTGGGTTCCAAATTTACTTTTATGAAAATATGCTTACTGCGAGGGTGTTGGGGCATATGAAAACTAAATTGGTCATATAAGGACATCAGGCTGTTTTGTTCCTAGAGGAAAAATGTGCTTATTGGTGACCTGTTCATCCGTCCATTCCGCAGACCCTGACTGAGGTCTCTGCATGCTGGACACCAGGGTTGTCATCGTGGGGAAGGCAGGCAGGGATGACTTGTACACTGAGAGTACACTGTGCACTGTGGGCGATGCTCTGCTAAGAGAGGGCATGCTGCCTGAGCCCAGTTGTGGAAGCTGAATAGTGGGACTTCCAGATGGGCTCTTCTATACCTGTTTGGATAAGAGAGAGAGGTGTGTGTGTGTGTGTGTGTGTGTGTGTGTGTGTGTGTGTGTGTGTTGTGGGATGAGGAAGCAGAGTTCCTCAAAAGGCTCATGCCTTTAGGGGATTGAGGGTGGTTAGATCAATTTGGCAAGAGCACAGGGATGGGTCTTGTGTGGGAGGAACTGCAAGAAGCTAAGCTGGAGGAGGTTGGCGGGCAGGGCAGGCAAGGCTGGGCTGTCTGGCGTGGAGCTCAGGCTCTATCTAGTACCGAGCAAAGTCGCCAAAGGAGGTCAGATGAGAGTGTGGCATGACCCGGTGTGCATGTCAGAGATTGCCACGTGGTCTGTGGAGGGTAGAGTAGGGCACCCTGCTATCTGGCTGTGGAGGACACTTGGACAAGAGAAGAGGGGCTTCAATGTGAGTGTCGTGTGAGTTGGATGGAAAGAGGATGACTTAGGAAATTATGGTGGCTGTCCAGGCACTCTTATATACCTCCCAAGAATCTTAGAGAGTTGATTTAAGTGGTTATAACACAGAGTGAAGGCGTACATCTACAGTTCAGTTTCCATCCCAGATTATCACATGTGCCTTGTTTAACTGTTTTTTATTCAAATAATCTACAATGGTTGTAGCAGTAATAATTATAAAGTTAACCTTTATGGAGCACTTAATATACGCCAGGCCATCTTCTAAGCCCTTCACATGTTTTTGTGTAATCCTCACAACAACTCTATGAAGAAACGGAAGCATGGAGAGGTTAACAAGGCTAAGCGGCATCCTTTGGGTTCGGGTTCTAAGGTCCCAAAATCCCTCAGCCCACATGTGGTGGAGCTGGGTTCCAACCCTGGGCCCTCTGGCTCCAGGGTGATGGTCATCCTTCCTCTACATACACTCGTGATAAGCCCTGCCAGCCTGAAACCTTCTCTGACTTTCTGGGCAGGCACGGGGAGGCCGTCCCCACTTTTCTGAAATGGGCAGTGAGTAGGTAACTGTCCAACATACAAGTTGGCTGTCAGAAGGACTGATAGAGAGCTCGCACTGTTATTCGGTCCCTAACAAGCCTTTGGGAATACAACAGTGGAGGGGAATTATGAGTCTTGGTGATGTGGTTAATGAAAAAGTGAAAGATTTGTGGGAGGTGGACGTTTGGCTAAATTTGGCCAGTAACTTTAAAAGCTAATTTCTATAGGTTTCTTCTTTGTGCGTTAAATCCTTCTTTGATTTCTTCTTCTTTTTTTTTTTAATAAAGATTTTATTTATTTATTTATTTTCCCCCCAAAGCCCCAGTAGATAGTTGTATGTCATAGCTGCACGTCCTTCTAGTTGCTGTATGTGGGATGCGGCCTCAGCACGGCTGCAGAAGCAGTGTGTTGGTGCGCGCCCGGGACCTGAACCCGGGCCACCAGCAGTGGAGCACGCCCACCCAACCGCTAAGCCGTGGGGCTGGCCCTGATTTCTTCTTTTTATTTCATCGCTTTATCTATCCCTTGAGGATAAACACCCGTTTAAAATGAAAATTCCATGAAAACAGTAATGAATTAGAAAATGATTAAAAATTCCTTTAAAGCCTCATTAAAAATTTTTTTCTCCAAAATGTTATGTAGAAAAACTTATTATGCAACCATTTTTGTGGTTAAGAGATTCCTGAGTAGTTGGGGTTTTGCCTCAGCAACCTGCCTTTTCTAGCCGTCATGCCCCACAGCACAGGGCTATATAACCTAAGGTATTTTTTGTGCCTATTTTGTGGCTTGGTTGGTTCCTTTGTATTTTTGTAGGAAATAGCGTTTAAGGAGAGAGTTAAAATAAGTTTGTTCTGGCAGGCATAGAGTGAAGTGGTGAGGGGAGCTGGGAACCTGATGTGGTTAGAGAAGGGTGTGATAAGAGAGTAGCTGGGTGGGTGAGGACCCTGTGGGTGAGCCCTCACCACCCATCACTCAGTTGTCGGGTGGTGGAGGGAGCTGGGGATGAGCGTCTAGAGTCAGGAAGCTTGTTTCTAGGCAGGGCACCACTTACTAGCTCTGCGACCTTCTGCGAGACATTGAGTCTCTTTGAGCCTCTTTGATCATTTGTAGAATGGGGATAATGATCCTCACCATAGATCCTTTCCAAGATTAGTGTACGAATCAAATAAAATGCCTTAGAAAGCCCTGGTAAGTTCCAGAATCAGTCTGCAGTTCCCCACCTTCTGCTCTTCCTTCCAACCCAGAACAGTTTGTCGCTCACTCCCATCACTTGGGTGAAATTATTTCTTCTAAATGTAAATTCTCACAGGGGCCAGGCAGGTATGAAAATGAGTGAAGTGGGCGGGGTAGGTGGGGGCGATGGCACACACCTGTCACCTAGTTGAAATGCCAATCTTGCCCTAAGTGGAGAAAATCTCTTCCAATGTTATGATGTATGATCTAAAATGAATGAATTTGTCCTAAAGTTGATGGAACAAGCACATGAGGCTCGACATGCACGTATAGTCATATACACTAACCATCAGACTGATGGTCAGTGGGTACATACCAGAATGGATCTGCTGGTAGTTAAAACACCACTTGGTAATTAACCACTGTCCCAAGCCCCCTGCCTCCACCTTGCACCCACCACTCTCCTGAGAGCCTCTGGACATACCCACCAGCCAGCAGCTGAAAGGCTAATGCCTGCCTGCAGGACCAGCGCCAGCCTGGGAACAGATGCTGCCCCTTATGGCTGATGGGGCCAGAGCACTGTTAGTTGTTAAATATGTTGATTGTCACCTCTGTGTACAAATCCATGATTTTCATGTGCACAGATAGATCTTGGACAGGTTTTTTTACTTGCTGAAAGACTGACATTTCAGCAATTGTAGTAACAGTTGTTCTCAAATATAGTAGCCTCATTAAAATGTGGCTTATCTACTTGAAGTTAGAGCAGAACAAAACAGCTCAATAAAAATTCATTTGAAAGCAATTAAAAACCAATAACTTGAAAGGATTAATATATTCAGCAGACATTTATTGATCACCTTCTTTGTGCTTGGAAAAATAATATCCAAAAACAGCTACCACTGGGTTGCCTAATGTGGATGTGCCAGGGCTTGTGATAGCTTTTGGTACTTGCAGCCCTGGGTACCTGCTGTGGTTCCAGTTTTACAGGTTCAGGGATGGGAAAGAACTTTCCAGGGTGACACAGCTTGTGAGTGGCAGAGGCTCGGTTTGAACTCAGGTCTGAAGGTTCCAGATCTGCTGCCCTAACCTTGATGCCTGTCAGCCTCTCTCCCTCTGGGTGACAGGAAGGAAAAGCTGAGTAAGAGAGAGATGCCACCATCCTTTCCCATGGGAGCTCATTCTAGTGAGAAGGATCTAGATGTAAACATAAATAATCACCACAATGCCATTACTGTAACTTGTGTCAAAACTTTTCCTTTTTTTCTTCTCTGGAACCATTTGTAACCCCTAAAGTCTGAAAAGGCAGCCAAAGAGAGTAACAAATTCATGTGCTGACTTGAGTGGGCATGAGAATGAGGCAGGGCATACCTTTTGCTACAGTTTTGACCTTGGGCCTCAGCTTACATCTGCCTAGATTCTAGAACAGTGAGATTCTTCCCTGCTCTGTGTAGCCCTTGGACGTGAAACCTCAGAGCTCTTGAGTCTCTCTACAGCTCTCTTTGCCCATGGGTGTTTGCTAGTGGACTGGGGAAGGGGCAGTGTGTTAAAGATGATTTTAAATAGCCCAGTGCAGTTCTAGAAAATGTGCGTTCTGGAACTGAAACAGCATCAATTAGCTAGGATCAATTTGCT
Organism: Diceros bicornis minor; assembly: GCF_020826845.1. NCBI lineage: Eukaryota > Metazoa > Chordata > Mammalia > Perissodactyla > Rhinocerotidae > Diceros > Diceros bicornis. The sequence continues at coordinate 20,349,359 of NC_080749.1, read as the reverse complement.
TTCCTGAGACCAAAAAGAAACCCAGCAGTTCTGTTGGGGAAGCTCTGGCCCTCACTTGTTTTCCTGGATTGGCTGCAGGCGAGTTTCCTGGAAAGTAGAGGAGCTTTTCATGGCCAGAGCTCTCTCCTTGCTGTTAAACTATATGGAGGACAATGACCTCATTCGTTCAGTCGGATGTATCCAGTGATATTGGAAGAAATGCTGTTCATTTCATTATGAGTAGATGACACGTGGGTGCATTTAGTTAAAAAGATAAACATTACTTAGGTATTTATTACAAAATAATGTTGTAAAAGTAACACATTATTTTGAAAAAGATTGGGAAATAATCTTCCACTCTCCCATATCCCAGGGATGGCCATTTTCATATTTTTTGTTCATCCCTATACCTTTCTTAATCCATTTTAAGAAACATATAGCTGTGGTCGTATTATAAATACAGTTTTGTATTCTGCTGGTTTGGGGTGACTTTATTATGAAAAGACTTTTCAGAGACCGAAACTATCTCCCCAGTCCCAGAGGTTTCATTTTTTCTTTTGCTTATAAAAGTAACACATAGTATGGTTTGAAAAAAAAAAGATACTGAAAGCTGGTGGTTTCTTTGTTTCAGAAGGCTACTGGCACCTTTATTTTCTGTCTTCCTCACACCTTTTTTCTACATGGATTTTACGGTATGTCTTTTACCGCTTTTTGTCTGCAGTGTTCTCTCACAAGGAGTGGGGTTTTGTTCTGAGGGAGGGGCGTGGCAAGATCAGTTGCTAATACTTGGGAGATGCCTTTAAAAATAGCCCCGTTGTGACAGTCCAGTGGGGCCTCACTCTTCTCCTGCAGCCTTGTGCCAACGTGAGGATCCTGGATCATCTTCAAAGCTGTCATTGTCTCTGCCCAGTCAAAGCCACAATGTCTATGGGAAGAAGTTAGAAGAGCAGGGTCACCAGAAGCTGGCCTGCTTTGATTTTGGAGCATCAAGAGTTATACTAATGGCATTTGGACATTTTAATGGTATTTACATCTCTTTCTCCTTGGCGGCTGTGTCTGGTTAAAATGCCTTCTTCAGAGAACTGGAGAAGAAAAACTGCTGACAGAAAACAGATGTGGCAGACTTGCCTGGATCTTTTCCTACCCTATTTATGGTGTTTTATCTGTTGCTTCTATGAGATAACATGACAGTGGGTAATTTTTTCATTTAGCACTGCTTCATACAACAGTAATTCATTATAGTCTGTTCATCTCAAATATTTTTATATTTAAAAATATGTGTATGATATTATATGATTCCATGTATGTGACATATCCAGAATAGGCAAATGTATAGACTCAGAAGGTTAGATTATGGTTGCCTAGGGCTGGGAGTGTTGGGGAAGAGTGAGAGGTGACTTCCAAAGGTAGAGAGTTTCTTTTTGGAGTGATGACAATGTTCTAAAATTAAATGTGGTATGGTTGTACAACTCTGAATATACTAAAATCTATTGGATTGTACACTTTAAATCAGTGAATTATATGGTGTGTAAATTATCTCTCAATAAAGCTGTTTGAAAAAAATATGAATATATGTATGTCCACTGCAGTGCTAAACAATGCAGTGAATATATAACCCATCTGAAGGACATGTCCTTTAAAGAGAGAACACAAAAAAACAATTCTTCATGCATAAGAATGAGTGGAAATTCAGGCATCTGGATGTAAGAGATTACATTTTATTTTTTTGAGCATGGGTGGAGGGCTACTCAATGGAGTCGGCTGGCTTGTGCAAGCTAATTGTTAAATTTTCAGGATTTTTGTAAACTGGTGACATCAAGTTGGTGTCTTGAAATCGGGAGTGTCAGATGTATTTACACCAAGGAAATTGACAAATGCTGCAAGTCAGGTCTTTTTTTTTTCCTCCTGGAGAGCCAGTTAAATATATACCATCACACAACTGGCCCCACTCCATTGTACCTTTTTTTTTTTTTTTTTGTGAGGAAGGTAAGCCCTGAGCTAACATCCGTGCTAATCCTCCTCTTTTTGCTGAGGAAGACCGGCCCTGAGCTAACATCTATTGCCAATCCTCCTCCTTCCCCCCACCCCCCAAAGCCCCAGCAGACAGCTGTATGTCATAGCTGCACATCCTTCTAGTTGCTGTATGTGGGACGCGGCCTCAGCATGGCCGGAGAAGCTGAGAGTCGGTGCGCGCCCGGGATCCGAACCCCGGCCCGCCAGTAGCGGAGCACGCGCTCTTAACCGCTAAGCCATGGGGCCGGCCTGTCCATTGTACCTCACATCACAGAATGTCGCTTTCCTCCTGGCAATTTGAATTAAGAGCTGGGTTTAGGAGAATTGTATTGATGCGGGGAGAGGTCAGGAGGATGGATTCTGTGGGACTCTGCTAGGGTCTCATATTTCTTCTGACAGAAAGCATCAGACTGACATGTTTCTTTAGGATTTAGGGGCTAACCTGAGGGGTCTTCTCTTTTTTGGGAGCTGTGCTCTGTGGAATGTCCGCTAATAATCAGTGATCGCTTTTGCATGGCCTTTTTGCTTTTGAGAAAGAAGAATAATTTGATCCCTAAATCCTGAGACCAGATTTGTTAATTAGTGCTATTTTCTCACTTGGAGGCTGCCCTATTGTGAACTTTAGATGAAATTTGCAATTGTGCCTTGCAAAGCTTAGGAACAGAATCCACTTTCCTTCTTATTCATCTTCTTTAATTAATTCAATCTGATTTAGGCTTAGATAGCTAAAAGTCATTTTTTTTCAGACAGGAAATATCTGAATTATTCATATCCTTCCCATTATGAACTATGCATATTGGTCCCTTGAGAAATCAGTGCTACATATCTTACTGCTGTTCCCATGTGTTAGTTTGTCAACATCTCTCAGTGAGATTAGTAATTAGACAGCCAGCCACACTGCAAATTGTGGAAATAATAGAGGGATTGGGAAAACCTCAGGTGATACAAGTAGCTCAAGTTTAAACCCGGATATTATTTTCTTCGTGCCTGCATGGTTCAGATTTCTTTCATAGGTTATTTTATATTAATAAGAAGAGTAGCAGGATGCTATGTTTCTTTAAATTTTGGTAATATTTGGTCTTTTTTCTTTGTGATAATCAAAATGAAATTTTGACATGAAACTTTTCTGAGAATGAGTCTTTCCCACAAATGGAAATGTATTTATGCATTTCTTTTTGATAATACATATTATAAAATACAATTAGTACGTAGAAAGTATAAGTTGATTTTAATCCTGTCCTCAGAGATAAGGGAGAGATACTTTTGTATTAATTGGAGTGATACCTGTGATGTAATGTATTAAGTGAAAAAGGCAGGTTAGAGAGTACTGGGTATAGTGTGATCTGATTTATGTGGAGAAAGCATACCCCTAATATGGAAGAATTTATACCCCTGACAGAATTGTGTGTTCGTTTGTGCATATAAAAGATCAAAACAGAAAGAGCAACCTTTTCCTTCTTAATGGACGTGTGGTACTTCATTGTATGTATGGACCGTAATATATTTAACCAGCCCCCTACTGATGGATGCTTGGGATATCAGTTTTAGAATTCCAAACAGTTATGTAATGAGAATGTACAATGATACAGTTCTGTATAGTAATTTGTATTAGTTTCCTATTGCTGTTATAACAAATGACCACAAACTTCGTGGCTTAAAAGCCACATAGAGTTGTTATTTTACAGTTCTGGAGGTTTGAAGTCCAACATCAGTCTCAGTGGGCTAAAATTAAGTTGTTAGCAGGGCTGTGTTCCTTCTGGTGACTCTAGCGAGAATCTGTTTTCTTACCTTTCCTGGTTTTTGGAGGCTGCCCGTATTTCTTGGCTTGCAGCCTCCATCCATCCAACAATCTCATCACTCCAACCTCTGCATCCATCATCACATCCCTTTCTTTCACTCTCCTACCTCCGTTTCTCTTTTTTTTTGTTTTGTGAGCAAGATCAGCCCTGAGCCAACATCTGCCAATCATCCTCTTTTTTTTTGCTGAGGAAGACTGGCCCTGGGCCAACATCCATGCCCATCTTCCTCTACTTTACATGGGATGCCGCCACAGCATGGCTTGACAGGCGGTGCGTCGGTGCGCGCCTGGGATCCGAACCGGCTAACCCCCGGCCGTTGCAGCGGAGCGCGTGCACTCAACCACTTGCGCCACTGGGCCAGCCCCCTCCATTTCTCTTATAAAGACTCTTGTGATTATGTTGGGCCCAGCTGGACTATCCAGGATAATCTCCCCATCTCAAGATCCTTAATTTAATCACATCTGCAAAATTCCTTTTGCCATTATAGTAACATAGTCATAGGTTCTGGGGACTAGGACATGGACATCTTTGGGAGGCATTATTCTGTCTACCACACAATTTAAGACAAACTGCTAGCTTATAGTAAACTTGTTTATTTTGTTTAACCCATTTCCATGTCTGAACACTAAGTCCCAGAGATCCAAAAATGAATGGCACATTTGTTTGCTTTTCAGGGGTTATGAGCTATAACCTTGAAAGGAGATGGGGACTCATGAAAGAATGTGAGATGCTGGAGGATGTGGGTCATTCACAGTGGCTGAGCGTCAGGTATGAGGTGAGAGGCAGCTAGAAGTGAAGGGGAGGGTAAACTGGAGGCAGATCAACAATGGGAGCTTATGAAATGGGACCTCATCTTGTGGATCAGGGCTTCTTAACCTAGGTTAGCAGAAGGATGCCAGGGGTTCCTTGGCCACCTAACCTCATATGTGAAATTTTAGGCATTGTGCGTTTTCCTATGGAGAGAGTCCATGATGTTTATCAGAGTATCACTGGGGTTTGTGAACCAAAATTTCGGTGCCACAACTGTGGTCGATGGGACCTCAAAGCACTCTAAGTGGGGAAATGATATGATTAAATTTACACCTTGGAAAATTGACTCCAGGTGAGGTTTGGGCTATACAAGTAGAGGCAGAGACAACCTTAGGAGGCCCCCATGGTAATGGGAACCTGGGAGAATGAAGTTGGGGCAGATGACAGAACAGAGCAGGGGTTCTAGTCTACGGTAGACAAGATAGAACTGACAGGACTTGAATGACTTTATAATCGAGGAGGGTGGAGGATAATTTGCCCGAGTTCTGGATAGCTGAAGGCTCTGTTAGTAGTGAACTTAGGGAATATAGGATGATGCTCAGCTTTAGGGGTCATTGTGGGGTGGGAGGCAGATGATAAATTCAGTTTTGTACATGTTCATATTATATAGTCTGGGACATCCAAATGGAAGTGAGTAGTACAATACAATATATGGTTGTCCCTTGGTATTAGTGGGAGATTGGTTCTAGGACCCTGTACAGATACCAAAACCCGCAGATGCTCAAGTCTCTTAGTCGGCACTCCACATCCGCGGGGTCTACCAACCACAGGTGCCACCAATCAAGGGTCATAAACATGGTACACAATCTGTGGTTATTTGAATTCGCGGATATGGAGGACCAACTGTTTAGGCATAGAGAGTAGTATAACACAATATATAGGCATAGAGATTTCTAGAATATAGAGGTATAGATATTCATGAATTATATTTCTATATTTAAATTTTTTTGTACTTTTATAATATACAGGGTACTTTTCACAGACTGAATCCCATTTTATCCTTACATCAATCTTGTGAAGGATGGTGGTGGATGAACTGTAACTGACCTATGAGGATAATGATAATAAATAATAATTATAGATAACATATATTGAGCATTTACCATGTCAAGCTAGGTTCTGAGCACTTTCGATTTATTAGCTTAATTCATCTTCACAATTGCCTTATAAGGATTTCTTTTATTATCCCATGTGCAGGTGAGGCAGCCAAGGTCCAGAGAGGTTGAGTCACGTGCCCTAAGTCAAACAGCTAGTGAGGGATGGAGCTAGGCTTTGAACTCAGACAGTTGAGTGTGGCTCTTAAAGCCTGTATTAGGCCCATCAGTGGTGGAGCTTGGCCTGTATTCATGCTTATCAGCTCACTTCCTGTGTTCCTCCCACTCCGCCATACTGTCTCTCCAAGGAGGTGAGAGCTGAGTGGGCTGCATGGGGGAGGGTAACAACAGTGTTTCTGTTTTATAGCCAGTGAGAGGAAGAAAAGGACCTCAGGAGAGGTTGGGTGGGGCAGTGTCTGCAAGGAGCAGAGAACAGCGGCATCCCTGGAGTCTGCAGGATGAGGGAGGGGCGTCTCAGTCATCAGCTGTAGGCAGAGGAGTTGGTTTGGGGCTTTAACCCGGGGAAGCCTGGATAGCCAGGCTGGAGAGAGAGATGCCAGATGTGGGAGAGGGCATGTGGCTCCTTGGGCATCTGTGGCTGGATCCAAAATAGTTTGGGAAGAAGTAGTAGTGATGGATCCTAGAGACTTGCAGGGACCAGGAGTTAGGGAGGGAGGGATCTCCTTGCTGATGGAGCAGCTTGGGCTGGCCTCAGAGGGCTGCCTGTGCCCCTGAGAATCACTTAGTATCTTTGGGCCCGCTGAATTGGCTTTGCTAGTAGTGAGGACTCTGAAACGCAGGCGGGACTCGCAGTCTTTGGGAACACGAACGCTATGGGTCTGGTGCCAGTCTTTGCATTATTCGCTATTAGCTTTTGTTGAGAGCCAGCAAACTGCTGGCCAGGAAGGACAGGGGACACAATCCCACTCACCGGGCTGCAGACATGGCTTGACAGGAGGATGGAAATCATCTCCAGAGGGAAGCCTTTGCAACAGTGTGGTGTGCAGAGGGTTGACCTTTCCAGGACGGGGACTGAGTTCCTAATTCCTGTGAAGATGCATCATCCATTAGGAAGAAGGCATCAGCGCGTGAAAGAAAAGAAATGCGCCAGAATATCACGGACATATTTTGTTTATGCAAGCACTCACACGGTGTTGCTTTCAAAGTCCTTTAAAATCGGCGGCTTTAATGTCAAGTAATTGGCTCTTTATGGAAAGGTTTCCAGTTACAAATGGGAAGCAGGTGATCTCAGATTCCAGCCAAACTCAGTTAAAAGGGCTTTGGTTTTCTGAAACTGAAGCTCCCCACTCCAGTGACACGCCCCTGTCCCTTCTTCCCAGCTCTTGCTTAGCTCATTAATAAGCCTTTCTTCACCTTATGTGTTGTTTGCTGCTGTTGCCCACAGCCACTGGATTCTAGCAACTCTCCAGCCAATTCGATGAATGTCACCAGTCCTGTTTTGTTGTTCTTGATTAATAAATCAGCCTGGTTCTTGGTTTCCAGAGGCCTGCTCCATGGCTGTGGCTGTTGCAGTGGAGGAAGGAGGGTGTAAAGGCAAGAACGCTCGAGAGGAAGTGGGGAGGCCCAGCTTTTGCCCAGCTCTGCTGGCCCCCAGCTCTGGGTCTGCCCTTGGGAAGCACCGGGGGGTTATATGCTTCTAGCTGGAATTAGGATTGCCTAATTCCAGTTTGAAATGCTTCAAGGTCTCTCAAATAAACTTGAAAGAGGTATTGTGAAATTCTCAACATCTTGAAGTAAAAATTTAAACCCTTATTTAAAAAAAGTGCCATTTATCCTACTAGGAGATTGAATTGTGAAATTAAACACTGACAAGATGTTCTGAACCTACCCTGGAGGTGGTAAATTGCTTTCTTGGGAGAAGGGGCCATGTTTACTAAAGATCCTGCATTCCAGTCACTATGGCTGCTTAAAACCAACAATAATCCTTATTATCTCACCGTTTCTATGGGTCAGGAATTTGGGATCAGCTCAACCAGGTGGTTCTGGCCTGGGGTCCCTGGTGAGGTTGCAGCCAGAGAATGGCTGTGGTTTGGTCATCTCAAAGGCTTGTTTACTCACGTGTCTGGGGCCTGGTCAGAGAACCCTTGAACAGCTGGGGGCTGAAGCAGATGGGGCTCCTTGGACATCTCTCTCCTTCCCTATGTAGTCTGTCCATGCCGTCTCTCCAGCATGGTGGCCTCAGTGTCACCAGACTTCTTCCATGTTGCCTCAGGGCTGTGAAGGTACGTGTCCCGAGAGAGAACCAGGTGGAAGGTGATTTGCCTTGTATGACCTCACTCCAGAAGTTGCACTGTGTCACTTTCACTGCATTCTCTTGGTTGAAGAAGTTCCAAAGTTCTGCCCAGGTTTGAAGGAAGGGAACATAGACCCACCTCTCAATGGCGAGTGTCAGTGTCACATTGTGAGATGCACACACGGGATAGGAAAAATGTCAGTGTAGCCATCTTTGGAAAATGCAGTCTGCCACACCCTGGGATGGGGACTTGCACTGGAAGCTGATTGGTTACAGCTGATGAGCTGTGGAACCGGAGTGTTAGAGAATCTTCATTAGAGATCTGGTTGCTTTTTTCCATCTGGAGGTGGTTAGAAGTGAAAACAAAAGAAAAGGACGTGGAGGTGGCCAGGGCTCTTACTCCTGTTTTTTCTGTGCCATGTGACTAGAAGATAGCACTTGACCTCAGGAGTCTAGGTAGGCCATCCACCAAGGTAGGAGGAACTTTCCAAGAGGAAGAAGCAGCTCAGCAACACATGAACGGGCATCAAAAGGAGTTAGTATTAGCTTTGGGGAGGGACTTTTGGTCCTCACAGTGCTGGCATATCCTGGAAGTGATCAAAAGACTTTTCATTCACTCCTTTCCTCCTGTTCTTCAGAAATGAGAGGGAGGAGCTGGAGGCTCTGCTCTCACGGGATGCTGCTATGGTTAGGAAGTGGCCACAGGTGCCCTGGCCTCTTGTTTGATTCACTCCTTGGTGGTCTCTTTCATGTAGCACATGCCAGAGACTGTGAACTGGAGCATCTCTTGGTGGGAGAATTCCTTTAGGAAATGTTGTAGTTTAGTAACTGAAGTGGAGAAATGGCCATCGGTGGTGGATTTTGGCCTCCAGGTATGAAACAGACATGGGCTCATCTTGCCCCCAAAGGAAAATGATGTATACACTTCATCATCAAATAACACCTTTGTAGGTTATTTTGTGGTTGGGTTCTTAGGGAATCAGTCATTGGTTTAAAATAAATTAACTACATACTTAGCATGTATAAGCCCACGTTATGGCATGAAGAGGACAAGGGCAATAGAAGGCCCATATTTTATAGCCTCTGTGTTCTTTAAACCTAGTGAAAGAGGAACCAGAAATGGTAGAAAAGACAAAAAAAAAACAGCCTTTTAACTGGGTTTTGGGCACTTGAATTTGGGGTCTGAGTATTTAGAAGAATGTTAATGCCAATAAGCATGAGATGGGACTCTATGGACTCCATCCCCATATTCTCCTCCTCTCCCGGTTACCCAGGTGAGAGGGAGATGCGGCCCGTAGTAAACACAGATGGAAACTCTCAGCTTGTTCCAGGAGAGGGTTATGTGCTGAATGGGGACAAGTGGTAAGGTGGCAGTGGCTTATAGTTTTGATGGCCTATTCTTTTGGGTTCAGGTGTTTCATTTTCTGTCCTTAGTAGTTTTGTTTCTCCTTCCCGTTGCTACTTTTGGGCCATTTCTTTCTTTGGTTGTAGAGTTTTGGTCTCTGGCCGCTCTGAGTGGGTCTCTCAGTCTCAGTGTTACACAGATGTAGAAAGTGAGGTCCAGCAGGTCTTCCTGCCCTTGGCAGGGCTGAGTCCACAGCCCAGATCTCCCAGAAGCTGGTCCAGAGCTTTGTCCATTAGAATGGTCCATATTGTTCCAACTGAGTGGTTCAAAAAACTCGTTAGAAGGAAACATTGTAAATGTCGCTGGCTGTGTTTGGGTGATACTGGTGGATTTGGACCATTAGATTGTTTTTTCTTCCATCTCAGGAGATGTAGTGATTAACTGTAGATTGTTTTTTCTTCCATCTCAGGAGATGTAGTGATTAACTGTACACGATGTGACTCATTAAACAAATAACACTCTAATGCTCTAGCTGAACTAGTGTTCCCTTCCAAGTAGTCACTTCAGGAAATTTCACAGAATATTATCTTTGCTTAACATATATTTTAAACTTTTCTTTTGAGATGCCTTCAGAAGCTGTTACATGTTTGAGTTAGTTGGAATATAGGTTCAGCTGCTATAATTAGATTCCAGATAGTTGTGGCTTAAATATATAGCCTGGGCATAAGCAGTCCAAGGCTGCCATGATGGCTTCATGGGATCAGAGATGCTGTTACCTTCCTTTTTGCTCTGTTTTCTCTAGAACGTTGATTGCATCCTCATGGTTAGAAGAGGTTTCTACATTCCACATTCAATGTGCACCATGTCCAATCAGTGTAAAGGGAATCAGGGGAGGAGAAAGCTTGCCCTTTCTCTGTAGGGGAAAACACCTGAAAGATGCAGTCCACATTTGGCTCTCACTAGCCAGAACTTCCTCACTTGGCCATCCCTAGCTGTAAGGAAGGCTGGAAATAAAGTCTTTCTTCTTGATACCATGTGCCTAGCTAAAAACTGGAGTTCTATTACTATAGGAGAAGGAGAGAATAAATATTGGAGGATAAGCAGCAGCCTCTGCCGCAATATTAATTTTGATTATTCTCAGAAGGAGCCCTTCCTTGGGTGTGGGTTTAATTTGGGTATCATTACCCTTTGAGCCAAGTCTAGTGAATAAGGATGTTCAAGCACTAGGTCATACTCCTGCTAGGATAAATACAGGCCATCATGTGTGATGAATGGATTTTTCTAGCGTGGCTCATACACTGGTTCTGAAAAAGGCACAACATCACAGAGGGGCTTCAGTGATGTTCTGAGGAGTGGAAGCTTTGATAGAAAAGAAGACAGCCTCTCAAGCTGACATCTCTAAAGGGAAACACTCAGATTATGCAAGTTCTGGTAACAGTTTACATTTACTAGACACTGTATGCTAGACATCATTTGTTACGTGGGTTATCTTGTTTAATCCACGTAACATCCTTGTGTGGAAGGCAGATACTATTATAGTCTCCTTTTTATAGGTGAGGAACTGGAGTAAATTGCCCACTGTCGTAAAATGAGGCAGTGGGAGAACGCGATTTTGAACCCAGGCAGACTGACTCTGGAGCCCCTGTTCTTACTCGTAAGTGAAAGTCTCCCCTCTGGATGGTGAAACTCCCCAGTTGCGTTTTCCTACTTGTTCCGGAACAGGGAGAGCCAGGCTTATACCACCCCCAGACAGGAACACGGAGGGGTCCTCCCTGCAGAAGTTCAGCCTATCATGGCTGTGCTGAAGGTGGAGAATGTGGGGACCCGGGAAGGGCTTTCAAGGCAGGAAGAGGCATTTGTGGGGCAGAAACAAGAATGGCTTTTGAAGAGGTAGTTCAGTGAGTTTGGAGTAGATGGTCTGTGTGGGTGAGGGTGAGTGGTGAGAAATTAGGCTGGAGAGACCTCCAGGGGCCCAGTGGTGGAAGAGTTGGATGGACAGGGTAGAGGATACGATTTTTTAATAAACTTCTTACTATTTTTTTTTTTACTATTTCTGATGATTTATAGATGATCTGATCAGATCTCAGAGGGAGCTACTTACCAACTGGTGTCAATAAACATACATCATTCAGAAGGAGGCTTCTGTTGATCAGAGTTGGGCATATGCATTCAGCTACTTTAAAAGCAGTTTCAAGTCACAAAAATAATAATAGTAGCAGATGTTTGGTGAGTGCTTTGTATGAGCCAGGCAGAACTTACACACATCATCTCATTTAATGCTCTCGATAGTGCTTTGAGGCTGGTGCTGTTATCCCCGAGTTATAGATGCAGAAACTGGGGCACAGAGAGGTTAAGAGACTGGCTAGGCCACAAGGTCAGTGAGTGGTGGGGCCAGGTTTTGAGCTTAGCTCTGTAACCACTTTGCTGTGCTCTTTCCTGCTGTATGAGTTAAAGAGAAGGGAGGGAGTGGGTGTGGTGAGTACTCATCTTGAAGTACACTGTTCAGAATCATAATTCAGATCTTCCAGAGGACTGCTCCCACAGACCCTGATCCTCAAAGTGGTGTTAGGTGTGGCCAGGGATAGAGGGAGTGCAGGGTTCTCAAAGTGTGGACCCCAATGATACCCAAATTAAACCCACACCCAAGGAAGTGCTCCTTCTGAGAGACATCAGCATCACCTGCTATACTAGTTTCCTGAGTCTGTTTTACAAACTACCAAAATTTAGTGGCTTAACACAACAGAAATATATTCTCTTATAGTTTTGGAGGCCAGAAGTCCGAGCTGAGTTTTATGGTGCTAAAATCAAGGTATCAGCAGGGCTGGTTCATTTTGGAAGCTCCAGTGGAGAATCTGTTCTTGCCTCTTCCAGCTTCTGGTGGCTACCAGCATTCCTTGGCTTGTGGCCACATGACTCCGTTGTCCTCATTGTCACACTGCCTTCTCTTCTGTCGGATCTTTCTCTGCTTGCCTGTCATAAGGACCCTTGAGATTACATTTATGGCCCAGCAGACAATCCAGGATAAGTTCCCCATCTCAAGATCCTTAACTGAGTCAAATATGGAAAGTCCCTTTTGCCATATAAGGTAACATTTACAGGTTCCAGAGATTAGGACGTGAATATCTTTGGGGGGCCATTATTCAGTCTGCCATACCTAGGAACTTGTTAGAAATGTCAATTCTTAGACCCTACCCCACACCTATGAAATCACAAACTCTAAGGGTGGGGCCAACAATCTATGCTTTTTATTTTTTTGCTTTTTTTTTTTTGTGAGGAAGATCAGCCCTGGGCTAACATCCATGCTAATCCTCCACTTTTTGCTGAGGAAGACCGGTTCTGAGCTCACATCTATTGCCAATCCTCCTCCTTTTTTTTTTCCCCAAAGCCCTAGTAGATAGTTGTATGTCATAGTTGCACATCCTTCTAGTTGCCGTATGTGGGACGCTGCCTCAGCATGGCCAGAGAAGCGGTGCATCGGTGCGTGCCCAGGATCCGAACCTGGGCAGCCAGCAGCGGAGCGTGCGCACCTAACCACTAAGCCACGGGGCCGGCCCAACAATCTATGTTTTAACAAGGCTTCCAGATGATTCTGATGGATGCTGAAGTTGACATTGAACTCACACAGCTCAGCCTGTAATTAGAAACTGTCCACTGAGTTGGGGGCTGGGGAAAAGGTAGTCAAAGCTATGGGCATCTTGTGTTGCTTCTTATTAATTTTTCCACAAGGATATAAAGTGGTAACAAGAACCAATATGCATTAACCATGACAAAAGCCTGTCTTTGCTGCTCAGGGGGAAAGCTGGTCTGAGAAATCCAGACCTGGAATTTATGAAGGAGGAAAGGGGCACGTGGTTTCGATGAAAATGCCGTGATGCAGGTGGGAGAAGAGGAGAGCCACGGAACAAAAGTAGGGGAGATGACATTGTTTGGGTCCTTCAGACAGAACTGTGCCTGTAGGGTTATGAGGATCAACAGGTTGGCCAGGTTGGGTGCTCAACTGTCAGAGTGGCCTTGAGGAGTTGTGGAGGCAAGAATTCTTCACTGGTAGCTTCTGGAGCATCTGAGAAGGAACAGGTTGGTGGAAAGGGCAGGAATCAGATGTTGAGAGTCTTGGTTTGCCGCCTACTAGCTGGGCAGCCTGGGAATGTTGCCTAATGTCATAGCATCTCCTCCTCCTCACCTTTGGGATGGAGGCGATTCCTGCCTTGCAGGGTGGAAGGAGGATGTAGGATGATGCGGGAGGGTGTGTGCAGAGCATCCAGCCTCTGTGCCCAACATGAGGAAGATCAATGCAGTCCTCCTGATGATGCTTCAGATTGAGGCTGTAGCAGGGGCACCCAGGCAGAAAGGGACCTGTGGTGCACATATTTAGAGCACTTGACCGTAGCTTCTAAGATGTCACTCTCCAGACTTATCCAGAACATAATGCAGTACCAGTCCAAGTAGCCAAAGCCAAGGCCTCCCACAAGGGTTTATTGTCTTTGAATTTTTAGAAAGTAGCAAGAAGTTAATGAGGAATTTTGAATTTGATGAGCTTCTGGGACCTCTGCTGAATTCTCTGCTGCACGTTTGTCTCACTAACCAGACCAGAAACCTTGGGGGGCCCCCCCAGCAGGCTTTGAAATATTAGGACTAATAAATTTATAAGTAACAGAAACCAGCCTGAACGAGCTTAAGCCAAAATCAGGGCTTAGTCATAAGGCTTATTCCTACAGGAAGGGGACCTGGAGCTCAGGGCATGGACCCTAGACCCTTTCAGGCCCTAGAAAGCCACTAGGACTCCAGCCATCATCTCCTGCCTGTGTGCCTCTCTCCGAGTCTGTTTCATTCTTCTTGCTCTGCAGCTGGGCTTCCTTCACTCTCCATGCCACAGGGTGAAGTATGGCTGCCTACAAGAGAGAATTGGTCACACAAAGAGACGGAACATTCCTGCAGATCCAGTTCAGGATTTCCAGGACAAAGTCTAATTGGCCTGCAGTGGGTGCCTGATTCAAGCCATGTTGTCAGCGGTGACCAGGAAGGATACCATCACTACTAGACATCCAGTGGAGTGGGCTTATGCATACTGGTTCCTAGAGAAAGGGAAGTTTTGTCAGCTGGGCAGACAGCCTCAAGTCTGCCAGGCATGGCACAGAGAAACTGTAATTTGGTTATTAGGTATAAAGTGTTTTGAAAGGTCTTGGAAAACTTGCTCTCCCTCCCTCTTTTGAAGTCCATGATCTGATAAGTTTCGGGCATACTGGTAGATTTCAGGTCAGTGATGCCAAGAGATTAACGCAAATAAATTATGCCCTTTCTCCCTTCTTTTCTTCTTTCCTAGGAGATAAATATAAAGGGGAGAATAGTAATTACTCACCTCTCAAATCCCAGAATGAATCACTAGTAACATTTTAGTCATATTTACAGCTAGGCTTTTTTCTGAATGCATACAGAAATTCAAATTATATGAAAAATTATCTTATGAACAGAACATTACAGATAAAGCTCAAGTTGTTTTTGATCAACATCCCCATTCTGGCCTTGCCTTCACTATTTCTAAACATATCCACTTTTACGAGTCCTTTTATTGTACCTTTCCTTACATCTTTATGTATGAAGAGATCACACTCCAGCCAGTTCAAATATCCATCTTAAGGAAGGGGAAACTATATAATATGATTGCACATTGGTTCCAAGTGTGGAAATTGAATGAATGAAAAATAATAAACCCATGAACACTTCCTTGCAGGACTGTGTAAAATTTTATTTCCAACTCTGACTCCATTAAAAAAAAAACAACCCTTTTTAAAAATCACATAATTCTCCAGAAAATATGCAGAGCCTTCGGGCTCCTAATCTTGGGTTGGCAAAATGTTTTTTCAAGAGTAAGTGTGTGAGCTGTGCATGCATTTGCTTAATGTCTGAATGAAAAAAAGTTAAATTGGTCTTTATTCTTTAGAATTTAAATGGGTTCTATATTGTGAATGGCTCCCTGAGGTCATCAGAAGCCTCTTGAAACTTAACAAATGTTGCTGCATCCCACCTGAAAAATTAAGGAGCCGTAAAGTTTAAGTCTTCAGATATGTTGCATGAGCTTCATGGAGACCTGCTGTAAAGGAACACTGAGGCGCGATGCTGCGCTGCAGTGTGAAGCTATTGTTTTGGAACATGAATATGGCGGCAGATTTCATTTGCCAGTCGAACAAAATAAGTTCTCCTGTGAACGTGATACATTTGTAGGTGAAAGTACTTTTCCCCAGGGTCTCCTTTCATTTCTGAACTATCAGGAAAATACTATTTCTCTCTGTAAATCACTGGGCAATTGTTTTGGAGATCTTCAGCAGTACCTCTGGGATGCCTGTGACCACCTTGCTCAGCTGTTGAAAGTGCGGAGCTAGTGAGGGTCTGATGCGGAGTTGTTTACTGGCCTGGTTTCTCTTGCTTCTCTCTGCCGTGGACTGGCCCCACGGTGGACCTCAGGTGGCTGCGTTTCAAATGCCGGCTGTGTATTACAAGTGTACATGGTTTGGAAGATTAGGCAAATCAGTATCACTACAGAGAGACGTCTTAAAGCATGCACTGCTCATTTGGGGATCAAAGTAATCTTTGGGATTCTACAAATGACATCCTTGATTTATCTCTTTTTCTTGTCCCTACATCCAGTCCATCTGTGAAGTCTATTAGCAGTCATCCAAAGTGTGTTCCTAATCCGCCCATTCTTGTCCATCTCTGCCACTTCAGTCCACCATCATCTCTTGCCTGCACCATTCTCGTGGTCTCCTACAAGCCCTGCTTCCAGTCCCCTTCCAGCTGACTTACCTCTCTCCCCCCATAACAGATAGATGGATCATCTTTTTGAATTATAAACTATCTTCCCGCTTTCTTGCTTTCAAATCTTCTGGTCGTTCTCCATCTCACTTAAATGAAAATCTAAACTCTTCCCCATAGCCTCTGGGTCCAGAGCAGTCTGACCCCTGCCTACCCTCCAGACCTCATAGGAATTCTTCCCCTCACTCATTCCCCTCCGACTACAGCCACCTTCCATGGTCCTCCAACGTGCCCAGATCCCCTGTTCAGGTCTTGGCTCACATATCCCCTCTGCAGAGAGGGCTTCCTGGACCCCCATCTGAAATTGCACTCCCCTGCCCACATTACTTGATCAAATCACCCTGTTTTGTTTTCTTCATAAACTTATGTGAAGGTTTTTTCTTGTCTTTGTTGACTTTTTAATGATTTGTTTCTCTTTGCTTGACTGTAAGCTCCTAGAGAACGGTAGCGGGGACTTGTCTTTCTCTTTCCCCAGGGCATCCTCAAAATAGAAGGTACTGGGCAAATATCTGTGGAGTGAAGAAGCTAACATGTCTGCAGGAGATGGTGTGTCCTAGCTGAGGAGCAAGTGAGCTCCATGCCCATCCCTACCTGCTCACGGAGTGACTTGGATGGTGGCATAGCCAGAGCTGCTTCAGAGTCACTCTCTGCCAGTCTGAGAGGTCACTGCAGGGTCTGCGCTCAATCTGAGGGAGAGGCAGGGATCTGTGATCATCTTACTGGACTCTGCCTGTTGTCTTCATTTTTTTGAAGTATTTTGAGTTCCTTTGCGCAGCAGAGCTTCATAAAAACATAAGTGATTTTTATGTTATCTTTGCCTTTGGAACATGCATTCCACTTTACCTCTATCAGCATGACAATTGTTTTGCTCATGCCACTACTCAGAACAAGGCCAGGATATTTGTTCAGAAAACTTATTAAAAATATATCATTATTTTTGAGGGGGGGCTGGTCCAGTGGTGTGGTGGTTAAGTTCGCATGCTCCACTTTGGTGGCCTGGGGTTCACAGGTTCAGATCCTGGGTGCGGACCTACACACCATTCATCAGATAGCTGTGGTGGCGTCCCACATACAAAATAGAGGAAGATTGGCACAGATGTTAGCTCAGGGACAATCTTCCTCAATCAAGAAAAGGAGAATTGGCAACAGATGTTAGCTCAGGGCCAGTTTTCCTCACATACACACTATATATATATATATATGTATATATGTATATATATAATTTTTCAGATTTATACATTGACTACCTTTCTGCATAGTATTGGTGAGAGAACTTGTCATTTAAGCAAAATTACACAAAGGTCTTTCATGTTGCTTTTGGTCTCTAAAGCAAATAGAATCCTGAATTGAAAACTAGATTTTTGTGACCTTAGAGCTGTCAAGTTGGAACATGAACATTGCTGAATTTTTTCTTGGCTGCTTTCTTGCTATAAGTTCTGTGGATCTTTTGGGGGTGTTGCCTCGTGTCCTCACAGGCTTTCGCTCACACACCATAGAAACATCCTGAAGTCTACTGGAATCTGCAAGTAGATAGCTGTGACCAGCCTGCCAGTGAAGAAAAGTAGCAATAAAGTATTAATTCTCATTTCTACCTATTATAGCTACTTGTTTCTAAAACAAACTTTTACTTAGAAATAAACCTTTGAAGCTTGATTTATATCATCATCTCTAATTTCACTGCTTCAACATTATTATTTTAATTGTTTGCTTATTTCAGTTTGATATTTGAATATAAAAATGATTGATCTTTTTAAATTTAAAAGTAATTCAGGTTGTTAAATATACATATATATTATATCATATATATGATAGAGAAAGGAATAAACTTAAAAATTAAAGTTTTCCAAGCACACTTTTTAAGTGTTAATGATTTGAAATATATAATTCCAGATTTTTTATGCATATGTACATAATAAATCACATACAATGTAGTATATGTGTAGGTTTTTTTTTTTTTTTGCACAAAAATATGGTGATACTGTGCATATTGCCCTACATTGTCCTTTTTTTCTGTCAGTAATATTTCATGGACATTTTTGCATGCCAGAACATACAGACCTACTGCATCTTTATCATGGCTGCGTAGTGTCCTATAGAAATACCTTATGTTGTTTTACCCATTCCAATACTGATTGACATTTAAATGGTTTCAAATTTTTGGTTATTAAAATATGCATCCATATTTTAGTGTGATTTCAGTGTACTTGCAAGTTTTTAATCATTATAAGCATTTATCCATGTTTCTGTTTCAGTTATTGTTTAAGATTCACATCTTCCAGACAATGAAGTACCTAAACATTACCCAATTGTTATTATGCTCCTAAATTCTACCTTTTCGCTACTATAAAGAATGCTTCAATGGGTTACATTGCACTGTTGTTTGCCACAGGGATTGTCAACATTTCCGGTGCAGCTAGCACTTTGAGGGTGTGTTGGTCACTGGTATTGGTTATGAGCACTGGGGTATGAGAGGGATGGAGAGGGGGAGCGTGTGTGTGTTCTTCTGAGCACAAGGATCCCTCAAGTTTTGTTTATTAGTTGAGATTGAACATTTCAAGTGTTTATTTCCTTTTCTGTGAACTGTGTGTGTATATTTTACTCACTTATCTCTTGAAGCTTTGATTTTCTTATGAGTTTGAGAATTTTATGTATTATAGATATCACACTTTGTTATATATTTCATGTAAATTTTTTCTTCAACATTTATGCCTATTATTATTTAGTTGCTCAAACTTTTTTGCTTTGATAGATTGAAATGTGTTAAACTTTTCTTTTGATATATCATAGGTCAGAGAATTATGTCTCCAGAGTTCTGACATTCAGTTCTTTTTTCTATTTCATTTTATCCTACTACAAATAAATAGATATATATATAAATGGATATATCATGATTCCTTAGTAGTCGAAATGATTCTTCAGCACCATGGAAGTTTTTAGCCATGAGCCATCAAGTGTTTACTTCTGGTTGAAGTGAATCATTTCCGTCTCATATTAGCAAAGACTAAAAGAATATAAGAAATATTACAATTTAACACCGTTGGCAGGAAGCAAGTTCTTAGCACCGTGAATCATGCTACCCATTTCAGAAAGCCTATTATAATTAGAAACAACAACGCTAACACAGATTGACTAGTTATAAGTTTGTGAAGGGTTGTTGCCTTTTCCTTTTACATCTTTGAGCATACAATTCAAATAGAAAGGTAAATACAATAATTTTTTATTGTTGCCAGCTGGACCATTGTTCTTCACATCCATAATATGGTCTTCTCTACTCTTGAGCTAGGTTTTCTAAATACTCGAAACTGGTGGTGGGTGATGTATTTTTAATCTGTCAGCTATTTTCTTACTATCTGTGGGGTGCAGAGAACATACATCCCTCTATCAGTTGCGCCAGGAGACCTAGTCAGTCTACAATTTCCACAATTTATATTGAACTTGACTGCCTAATGTATAGTCTGGACAGAATGAGGGTCTAAACGTAATCCCCACTGTACATGAGGGCTCAGAAATGCTTGAAGAGAATCCTCCACAGGTAATTTTACAGGTTGGTAGGACATTCAGAGACCATTTAGCTCTTTTTGAGAGGTGTGCCATGCTGGGGGAAACTAAGAGTTTTCCTATTTAAATTTCATCAGAAAGCTGAGAACGTTTCTTTTATGACATTCTTTTAGGCATAAATGCTCCCTCTGTATCAGTTTTCTTTTTAATGCTTAATAAATGTGGTTCCTAGACATTTTGATTAATGAGTTAGTGGATAATAATGATGAACTCAATTTGTGCTGGAAGGGAACATAAAGTTTGTTGGGAGTCTTCCTTTATGGATGAGGGAACTGAGGCATGGAGAGGTTGAATGACTTGGCCAAGAACACACAACTGATTAATGGCAGGTCTGGTTTTCCAGACTAGTCCAGTGTCTTCCTGTTCCTTCTCAAGCTGGAACCTTGGACTACGGTGCTTTTTGTCAGTGTTAATAGAGCATTTTGAGAAACTGGAAGGACAGACACAAATTGAGAATGGACTTCAGCTGATTTGCTTGTAGCAATTACACACCTCCAAGTGGATGCGAATTATGAGATGAATTGTTTATAAATATGAGTTATCCCGGGGTCTCCTGGAACATTTTCTTGTGTGGCTTCATCGTGAATCCAACCACAATGGGTTCAAGTCCCTGGACTCCTTCTAGTGGCCCCAGCTTTTCATTTACTTGAAAGAAGCAGAATAAGGATTGAAGCTGAAAACAAACAAATCAACAACAAAAAAGCCATACCATACGTTTACACATTACGACTATGTTATGTCTATTAATCCTCAGATACTGGAAGTGAATAAATGTCTTATACAAAGGGGTTCATATTGGAAGCAAAACTTGTCTTTTTAAAACTTTACTTTCTAAATTAACATAGAGTAAAATTCACTTTATTTTTTGGTGTATACAGTACTGTGACTTGTAACAGGTGTAGATTTGTGTAACCACCACTATAATCAGGATGCAGGTCAGTCTCATTACACCCAAGAAAGTCCCTTAGTACCTGTTCCCCACACCTAAACCCTGTTTGCCACTGATCTGTTCTTTGTCACTATAGTTTTGTCTTTTTGAGGATGTCATACAAGAGAATTGTGCAGTATATAACCTTTTGAGACTGGCTTCTTTCACTGAGCTTAATGTCTTTATGATTCATCCAAACTGTATGTATCAGTAGTTTGTTCCTATGTCTTGTTGAGTAGTATACCATTGTACAGATGTACCATCATTTGTTCATGCATTCCCCTCTTGAAGAACAGACATTTGGGTTTGTTCCATTTTTTGGTGATATGAATAGAGCTGCTATAAACATTTGTGTACAGGTTTTTGTGTCAACCTAAGTTTTCTTTTCTCTAGTGCTGATGTTGGCAAACTTTTTCTGTAAAGGACCAGATAGTAAATTTTTTTGGCTTTGCAGGCCAACAGTCTCTGTTGCAACCATTCAACTCTGCTGTTGCAGCAGAAGCAGGTACAGCAGAAAGTAGGCATAAACAATACAAAACCAAGTGAACCTGGCTGAATTTGGGCCACTGCTGGATTTGGCCTGAGGCCTGTAGTTTGTTGAATCCTGCTAAAGGTAAATGCTTAGGAGCAGAATTGCTGGGCCATATGACAAGTGTGTGTTTAACTTTATAAGAAACTGTCAAACTGTTTTCCAGAGTGGTTGTATTATTTTGCCTTCCTCCCACCGATCTATAAGAGTTGCAGTTGCTCCACATCCTCATTAGCACTTGGTATAAGCGGTATTTTTCATTTATGCCATTCCATTAGGTACGTAGTGGTATCTCATCATGGTTTTAATTTGCACTTCCCTAATGGGTAATGATGACAAACACCTTTTCATGTGCTTATTTGCTGTCTCTGTATCCTCTTTATTGAAGTGGCGTTTCAAATCTTTTACCCATTTTTTAAAAATTGGATTGTTTTCTTACAGTTGAGTTTTGACAATTTTTCATATATTCTGGATACAAGTTTTTTGTTGGGTATGTGATTTGACAATATTATTTCTTAGTCTGTAGTTTGTTTCATTTTCTTTATAGTATCTTTTGCAGAAAAATGTTTTTAATTTTGATAAAGTCAGAAAAAATTGATAATTAAAATACAATTTAAAAAATAATAATTACTATATCTTTATTGCAAGTTTCCAAATTGAGTAGTGTAATTCCTTTAACATTCTATTTCTGTTTCACAATTGTTTTAGCTAGTTGCTTTGCCTTTCTATATGAATTTTAAAATCAGCTTGTCTATATCTAGAAAAAGAATCCTGCTGGGATTTGATTGGAATTGTGTTAAATCTACTGATCAACTAGAGAAGAATTTGCAATGTTTAGCCTTTTAATCCATGAATACAGAATGTCTCTCCATTTATTTAGTTCTTCTTTGACTTCTTTTATCAGTGTTTTGCAGTTTTCAGCATGCTGTTACTGTACATATTTTACTACATTTACCTGTATTTAATTTTTTGGAACTATTGTAAATATTTTTAAAAAATTATTTCCAATTATACATTGTCAATGTATAGAAATATGGTTGATTTTTGTGTGTTGATCTTATATCCTATGCCCTTGCTAACTTTACTTACTAGCTCTCTGAGTTGTTTTTTTTTCTGCTTTGCAGATTCCTTGAGATTTTTCTATATAGATGATTATGTCATCTGCAAATAGAGAGTTTTCTTTTTTCCTTTCCATTTGTTTGCCTTATATTTCTTTTTCTTGCCTTATTACACTGGCTAAGACTTCCAGTATAATGTTGAATAGGAGTGGTGAGAATAAACTTTCTCTTCTATTTGTAGTTTGCTGAGAGCTTTTGACATGAATGGATGTTGAATTTTCAAAATTGTCAGTTGATATGATCATGTGTTTTTTTCTTCTTTATACTGTTAATATGTTGGATTACATTGATTTTTGAATATTGAACCAGTCTTGCATTCCTGGAATAAACCTCACTTGTCCATAGTGTATTATTCTTTTTTATGTATAACTGGATTCTTTTTACTAGCATTTTGTTGAGGAATTTGCACCTATGTTTGTGAGGGATATATTGGTCTGTAGTTTTCTTTTTTTATACTTTCTTTGGTTTTGGTATCAGGGTAATATTGGCCTTATAAAATAAATTGAGTATTCCCTCTTCTATTTTCTAGAGACTTTGTGTGAAATTGGAGTTATTTCTTCTTTAAATGTTTGGTAGAGTTTGCTAGTAAAACTATCTGGACCTGGCGATTTATTCTTCAGAAGGACTTTAATTGCAGATTCAATTTCTTTAATAGTTATAGGACTATTCAGTTTATCTTTTTCATTTTGAGTGAGTTTTGGGAGTTTGTTGTTTTTTAGGAATTTATCAATTTCATGTAAATTGAAAAAATCATATATGTAGAGTTTTTTTGTTATCGTTGTATTTCCTTATTCTTTTAATGTCTGTCGGGTCTATAGTGATGGCTCCTTTTTCATTCCTGATATTGATAATTTGTGTCTTCTCTCTTTTTTATTGTCAACCTTACTAGAGATATATAAATTTTATTGAATTTTTTTCCAAGAACTGGCTTTTGGTTTCATTGGTTTTTCTCTTTCATTTTTATGTTTTCAAAGACATTGATTTTGGGTCTTTATTATTTCCTTCCTTCTGCTTGCCTTGCTTATTTTGTTTTTCTCTTTCTACTTTTATAAGGTGGAAACTCAGATTATTGATCTGAGACCTTCCTTCTTTTCTAATATAAGTATTTAATGATCTGTTTCTTGAAGCAATGCTTGTCTGCATCCCATAAATTTTGACATGTTGTATTTAATTTTTTCTCCATTAAAAATATTTTGCAATTTCATTTGAATCATCCTCTTTAAGTTATGGATTATTTAGAATTGTATTGTTTAAATTGTAAATGTTTAAAGATTTTCCTGTTATCTTTTCATTATTGATTTCTAATTTAATCCCATTATGTTCAGAGAATATACTTTGTATGATTTCAATTATTTTATATTGTTAAGATTTGTTTTATCACTCAGAATATGGCCTGTCTTGGTGAACATTCCATATGCACTTGAAACAAATATGTATTCTACTGTTGTGTGGTGGAGTATTCTATAAATGTCAGTTAGTTCCAGTTGGATGCTAGTGTTGTTCACTTCTTCTACTTCCTTGCTAATTTTCTTACTAGTTCTATCTATTATTGAAAAACTAGTCGTGAAGTCTCCAACTGTAATTGTGGATTTGTGGATAGATAAACTCCTTTCAGTTTTTCTTTCATGTGTTTTGAATCTCTATTATTAGGTGCATATGCATTTAGGATGTTATATTTTCTTGATGAATTGACCCATTCACCATTACATCATATCCCTCTTTATCCTTGGTGGTTGTCTTTGCTCTAAAGTCTACTTTGTCTGATAGTAATATATCTGCTCCAGGTTTCTTTTGATTCATGTTTATGTGGTGTATCTCTCTTTGACTTTTTACTTTTATTTATTTATAATTTTATTTATTTATTTATTTTTCCCCCCAAAGCCCCAGTAGATAGTTGCATGTCATAGCTGCACACCCCTCTAGCTGCTGCATGTGGGACGTGGCCTCAGCATGGCCAGAGAAGCGGTGTGTCGGTGAGCGCCTGGGACCCGAACCCAGGCCGCCAGCAGCAGAGCGCACACACTTAACCGCTAAGCCACGGGGCCGGCCCATGACTTTTTACTTTTAACTTATTGATATAGTTATATTTGAAGTGACTTTTCTGTAGATAGCACATAATTGGGTTATTTTAAAAATTCAATTCTGATGATCTCTGTTTTTTAATTGGTATGTTTAGACCATTCACATTTAATGTAATTACTCATATACTTTCCTTTGAGCATACCATTTTATTATTTGTTTTCTGTTTGTTCTCTCTGCCTTTTGTTCCTCTGTTTCTTCTTTCCTGCCACTTTTGAGTTATTTGAACATTTTCTAGTGGTCCATTTTAATTTAACTATTATGTTTTTAACTCTATGTCTGTGTGTGTACATATGTGTATATATATAATATATTTTTTAGTGGTTCCTCTGTCAGATATATGTATTGTGCATATTTTCTTCCTCAGTCTGCTGCTTGCCTTTTTATTCTCTTAAACACATCTTTTTCTGAGCAGAAGTTTTTAAGTTTAATTTCTCAGTTTTTAAAATGGTAGTACTTTCTGGTTCTATTTGAGAAATCTTTGCCTATGCTCAGTTTGCAAAGGTACTTTCTCATGTTTTTATCTAGAAGTGTTATAGTAGGTTTTATGTTTATGCTACAATCTATTTCAAGTTAATTTTTGTGTATGGTGTAAGGGAGGAATCAGAGTCCATTTTTTCTTTCAATTGGATATTCAGTTATTCATCAACATTTGTTCAAACAAATTTCCTTTTGCCCATGAAGTACCTTGGCACTTTTGTTGAGAATCAATGAATTGTATATGTGTGGGCCTTTCTGTACTTTATGTTCTGGGCCATTATTTATTTTACTATCTTTATATAAATTTTTATTACTACTGAGCTTTTACACTCATGGGCAATTTCCTTTTGCTTTTCTAGTTATGTTTTCTTTCTAACTGTGTCCTTCAAAAATTTTCTAAAGAATGCTTTGAATCTTTCTTTTTCCTGTGTGTAGTATGTTTGCATGTTTGCTTGCTGTTGGTCATATTGCTCAGCTTACCATGGATAGCTCTATCCAGACCTATTCTTTGTTTTAATAAAGTGAAGCTGATTTCTCCATGACAACCTACCCATCTTAAATGGGACTTGCTTGCCTTCCTCTCTGAGCTACAGTTTGAGAACATTGAGTATTGTATTCATTTAAGTTTTCAGCGGCCTGAAGGTGCATGGTAGGTGAAAGGGGGCTGGGGATGGAGCTTGGCTGAACCTGGGCACATCATTTTTTGAATGGCCTGAGCTGTGCTTTCTTTTCTGAGATTTGGTTAAACATCTTAAACTAGAGTTTACCTCCTCAGAGTTAGGGATGTGTCTGTTCCCATGGGGTGGGGGTACACTCAGACTTGACGCATTTCCCCAGTTCACATGGAGCTGCCCAAATAACAAGCTCTGGCAGTTTTCCTGGCCTCCACTGAGGTCTGGAGATACTATGATGTTGGTTAAAACTCATCCCTGCCAATGCCATTTTACTTGACTTTTCTAGGCTATAATCCATTTCCTCATCTTGCTTCTCTCAAAATTGATGGCTGTTGATAAGAATTTTCAGTATGTTGCCATACTGAAAAGAAACAGTATGTTTCTTTTCCTTTTTGAAATTTTACGCGTTTCTCTTTTTTGCCTTTTTGTACCTTTATTTTTCATCATTTTGTTAGGTATTATTGAAGAGAGGGACCCTGGTCCTTAAGCTCTGCCATCTTTACCCAGATGACTCAAAGAATGGCTCATCCTTCCTTTTTCCTTATTTGGGACTGTTTATAATTTTACCTTTTGATCTTGCACTTCATGTCCTGTGTGACTTGAGTTTTAATCTTTGCCTAAGTACTGATTGCAGAACTGGTACTTTAAAAATTGGAGCTATATTACTAGTAAATAGAAGTAGTAGTGAAGAGACCAGTCTTAGATAAACTACAACCCTGGAAAACTAGTTCTTCTAAGGAAAATTGAATTGCAGTCACTCTTTGTGTTTGGGAGAGAAGATGATTTAATATCCAAAAGAAGTAACTTGCTGAATTTAATGGTTACTGACCTGATAGTAAAAGAACAAGCCTAAGAGACATTAAGATCTTCCTTCCCTGGGAGACATGGGGCATATTCAGAAAAAAATAATTTTAATTTCATTTCCAACAATAGTTTGGAAAGATCTAATACCCTGAGCCTTGGGAAGAGTTGTATGCCATCTTTTGCATTGCTGCTTTGTTTTTGTGGCATTTTCTAGATCTTTATTTCTGATTTAGCAGACGGTTTGCTATAGCTAGACAAAAGAGTCCTCCATGGACAAGATTATACACAAATACAGCACATTTAGATAGCAGCTTGTGTCAGTGACATTTTGCTGTGAGCCTCTTAGAAGTTTCTCTTACTGCAGACACACCACTGGGGATTAGTAGCTCTCAGCATCTCCAATGGAAGCAAAAGGCTGCCAGAAAATGGGAAATTGGAGTTGGAACCAGAAACCACAAATGAAAGAAACCATGGCAGTGTCTAACAGTGTGACAGTGGGCTGATTTTCAGATGATCAGAGTCTCTTATCAGTAGTGATAATGAGGCATTTGGAGCCTGAGATTTTGCTATGTCAGTTACCTCCTCTGTCTTTTCTTTAGTTCTCTGCTCCTTTCACTTATGCTTTCTCCTTGGCTTATGAACTCTGAGCTGTCTTCATATCCTAAGAAAAGTCCACTCCCATTTCACTGTTCTTCAGCCCCTGTGTCCATTTTGCTCAGTGCCATCTTGGTTGAAGGCAGCTCCAGCCTTGCTTGCTTCCTTTCCTTCCTTTGGTATCTTTTCCAGTTGTGTTGAAAGACTGCGGGGCCAGCCTGTCAGATTGTCCCTTTCCTCCTGCTGTGTGCTTACCTCTCCCTCTGGGCTACCTTCTACCTTGACTTGCCCCTCTGTTGGATTCCATGACACACCATTGTGCTTTTTCCCCCCTCCCTCTCTGTTTAATTGCCTCATCCTGGCTCCCTAAGTGTTGGTGATACAAGAGAGGCAGCACTCGGCACTCTGTACCCTTCTGTCCCTGGGTGGTCCTGTCTGATCCCACCCACCTCTGTGGGTGGTGCCTAAATCCCTGTTTCCATTCCTGTCTCCTCTCCTGAGCTCAGTGAGACATGTCCAGCCACAGTTAATAAAGTCTACCTGGTTGTCCCATAGGTATCTCAACATCACCATGTGCAACATGGAACTCTCCTTTGTTCAAACAGTGCACCCCATGCTGAGGGCTTGGTTTGGCACTTATGTCCTCCTGGTACCTCAGGCTTGGGAACGCTATGTGAGCCTTTGGTTTTCCCCCCTCCTTTCCTCACTGTCTTACCTGCCCTCCCCCTCGTTCCTGTCTCCATATCATCAGTTGTTAACTCAGTTAATTTTCTCCTCTGCACTTTCACCTATAGGTCCTGAATTCTCTTTTCCTCTCTTCTTTCCCTGCCCTGGATCAGGTCCTCTCACCTGCACATCACTAGGGCCTCCGAAGTGGTCTTTCTCTATCGTCTCCCTACCTTTAATCCTTTATACTCTCCTGTCCAGATTGCCCACCTTGACCCACGGATGTCTCCAATCCTCTCCCCGCTTTGTTTTCTTGCCTCTCCCACTCACTCAGGAACCTTCAGTGGTGCATACTCTTTGACCCAGCATTTCCACTTCTACTAGGATTTATCTTGCAAATTTATGTAGATGTGTATGTGCAAAGAGTGACATACAGTGGTGCTTGCTGTCATGTTGTTTGTGACACAAAAGCGTGTAATAACCTCTGTGTTCATCAAGAGAACACTGCTTAAATTAATTAAGGTAGAGCCATATAATGAATAGAATGCCTTGTAGCTATTAATACTAATGAGGTATATATATATTTACTGATATGGAACAAATTCCAAGGTACATTGGTAAGTTGAAAAAAAAGAGTAAAGAGCACAATAATGCATATATTAATATATTTGTATTTGTGTTTGAAAAAGCAAGATGAGTTTATATATACTCTTGAATATTCATAAAATATTTGTGGAAGGTTACTTAATGCTGTTTTGTACAGTTCCTTTTTTAACTATGTGTATGTATTACATTTTTCCTAAAGAAAATTTAGTTAATAAATAAATTAACAAAACCTTGCAAGCACTTCTTATGGACTACAGAAGCACGTATGGATTTCTGAATCAGCTTTCTATTAAAGTGTCTTTAGATTTGGTGCCAATGGGTGTTTCCAGCCATGTTTCTATTTCTTTCCTGTGCACGGTCTTTGTTAGCCAGCCTGAGCACAGTGGAGAAAGGCACAGACCCCTAACGACTGGTCTGGTGTGTGTGGTGTGAGCACTGCTCCGATAGAATGGGCACTGGTCTTAGTGCTGGACCAATTCCTGGTGGATGCTGCTGCACCGTGTTCTCACTTTAGTTACTGGATTGTGGAGACATAATGGAAAGTCCCATGGGGAGAGCGGGGAGGGAGGGTGGCTGGGGTGGCCAGGGTGATGGTGGCAGAGCTGCATAAGGCAGGAGAGGAAGGGTGGGGGTAACAGCCTTATACCTTCTAATATGGAGGTTTGGGGGATTTTAACAATCAGCACAACCATTCTGCTCTCTCTCCTCTGAATATCAATGTGGATGTCCTTTGTGTGGCCTCTGCTTGCTGACCTGAGTGTGTGCCCATGCCCATGTGGTCTTTTCCACCTGGAGCACCCTTTCCTAATCTCTGCCTTTCAAGATCCTGCCCACCCTTCAAGGCAGACTGAGCTCTTCATCTCTCTGCACTCCTGACTGTAGGTGATCACCACCCTCTGCCCTCTGAAGCCCTAAGGCCTTTATTCGTGTCTGGGTTTCCACATTTATCTCTTTCTACATAAATTTATTGTGATTTTTCCCCAT
The DNA here is from genome assembly GCF_020826845.1 of Diceros bicornis minor. Taxonomy (NCBI): domain Eukaryota; kingdom Metazoa; phylum Chordata; class Mammalia; order Perissodactyla; family Rhinocerotidae; genus Diceros; species Diceros bicornis. The sequence continues at coordinate 20,320,238 of NC_080749.1, read as the reverse complement.
CTTATCTCCCCTGCTAAAGACTTTAATGACATGCTGATAACACCAGAGTCATTCGTCTTTGTATCCCCTCTGCCACATGAAGGGGTTTTCCAGGATTCCTGCAGTGTTGAATGTTTGGTCTGGTCCCTCTGAGTATAACAGTACTTGTCATCCCTGTGATCTTGACTTCTTGTTGGAAGATTTTGTCACTCTGAGATACCTCAAATAGTACCTCGGGTGATTGATGGGAAAGGGATAGAGAAAGGTGAATTGCTGTGCCTTTAGCAAAGGAAGTATGAGGTATTTTAAGGGACAATTCTGGGGTGTGGGTGGGGAGTGGGGGAGGCTCAGGAATGCATTGAAGCAAGGGCTGGAAGAGCTTTCCACTGAGCGCTGAGTACAAGTCCCTGTCACTAGGAAATAAGGTAATAGTGTTTCCATTTTCCAGATCAGCCCTGGACGTTTAGCAAGGAATCAGAGACTGTAATTCTCTCAATTTGCAATGTAGATGGACTTTCATAAGTGGTTTTACTTGTGAGTTTCTCTAACGTGCTTATTATTTTCCATGAGAGCTTTTCATGTTTTTCAGCCAATCTCTTTGTGTATCCTCCCCCACCCCCCCAAGAACAACGAAACACTAAACATGTGAAGCCAGTTGTCACGCTAGATTCTGCTGGCTGGGATTCTTTAAAATTTGGTTTACTTGTCTTGGTATATATTTCTCAGATCTCTGTTACCTTCTTCTCTAAACTTAGCAGCTGGAGTTAAGGTGTAAGAACATTTCCCTTATTTGGCCTTATTCCACCTTTTATTGCAAGGATTAGCACGCGGGCCAACCATTGCCTGTTCCTGTAAACAAAGCTATATTGGGACACAGACATACCTACTCATTTATGTATTATCAATGGCTGCTTTCACGATGCAAGGGTAGAGTTGAGTAGTTGGGACAAAGGTCATATGGCCCTCAAATCCTAAAATAGTTACTATCTGGCACTTTTCAGAAAAAGGTTGCTGATCCCTGCTATATTAAGTTGTCACCCCACTCCCTTCCCCCACCTCTACCCCACGATCATGTTTCTTTTAGTTGGTTCTTCTGTAGTGTTCATGTCATGACATACATTCAACACTTCAGCAAATACCACTAGCTGGAGGAGTGCAGACCTGTCCTTCTCAGTGCTTCCCTCCTCTGGCTCTCAGTGCAGAGGAGAGCTAAGTCACTGCCCGCTGCAGCGTTGGAGGAGGAGGAGCAGGAGAAGGAGGAGGGCAGGAGGAGGGGGAGGAGAAGGGGGAGGAGAAGATGGTGTTGAACAGCTGTTGCTGTTGAGGAGGGACCAGGCACTAGGCTAAGTGCTTTACATGTTTCACCTCCCACAGCTTACACGCAGAGAATGGTATTATCCTCATTTTATTGAGGAAAAGGAGGCCCAGAGCAGTTTAGTAACTCCTCCAGGTCTCATAATTGGCAGGTGCCAAAGCCTGGATAGGAGTCCAGGTCTGTGTAACTCCAGAGAGCAGTCTCTTTCCTCCTCTGCTGTGCTGCTGCCTCATCGAGACCGAACCTAGCCGTGAGGCACCGCGGGCTTCTCTCACTCCATCTTTCTCGTGCATTTGAACTTCTGCTGCCTACGTTTGGCTCCCCTACTTCTTCCATCTAGGGTTAAAATTCCTTCGCAGCTTCTTTTTCTTATCCTTCCTCTTACTTCTTTAAGGCATCCTTTAAGACTCTTCTTTCTCACTCCCTCTTCTGTGGGATCTATCAATGGCTAAAGCTTGAAGAGCCAACTTTACACAGAAGACTCCAAATCTGTAACCTGCTTTTCTTTGTGAACTAGGTAATGGTCCTGATCTTTCCCCAAATCTCCACCCTCTTCTTTCTAATGTCTTATTGGACTTCTCTCAGGCGTCCCCCTGAGATCTCAAAATCATTTTCTCCCTTAGGATCCGTTCTTCCCCTGACCTCATGGTATCTGTTTGTGGCACCATCGTTCTTCCAGTCACTAAGATTCGGAAGGTAATGGTCATGTTCCTCCTTTCCTCACTTCCCATCAACTCTTAGTGTCTGCATCAACTTGTGTGTTTGTCCCAGTGTGTCCATTCCTGCCACTTCAAGCCCAGGTCAACCTTCACGATGCCTTTTGCTTACATTAGTATAATAGCCTCTTTCTAACTGTTTTTAGTGCTCCAGGCCAGGAATGAGAGACTGCCTTATGGTATTCTCTCCATTTGACTAGACTGTGCCTCAGAAGCCTTCTCAACACAGTCAGTGATGGCACTCCAGTTCACCCCTTCTCTAATTTATTTATGCAGTTATGGTGAAGTAATTTCCTAGAAGTGCAGCATCATTTATATCATTTATCCGTTTAGAAGTTCAATCATTCCTTATTGACTAACAAATTAAAAATGTATAGAGACACATGTAAAGCCTGTCTTGATATGACCTTCAGTTTTTATTGCTAGCATCATTGCCTACTGTACGTTCTTCAAGTTCCAGGCAATTCAGTGGTCCCAATAAGTGGTCCCTTACTTCCCACCTCCATGATATTCCTTCTTCCTAGAATGACTTGCCCATCTTGCAAAGCCCATTTCAGTTGCTATTTCCTCTTTGGTTTCTCTGATTTCCAAGCTAATGTGAATTTTCTCCCTTTTGAACCTTCATATTACTTTGTTGGAACTTTTCTTATGGAACTTGGCTCTTTACGTGTACCATGGTGACTAGTGAACTTGTCTTACTGTCTGTTCACTGAACTGCTAATGCACCAAAGCAGGAACTCCTCTTTGCTTAACTAGTGTTGAAGATGCCTAGAAAATGCTTAGTAAGTATTTGTTGAATTAGTCTGAATGGGAGCATAGGAGAAAAATCATATGGTTGTGTGTGAAATTTAACAGGCTTCTTCGTTCCAGTATCCCTAATATGCTGTTGATGAATGATGCTGAGTTCTTAAAACATTTCAAGATGTTTTGGTAACATTTAGAGTGAAAATATTGTCTTCAGCCAAAGTCCCAACACACACCAGTTCAGTGTGATAGAACACAAGAAGCGAGGAGTAGCTCCCATGGCATGTACCCTGTCTTGGCCACTAACTCAGCTCTATGGCATTGAGCCTGCCTCTTGGCCTCTCTGGGCTTTAGTTTTCTCATCTGTAAAGTGGGTGTAGATACAGATCCTTTTTGGGTAGAGCAGCAGTACCAGGGGGTGATTTTGCTCCCCAGGGGACATTTGGCAATGTCTGGAGACATTTTTGGTTGTCACTACTCAGAAATGCTGCTATCAACTCCCTCATTGCGCAGGACAGCCCCCTCAACAAAGAATTATCTGGTCCAAAATGTCAATAGTGTTAAGGTTCAGAGCATACTATGGCAGAGCAGGCTATGACTCAAAATCTTATTTTAATTAATTGAATGAGTATTATAAACCTGATACTTTAATTATAATTTAATTTAGCAACAGACATTCTTTTTCCAAGAGATGTTCTGAGATGCAGGATTGTTTTCATTTTCTTACTGTTTAAGCAAATGGGGATAATTAACATTATTATGGAGGCTTAAAATGTGTGTAATTTAAAATCATATCCACCTTTATCACATTGGGTCAGTAATTCTCCAGGTTTCTATCTTACTATTAGAACATTTGAAACAGTCTGTAGGGAGGAAGTTCACAAGAAATGGAAACCACGTATTTGTGGGCTGAATATGGGCTTTAAATACCTGGAGGAATTAAAAGCAAAACCTTTTGTCCCTCTGGATCCCCTAAGTCCCACATTTACAGGCGTGGTCTGGGGAAGTTCCTGACGCCTGATGAGGGTAGAGCCTGGGCAGTTGGAAAGTGGGAATAATTGCCCTTCCTTGGGACCAGCAAAGGTACCCGGTTAGTAGTGCTTTATAGTTTGGAGAGTGTCTTGTTAAAAACCCCAGAGCCAACCAAAGAAATAAAGCTGGCGTGGAGAATGCGTGACGGGTCAACTAAACAGAGGTGGATCCTGCAGCAGGCACAGTGCCTGTTCCTTTAGGACGCTGACAGCCCAGTCTGCGCCCCTCACCAGTTGCAGACACCAAGGAGGGTTACCTTCTACCATGGATGTGTTGGGAGCAAGTTGGGAAAACAGGATCATTTACTCTTGCTTCTTCCGTTCCTCCGTCCTTCTTCCCCCAGGTGAGTTTTGGAATGCTACCAGGTATAAGAAGAGAAAATGGAATTTAGTGTATGGAAAATCACAGTTTTGGAATGAGCTCAGAACCGCATTCTAAGAACTTAGCTTGAAGTTGGCAAAATTGCAGTGTAATTGCAATGATTGGCAAAAATATAGAAATAACTGAAATATATCGGAGTGAAAGTATTTATTAATTAAACGTATGAGATGATTTGGCATTCATGCTGACCTCTACTGCAGTGCCATTAACTGATGATAATGAAAGAACTCAGACTCGTGGTTCTGACAGGATTCCTACAGCATAGGATGACATGTAGCTGCAGGTGACAGAAGACCTGACTAGGGCGACTTGGCAGAACGGAGGTTGTTTTCCTCCTGTGAATCCAGAGGAAGGCAGTCCACAATCCTGTCAGGGCCCTGGGCCCCCCAGCTTTTGCTTCTCCATCCTTAGTAGTATAAGAGTTTCCTTGTCATGCTCATAGGAGAGTTGTTTCACTTCCAGGTGCAGCATCCTGCATGCCTGGCAGAAAGAGGAGGGGAAAAGGTCAGAGCACCCTCAGCTTGTGTCTGATTGGCTGGTTCTGGTTCACATGGCCATCTCTAGTCACAAGGGAGGCTGGGAATCAGGCGGCCTTAACTGGCGTATTGCTAGCCTATCAGAATTGGAGTGCTCATGGCAAGGGATAAGGGAGAATCCATCTTGGGGGGGGCAATGGTGCTTTGCCCATCATCCAACAGACCTGTGCAAGGATTGCAAACTCATTCCTTTGTTGGCCTAGGAGAAATAGATCAGGAAAAATAAAATTTCCCCATGTTTCCCTGCTGTTTTTCCCTTTCACTGGCTAGGTTGAAAGTGATTGTCCAGTATTATGATCCCTTTTTGTTACCAGAAAGACATTAAAATTACCTTTTGCTGTTTGCGGCATCATTGTATATTTGATGTCCCTGCCAGGACTAAAATTTTCACTCCCCACGTTGGGGCATGAATCTAGCTAAAAGGCCTTTGAATACTGGTCCAGTGAGAGAGGCTTCAGAACAAGGGCACTTTTTCATTTAGAGAGAGGACAATGAGCCCCTTTCTACCTTCGTGTTGGTTAAGTATATGGTGAGATGTTCTGTGAGAGAATGATGATCTGGCTGTCAGGTTACCTGTGTTTCTTGAATTTTCTACTCATGGATGGGTGGCAGTTCTGTGGAGTAAGCGGTGATGGCCACACAAGTGTTGGCTTAAGTGCTGTGTTGTGTGCTATGAGGTGTGTGCATACACACCTGCCCACACTTAAACACACTTTATTATTCTGTGTTCACTGTGAGTACTGAACAAGCTGTATTTATTTTTGACCCTTCTCAACTGCCCGTGAAAGTCAGAACCTCAATGCCCACCTTGATTTGTCTCTAGCCCACCCTAGTCAAGATCTGGTAAACCTCTTTTGGGTCTGCTTTTTCCTTTTTATTGGGACGTCCTTCTCTATGCCTTGAAGAGGCTCTGGGCTGCCTTTAATCTATTTCTTCTAGGCTCTTGTTTGTACTCAGTTGCTGATTTTCTTTTTTAAACCAATTTTTCTTTTTCTCGAGTGTTTGACACTTAGCTGAGTGAGGCTGTCAAAATGTTTTACTTCTATCATTAGCATAGTCTGTCTTAGCTCAGTATTGTGTGTGTTTGTGGTGGTTTTTTTGTTTAATCTGCTGAGCCACGGATTAACAGCCAGAACTCCCCCTCTTCCTCTCACACATCTCCCATACAGAACACAGAGATAAAAAATTACTTTCAAAAAGCATTCTAGACATTTCACAGCGCTGAAGAGGACAGGCCGCCTGCTTCGCAGACTGGAGGTGGTGTGTCTTCTGACAGAGGGTTGCCATGGCGACTGTGTAAAAGCTAACTAAACCTGGGCAGGCGGAGGGGGCCCGGCTGTCAGACCCCTGTTCAGTGCCTCAGAAACGTGTTATTTCTCACCACACTCTCGGGATCGGCATTCGACTCTCCGGGAGCACAATGGGAGTGCCTGTGTGGGGATGGCTTTGTTGGCTGTGCTCTTATCTAGGTTATTTGCTCCAGCCTTTCTTTCACATTCCAGGCTCAGGTGTTCCCCTCTCTTCCTGCATCTCATTCTCTGCACAGTGCTACACTGGAGATGAGGCACCTAATAAAGGAAATTCAGATATATTAAGACACCACTGATTTCAAAGTCTTGGAAATAAAAGGAGTATTATTTAAAGTTGTTTTTGTTTTTTTTCTGTTTGAAAATAAGCTACTACTTTGAAATAGGCTGGTTGTGTGACAAGGGCATTAGGAGTGATGTTACTTTCCATTTCTTCGGTACCTACTATGTTCTAGAAACTTATCATGTGTCGTCTCACTTGATCTTCACAGTAATTCCCAAAGGTATATAATCATTATTCTCCTTTTACAGATGAGAAAAACAAGGATTAGGGAGGTTAGGTAATTTGCCTAAGATCACACAGCTGCTAAGTGACAGAAGTTAAACCCAGTTACTCAGTCAAGTACTGTGAATGGTCCTGACACATAGTAGGCATGTAGTACGTATGTTGCATGAATGAATTCAGTTGCTACTGACAAGGTCCTCAGAGGGCCTTTGAATACTGATATTGATGTATAATTCAGCATATTCTCTAGTTAGAAATGTAATCATTAGGTATTTAGATGTAGCCGTTCCCATTAGTTTATACGTCCATCTGGAATGCCTGGTCAACACTGATCAGTTTGTGGATCAAACCCTTTCTTCACAAACAGCAGACGTCAACTTCGAACCAGCCCCCTTGGAATCACAAATTCTGAATTGGTGTTCTCTTTATTAATAAGGCTGTACTCCTGTGTGAAACCCATGCAAATAACTCTAATTAATATACTAATGGAATTTTATTGGCGAACTTGCTAGAGTGATACTGAAGTTTATTTAGAAAAGTAAATAGATAAAAATAACCCAGAGTTTGGACAGAGATTGGTGAGGAAGGACTAGTATAATCAGAATTACAATGGAGTTTAGGTTGAAGACATTAAAATATAGCAGAATGGTGCAAGGCCTGATCAGTGAAAGAAAAGAGAAAGACCAAGACAGCCCACCAATGTATCCATAAAAACTGGGCATATGATTGGGGCTGGCCCGGTAGTGCAGTGGTTAAGTTTGTGCGCTCCACTTCGGCGTCCCAGGGTTCGCAGGTTTGGATCTCAGGAGTGGACCTACGTACCACTCATCAAGCTATGCTGTGGCAGCATCCCACATACAAAATAGAGAAAGATTGGCAGAGATGTTAGCTCAGCAACAATCTTCCTCAAGCAAAAAGAGGAAGATTGGCAACAGATGTTAGCTCAGGGCCAATCTTCCTCACCAAAACAAAACAAAAACAAAAACAAAAAACCCCAAAAAACTGGACATATGATAAGAGAGATCTCATAACTGATTAAAAAATTACTATAACACTAGTATACACTATACATAAAAAAACACAATACATATGAAAATTCAAAGTAAAAGTTACATATTTCCTTTCTTTCTTTCATTTTTTTTGTGAGGAAGATCAGCCCTGAGCTAACATCCATGCCAGTCCTCCTCTTTTTGCTGAGGAAGACTGGCCCTGGGCTAACATCTGTGCCCATCTTCCTCCACTTTATATGGGACGCCACCACAGCATGGCCTGACAAGCGGTGCGTTGGTCCGCGCCCAGGATCCGAACCCGGGCCGCCAGGAGCAGAGTGCGTGCACTTAACCGCTATGCCTCGGGGCAGCCCCAAAGTTACATATTTTCTTCCTGTAATCTCACTCCTGAGAAGAAACTATTATTAATATATTTTTTTGAGGTATATTACAAATATACCTAGAGATACGCATACATTTTGGGGGAGAGGCAGCATGGAGTGTTGGTTAAGAATGCTGGCTCTGACGTAAGACAGCCTGGCTTCAGATTCTGAATGTGTGACCTTGGATACGTTATTTAACCTCTCTCTGCCTTTGTTTTCTCATCTTTTAAGTGGAGATAATAATAGTACTTACAGGATTGCTGTGAGGATCAAATGAGATAATACATGTAAAACACTTAGATAAGGCCTGGCACATCATGAATGCTTGACAAAAGTTAGCTTTTAAAAAGGTAAGGTCCGGGGGCTGGCCCAGTGGCATAGCGGTTAAGTGCGTGCGCTCTGCTGCTGGCGGCCCCGGTTCGGATCCCGGGCACGCACAGATGCACCGCTTGTCAGGCCATGCTGTGGAGGAGTCCCATATAAAGTGGAGGAAGATGGGCACGGATGTTAGCTCAGGGCTAATCTTCCTCAGCAGAAAGAGGAGGATTGGCAGATGTTAGCTCAGCGCTGATCTTCCTCACAAAAAAAAAAAAGAAAAAAAAGGTAAGGTCAGGGGCTGGCCCAGTGGCGCAAGTGGTTAAGTGTGCATGCTCGCCTGTGGCGGCCCGGGGTTTGCAGGTTCGGGTCCTGGACGTGCACCGATGCACCGCTTGTCAAGCCATGCTGTGGTGGCATCCCATATAAAGTAGAGGAAGATGGGTGTGAATGTTAGCTCAGGGCCGATCTTCCTCAGTTAAAAAAAAAAAAAGTGGAGGATTGGCATCAGATGTTAGCTCAGGGCAGATCTTCCTCACACACCAGAAAATAAATAAATAAAAAGGTAAGGTCATACCAATTATGTTTTGCAATTAACTGATCATTTAACAATATATTGTTGGCATCTACTTTGAGTGTGTACTCATACACATATGTCTATTTCATTCCTTTTAATGGCTGTATATTATTCCATTGTATCAATTTAAGAAAATTCCTTGTTGATAATGTGTTGGGGGTTCCCAAGACCACCCTCAGACTTGATGGTTCGCTAGAAGGACTCACAGGACTCAGAAAAGCTGTAATACTTGTAATTACTGTTTATTACAGCGAAAGGATACAAATTAAAATCAGCAAAGGGAAAAGGCACAGGGCATATGGGGTGAAGTCGAGAGAAATGAGGGGCAAGCTTCCAGATGTCCTCCCCGTGGTGTCACATGGATATGCTTAATTCTCCCGGCAATGATGTGTGGCAACACATGTGAAGTGTTGCCAAGCAGGGAAGCTCACTGAGCCCTGGGGTCCAGGGTTTTTATTGGGAGTCATTATATAGGCAAGCAGTGCCTGTGAGACTGGCTCAGCTAATCACACCCCAGCCCTCCAGAGCAAAAACAGGTGTCAGCCATATATCATATGGTAGCATAAATTATGTTGAAACTGGTACTGCATGGCCCATGGCCTCAGGCGTACAAAAACACTCTTCTCAGGCAGAATATTCCAAGGACTCAAAGCTCATCTTCCCAGAGCAACGCCAAAAGCCAGTCCTGAAGACGGGTCTTTTTAGGAAATGTACAGGGTTTGATCAATCCAGGTCTGCTAGCTAACCCTATTCCATGCAGAGAGGCATTTAGGAATTTTGTAGTATTTTGCCAGTATTGTATATAAACAATACTTAAAGAAATAGCTGTATACACATTGTCTTGTGCACTTCTGTGAGAGTTTTTGTAGTATAAATTCATAAAATTGAAATTGTTGAATCGAAGAGCCTATAGAATTAAACTTTTGACAGGTTTTATAATATTGTCCCCAATAAGGTTGCTCTCACACTCCTACTGAAAAAACAGTGTTGACATTTCCCCACATCCTCTCCAATTTATATATTATAAACCTTTGTAATCTTTTCTAATCTGACCGTGACAACATATTAACTTAATCTGTAATTCTTTGTAATTAGAGAGATTATACATTTTTTTATATGTATACTGGCCATTTCTGTTTCTTTTTTGAGTTGAAGTGGCATTTCAAATTCAAAGAATAGAAGGATTTAATAAATAGTGTTGAGGCACGAAGTTAAATTTCTTTGAAAAAATAGGTTTGTATTTTCTACCATATACACTAAAATACATTTCACATGAATTCCGTTTTCTATAAAGGATAAGGTAGTAAATACTTTAGGCTTTGCGGTCCCTGCTGTCTCTGTTGCATATCCCTCTTTTTTCCCTCTCAAACAGCTCATGGGCCATGAAAAATAAGTAGCAGGCCATAGTTTGCTGATCCCATATTTAAATAATTTAATATAAAAATAAGTCATCTGGGTCTTATATGATTTTAATCTGATCTTAGCATAAGAATGTTTTTGTATTAAGTAAAACTCAAATATATAATTTTCTACTTGCAGTTTAGTGTTCTATTACACTCCAGTTTAGGCTTATAAGTAATAAAGGAAGTTAACATAAGGGGAAATATGTACTGAAGGGAAAAGCCAGATAATTAAAAAAATTTTTATGGAGATTTAACTATTTAGTCCCAAACATTCGTAAATAAAATGCAAAAAGAAAGTGAAGAACTAGATATTTGTAAAATATTTATAACAGATAAAATTAAAAAATTCAACAATCTTATAGACAGACTTTTTCAAATGCATAAGAAGAAATGGCCTATTGTGTTAGAGAAACAGGCAAAGGACATGACAAGACAATTTCAAAGGAAGAAATACAGATTACTAGTAAATATAGTAATAAAGTCACTGGAAAGAAAAGAAAGGCAAATTTAAACATTAGGCTAACATTTCTGGCCAAATTGGCAATGATTGAAAAAAATGATAATATTCTGTGTGAGCAAGAATGGTGGGAAATGGGCACTGTAATACACTGCTGTTGAGCATGTAAGTAAAAACGTCTTTCCAGAGTGTGGTTTGCAAGCATGTTTCAACAGCCTTAATTATGTGCTCAGATCCTTTGATCTGAAAATAACTGCAGGAGTGCTTAAAGATTTACACTGTATAGTGTCTGTCTTAGTCAGCTCGGGTTGCTGTAACAAAATACCATAGACTGAGTGGCTTATCAACAACAGAAATTTATTTCTCACAGTTCTGGAGGCTGGAAGTCTGAGATCAAAGCACCAGCAGGGTTGTGTTCTGGTGAGGGCGCTCTTCCTGGTTGCAGACTTCTGACTTCTTATTGTGTCCTCACATGGTGGAGAACAGAGAGAGGTCGCAAGCTCTCGTGTCTCTTTGTATAAGGGCACTAATCCCATTCACAGGGGCTCTACCCTCATGACCTAATTATCTCCCAAAGGCCCCACCTCCTAATACCATCACAGTGAGGGTTAGGATTTCAACATATGAATTTGGGGGGGACACAAACATTCAGTCCATAACAGTGTCTATTTCAGCATTATTGATAATAGCAAAATATTTAGAAACAACCTAAGGGGAGCAATAGACGATGAATGGTTGACTTACCCATAAGATGAAATACTAGACATTCATTAAAATTCATGTTCCTAAAGAATATTTTATGACTAGGTATGGTAGGCTGAATAATGGCCTTCCAAAGATGTCTATGTCCTCATCCCCAGAAGCTGTGAATATGTTACCTTACATGGCAAAAGGGACTTTTGCCGATGTGATGAAGTTAAGGATATCGAGATGTCCAAGACTATCTTCGATTTTCCAGGTGAGTCTAATGGCATCACAAAGCTCCTTCTAGGAGGGAGGCAGGAGGGTCAAGTTCAGAGAAGACAATGTAATGACAGAAGCACAGGTCAGAATGATGTGGGGCCATGAGCCAAGGAATGCAGGCAGCCTTTGGAAGCTGGAAAAAGCAAGGAAACGGATTCTAGAGCCTCCAAATGGAATGCAGCCCTGCCAACAGCTTGATTTTTGCTCAGTGAGACTGATTATGGACTTCTGACCTCTGGAATTGTAAAATAATAAATTTGTGTTGTTTTAAGCCACTAAATTTGTGGCAATTTGTTATAGCAGCACTAGGAAACCACTACACCAGGGAAAAGCTCACATGCTATAAATGAGTGGGGAGACAGGATGTCATCACAATGAGATGGTTGGTGGAATGAGGTGCCCCCCCTGCAACAGACTCTCCGATAAGCTGTTGACCTTTTCTGCCAAAAGTAGAGACTTGCCAGATTAGAAAAGTTTAGGTTTCATTTTGTCCTGCGTTGTAGTCCCTTTTGTATCACTATTCGGGAATGACATATGAAATGATCTCTTTTTCAATAATATTTTCAGCCATCCAGGACCTTATTTGGGTTTTGAGCTAAACTTAGCATCAGCAAGGCCACATCTTACATAAAGGAAAAGTCGGAATCACTCTCCAGGTATCTCTGCTTCCAACCCGATATCCCTGAATGCCGGTTTCCCTAGAGTGCTCCCTGCCTCTGACTCAGAACTGCATGTGACCTGTGATTGTAGTCCACCCGTCTCGCCGACTGAAGGACAATCTGCATGTGCAGCATGGTTCCATTAAGAAATGGCTCTGTGTAGTTCTCAGCAGAAAAAAGACTGGTGACTGATCTGGGTGGTGGGGTTAGGGGTGATTTCTATTTTCTTGGCTATACTCTTTTGTTTAGTCCACTTTTGGCAATGATCGTGTATTGATTTCTTAAAACATAATAGTGCATTTTCTTTTTAAAGAAAGAAGAGAAACTTCTGTGTACACTTGATGCTTCTTTCTGTGTAACTCTACTGCCTGCATAGTTTCTAGCAATGAGCACCTCTTCAGTGTTAGCAGAGCACAGATATTTATTTTAAGACCTGCCTTTATGTGCTGGTCCCAAAATACAGAGGTGGTGGATAGTGGTGCCTGGGAGTTCTTGTTTCTGAGTATTCCTGGAAATAATATATAGACCAGGGATTGTCTGCTATCTCCATTCAGTGATTTCCTGACTTTAATGTCTTGATATTGACTAAGAAACTCTGGATGTGGAGTGAACTGTTTCTGTGTGTTCACTGGTGAGAGCAAGAGGTCATATTACTGTCAGTTGTCTTTTTTGGTCTTGGATGATTTTCTCTTCTTTGTTGTACAAGTGAAGCGTAGATAATGGAAAGAGCAGTAAACTCAGAGTCAGAAGGCCAGAATTCTGCTACAGGCCCATTGCTAACTGAACCTTGTAAAACTTGCTTCACCTCTCTGGGACCCACATGCCTAAAATAGGGGAGTTTGGATGTTGTGAACTTTCTGGTCTTTCCAAGTCTAACATTCTAGACTTAGTTGAATCTAGTTCTCAGATGTGACTGCTGCTTGACAAAGTGTAAGTGGAAGTCATCAGATGAATTTAAGTATAATATTTATGGTATGTAGTCGTAGTTGAGGGACTGTCATCAGAATTTGTTTGTCTGCATTGTTATGTAGGGGAAATAACACACAAAGCCAGTGTTGATGGGAAGACAAAGCTTCTGTCCCTTTATTTTTTCTCTTTCTCCTATTCTTTTTCACCACCATCAGAAATCTTCAGAAGAGAGAGAGAAAACAGGATGGGAGGGAAGAATTGGTACAGTCCACTGAAAATTCTTCTTAGGAAATTGATGGTGCTTGGGTCCGAGGTTAGAGAACATTTCTTGCTCATCTGTGTGTCTTAGACACCATCTCTCTGCTTCTGCCTTCTTCTTTCTTTCTACTTTCTTCTTGTGATGAGAAGTGGAAATTCTGTTTCATATTGAAACCCCAAGGGCCTGCCCTGTGCTTCCATGTAACCAGTGCCCCATTCAGCGGGCAGGCTGGTAGTTTCTCAGGACTTGAGAAAACTACTTAATTTACTATAATGCAAATGAACATATGCCATAATTTAAATGGACTTGTCTGTGCTGCATTTGTAGTTTTCTTCTCATAATACTTTCTCCTGGGAATTCACTTTTTAAGTCAGAGAGATAAGTAGAAACTGGTGTCTTTTGCACTCTGAAGCCAAATGCTTCAGTACCACTCAGTTGTGTTGGTGATGCAGAGACATAGCTTTTGCTGTAATTTAGCAAAAAGATCTTGGCATGTTTCATTACAGCAATTAGCATCCTCCCTGTAAGGAGGTGAAGCCATTGATTTCCTGCTATGGAAGTGACAGAGGCAATGCAGGCATGAGAAACACCTATTTGCTGTACCACCCAAACTATGATATTTGTTGAGGTGTAATTTACATATAAAATTGCCCAGTTATAAAATTGATGTCATGCAACTATTACCATGACCCAGTTGTAAAACATTTCGTCACCCCAAAGTGTTCCCTGATGTCCATGCATTCAGGCCCTGCTCCCAGCCCCAAGTAACCACACATCTGCTTTCTGTTTCTATAGATTTGCCTTTTTTGGAAATTTCATGTAAATGAAACCATGCCATATGTAGTCTTTTGTGTTTTGCTTCTTAGCATAATGTTTTGAGTTGCATCCATATTGTAGCAAGTATCAGTAGTTTTTTTTTTAATTGAGATATAATCGACGTATAACATTGTGTAGGTTTAAGGTGTACATTGTGTTGATTTGATACATTTATATATTACAATGTGATTACCATCGTAGCATTAGCTAACACGTCTATCACGTCACATAGTTATTTATGGTGAGAACAATTAAAATCTAGTCTCTTAGCAACTTTGACGTAAATAATACAGTATTGTTGCCTATAATCACCATACTGTGCATTAGATCTCCAGGACTTATTTATTTACTAGTTTTAAGTTTGTACCCTTAAACAACATCTCCCTAATTCCCCCACTCCCCCCCAATTCCTTGTAACCACCCTTGAACCCTCTGTTTTTACAAGTTTGGCTTTTTTAGATTCCACGTATTAGTAATATCATACAGTGTTTTGTCTTTTTCTGTGACTAATCTCACTTAGAATAATGCCCTCAAGGTTTATCCATGTTGTCAAAAATGGCGAGATTTCCTTCTTTCTCGTGGCTGAATAGTATTCCACAGTGTATATGTACCACATCTTCTTTATGCATTCATCTATTGATGAACGTAGGTTGCTTCCATGTCTTGACTGTTGTGAATAATGGTGCAATGAACATGAGGGTGCAGATATCTTTTTGGGTTAGTGTTTTTGTTTCTTGGATGAATATCCAGAAGTGGAGTTGCTGGATCATATGGTAGTTCTATTTTTAAGTTTTTGAGGAACCTCCATACTGTTTTCCATAGTGTCTGCCCCAGTTTACATTCCCACCAGCAGTGCACCAGGGTTCCCTTTTCTCCATGTCCTCGCCAACACTTGGAATTTCTTGTCTTTTTTTTTTTTTTTTAAGACTAGTTATTTTATTTATTTATTTATTTATTTATTTATTTATTTATTTATTTTTGTGAGGAAGATCAGCCCTGAGCTAACATCCATGCCAATCCTCCTCTTTTTGCTGAGGAAGACCGGCTCTGAGCTAACATCTATTGCCAATCCTCCTCCTTTTTTTTCCCCAAAGCTCCATTAGATAGTTGTATGTCATATTTGCACATCCTTCTAGTTGCTGTATGTGGGACACGGCCTCAGCATGGCCAGAGAAGTGGTGTGTCGGTGCACACCTGGGATCCGAACCCGGGCCGCCAGTAGCGGAGCGTAGCGTGCGCACTTAACCGCTAAGCCACCGGGCCGGCCCCTTGTCTTTTTGATAATAGCTATTCTAACAGTTGTGAGGTGATATCTCATTGTGGTTTTGATTTGCATTTCCCTGATGATTAGTGATGTTGAGCATCTTTTCATATACCTGTTGGCCATCTGTATGTCTTCTTTGGAAAATGTCTATTCAGATCCTCTGCTCATTTCTTAATTGGATTGTTTTTTTTTGCTATTGAGTTGTATGAGTTCTTTATATATTTTGGATATTAACCCTTTATCAGATATATGATTTGAAAATATTTTCTCCTGCTTGGTAGGTTGCTTTTTCATTTTGTTGATGGTTTCCTTTGCTGTGCAGAAGCTTTTTAGTTTGATGTAGTCCCACTTGTTGATTTTTGCTTCTGTTGCTTATGCTTTTGGTGCTACATTCAAAAATTTATCACCAAGACCAACGTCAAGGAGGTTCTTCCCTTTGTTTTCTTCTAGGAGTATTATGATATTATGTCTCATGTTTAAGTCTTTGATCCATTTTGGGTTAATTTTTTGAGTGATAATATGATAGGGGTCCAGTTTCATTTTTCTGCATGTGGTTATCCAATTTTCTCAACAGCATTTGTTGGAGACTGTCTTTTCTCCATTGAGTGTTCTTGGCTCCCTTGTTAAATATTAGTTGACTCTATATGCTAGAGTAGTGTGTTCTTTTAAATTGTTGAATAGTGTTCCATTGTACAGATATACCACATTTGATTTTTCTATTCAGTTAATGGACATTTAGATTGCTTCTACTTTGGGGGCTTTTATGAATAATGCAGCTATGAATATTTTTATACAAGGCTTTGTGTGGATGTATGTTTTCATTTCTTTTGGGTATGTACTTAGGAATGGAATTACTGGATTATATGATAACTCTATGTTTAACCTTTTAAGAAACCATCATAGTGGTTTCCAGCATGGCTGTACCATTTTATATTCTCAGCAGCAGTGTGTGAGAGTTCCAGTTTTCCTAAATCTTCTGCCAACACTTGTTACTCTTTGTCTTTTGATTATATCCATTCTAACGGACATGTAGTAGTATTTCATTGTTATTTTAATTTGTATTTTCCTAGTGACTAATGTTGTTGATCATCTTTTCATGTGCTTTTTAGCCATTTTTATATTTTCTTAGGTAAAATATCTATTCAAATCATTTGCCTGTTTTTTCATCAAGTTGTTTGACTTATTATTGAATGGTATGAGTTATATATATATGTATATATGTAAATATTCCAAATACAAGTCATTTATCAGAAATATGATTTGCAAATATTTTCTCCCAGTATGTGGCTGGTCTTTTCATTTTGTTAATGCTATCTTTTGAAGCATAGAAGATTTTAATTTTGATCATGTCCAGTTTATCAACTTTTTCTTTTATGGGTTGTGCTTTTGTTGCTATATTTAAGAAATCTTGGCACTTAATCCAAGATTGTGAAGATTTTCTCATACATTTCCTTGCATAAGTTTTACAGTTTGAGCTTTTCCATTTAAGTCTATTATCCATTTTAATTTTTGTATATGGTGTGGGATAAAGGTCTAGGTTCATTTTTCTTATTTTGCATATGAATATTCAGTTTTCCCAGCACCATTTATTGAAGATCAATCTTACTTCCACTGAGTTGCATTGGCACCATTGTCAAAAATTAATTCTCCATAAATGTAAGGTTTTTCTTTTCTTGACTCTCAATTCTATTTCGTTAATAATGTCTGTCTTTATGCCAGTACCACACTATTTTGATTACTATAGTTTTATACTGTTGAAATTAGTGTAAATCTTCCAACTTTGTTTTCTTTAACAACTGTTTTGACTTTCTAGGTCCTTTTTATTTCTATGTAAATTTTATGATCAGCTTGTCAATTTCTTATAAAAAACCTCCTTGGATATTGATAATGTTTATATTGGATCTACAGATCAATAACTGCCATCTTGACTTACTGGATATCAACATGGAACATCTCTCTTTTTATTCAGATCTTTACTTTCAGTAATGTTTATAGTTTCTAGCGTTTAAGTCTTATACTTCTTTTGTTAATTTTGTTCCTGACTATTTTCTCTTGTTAAGCTATTGTGAATCAGGTTGTTTTCTTAATATCATTTTCAGATTGTTTATTGCTAGTATACAGTATATAGAAGTACACGGAATACCCACTCTATGCCCAGAACTCTGTTTGGTGCTGGGGATATGATGACACATGAGACACGGGTCAAAAAGTGGCAATACTTTGAGGATGGGACTTTTTTAAAGAGCCCCAAACCCAGTTTGCCTCCTCTGATTGCAGGGCTCTGGTTTTCATGGCTACTGTGGAGCTGGAGAGAGGAGAGTGGGAGTAGGTTGAGTTAAAATGTCCTGAATCTACTGTACTTAACGAGGTTCAACATTTTCATAAATAAATGCTCCTCGGATTGTTATAAATCTTTGGTTAATTTCTAGAGTTCTAAAAAAGTTGATTTTGACAATTTTTCACAGTATTTTTGTTCCTTTTTCACATAAGTCCTCACTCCACCATTCTGAAAGTCCTGCGCAGACAGTGTTTAAGTATGTCCCAGCATTTACTTTCTGCTGGGCCCTTTGAGGTTTCCATTGTGCATGTGTGTAGGTTTTCAGACAGCCAAGGATGTGTGAAATGTGTTTGGAGTCTCTCAATCGCTAACTCATTTCTAAGATCTTAAATTTCTGGCTAGTTATTAAGTGTGCTGCTTACCACAACCGAGATTACAACCTCAGACTAGCAGAGGTGGGCTTCCCTCATTACCCACTGAATATGGGTATTTCACTCTGTGGTCCAAGTCAACTCAGCCCCTTCTGGCAGCAGTGCTACTAGTTTTCCCAGCCAGCTCTCCCCTTGTATAACTATCCTGTTCATTGAGCTGGGCTGGGGAATGGTGGTAGCTCCAGGCAAGAATGTCATTGACTTCCACTGTACTTACCCAAAATTGAGCAGTATCTTGTGAACATATGCTTCTCAGTTTGTTGTATGCCTTTGGTTGATTCCCAGAGACCTGAAATGATTGTATTTTGACAGTTTTATCCACTTACATAGTTGTTTTTAGAGAGAGGATTTATTGACCTCTTCCTTCCTTCATTGCCTGAAGTCATGCCTATAATTTTAAATGTCTGGAATATGTAGGGCATTTAGAAACAGCATAGTGGAGTATGTGTGAAAGTTTAGTAGGAAAAAAACGAGGTTTCTAATGAACATGGTCTGGCATTCCAATTGTATGCATCGTGACCATTTATTAAATACTATTAAAATTAGGCTTGGTTAATTTGCTACTGGCATAAATGCTTGAATATTCAAGCTTGCTACTCTTTGAGTTTCAATAGAATTTACAGAAGAAAATAGAGATTTTATCCAACTTAATAATGCCCATTAGATAATGTAATTAGTACTAATTTTTTAGTAATTTGTTAATTGATCATTGAAGACAGTTTAGGATAAAATGTTGAGGCTACTTTGAGCTTTAAAATTCTGAGATATTTAGTCACAAATTAATCACCTAACACAAGCAATACTATTTTTAAATTGCTAAGGCTAGGCGTCACTCTTCAGTGCAATATTCCATTTTTGACAGAGATACCAAAGATCATTTCTCAAAAAGGCAAGATTATTTTATTTTCAAAGTTACAGTGTAGGCTATCTACTAGCAAGTTGAATCCATCAATATGTAAAAGGACTATACGCAATAACCAGTGAGATTTATCCCAGGAATTCAAGTTTAGTTTAACATCTGAAAATCAATTAATATAATAACTCATATCAATGGAATAAATGACAAAAGACAAAGAATCATCTGAGTAGACACAGAAAGAGCATTTCACAAAATTCACCCTTTTTGGATCAAAACACTCAACAAACTAGAAATAGAAGGGAACTTCCTCAATCTGATAAAGAACATCTATGAAAAACCTGCAGCTAACGTAATACTTAATGGTGAGAGACTGAATACATTCCCCCTAAGATCAGGATGTCTACTTTCACCATTTCTATTCAGCATTGTACTGGAGGTTCTAGTCAGGGCAATTAGGCAAGAAAAATAAATAAAATGTATCTAGATAGGAAAGGAAGAAGTAAAACTATCTCTATTTGCAGGTGACATAGTCTTGTATATCGAAAATACTAAGGAATCCACTAAAAAGTTATTAGAACTAATAAATGAGTTCAGCAAAGTTACAGGATACAAACAAGATCCATATACAGAAATCAATTACAGCTGTATACAATAGCAATGAAAAGTTCAAAAATGAAGTTAAGAAAACAATTCCACTTATAATAGCAACAAAAAGAATAAAATACTTAGGAATAAATTTAACAAAAGAAGTGCAAAACTTGTACCTTAAAACTATAAACCACTGTTGAAAGAAAATAAAGAAGACACAAATAAACAGAAATACATCTCATGTTCATGGATCAGAGGACTTAATATTGTTAAGATGGCATTACTTTCCAAATTGATCTACAGTTTCAATGCAATTCCTATTGAAATTCCCAGCTTCCTAGTTTGCAGAAATTGACAAACTTATCCTGACATTCATATGGAAATGCAAGGGACCCAGAATTGACAAAACAATCTTGAAAAGAAGAAAGTTGGTGGACTAACTCTTCTCAATTCCAAAACTTACCACACAACTAATCAAGACAGTGTGGTATTGGCATAAGGATAGACACATAGATCAACGGAACAGAATTGAGAGTCCAGAAATAGACACTTAGATTTACAGTCAATAGATTTTTGCAAGAGTGCCAAGACAATTCAATGGGGAATGAATAGTCTTTTTAACAAATGGTTTTGGAACAGCTAGATATCTACCTAAGAAATGGTAGATTGATGCTGGACCCCCTTCCTCGCACCATGTACAAAAATTACCTCAAAATGAACCATAGACTTAAATGTAAGAGCTAAAACTATAAAACTATTAGGAAAAAAAATGGAGTAAATATTTGTGACCTTTGGTTAGGGAAAGCGTTCATGGGTGTGACTACAAAAGCACAAATGACAAAAGAAAAATAGATAAATTAATCTTGATGAAAGTAAAACTTTTGTGCTGCAAGTGATACCATCAAGAAAGTGAAAAGACAACCTACAGAAAGGGAGAAAATATTTGCAAATCATATAACTGCTAAGGCAATGGTATCCAGAATATATAAAGAACTCTTACAAGTCAACAATAAAAAGACGACTCATTTAAAAATTGAGAAAAGAATCTGAATAGGCATTTCTCTAAAGGTAATATACAAATGGCCAGTAAACACATAAAAAGATGCTCAACATCACTAGTTGTTAGGCAAATGCAAAGCAAAACCACAATGAGATACTTCCCACCCACCAGAATGGCTATAATCAATAGAACAGACAGATGATAGCAAGTGTTGGTGAGGATGTAGAGAAATTGGAACCCACTGGTGGGAATGTACAATTTATAGCTGCCTTCGAAAACAGTTTAGCAGTTCCTCAAAATGTTAAACCTATAGTTACCGTATGATCTGGCAATTCCACTCCTAGGTGTATACCCAAGAGAAATGAAAACATACATCTACACAAATATTTGTGCAGGAATGATCTTAGGAGCATATTTATAGTAGCTAAAAAGTAGAAATGATCCAATTGTTCATCATCTAATGAATGGATAAATAAAATGTGATGTATCCACACAATGGGATATTATTTGACAGTAAAAAGGGACGAAGTACTAGCAACAACATGGATGAAACTTGAAAACATTATGCTAAATGAAAGACCACATATTGTTCAATCTCATTTATATGAAATGGAATAGATACAGCAAGTAGATTTGTAGATTAGGATAGGGGGCTTGGGGAGAATGGGGAGTGACTGTTAATGGGTACAAAGTTTCTTTTTATGGTGATGAAAATCTTCTGAAATTGACTTTGGTGATGGTTGCACAATTTTGTCAGTACACTAAAAACCGTTGAATTGTATATTTAAAATGAGTGAATTATATGGTGTGTTAAAAAAAAGCTTTATTTCTCTTGGGAGTTTCACAGGGGTCATTCATCCTTGAATTTACCAAATTTATATCTTTTCATATTAATTTTCTTACTGTCTTTTCTCTTCATGAATTGTCAGGTTTTCACAGGTCTTCTTGTGAGGGAGATTATGTTCAGTGCAAGGCAATGCATCATCTTCTAGAATTCTTTCAGTACTGTTGCATGTTTCTTGATGGATATTGAGAAACATACAATGTTTGCTTATTATTACGACTTATTTTAGCATATTTATTATTATCAACATTTCTAATTAGTTCCTGGGCATTATGCAAAGTGCCCTTAAAAGATATTTCCTCATTTAGTCATCTTGAAAACTCTGTGAAGAAGGTGGTATATCCTCATTTTTCAGATAAGGAAGTTGAGTCTTAGCTATTAAGGGGTCAAGGTTGCAATTCATATGGTAATGCTAAGATTAGCACTTGGTTCTGGTTGGTGCCAATGAGTTTGCCCTTTTCCTTGAGCTACATTGTCCCTGAGTATTACGAAGATTGGGTGATGTTTTCTCTTTTGCTTTTAAATACTCTTCCTGGGACACGCCCTATTTTTTGGCTTATTTAGCAGATGTGCCAGTGTTTCAGGCAAACTGTGGGCTCATTTATGAGCCTATCATGGCTGCTGTTTGGATTACTTTTCTGCAAGTACCTGTCGTTTACACCTGTTCACTCCACTGTGATGCTGTGCCCTTTACTGCCTGCTCTGGTGGTCAGGTGAGAGGTCTGCAGGTGCTTTCCTGTTGGGTTGGCATCTCTCTCCTTGGAAGGCCTTAGTGAAAATGTGAAGAGTCCACTGTGCCAGGTCTCCTTCAGATCGCAAAAAAAAAAAAAAAAAAAAAAATGCGTGAAATGGGTTGAATCCAACATCATTTTCAGGAAAATAATGTAATTTATAATATTTTTGGTCTATCTTTGTTCTTTTGCTCTTCACTCTCTGAGAACCTTCCTTTTTATTGTCCTTACTCCACCCCCAGTAAACACCTCTGAGTATTTCAAGATTCAGTCATTTGTCTAATTCCTCTAAGTGGAATCATACTTACCTGTCCCTGCTCCCCTAGTTAAATACAACTCACTTTCTTTTGTGACTTCACTGTGCTCCATAGAAATAGCTGTCACAGCACCTTTAACACTTCATTAGACTTTTTGTTTGTTTATTTAGATATTTGTCTCTTCCCCCTAGCCTCCCAATCCCCAAGGGTAGGGACTGTATTTCTCTGTGTTACTAATTTTTGCATCCCTAGCACTGTGCCTGAGGACCTAGTAGATTTCAATAAATATTGAATGAATGTGTGGGAAAATTAGGTGAGGCCCAAGTATGGATAAGTGATCCTGATCCTTGCCATTCTGGAGTAGCCTGGATTCTATTGGGTGGAAATCAGAGTGTTTTGTTTTTTAATGGAGAGAAATAGTAACTGACTTTTGGCCACAGGGTACATATTTTGAATAAACATCCTTTAAATTTTATTTTTGTTTGTTCGATTTTTCAACCTTCTTGAGTAAAAAGCATCTGTTTTTAATTATTTATATCAAATTTGTTAGCCGTGTTTACAACATCCTGTGTGCTAGTTATTTGAACACCCCTGACCTGCCTCTTTCAAAGACAGTTTGAGAATGGAAATTACAGTATTGGTTAAGAAGCTCTTTGGATTTAAGGATTTTGTCTAATCTGTAGTCATTACCCCAAGCCCTAGGGCTCTTCTACACACTCCACATTCCTCCCACTGACTCCCTAAGGCTGTGGTTCTCAACCCTGGATGCTCATTACACTCACCAGGTGAGCTTAAAAAAATATTCCTGGGCCCTTCCCCAGACAAATGGCATCAGAATTTCTGAGGCTGAGACCCGGGCATTGGTATCTCTTGTAAAACTCCCCAGGTGACTGATGTGCAGCCAGGGTTGAGAGTCAAACCCTGGGTACATCCTGGAGGTCTTTTAAACATGACGCTGTCAATGTGTGTGTGTGAACTTTTGAAAGCAGATACCCTCCTGGGGCAGATGACTTAAAGCAGGTGTTCTTGAAGTGTGGTTCCCAGATCAGCAGCATCAGTATCACTGGGAAATTCACTTGAAATGTGTATTCAAGGCCCAAATTCACCTGGGCCTCCACCCCAGACCTGCTGGTTCAGAAACTCAGGGGTGGGCCCAGCAATCTGAGACTTTTTCACAAGCGTTGGGGGTGACTGATGTGCTCTCAAGTTTGAGAACCATTGAGATAGAAGAGGTCTGTCCTTGGAGCTGACTTTGGCAGCCACCAGCCAGCTGCCCAGGGCACAGGCTGTCTCATCCCTCAGAGTACCCTTCTCAGGCTCCTGTATCCTGGCCCAGCAGAACAGAGGGCCTGGCCCTGCCGTCTTCAGGAGATGAAGGTCCATCCTGGGATAGTTTTGTTTTCAGTGGTCTTTCTCCCCCTCTCCTCAGCTCTTGTCAGGAGAGGTGTCTCAACTTCATTGTCCTTTTTAAGCCTGGCCCTTTGGTCTGTTTTTTTCATTTCCCTCCCCTTTCTACTTCCTGCAGGATCTTGTTTCATCATTCAACTTTGCCTCACCCCACCCAGCATCTTGAGTTTTCTCTCTCTGCTTTCTCTTCCCTATTCCCTGTGGTCATTGCCAGTCTCTTCGCATCCCATAAACCCTTCTGAGCCCTTTTCAACACCAGAGCCCTCAGGGGTCTGTACTCACTGCCACACTCAAGGCTGTTTACCTGTGCCTTGTTGCTTCATCGTACTGGTGAAACTGCTTTTCACCAAACTGAAGTTGACCACGTCTAAAGATTTTTTTCCCCCATCAGTCCTGGTCTTCCTTGAATTTTCTGTGTGTTCGATGCTGTTGGCCACTCTTTCCTGATTGACACTGTGTGCTGTTTGCATGTCACTTGCCCTCTTGATTTTCCCTGCCTTCCACTGGCTCCTTGTCCCCAGAGCTCTGTCCTCTGCTCACTCATTCATCAACACTGACATCCGCACCGTGTCTGACGTCCTGCTTGGTGCTGGGGATGTGACGACACACAAGATACAGCTCTTGCCTTCCGAGAGCTCCTGGTCCCCCCAGCCCAACTCCTCCAGGGAGACAGGAGCCGGAATAGAGACAGGCAGCCCGACTCAGGGAGCACTTTGTGCAGTGATTCTGCAGGACTGGTCAGGAGCGACTCACAGAGGAGGGGACTTTGGGTTAGGGGATGCCCAGGAATTTGCTTGTGGCGACAGCAGGGAAGAAAACATTAATTGTGAGCAGAGGGAAGAAATGGCACTTTTGGAGAGGAGAAGTTGCAGTGTTAGAGTGCGGGATTCGTGAAGGCAAGTGTTGGAAGTTGACCCTGGAGGAGGGTTTTGGTGCCAGATAAGGACATTACGTACTGTGTATAGAAATTTATCATTTACCCTGAGAGCAAGGAGTTTAAAAATACATATTTTAAGTTACCATTGCAACTTTTACCAAAAATAACCCATTCTTACTATATCCCCTTCTAAAAAACAAACAACTCTCCTCTCTAGTATGCAAATATTTAAAAGGAAAAGTGAATGCTCTCCCCCACCAAATTCACCCCAATGGTGACTACTGTTAACCACTTTTGTGTGTGTCCAAGACACACATTCATTCAATCATTTATTTATATAAATATAAAATGGGATTGCATTTTACAAACTATTCTGCAACTTCCTGCTGTCACTGAAGCGATACCTTGCTGCCATCTTACGTGTCAGCACGTTTGGATCTGCCTTATTCTTTCTTACACCTGTGGTGTTTCATTATGTCAATGTCCCATATTTTGTTTGACCAGCTTCCCATGGATGGGCTTTGAGGTTGTCAAACTTTTACTATTGAGAACGATATATAGTAGCAAACATCCTAGGACATGTTTCTTTGCTCTTTTGTGTTCAAGTAAAAGTTTGTAAGATAGAACACAGGAGAAATTGCCAAACCCCGATTAAGCTCACTTAAAATGCCCCTCCAAGGTGGCTGGATCAAAAAAACATCTTTGCCAAACTGGGAGGTGAAAAATAAGCATTTAATATTATGATAAGTTTTCCTTTTACTAGCGAAATTGAGAATATTTTCTTATGTATACTGACCAATGATTTCTTCTGTGTATATCGTTGTATATCATTTGTCCATTTTTTTATTGGGTTGCTTTTTGTCTTATTGATGCATGGAGGTTTTAAACATTTTAGCTGTTATCCTTTCATTGGAATTTAATTAACATTTTAAATTACAGATGCAGTGTGTGAATTTATGTCCACTGTCACCTTGTAGATATAAATTTTGATTTCCCATGAGGGCACCTCCCCAATCCTATTTCTCTTCCCCCTGCCCCAGAACTTCAGCTATTACTAGTTTGAGGAGCGACATTTCAGGCCCCTTTATATCCCTTTACACACACATATGTGCCTAGAGAAAATATCTTGCATTATTGTGAAGGTTTTGTTTTTCAGTAACTGCTAAGGATACATTTCAAGTTCTGAAACTTGCTTTTTCATGAACAGTAAGTCTAGTCCATCTTTCTTTGTTGCTACATATAATACTAGCTATTGTGCTTAATGTTCTGTATGTGGCTGTAACAGAATTTGCTGAACCATTCTCCATGGATGAACACTGTGCCCCCTGCCCCACACTCCATCCCAGTTCTTCCTGTGTTGTAAACAGGGCAACACTTTCCATCCTTGTGCATGACTCCTTGGGCACACCAATATTTTTCATGGAAAGTTTAAAACAGGGGAGAGTTAGGAGGAGATGCGTCTGTCAGAAGCCACTCTGACAGCGGAGTGAAGGAAAGGAGCTGGGTTGGAGCCAGTTAGTAGGTTATTGCAATAGTCCAGATGAAAGAGAAGATGAATCTGAACCAATGTCATGGGTTTGGAGAGAGAGGGTGCCTGTGAGAGGGGTTGTTTTAGACTGTCCACAGACTAACTTCAGAGTTTGAAAGTTGAAACAAAGGGGAGCATCTTTAGCCCAGGGAGGGTTAAGGGTTTACAGCCATCACCCTGTCAGGCAGGACCCGGCATATGCTGAGGTCGTGGGTATGTGTGCGTGTATATGTGTGGTCCTGGTGACCTGGGATCCTGAGGAGCACTACATGGCTTTCTTTTGTCAGGGGAGGGACAGCAATTCTATGAGTGGTTTTTGGAAGGTGTCACAGTAGTCTCTTCAGCTTGCCCTGGGCAGAGGGCCAGAAGACCTCGTCTTTTATGGGGCTTGTTTACTAGAGCATCTGGGATTCCTTGGGGTATAGTCATCCCATAAATCACTAACCATCCTAAATTACTACGCTAAAATCCCTCATGTCTTCAGTTCAAATGTGGCTTTTGGAGCCAAATCCCAAACTATTGTAATAAAATGAAATTCCATTCCATTATCTTTTAGAATAACATGTATGGCCTTTGAACTTGAAATAATTTAGGAGAGAGTCTGCTAACCAAAAGAAAAAAGGCTTGTTAAAAGGTAAAATTTGCGCAGGCCCCTTCAGGGAGGTTTTCTGGGTGATCTCTTCCAGCAGAAAGATAGAAGGTTGAAGTGACTTGATGTTGGACGTGGGACTGGGGTAGAATAGTAAGAGTCAAGAGTGACTCTGAGTTTGTAATTTAGGTGGCTAGAAGTATAATGCTTTTATTGATCCAAATCACTGTAGATGGGGCAGCATATTTTGGAGGCGAGCTAAATCTGTGTTAGAATGCAGTTTTAAGTTTACAGTGCCCATACCTCATGTATTAGTTAGGGTTCTCCAGAGAAACAGAATCAATAAGATACACACACACACACACACACACACACACACACACGCACAGATAGGAGATTTGTTATGAGAACTTGGCTCATGCAGTCCTGGAGGCTGAGAAGCCCCATAGATCTGCCGTCTGCAAGCTAGAGGCCCAGGAAAGCCAGTGGTAGTTCAGGCTGAGTGTGAAGGCCTGAGAACTAGAGGAGTCAATGGTATAAATCTCAGTCTGAGGGCAGGAGAAGACCAGTGTCCCAGCAGAGAGGCAAATTCTCCGTTTCTTTGCCTGTTTGTTCTATTTAGGCTCTCAAGTGATTAGATGAGGCCCACCCATATTGGGGAGAGCAATCTGCTTTACTCAGTCTACTGATTCAAATGCTAATCTCATCTGGAAACACCCTCACAGACACACCCAGAAATAATGTTAGCCAAATATCTGGTCACCCCATGACCCAGCCAAGCTGACATCTAAAATTAACCAGCACATCCCATAAGACAGGTATGTCCAATAAGGATTGTAGCTCAAGAGGCAGGTGAGGACAATAGATATACGTGAGAACTCACAAGTGTACAAGTGGCAGCTGAAGCTTTGAGAGTGAATGCGATCCCCAGGGAGAAGGTGTAGAAAGACAACAAAAGTTGGGGAGGTGGAACACCCCATCTCAGGATAGAAAGAAGGAAATGGAATAGCCAATAAGGCAAGCAGAAAACCGGGGAAGAACTGGGTTCTAGAAGCCTAAGGAAGACAGAGTATCAAGGAGGAAAAGATGAAATAATTTAAACATATCCAGTAAGATAAAGGTTTAATTAGTGTCCTTTGTCCTTCAAAATCAGGTGGTCTTCATTCACCCTTTTCAAGGTGGTTTCAAAGATGAGTGACCACTCAGTAATGTTGGTCCTTGCCACTTTAAGTATCTGCTCTGTAGAGATGTCTTCTGCATTAGTCAGAGCAATTCAAGCTAGCTGCTTTGACAACAACCCTGGAAATCTCAGGAGCTTAGCACAACTCTTAGTTTCCCATTAATACTGCATCCTATGTGGGTTGGGCAGCAATCCTCCAAGCAATGACTTGGGAATCTGAGAGCTTTTTATCTTATGTTGCTGCCATCTTATAATTGAGGTCACTGCAGTTGCTATGAAGGGGAAGAGAGAGCTGGACAGGCATGCAGGGGGTGTATGGCCAGGTCCGGGAGCAGCATAATTCACTTCCACCCACATCCTATCCACCAGAACTGTGTCACATGATCTCAACTTAATTGCACAGGAAAGCCAAGAAGAGGAAATGGAATTGACAGCATTTAACCCTTCTCTGCCATACTACCAAAGGCATTCCTACCGCCCCCACCTCGCTCTCCAGTTACGGAGTCCACGTGTCTAATTTCTTAGCAGACATTTCAGACTCAACTTGTTCAAATTAGATTTTAACTACTCCCTTCCTCCATCTAAAATAGAGATTGCTTTCAGCTGCTGGTAACAGATTTTAATTTTCTGCTTTAATGACAAATTTGGGAGTAGTCAGAGAGGTACACGTTTATCTCCAAGCCTTTGCTCAAGCTTTTCCCTCTTTCTAGAATGCTTTTCCCCCAGCTGTCTATCTCACTGCCTTCGGGTCTTTGCTGAAACCTCACCTTCTTAGTGAGAATTGCTTTGTCTACTCTATTAATTGTCCACTCTATTAACACTTTAACACCCACCCTCGCCCAGAATTCCTGATCCTCCTTCCTCTGCCCTACCTCTTTCTTATCTCTTACTACTATTGGATGTACAGTATACTTACTTACTATGTTTATTGTTTATCAGATGTTATCCCAGAAGAATATTAGTCCCAGGACAGAAATCTTTGTTTTCATTTCCCTAATGGGGTAGATCAAGTGTTTTGAACAGTGTCTGGCCTATAGTAGGCACTCTGTGAAGATTTGTGGAGTGAATTGAATTGGGATAATATAGACCAGAAAATATTGGAATCAGTTTAGAAGGTAGGAGGACAGGAAGGATACGGTTGGTGGTCCATCAGCAGAGTTGCCTTGGCTTCTGTTCCCTGGCATGCTCATCATTTAGTTACTACTACAATATTGGGTTGGTTTCGGCCTCACTGGCCTCTTGGTCTCCAGGGCTCCAGCCCTGCCTCCCCTTGCCCCTCTTGTACATGCGGCCAGATGGATCTTCCTGCGATGCCACTCTGCCCCGTGATCGTGGGTTGTATGAACACAGCTCTTGTACGTGGTCTGGTTTGATGGGGGGAGGGCTGGTGTTACTCATTCCCATGGAATAGCTTTAGGTTGACTTATCCGTTAGCTACAGCAGTTAGTCTTTATGGCCTACAATGCTTTTGTTTTACACCCATGAAAATGTTTTAATTTCTTTTAAAATCAGTAGAAAAAAACAGAGCTTTTAGGTCATAGAATATGTTTTAATATGTAGTATTAGAATTCTCATCTATAAGTTGTAAAATATAATATGTAATTGCTAGTTAGCTGATTAATATGTAATCCTGGAGGAAGGGGCAAAAATGCCCAGGGCCCATGAAAGTCATACTGCAGCCCTGGGGTTGCATGGGGTCACCCGGAATATGGTGGCCTTAGACCTAAAACTATTTTCAAATTCATGGGGCAAATTTCATCCCTTTCGTGGATGAGGGAACTGGGGTCCCAGGAGACTGTGCTTGGCTGGAAACCACATGGCTGTTGGGCTGTTAAGGTCATATTTAGGTCTTCTGAACCCCTGGCTAATGCTTCTTGCCCTGTGCCATGTTCCCTGCCTGAAAAACCTTCCAAAGAAGTAACTTAGAAGCGCGTAGTTTCTAAGTATCTCTCATTTATTTTAATTATTCAACAGATGCTTATTGACTCTCCATCTCTGTGTCCTTTGTAAAGAGGTCACCTGTGAGCGGCTGTGAAGCGTTCGCACCATTCTTTGATCATGCTGGATAAAAATTTACTGTGTTACTAATAAGTTGTCTTAAAGGCTGTGAGGGGCTCTTAGATAGATAAAACTCTTAAAGAGGATAAGACCTGCTGTACAGGTTTTTGTGTTTTAAAATAAAAATGCATCTGGAGGCATGTAGTACTTAGTAGGCCCTGAGATATTAATTTATTTCCTTCCTTTCTTTCCATTAGACAACACTTTAGTCCTCTGCACACATTATATTATATGCCATTGTTTGCTCATTACCCTGTTGGATAAGAGACAAGTGAAGAATTACACTATTAAACGATTAAGTCACATAAAAACCACATTCACCTTCACTACCTGCGAGGACCAAGGAACCTTTCCAATTCCCTGTGCTGTTTTGCTTATCTAGACCTTGTTTTACCTTGGCAGTATTACAGTTGCACACAGTTCTCATTTATTTAGTTACACAGTCATTCATTCAACAAATATCAATTAATTGCCTTATCTGTGGTGGGTGTTTTTCTAGGGTGTGAGGATACAGAAGTGAACAGAGCAGGCAAATTGTTTGCTCTCAAGGAACTTGATTTCTAGTGGGGGCAACACCAGGTGTGTTTAGACAGCATTTTCTATTTTGAGGTTCTTGATAGCTCTGGATGTCTGTCAACATGCCTACGCACAGTGGAAACCTCCTTACAGGATGTGCTTAGGACCAGGTGTTTTGGTTGATAAAGAAAGGGTAAAGCTTGGGAACATAGATATCTTTAATGTTATGTTTTAACTCTACATTTTTAAAGTTTATATGTCTACACCTAAAACATGTAGACCTTTGCTGTAAAGATGGATTCAGTGCCAGGAGTTCTGAACTGAACTTGAGATAAATGGTATCCAGAACATGCTGCCTCCAATTTCCAGTTGTTGGAGGTAAAAGCAGAAGAAGGACGTACATACTTGTCAGTCAGGTTGACCATCTGAGCCCAGAATTCTACATTTTTTAATGATTTCTTTCTCCCAGTCTTTCACAATTATCTTGCCCACACCTGGTGTGAAATCAACTGTTTTTCTTTTTTTTTTTTTTTAAATTTTTATTTATTTTTTTCCCCCAAAGCCCCAGTAGATGGTTATACGTCACAGCTGCACATCCTTCTAGTTGCTGTATGTGGGACGCGGCCTCAGCATGGCTGGAGAAGCAGTGCGTCGGTGCCCGCCTGGGATCCGAACCGGGGCTGCCAGCAGCAGAGCACACACACTTAACCGCTAAGCCATGGGGCCAGCCCTCAACTGTTTTTCAACAAGATGGCTTTAGTGAGCTTTTCTAAAGCATTTAATCTATTTTCTAAAAACTACTATTTCTTTTTGCCTTCACAGATATCAATTTACCTAATATTTAGGCAGCAAATCCTAGTAGTTAGAAGCATGGGCCATGGAGCCAGACTGCCCAGGTTCTTATCTGAGCTCTGCTGCTTTTAGCTTAAAGCTGGGCTGTGGCCTCAATTTTTTCATTGGAAAAATAAGCCTCATGGTCATACATACCTCATAGGATTGCTGTAAGAATTACATCAATGGATACAAATAAAATCCTTAGAACAATGTCTGCTACATAGTAAGCGCTGGCTAATATTATTACTGTAAATATTTAGTATTATGTAATTGTACTAACAAATTCAACCGCCATAAGCAGGTTTGGGAGCTGACAACACTGTTTCTTGGCTAAAAACTGCTGAAAGTAGAAGTGAGCGAGCACCAGAGAAAGTAGCCTTGATCAGTCTTGGCGTTTGAGGGAGGGACTAGTGTCCACTACTCTGGCTGGTGCCTAGGTGGGGTCAGTTAAGAGAGGTTATGCTCTGTGTATAATGGGTCATCAACTTGCACATACTGTAATTCAGGACATGCATCAAGCTGCCTGGAAATAGATTTTCCATCTTTTTTTATTTAGTGAAACACAGCATATTGCTACTTTGCTGAGACCTCTCCTTGTCATTCTTTCTTCTCCTAAAAGAGAAAGAGAGACCAACCTTGAGTCTATGCTGCACGTTGTACCATAGTGTTTATATTCTGCAGATTCTATGGGATTCAGAGAATTGGCTACCATGCTTTCTTCTGAATTTGGCACATTCGTGTGCTTGATGAAATGATATTTACTTGCTGATCATCTAAATTAGTAGATGGAAAGGATCCTAAATTAATGAACTCAGCAAACAGGATTTCTGCCAATGGGTGCCCCTCCCAATTACAGTTCTGTTGCATTCTGGGCTCTAGGAGAATGAGAGAGTAGCTTTTTTGTGCTACAGATGTCTTTATTTTTATCCTGCTGTGTGTGTGAGAGGGCATGGTGACAGGCAGCGTATAAATAGCTAGCTTCTATTTTTATTTTTAGTGGTAATGACTTTTTTTTAATGGGATTTCTTATTTAATAAGTTATGGGCTGTAATTACCACCTAACAGAGGTCAGAATGCATCATACTCATTTGAAACTCTCAGTAGAGTTAAGGTCCACATATTGTGGAATAAAATAAGCCTGGTGATGAAATAGATAACCTTTAGGCTGCCGTAACGTTCAACATTTCCCTCTCTCTCTCCCACTTACCCTCTCTCTCTCCCTTTTTCCCTCCCTCCCTCCCTTCCCTCCTTCATTTCTTATAAATTGGAATGATGCAGATTAAAATTGTTTCTGGAGTGAGCCAGATGCACGTGTTTTCTGCTGCTAGGTGGAGCAGGGAAGTTCTGCCATCTCAGCTTTCCCGTTGTTCCAGGGTTGTACTTCTAACTGGATTTTTTCCTTGCATCTTCATTTAAGCAGTTGCCCATGGCCTTTAAGTTCTCCACCTAGAGAACCTGGAGACTTCATTAAATGACGCTCCTGCTCTGTCTCACATGTTGGTTTCCACGCTTCCCCTGGCAGGAATGCTCCAGAAAGGCTGCATGGTGGCCGAGCGGGCTTCATAGGGGTTAATCACTACAAGGCAGCCAGCATCTTCCTGAGTTAAACCTCTGCATGTTAAAAAAATCCCAGAGTCAGAGTCGTCTTCAATTTTTTATGAATCAAGCTTTAGTCACTAGACACCATTAACCCTGTGGTAGCAGGCGTTCTGAGCTTCCGGGATCCAGACTGATTGATTGGAGAAGCAATGGCTAACAGTCGGTTTTGGACTTGGCTTACCCCCCACCCCTTCCCCTTATTCCCTGCCCCCTCCCTACTGTGCTGACTCTGTTCTCACCATCTTGGGTCTGCACTTACAAGGCTTCTCATCAGAGCAGTTTCTTAGGAGATCTCTTCCAAACAGAGCTGCAGACAGCACCAGGGCATGTGCCTTTTGAAGCGCATGGTAGTGACTGGTCCCGCTCAGTTCCTGGAAGATGCAAATGGCTAAGGGAGAGGGAACTGTCTGCTTTTTTCAGCAGTCGGTCTCAGGGAAATGTGTGTGGCGTTGTGTCTGGTTTCCTTGTCGGCTGTCAGGCTCCATGCTACAGAAAGGAGGTTCCTCGTGTAATCATCTTAAGTGAATGCACTTAGAATCACATTGGAAATTTTAGGGAATTTGCATGTTTTCTGAGAGGCTGAAAGTACCTGTCTCTCTCTTTTCCACGTGTTTCAAATCTGCCCTCACCTTTAAAGCCAGTTCAAGCTCTAATCCACCTCTGATGGTGGGTCCTGTCAGTTCACATGGATTTCTCTTGTCTGTAGGTCATAGGAGCTTAATCTGTACCACACGACCCAGGTATTGATCACTTATTGTTTTGTCTTCCTAAAAGCTTCATATCTTGTATTCCCAAGGAAACAGAAGCTCCTGGAG
This sequence comes from Diceros bicornis minor, assembly GCF_020826845.1. Taxonomy (NCBI): domain Eukaryota; kingdom Metazoa; phylum Chordata; class Mammalia; order Perissodactyla; family Rhinocerotidae; genus Diceros; species Diceros bicornis. The sequence continues at coordinate 20,286,338 of NC_080749.1, read as the reverse complement.
CCTGAGCTTTGGAAAAAAGCTGAGTGGAGCACTATATGAGAATAGATGATTATTATGACATTGCTTTTCTCTCATTCCAAGGGTATATGATATATATATTTGAATGACTATCTTATATGTGCACATTCATGGCTGTGAAGGCTGCAGGAAAACAAAAGGGTTGTTGCTCCTCAAAGCTAAATAGGAGAGAACAACATATGTAAGTGGTGGCATCTGACCGGAGGTGGGAGTCCCTGAATGTCAGGCTCTGGATTGGAACTTTATTTGGTGGACATTGGGAGCTATGAATGTTTGTAAATGGAAGTGGTGTGATGCAAATCTGGTTTTAGGCAGATGTCTCTGGAAGCAGTGGGCAAGAAATGGGAGAAACCAGACCTAAGGTGTATGATTAGGAGCAGTCACAGTAGCTCAGATGCCAGTGACAGTGGTCAGGCTGAGCTGGGGGCTCTGAGAGTGGGAGGAAGGGTTGGTGGAAGATTTCAGGGAGGGGAGGCAGGTGAGAACACAGGGTTGCGGACAGACAAGCTGTTTGGCCACTGACTGTCTTTGTGACCTTGGGCGAGTGACTTAACCTTTCTGTATCTCCACTAGGTTCTCGTCTGAAAATGGGGACCTCAACCTTAAGCTTCATAGGATTGGATTGAGTGTAGCTTGTCAGTAGCTCTTAGAAAAAATAAGAATCAGTGAGTCTTGGGACTGGAGGGTGGGAGAAAGGCCTGAAAGATGATGGGAATTTCAAGTCTAAGTGACTGGTGAATAAGAGCAAGTCTATTTATCCTTAAAGCCCAGATCGTATAGCTGTTGCCATTAGTGCTGTGGCTGTTGATGCTCTCTCTCTCGGGTTCCTCGAGGGTTAGGGGTGAATTTTATTTGTATTTGCATCGCTGGTGCACTGTACGCAACAGGCACTCAAGGAGCGTTGAGTGGGCCATCCTTCTTTAAGTGTTGGCCTCTTTTTAGATACTTGCCTTCTCTTGCTCCCTTTTCAGTGCCCAGGGCCTGTGTATTCTGTCTGTACATCAGACCTCAGCCAGGTCCCTGCCCTTTCTGCTGCCTCTCACTTCTGGATATCATGACTTTGTGCACAAACTATTGCAATAACCTCGTAATTACACTGTCTGCCTTCAACCTTTGTCTTGTTTAATCCATCCTGGGGGTTGCTGGATAACACAGTAAACTTTTTAAAGCACATCTTGTGTTCCCTCTAACATGACGTGGCTGCCTTCCCAACTAAATAAAGCTTGTGCTCCTTAGTCTGCTGTTCAAGACCCTTCATGAACCCTACACTTCTGTCTAACTGGTCCTCTTCCCTCCACTGGGAATGGCCTCCTCCTCTCCCAATTTTTGCCTATCCACTTGCCAGTCTTGATACCTGCTCAAGTGTCCCCCCTTCCACACAGCCCTTCTTGATTCTGCCATCACCAAGTGATAAATCCTATGGCCCTTTGTACTCTCACGGCAGGCAAACCTTACACTGTGATACATTTGCCTTACTGGAGTAAGTTTCTAGGGATCGGGGTTCAGGTGTATATACTGTAGGTTCTCCACTACCCCATCTAGCATGTGTCCTCTGCACACAGTAGGCATCTAATGAATGTTTGAATGGAAGACACTCCTTCCAAGAGGAGCTGTGGTGTTCCCGTGGTTGAAGGCACGTGCTGGTTGAGTGTCTCTCCCTGTGCCCTGGGATGGCCTTGTCTTCCCTCAGATGTGATGCAATACCTGTTTCATCTGATTTAGGAACTGTAGATTGGACCCCAAGGTGATAATTGTCTTTTTCGTTTGGCTTTTCTTCTCTGGCCTGTATGGGGACGTGATGAGACATGACTGGCATAGTTTAGCAGTGGTGGCAGATGCCTCCATTGTAGAATCACATATCTCTTTCCCCCTCCTTTCTTGTTCCCTGTCTCACTTTTATCTTTTGGAGTTGCGAGAGGACGGTTTTTTTTTTTGTGAGGAAGATCAGCCCTGAGCTAACATCTGATGCCAATCCTCTTCGCTTTTCTGAGAATGACTGGCCCTAGGCTAACATCCATGCCTATCTTCCTCTACTTTATATGGGATGCCGCCACAGCATGGCTCGACAAGCAGTGCATCGGTGTGTGCCGGGGATCCCAACCGGTGAACCCCGGGCCGCCACAGTGGAGCCCGAGCACTTAACCGCTTGCACCACTGGGCTGGCCCCAAGAGAGGATGGTTTTTTAATCCCATTAACAACGTAACAACTTTCCAGTCCTGTGGCCTGATTCTCCAGGTTCTTCTCAGAGCTCTACATCTAGTAGGACTTTTGGAAAGACAACAGTCCTCATATTCACGTGATGAATTCTCTTGCTTCCAGAAGTGTTAACTCTAGGACCCGAAGTAAGTGGACTTTGGCTTATGGAGATACTACAAGTTGAGTATGGAGATACTACAACCTGACATTGAAGGGACTCATGTGCAAATTTTTTTCTGGGCTTCTGTAACATTTTACCTCCCTTTTGATGTAGTGATTTACAGAGAGACTATAACTGACAGGGTTATTTTTCTTGTAACACAACAGGGAACATTATGAAGCTGCTTTCTTCCTAAAAGTAAATTAAATATAAACACTCTGCAGTAATTGGATTTGAAGTGCATCCCCTCTTGTTATGTGTTTGGCTACCTCTTCATCAGCACCCAGGAGAAGGTCTCTGGAGACTTCCAGGTTTTTTACATCATGTGACTAAACTGAGTCTTTGTTACCAAGGCAAGGAATCCCATTGGCCAGAAACCCTGGGGCAGCATTCGGGCCTCTTTGGTTAAGGAACTGCTTTCTTCTTTGGGGTCTTAGTGTCCCAGAATGAGAATGATGAGGAGACAGAGTTCCTTGATGCCCTTGCTGTGTGATTTACTGTGTGTTCTGGTTTCTTTTGGCCTCCATTGGCCTTTGGCATGGACATATGTGCCTGGACACATGCAAAAGCTGACATTGGGGACTGTGAGTTATGCAGGGTTCAAGTTTTGTGTAGATGATACTCTTAACCCAGCTTCCCAGATGGTGGGGGATACTTTGGTTCGAGGTCAAGGGTAGATATTTTTTGGGTCTTTTTTTTAGGACTTTAAAGGCTGTAGTTTTTCAGGACTCTGAGACTAGATATGAAATCAAAGATTGACCCTTATTAGACCCATTTTCCTACTTCCTCATTTTGCCCAGTCTCATGGGAAAGGAAATGCCAATCTGTACACTGTTTATAGGTGTGGAAAGGATAAAAGGACCATTTTGGATTTTTGTGGTGGATTAAATTGCCAGATATAGGTGATACTTGATTTAAGATGGCTTGCTGTAATAACCCCTGCCACTTTATTACATTTCTCTGGTTAATTGAAGTCCTCAGCAATAGCTGACACTAGTACTTACCGCCATCTTGTGATGGCTTCAAGAGTTCCATTGCTCTTGCTGCACCAGTCATACTGATGGCCCTGGTGGACCAGGCCTGCACTCTGTGAACAGCAGTTATGGGTTGAATTGTGTCTTCCCACAAATTCATATGTTGAAGTCCTAACTCCAGAACCTCAGAATGTGACCTTATTTGGAAATAGGATCATGCAGATGTAATTAATTAAGATGAGGTCATACTGGAGTAGGATGGGTCCCTAATCCAATATGACTGGTGTCCTTATGACATAAATAAGGGGAAATTTGGACATAGACACACACACAGGGAGAAGACTATGTGAAGACGAAGGCAGAGAATTGGGGTGATGCAACAGAAGATAAAGAAAGACAAAGATTGTCAGCAAACCACTAGAAACTAGGAGAGAAGCGTGTAGCCCTATTCCTTCTCGCAGCTCTCAGAAGGAATCAACCCTGCTGACACCTTGGTCTTAGACTTCTAGCCTCCAGAATTGTGACACAATAAATTTGTGTTCTTTAAACCATCTACTTCATGGTACTTTGTCACGGCAGCCCTAGCCAACTAATATAAGCTTGGCCTGAGATTAAGGGATTTCTAATGAAAAGGAAGTTGCCCTGGAAACAGCCCTTTCTCCAACAAGTACCATCAAAAGACTTTCAGCGGCATTTACGTACCTTGACTCAACTGTAAAACTTCTTACAATTGACGACCCAAATTTTGAACACTGTTTGGAGGTCCTTAGAGCCTTGCTTGCTCTTCATTACAGACTTCATTGAGCTTGTATTTCAAAAAGTCTAAAGCCTATGCACAAAAATCTTCCCCGGGAGGAACATTTATGGTACGGCTTTTATACTAAAATTTTGTCTTTATTTATGTTTAATAAATGAAAAAGCAACTATTTCTTTTTATGGTTACTTTTTATTAACGAAATATCCCAATTTGAAATTATGTTTATGAGAAATATTAATGATAGTAATAGCTAACATTGATTGAGCATTGACTATGCTGTGCACTGTTCTCAGCACTTTATCGCATTAACTTATTTGATTCTCACATCAACTCTCTAAGAGGAAATGGAAGAAGAGAGAGATTAAGTAATTTGCCCAAAGTCACCCAGCCAGGCAGTGGAGATGAGATTATAAGGGTTTTACAGATGATTCAGTTTACAACCATTACCTGGAAATTGATTAGGTCAAGAGAGTGAGGTTGCTATCTCTTTCTACCTCTGTTCCTAGGGAGTAGAAATTGAGTGTATAAATGCCTCTACATGTGATGTGGTTATAATAGAATGAAGATTTCTTCAGGCAGAGAATGCCGTTTTGGGGCCTGTCTCTTAAGTTCCTAGCTAAAGAACATTCAAGTGTCCATGAACGGTCTTGGCTCTGAAGTGTCTGTGGGGTAGTGAGCAGGTCACTGTGTACAGTTGGGATCTGAAGCTGGGCCTTGAACTCTGAGGCTTATCAGCTCTGTGATTCTGGACAGGTCATGGCCTTTTGTGGGCCTCAGCTCCCTTAGCTGTAAGTTGAAATACTACCCTACAGTTGCATGCCACACTCAGTACCTGGGCATGTTGTTGATACTTTCACGTTGTACATAATTTTAACAAACTTTCATGTATGAATCAAGGTACTGCCTATACTTTCTTTGCTCCTTAGCAAGAGTCTTGGGTCTTCACCCTGTGTTTTTGGACTGTTTTTTACAAGCAGTTTCAGAGAGGTCTTCTAAAATGAAATGGTCAACAAATTCATTGTTCTTGTACTTTGCCTTCCAAATAAACTTTGAGAATTATGCTTGCCTGAAACTTAGTTTATGGGGAGGGATTTTCCACCTGTGATTTTCACATGGGTGACAGTGGAGGGGTTGTGTAGATCGCCTGGCAACCCTACTGACCACTCTCTGAGTGTTCCTCCCGTGACCATGTAGGAGCTCAGGGAACACGTGCTTTTGTGGATGTTGCTTTGAACACCATGGCTGGGCAGTGACTTTGTGGTTTTTGTTCAAGGCTGATGCTCCTCTCTGATCCAGCTCTCTCTTGGCAGCGTGATGTATTTGTGCTTTTCATTTCAAGGGTTTGCCTTGTTCCTCTCCTCTGCTCCTGCCAACCCTTGAGAAATTTTACTTAGATATCAATTAGGGCATCTAAAAATGTGATTTCATTCTAGAAGAGCAAGGAGAGTTTAGTGATATGTTTGCTTTATCATTGAAGCTTCATTTCTAACAATAGTATGCATTTCCTGTGAGGCAATCCTGTAGCTCATTTATTCAGCACTTACTATGTGCCAGGTGCAGTCCTAGGCCCTGGGGATAGAGCCGTGAACAGAAATTGCTGCCCTTGTGGAGCTCTAAAGAAATAAAATACACGTTAGATTGTGAAGTGCTGTGGAGCAAAGTGAAGCTGGAAAGGGAACAGAGAAGGACAGAAAGAGCAGTTACATGTTAAATAATGTGGTCACTGGGAAAGTCACAAAGATGTGGAGAATGTGAGAGAACCAGCATGCAGGGATCTGGGGAAGCACATCCACACAGAGGGAAGAGCAAAGCAGCAGCCCAGAGGGGGAGTAGCCTTCTTAGAATAGTTAGGCGCCCGGTGTGAAGCAGAGGAGGGGAGGAGGAGGCGGCCGTGAGGTCATGAGGCCACATGAGGTGATTGAGAGTCTGGGCGCTGGGCTAATAAAAGCCTGTTGAAGGTTTTAGAACGTAGGCTATAGGTAGCTCCCATGGATGTGGTGAGGCCCTTTTTCCAGAATTCCCTTGGCTTCAGCTCCCTTATTGGCCCTCGAGTTCCGTCTGGATTGATAACCAAGTAGGCTCCCACTTCTGAGTGTTCATGGCCTTCTCCATGGGGTTTTGAGTGAGAGGCCTCGTTGGTCCTGGACTTGGTTTGATTGATTATTTTCCTTCAATCTGTAGGAGCCTCTTCCCAAATTTTTGTCCTCTGAAAGTTTTATCACCTTAAGTGACAAATATGAGAGTCTGGAAGGTAATCATGGTGAAAGCTAATTATTAAAAGCTTACATGGCAGTAGGTGCTTTTATTAAGTTAGTAGGTGCTAATTATGACAAGCTTCCATGCCACTGTGTGCTCTGAATGTTTTAAATGTATCAACTCCCTCAACACACAGCATGTTCATGAGCTAGAGATGATTATTCCCATTTCACAGGTAAAGAAACCAAGGCACAAGGATGTTAAAGAAATTGACCAGTTTCAGTTGCCTAGCAAGGGTGGGCTGAGGATCCAAATCCAGGCAGCTGGGTTCTGGAGCTGGTGCTCTAAGTAACTGCTGAGCCAATAGTAAGGTTCTATGGAAGCTCCAGAGTTTCTCTTTCCACAGGAATAAGCAAAAATGATATATTCTAATATATTCTTTTATCCAAATTATCATTACACAGAGGTGCCCCTCAAAATAGAGCAGTATGTTTTAGTGCCATTGTTAGAGGAAGGATGGTCCCAGAAGTAGAGAGATCTCAGGAGGCATGTGGTATGTGTTCCAGCAGGTGGATTCTTTTCTGCTTCTTGCGGATAAGAGGGAATTTAGCCCCTTGGACTCCGGCAGCCGTGCCTCTGCACCCTGCCTCCCCTCCTCTCAAGGTGGAGGCTGCTCCTCCACACCCACCTGAGACAGCACCACAGCCTCCTCTTCAGCTGCCAGTGACTTAATGTTGCCGTAAAATAAGGCATCAACTTGAGGCAAGATTATATTTTCTTCCTTCTCCTAGAGACTGAGCATTTATTCTCATTAATTGGTTGTACGCACATGATTGTAATTGTGTGGCAGAACCAACTTGGGTTGAGGTTTGCAATCTGTCTAGGTGCATGCATTTGCAAAACTCTGACATGCATTTGCAGAACTGACCCTTCCCTGCCCCAGCCTTTGCTCCCTCTATAGTGCCTTTCTCTCTCAGCACACATCTTTTAATAGCACACAGCTATCTTTCTTTATTCTCTTTTTGAAACGATTATACTGTCCAGGAAACTCTCTGAAAGTTTCCTTAAGCTCTTGCATTTTTTGGTGCTGTGTCATGCTCCTCTGCTGTGTGCGGGGTGTGTGTGTGTGTGTAAACCCAAGCAGTTCTGATTCCAGTGTCTCTTGACATTTCTACCCACACTCATGGTGGCAGAGATACCCCTCAACCTTCGTAACACCATTAGGAAGGACAAAGTCCTCACACAGGTAGCCATATTTTCAGCCATTGAATATTTAAAATGGAGAATCAGTGGCCCAAAGGTAGGAAGGATAGTTGAGGGCTGGTTACCTTTTTGGTTCTGCTGCTTCATGTAAAGTTGTCTTCTTTATAGTTAATATGGTATATTTAGTGTACATGTGCTGATATATAGTGGCAAAGGATGGGGAAACTAAAAGTAGACTATTCATCCGTCAACTTCATAAAAGGCTTTCCCCATCCCCAAAGAGTATGAAGAATGTTCTAAGCTCCTGTAGGTGAAGGATTGTTGGGGTCGGGGAAGGTCTGCACAGCCATGCAGCCAGAGTGGGATGGTAGCTGCTATTTTATATGTGGATGAAAATGGACCCAGTTCTGGAATGAATGTGAATGTTGACATTCGATTTTTCTCACCAAAGTAAAGTGGAGAATTTCAGATACTTTCTAAAAGAGACAAGCATGACGTGTTGTTGAGGCTATTTGCATGTAGACACTTGCGAAGAGGGTGTGAAAATTGTTTCTGTGATGTGTATTTTCTAGTTAATTTAAAAAAAACAATTGGCTTTTTAAGGGGAAGAACACTGTTGAGTTATTTTTAAATTGCTATTTTAGGCGATAGAAGCTTGGCTTTGAAAAAAAAAGGAAAGGAAGAGCAGGGTCAACCAGAAATGGTGTCTCAAGATGCTAATGGTACATTCTGGACTCCCCATTCTTTTCTGCCTGATTTCCCAATGTGTCTCTGACCCTTAATGCAGCATCTCCCTGCCCTGAATCTCTTCTCACTGGCACCAGCGTCTGTAATGGTCAGGAAGTTTGTCTTCATTATAGGATCTTGGAACTGAATTGAGCCCCAGTGGTCATCTCATGAAACCCCTTCTGGAGAGGTCGGTAGGCCAGAGCTGGACTGAGCCAGAACCACCATCCACATCAAGTCCTCTGTTGACTTATAAATGCATTGGTCTTGGGCCCATTTCCAGATTAATTTCTTGTTGTCCCAAAGACTGACATCCTTTGCATAATGAACGAATGAGTTTTATTTCATATATATGATTTATATTTTGTGCGGGAGCTGGTAAGCCCCTGAATAAGAATTTTATTTTATTCTTTTTTTGCAAAAGGAACACTTTATAGCATCATATGGTGTGTTCCATCAACCTGCTTAATTGGGCTTGACAATTAGATTTTGGTTCTTAAATGGTTTTGTAAGCCTTCTGATTAAAATCCAGTGTATGGTGTTATGTCTTTTAAATTGATGGCTGTGACTCATGGGGGTTGAGATGGTCTAATTAATTTTCAACCCTTAACGAATTCTAACTCCTTTCACCTTTGTTTCCCTCACTATAAAAGTCATTGAGGTCCAGACAGCAGCATTTAATGTGCCCTGAAAATGCATCTTCTCAATTTAAGAAAATCCCTTTATTTCCATGTAATTGGACAGGTAAAACACTTATGCTTTGTTTTCTGAAGCTCTTGATGAAAGCCTGGGGTAGAGATTTCTTTTAAGTACCGAATCTTCCCTGGTTCAATAATCAATCTTTGATACATAAGATATTTTTTGTTTCTTGTCATTTTATTTTGGTTTTTTAAGACTAGATTTCTCAATTTCACACCATATGAGATCTTTCATGTCGTGTGTAAGAAATCATTACCATTAACCAAGGGCCAAGAATTAGCTTTTTTTTTTAGCAAGAAATACTCGCTAAAGAAATTAGCAAGGAATATTCGTGCAGTTAAGAAGTAAATTGTTTTACTACCTGACTGTAATGTTACATATATTCCTTCTAATTTTCACAACTTTGAGAATTAGTATGTCACTTTTCAGATGAGAAAACTGAGGTTTAGAAACATTAAACAATTTGCCCTGTCCTTATGCGTGATGTAGAGTCGTGACTGGATTCAAACCCAGCTGTAGCTGTCTCAAGGCCCCATGGAGCCAACTTGACTCATGGCCCCTAAGAGAGCATTTGCCCTTCCCATTAGCTCCCTTGTAAGGGGGCAGTTAGGGAAAAAGGGTTGAATATGACTCAAGTGATAACAGCAGGGACATTCAGAACTCGGATGAATCCAGAACTTTGTAATTCAGTGGCTGTCCTTTTTTTTTTTTTTTTTGTGAGGAAGATCAGCCCTGAGCTAACATCCATGCCAATCCTCCTCTTTTTGCTGAGGAAGACCGGCTCTGAGCTAACATCTATTGCCTATCCTCCTTTTTTGTCCCCCAAAGCCCCAGTAGATAGTTGTATGTCATAGTTGTACATTCTTCTAGTTGCTGTATGTGGGACGCGGCCTCAGCATGGTCGGAGAAGCGGTGCATCGGTGTGCGCCCAGGATCCGAACCCGGGCTGCCAGTAGCGGAGCGTGCGCACTTAACCGCTAAGCCACGGGGCCGGCCCTGTCCATTTTTTTACACCCCCAAAAAGTACTTCGTGGAAGAAACTTCAAATTTACTTAAACATAATGAATTGCAAAAGGCATCAGACAACATTTCAATATTTAAAAATATCATGAAGGAATCATCCTGAAAAATTACCAGAGTCAATTATAGCATCAGAGTCCTACTTGTAGGTAAATAGGTTTCTGGTGGTGTGATTTTAAATCCATTTTATTTTGTAGTGTGAGAAAAACAAATGGAGTTTTGAAAAAGATTTCTATGTCCATACTATATATGTTTTGATAAACTGGAAAATTGACCAGTAATCCTTGTATTGGAGGCTCTTATGGGAATAGCGGCCCTTTGTAGATATAATAGTGCTTCCTCGAATGGACTTGAGTTGAGCTGGGAGTTGTGGGGAAGCTAGTGTAGGACAGCTGGGGCTGCTGTAGAAAAGTGGGGTGGGGGTGATGGACCAGACTATCTTTCCTTGTCCAGGGGGGCTCAATGCCATTCTGCTGTTTTGGACTCCTTTTAAGTGCTATACCTGCTGGAAACTTCACCTCCTTCTTCTGATCTCTCATAGGAATAATTGAACTATCCTATTTCCTTCGTGATTGTCTCTATCTAAGGGTCCAGGATAGAAGTTTGCATCTCTCTGGTAGGGAATTTGGGCATGGAGGGAATATAGTAATTTATTGTTGGAGAATAGAGCAGTCTCTTTTACCTCTCTCTTTCCTGAGAACATGGTCAGGCTCTACTTGGCTAAGCTATAGAAAAATTGTTGCTTTGTATGCACATGTGTGCGGTCATGTGTTTGCACATGCACACACACACACACACACAGTTATTTATATATCCACTTAGGCCATGAGGTTTTATATGATCATAATAATTGCATCTAGGTTGTGTGTCAGATTACTGTGACAAGACAAAAGGAGAGTAATCACAGATGCATATTAGCAGTATTTTGGACGTGTACAGTATTTCTCATATTAACTGTACCATGGGGAAGTGTTGTCTGATGCCTTTTGCAATTCGTTATCAAATTAATCTTCTCCAAATGGCTGCGTGCAACATCACACACGCAAAATCTAAGCACGATGGTAAACGTTTCATTACTCATGTGTGTAGCAAGATGGAGATATAATGTCACCCATTACGTTTCTGGTTCTAGAAGGGCTATACCAGTGGAGGTATTAACATAACCAAAATGTTCTACTCTTTCCCTAGGTGGCTATGTCTGTGTTCTCCTATTAAATTAGGTGAGAGTAGTCGTTTTGAAATGGGCAAATCCAGAACACAAAATAGTATGAGCAGAATCTATATGTGGACTTTTCTAGCTAAATTCTGTGATTAAGACTTTCTTTTTTTTCGTGAGGAAGATTAGCCCTGAGCTAACATCTGTTGCCAATCCTCCTCTTTTTGCTGAGAAAGATTGGCCCTCAGCTAACATCCATGCCCATCTTCCTCTACTTCATATGGGACACCTGCCACAGGTTTGATACGCAGTGTGTAGTATGTCCATGCCTGGGATCCGAACCTGTGAACCCCGGGCCACCAAAGTGGAGCATGCGAACTTAACCACGCCACCGGGCCAGCCCCTGTGATTAAGACTTTTAATGAAAGCCTGCTAGAATACTGCATATATCACCTGAAAACTGTCCTTTCTGTTCCTCTTACTTTTAAATTATGTAACTAATATAACTATCAAAAGTAGGGAAATTGAAAAGTTAAAAGAGTCATTCAGTCATAATTTCCCCTTATTTAGGATAGAGGTAACTATCCTGTGGGCACCCAGGCTCACGGTGGCAGGTGGGGGAGAGCTAGGGAAATGCATCCCAGCTGATATGGGTGTGGCCTGAGTACCTCACCTGCAGGAGATTGCAGGGGGTAGGGAGAGAGGTTGGGACAATTCCCTGCTCCCTCCATCCCAGCTCTGAGCATAACAGCTCTGCAGTAACTTCTTTCCGGGGCAGCACCTCTTGCAGGGTTCCAGCTCCTGCTGGCTCTGGGGACACTGTCTCCTTCCCTGTCACTCCAGCCCTAGGAGTAGAACCGGTTTCTGTTATGTGTTCCTGGGTGACTCACCATCCCGGTTTTGCTCCTGTAACCCTTTGAGGTAAATTCTCTTCACTTGTGCCATCTAGGGTGACTTCTGTTCCCTACTGGGACCTTGGCTGATAGAGGGGATTCTCGTGGGAAAGAAAGGACCATCCAGAAGAGAAACGATGTAACTCCCATAGAGAAAGGATGCAGATTTTGGCTCTTGAGAGGAGTTGAATTAGAGTCCATGCCATACAAATCTTCGTGTGTGGGGTGTATTGTAATGTGTGGTGTATATATGTGGGTATGTATATGACATATGTCTACCTAAAATGCTAAAAACAGAATGGCAGTGGTCTTCATTAAGTTCAGGAAATATCTCTTGGGTGCCAGTGTTGTGTCAGTCTCCTTGTCTGGCACTGGGGTGAGGTTGGAGGGGGTGTTTACCAATCAGAATAAGATAGTTGCGGCTTGTGGGGAGCTTCCAGGCCAGAGAAGTCGGAACAAGCAAACAGAAGTTTGGATGGGATGTGACGGTGCACAGATAAAGGTATTTACAAGGTTTAGGAAGAGTTGACTGTGCAGCATCTCAGCAGGGAGTAAATATCTTTGCTGAATGCTACTTCGATTTAGGAGATTTTAAGGGGTTGTCCCCACCTCCCATCCTCAGACAGCATTTATAGCAGGGAAAGGAAGGAAGCTGTGCGTTGAAGAATGGAGGTGGGCCTGTATGCAAGTGTAAAGTGTGCCCTTTGTCTTTGGGACTTGAAATGTTTGCAGAGGCATTAGATTTTGAGAAAGGTCTGTCCCCTGCTGGCCCTAAACCTTCGGCGGCTTTGTAAGCAGAGAGGCTCAGGAGAGGCTAGGCCATTATCTGCCTCTGCTGCTGGCTCCTGCTGGTTTGTGTGGGAGACATTTCTCTCCTAAAAAGAAAACCTTGGCCTCTGAGAGGCCTTCAGCCTGATTGGTAAGGAGTCTTGCTGGGCCATTTGTTCGAGGTTAAAATTCTTACTGCCGTTTAATGGGTGGCCTTTTATATTGGGAGAGCCTACTTTCCAAGCTAAAATTAGGTTCATCTGGAATCAAGCCCTCATAACTGGAGATGCAGCTTTCCCAAAAACATGACTACAAAAGGCCCTATCGGCATTTTTAGTTTCCTAAGTTAGGGCTTAGTGAGAAATATAATAGGAACAGACTCTTCAATGACTGAAACTTCTTTGTAGAATTTCACAGACAGGTCATAATCCTCTACCTGATCATTCATAGTGACTTTCTCCTTATGATCGCCAGGAGTTTTCAAAATACTCATAACCCCCTATTCTTCCTTTGTGTCCCTTGTTCCCCTCAGCTGACCAGTCAAGTGCCCTTTCCTCAGGGGTTTGTCCACCAGTGGACACTGTTGTTGATGCAAATAATCCATAATTAATCTGTAAATCAAAATTTATTTTATCATGTGCCAGATCTGAGGACTAGTCCGGGGCCATCCTTCTGCAAGGAAGGAAGGGCACCAAAGAAGTGGGGTGTACAGAGGGGTTATATACCATTTTGGGACAAAGAGCATACATCACATGAGATAGGAATGTCCCTTTTACAGTAGTCATGAGATTGCTTTGCTGGCACAGCAATTCGGTGAACACAGCAGGCGGGTGGTCATAAGGTGGGCGGACACAAGGTGGGCGCACACAAGGTGGGCGCAGCAGGTCGGCAATTAATCCTTAGTTTAGGGAGAGCTGCTTATCTTTAAAGAAATGCCAATGTGGGGGAAGTTACATCCTTATCTTTAAGGGCATTGTTCTTGTCTTTGGGACATAGTAAATATTTAAAGCAGATGTACAATGCACGCTTAACAGGCCACGTCAGGCCCTTTTGGAAAAACAAGGTCAGGCCAACTTAGTTTTAACCCAATTGGCTTCAGTTCCTCATATACTCCAGTATATCCTATTGGTTGTCATTTGTTTATCACTGTTGATGGCCCACTCCCCCTGTAAACCCCTCCCTCGACCACGAAGGCGCTAAACCTTCCAGCCCTCATTTCTCTGCTCCCGAGGGTCTTTTGTTTTGTCACTGACTCTTCTATCTTTGCCCACTGTTAAGCATGGATGTTCCCCAAGGCGCTTCTTCATCCTTCTTTCCACAGAGAACTCCCCTCCCATATCCCTGGGCTTACGTCTCTGTGAACAAGTCCTACCGCCCTCCGTAAGCCCAGTGACTCTCCTGGGGGTCAGTCCTACTTGGAGACCTGTCTCCCCAAAACATGCCTTGTGTTGATATAGGATGTGCTCTCCTGCTCACCTGTCGAAATCCTGCCTAACTTAAAATAGAACTAGGCTCATCCATAAAATTCTGTGTTTTCTCCCAGCCAAACTGGACGCACTGCACTGCTGCAGGGAATTTGTTCTGCCTTCCTAGGGGCTGGGCAGTGGCTTCCTGTGATGAGACCTCTCTCATGAATGTGACACAGAGGGATGGCGTGGAGCTAGGAAAAATCCCAAGAAGGCTGCCTATGTGTCTGTCTCCCCTGCCAAACCGGGAGCTGAGGGGCAGGGATTGTTCTATTCACTTCTGTGCCTGCAACCCTGCACACATGGCAGGCTCTCAGTGAGAGCATGTGGCACTGAAATAAGGCACGTGGGGGGGCTAGCCCTGTGGCTTAGCAGTTAAGTGCGCATGCTCTGCTGCTAGTGGCCCGGGGTTCGGATCCCGGGTGCGCACCGATGCACTGCTTGCTGGGCCATGCTGTGGCGGCGTCCCACGTAAAGTGGAGGAAGATGGGCACGGATCAGTGTTCCTCAGCAAAAAAGAGGAGGATTGGCATGGATGTTAGCTCAGGAGTGATGTTCCCTTTGGCTGATCTTTCCCAAAAAAAATAAATAAATAAGGCAGGTGTGAGCATTACTCCAGGGAACTGTCTGAAAACAGAGGGGGCAGTTCTCAGCCTCGGCTTCTGGATGAACGAGACAGGAATGGGGTGGGAGGGGGCGGGGAGTCTGACCATGGTTTAGATGGATTTGTTTCCAGACTGCTTAACCAGGTCCTATTTTATGAAAAATCAAGGCTAAACATCTTTATAAAGTGATCCCCAGCTATCAGTACTTGTGCTTGATGATCATTTCCTTCCTCCTGATTCTTCCCAGTCAAGAAATGCTGAAGAAGAATCCAAGGGCCAAGTAGGTCACCACTCTCCCCTTCCTTTCCCTCCATCTGGCCTCCCATTCTGCGTGCTTAGGACCCCTGCACTGCCCCCTCTCTCCCCGCAGCCCCACATGTCTGGGCTGGCCTTGCTTGGCAGATGGTTCCTGTCTCTTTCTCTACCCTGTGGCCTGAAGGCCATGGGGCACCTTTGAGCGTATTAAAAAAAGGCCCTCTCTCCTGAGTGTGGTTGCAGCCCCACGCCAGGGTGCTCAGCTTGGATAGCCCACTGGCCTGGGTTTCAGCCCTCACTGGACTCTCTGCAGGAAGCCCTTGGGCAGTGAGCAGCCTGCACAGCTGTATGCAGGGATTTGCATCAAACTGAACTGTCACGCAGTCTGTTCCCATCTTGCAGCTGGGAAACCTGCAAGCACAATGATTCCTGTTAAAGTGTTTACCCTCCCATTTGGTCTTCAGATAATTTCTTCTTCCAAATCTTTGTTTTCTTGCTGAAAATTTGGAGAATACCAAA
Source organism: Diceros bicornis minor (assembly GCF_020826845.1). Classification (NCBI taxonomy): domain Eukaryota; kingdom Metazoa; phylum Chordata; class Mammalia; order Perissodactyla; family Rhinocerotidae; genus Diceros; species Diceros bicornis. The sequence continues at coordinate 20,270,726 of NC_080749.1, read as the reverse complement.
AGACCTTGACAAGTACCAAATAATTTGGAGGAGGTGACATTTGAACTCACCTTCCTAGTTCTGTGGTATAGTCTGTGCCGTGGCTCTGTTTTACTCTCTTAATGCTTGGCCATTTTTTTCTATAAACACAGAAAATGCAGATCTTATTTATTTTTATTGTGTTCACCTACTCTGTCTCCTAAGTTACCAGGATCTGCTGCTTCTTTACTGTTTGGCAATACAGGCTTTATTTCTCACTCCTAATTGCTGTCTTGATTTACCAGTATTTTCATAGTGGTTTAGAAAATTTTACTCTAACCCCTGGAAACATAATTAAAAATACAAACTGCTGGGTAGTAGCCAGAGGCTTTGGCACACAGGCCACATGACAGATGATGGCTGCCTGGGCAAGCTCTGCTCTGTGGGTCCCTCTTCAAGTTCACCTGAGGGTCCTTAACTCCCTGGGGTCTAATAATGGAGGCAGAGCTGCGACTGGCATCCTAAGTATAATGACCAAATTCCAACCAAAAGGCATTTGAAGTTTTGCAGAATGAAACGACACAAGCCTTAAAGCAGTGGAATAAACAAACTAAAACTCTGTAAAATTTATGGCAACCAGAATCCTCTGGTTGATTGAATTATGTTTTTAATTCCATTTTAATGTTTGAATTTGATTATCTTTGTATATCATCGTACTTAATATTAAACAGCATAGAATTCTCAGAATCAATCTATCTGCATACTATCAAGAACTATGAATTGGCCTTGATCTCTTTAGAGTAAGGTTTCTCAACCTCGGCACTGTCGATACTTTGGGCCAGATAATTTTTGTTGTGGGGGGCTGTCCTGTGCATTGGAGGATGTTTAGCAGCATCCCTGACTTCTACTCATGAGATGCCAGTAGTATCTCCCCCCTCCTCCAGCTGTGACAACAAACAAAGTCTCCAGACGTTGCCAAATGTCCCCTGGGGGGCAAAAGTGCCCTCATATGGGAAGCACTGGGTTTACACTTTTCTGATGTTTTCATTACACCTTGAATGTCACTTTCTAGACTGAGCCCCTTCTATCCGTCAGTTTTTTTATTTGATGTGTATTTCACAATTAGAATATGGAAACATTCTCATCATTTGGGTTTTTTCAGTTGCTGGATTACAGACAATGAGAATCTGTTCTGTAGAGACATGACTAGTTTTCTGCCTTCATGTGCCTTTGTGGCTCTCTTTGTGTGGTGTAATAATGATAACGTGCTGGGACGCCTGAAATCTCTGTTTCCTCTGGCCATGTAAATAAGCCCCTTCGAATTCTTTCACCTGCACACACATTGGCTTGCTCAGGAGCTAGACAGGGCATGGAAGCCCCCTTAGGGTCAATCCAGTGGCTTCGTTTGTGGGGCATGGATGTGTCGGGCATGTTGAATCTTTGTAGATTCAGCACTGTGTTGTACTTCTGGGTAATCGTGAGTATTTAAAAGGAGATGCATGCAAAGAGCATCTAAATGTCAAATGAAATCTTCTCCAATGCAGCCATCTTTTTTATTAGTTCTCTAATTTGAGGAATATTGGCTCTTTGCAGGGCTGTACAGACTTCCTTGCACAGGTCATGAAGAGGAATTCATTTCAGATCATTAAGCACTTAAGGGTCTATAATAAGCGTACAGTCTTCTGAGCTCTAAGCCTGGCCTGGCAGGACAGCAAGATGCACCAGCAGGGCACGTGACTTAAAGTCAGAAGAGGAGGATTCTGGCCCTGGCTTTTAGAGGCATTGATGATGGGGCCTCAGTCAAGTTGCCTCCCTCTCTGGACCACAGTGCTTTTTCTCTTAAATAAAGATGTTGGACTAGATAGACTGTCTCTAAGGACTCGTCCAGCTAAAAGTGAAAATGTATGATTTTAATTAAAGTGATAATGAGCTTGGTATTTTCAAATATAATTAAATTGAGTTGGAGAGGTATCTAAGAGGAGGGATAGTGGTAGGATATTAAAAATTATGTTTATTCCATCAGTGAAGATTTCAAGTGATGGATGTGATTAATGTTGCCATGGAGAATTTGTGTATTGAGAATCAGAGCTGTCTTTGCATTTTCTTCATTTGCAGTCTCTGCTCTGAAGCGAACTTCTTTGGAAGATGTGTGTGCATGTGCCTAGAGGCTGAGGGTGGGGTGACTGTATCTTCCTCTCTCTATGAATCTGGAGCCCTCCCTGGGTGCTAGTTCTAGCTTTGCTATGTGATTTTGGGCAAGCCACTTCATGTCCTAGGGCCCAGTTCTCACTTTAATGTGAGGAATTAAGCTTTGGTCCTGTGCAGAAAAGGTTGACATAGCAGATGTGCCATTGTCTATCCTTAGAGAAGCCCGTTTACAAGGTTGGTCACATGGGTGACATGTAGGAACTTGGCTAGGAAACAGTTCTCTACACTGATATTAAACTTTCTCTCAATGGTAAGAGTGGCTCACTGTGCCTAAATTGTTTGTACCAACAATGCGGTTTATGCTGAACACGTGCTTGCCTTCTGGGAGTCTGGAATTTTTGTACAAGCTAGGCAGAAGGTACTTAAGTGACTAGCCTCCCATAAAATCCCTGGGTACTGAGTCTCTAATGAGCTTCCCTGGTAGACAACACTATGCACATGTTGTCACAACTTGTTGCTAGAGGAATTAAGCATGTCCTTTGTGACTTCCCTGGGAGAGGACACTTGGAAGCTTGTACCTGGTCTCCTCTGGACTTCACTCTATGCGCCTTTTCCCTTGGCTAATTTTGCTTACATCCTTTTGCTGTAACAAATCTTAGCCATGTTTATAACTATATGCTTATTCCTGTGAGCCCTTCTGGCAAATCACCGAATCTGGGGGTAGTCTTGAGGAACCCTGACATGGATACTCTAAAACCCTCTCAAAATCTATATTGTGAGTAGAATTCTTTGGATTTTTTTTCTGAGTAAGAATTATTTCAATATCTTAGGCTTTTTCCTGCCTTAACTTGGTAGTAAGAAAAGGTCATGGCGGAGGCAAATGGGGTGAGCTGGTTGATATTCCCCTGTTCTGTGGTCAAACCATAGCCTAGTTGGCCATTAGATATGTGCTTTTGATTGTAAGAAAATAAATACAAGTGAGAAAGGGTCAGTGCAGAATGAGACAGTAACGAGGCAATACCGTTTCAACCATTATCCTATTAGCTGTGTGTTTTACATATTGGTGTGTCCTTCTGTGTTGTTGAATTAGATATAATTGGATTCTTAAGACTGAGGCTATTTATAATTCGAGGGGAGCTTATTGTTTGAATAAATCCTCTTGTGAATTTGTTCCTAATTTGTCTTTGAAGTGAAGCCAACATGAGTGGGGGAGTAGTGTGAGCCTTAGCATCGAGTGTTCTGATTGAAAGAGACGTGCGTATGTTGTAACAGTCAAGAGTGTTCCAGTTACAAGCAATAGAAATCACTTATATTAGTTTAAGCAAAATAAATGACAACATATTACAGAATGCAATTGGCTAGATCCATGGCCTCGAGGGATGTTGTCAGAATCCTGTTTCTCTCTCCTCACCTCTCTCCCTTCTTCTATGTCAGCTTCATTCTCAGGCCAGCCCTCCTCATGTGGTCTTGAATTGTCCCCAAAGGCAAGGCCATCTTGGTATCAATTACCCCTCACTGAGAAAGGACAGAACTTCAAATAGAAAAGATTTCTTTTAGCAGAAGAAGGAAGAAAGTGGAATGAGCAAAAGTGATTATCTAGTAGACGTGGCTCCCAGGAAAAGGTTCCATGGCATCTATGAAGTTGATGTTGTGGGTCCCATTGGCTGCTGTAGTTGGTGGATATTTTTGAGGACCATCTCTGAGTATGGAAACAGAACATGGCCTTATTTTCCTGTTGGGTAATAATTATATTAGGGGCTTGATCTGGGCTGGGGACTGGGGATGTGATTGTGGCTAGAACACTGGTCCTACCTACAAAGGATGGTATGTAGTGTGAAGGCCATCCTCCTTGTTAATGTGGACAGGGAGTCTTCATTTATATAGGTGTTTTTCAAGTGTTCTTTTTAGTTACATCTTTGTAGTTAAATTTTTACAGAACCCAATTTTTTTTATTGATGTTTTAATGGTTTCTAACATTGTGAGATTTTTGGGTTGTACATTTTTGTTTGTCCATCACCATATATATGACTCCCTTCACCCCTTGTGCCCACCCCCCACCCCCACTGCCCCTGGTAACCACAGTCCAGTTTTCTCTGTCCATGTGTTGGTTTATATTCCACATATGAGTGAGATCATACAGTGTTTGTCTTTCTCTTTCTGGCTTATTTCACTTAACATAATACGCTCCAGGCCCATCCATGTTGTTGCAAATGGGACGATTTTGTCTTTTTTTATGGCTGAGTAGTATTCCATTGTATATATATACCACATTTTCCTAATCCAATCGTCAGTTGAGGGACACTTAGGTTGCTTCCACTTCTTGGCTATGGTGAATAATGCTGCAATGAACATAGGGGTGCATAAGCCTCTTTGGATTGTTGATTTCAGGTTCGTTGGATAGATTCCCAGTAGTGGGATGGCTGGATCATAGGGCATCTCTATTTTTAATTCTTTGAGGAATCTCCATACCGTTTTCCATAGAGGCTGCACCAATTTGCATTCCCACCAGCTGTGTATGAGGCAGAACCCAATTTTTAATAGAGGTGAGAAGGAAGTTGCTATGGTTGAAATGAGAAAGATGAGAGCCCTGTGTGATCCCTAAAGACTTAAACCTACAGGGTCTAAGGAATTCATTTTGAAAAACCCTGAGGTAGATGGGCCAACCATGGCAGAGAGTTTAGTAAAGATTAATTCACTGTCCTGATATCTAGTTATGAGTTATTTATCAGCACTGAGTGGAAATAAAGCTAGTCCTATCAGGGAAGAATTATTGTCATAGGATCAAGAAAAACCACAACTCCTTATTTTTATTTTCTTTTGGAGCATCAACACTGATTCATTTTTGATTTATAGTTCAATATCACTGGGAGATTGTCCTGGTTCATGTAAAATGTCAAAAACATAGCTCTCCATCTATAAAATCCTATCAGATCTCAGTCCAGGCTATTTGTATCAGGGTAACAGGCTGCACTGTGGATCTTTAGCATAGTGACATCATGGAGTGTCTATAGTTTCACTTTGGAGGGTGGTATCTTCCATATTTGTTCTTGTGACCAATCCCCAGGCTTTTCTTGTAAAGTTGTATTGATCGTATGATGGATCTGATGATGTCTTGTCTTTGCTGTTGTAGTCTCCTCACTTTAGAATGCTCACAGGGGGCCAGCCCCATGGCTTAGCGGTTAAGTGCGCACGCTCTGCTACTGGTGGGCCAGGTTCGGATCCCGGGTGTGCACTGACGCACTGCTTGTCTGGCCATGCTGAGGCGGCATCCCACATACAGCAACTAGAAGGATGTGCAACTATGACATACAACTATCTACTGGGGCTTTGGGGAGAAAAAGGGAAAAAAAAGGAGGAGGACTGACAATAGATGTTAGCTCAGGGCCAGTCTTCCTCAGCAAAAAGAGGAGGATTGGCATGGATGTTAGCTCAGGGCTGATCTTCCTCACAAAAAAAAAAAAAAGAAAAAAGAATGCTCACAGGGCATGTGTATAGCTAATGTATTTGTTGAATTAGAAACTAGACTTAGGATTTCTTTCCTCTATTCTTGTTTCTACCTTTTGTAAGCTATAATGACTCATGCTCAAGGTTATTGAAAGCTGATGATACTTTATGGAAACATAATAGATCTGGACACTCCAAAATACATCAGTTAACACAAGCTTTCACATAAAGGGAGTCATATTTGATGAATAAATTAAGTTTCTATTATAAATCTTATTTGGGTCTAGTTTTATTTTTTTTAAGTGATCAGAATGCTAAGGTTATGGAGTTAACTCGCTCAGATATGATGGCAACCTTTAAAAAAGAGAACGTGTAAGTTTTCAGCGCCTAACAGAGGAGGTGACATAACTAAGCGGAGACCTGACCTTTTTAGCTACTGCAAAATATGTTCTTTGACCTTTGTATCTATCCAGTGAATGTCCAGGACAGTTGTACCATTGAGAATATTTGCATTTGTTCCTCCTCTTGATTTGCTATTAGCATCACGCCCAACTAGGTAGGAAAAGTTTTGTTGCAAGTGGAGAATGGTGCTCTCTTGGTGATTTTAATTTTGGAAAATCTCTGATTCTTTAATTTTATTTTGTAGATGTTGACAAATAGTGGATCTATTTGATTTTCAGTTGTATAACTGAAGAGTAGGCCCAGGTGGTGTAAAATGCCAGCAACTTAAATGTCCATCTGCAGAAGCCTTTTTTGGCTAAATTCAGTTTAGGTCCATGATGGCAGGCAACTACATGATAACTGATTCTCAGTGACCATATCAAAAGTGATTAGGCTTCTTTCTTTGATTGTGGCACGTGAACCTCTATCTCTGCCTTGGAGATACATGCAGGTACGTACACAGAGGAAGAAAACCAAAGCATACAAAAGGATATTGAGGGGAATAAGAGTATCCTTTGAACCTTGCACTCCCCGTCTCCTTCTGAGGTAATCATCATTCGCAGTTTGTTGTGTAACTTCTCTGAAATTTTATCTGCATATGTATGTATTTATTTCTATACACACACACATAGGCTTTAATAATCACTACTAATTATCTTGCTTTATTCACTCATTCCACTTTGCAGCATTACAAATTTATCTTTTTCAAGACCCTAATGATATCATCTCATAGTATGGATGTACAATAATTTATTAAATCACTTCTTTATTAATGGATGCCTAAGTGGTTAATGTTCTGCTGTTGTATATCTGTAATAAACATTCTTGTATGTATTCTTTCTGCACCTGTGCCAGTACAAGTATAGAATACATTTCTTGAAGTAGAACCTGGTGGGTTCAAAGAATGTTTATCTTACCTTTTGATAAACATCTCCAAGCTGCCCTTCAAATAGGTTTTCTCACTGACATCGAATGAGAGGATTTATATCTCACTACCCTCACCAACCCTCAACATTTAAAAAATCCTTTTATTTTTGCCGTTCTATTAGGTGAAATAGAACGGATGTTCATTTTCTTTTATTCAATTTTAACATCCTACGTTTATTGGCTGTTTTAAATTCTTTTTCTGAAATTGCCTGTTCATGTCCTTTTTTTACTTATCTTTTAGGCTCTTGGACCCTTTTTTTAACACTGATTTGTAAGTAGTCTTTTTAAAAATTAAAGTATAATAGACATACAGAAGAGTGTACAGATCCAAATTATACAGTTTGAATTTTCACAAAATGAACACACCTGTGTGACCACCACTCACACTCACTCATCTTCTCACCTGGGAAGCCCTTCTGCTGCCCCTCGCAGTCCCTGCCTCCTGCCCGGGAGGTAAACACTATTCTGAATTTTACCACTGTACATTGCTTTGTCTGTTTTTGAACATTATACAAACAGAATCATAAATAGATTACCTGTCCAATGAATGCTTTTGTGTTTGCCTTCCTTTCCCCTTATCCTTATTTATTGAGATTCATACATGTAGTTGCAAGTAGTTATAATTCATTTATTGTTACTGCTGTATAATATTCTATTGGATGACTACACCACTAATTTATCCATTCTACTCTTGAACATTTGGATTGTATCCAGTTTTGACAATTATGACCTCTGCTGCTGTGAACTTTTTTATAAACATCTTTTGGTATCCATAAGTATGCATATCTTTTGGGTATGTATCTAGGAGTGGAATGGCTGGTCGTAGAGTACAATTAGCTTTTACAGGTAGTGTTTTCTGAAGTGTTTGTACCAATGTACACTTCCACCAGCAGCTTTTAAGAGTTCCAGTTGGACCACATCCTTGCTAACATTTGAAATGGTCGGCCTTTTTCCTTGTGTAGTGGTACCCCATTGTGATTTTAATTGTATTTTCCCTAGTTACTAATGAAGTTGAGCGTATTTTCATACGTTTATTGGTTATTTGTGTATTGTCTTTCATGAGTAGCCTGTTAAGTCTTTTGCCCATTTTCCTATTGGGCTGTTTTTCTCTTTCTTATTGATTTGTAAGACTTCTTTATATATTCTGGATACTTATCTGCAGGTAGTTATAAGTATTATAAATATCTTCTCTCACTCTGTGGCTTGCTGTTTTGCTCTTTTAATGAGATCTTTTAATGTAGTTTAATTTGCTGATCTTTTCCTTTATGATGAATGCATTTGTGTCCTGTTTAAGAAATCTTTTCCTTCCCCCAAGGTTGTGGAAGTATTCTCTCATATTATATTTCAGATATCTCCTGTATTATTTTGCATATCTATATCTTCAGCTCGTCTACATTTGTTTTTTGTGTATGGTGTGAGGTAGGATCAATGCCCAGCACCATGTATTGAAAAGACCTTTCTTACCCCAAGTGTACTTCAGGAGTAACTTTGTTATAAATCAGGAGACCATATATGTGTCTTCTTTTGTTCTGTGGTCTTTTTGTTTATCCCTGTGCCAATACTATTCTGTCTTAATTACTGTAGCTTTGAAATAAATCTTGATATCTTGTGGTGACTATCTTCCCATTTTTTTGTTGTTCAGTATTACCTTGGTTATTTTTGACTCTTTTCACTTTCCACTTAAACTTTAGAATCGTCTTATCTATTTTCTTACAAAAAAACTTCCAGAATTTTGATTGTTAATATGGAGTCTTCTAATCCATGAACATGATATATCCCCCCATATGTTTAGTCTTCTTTAATTTCTCTCAGTAATGTTTTATTACTTTTCTAGATAGAGGTCTTACACATTTTTCATTAATTTGTTCCTTGGTATTTGATTTTTATGCTGTTGAAAATAGTATCTTTTTAAAATTGCATCTTATTACTGTTTTTGGCTAATATAGAACTAATTGGTATTTGTGTCTGGTGACCTTGTTGAATTAACTTCTTAATTCTCTTTGGTTTCTTGGTTCTATCTGCCATTTTGCCAGTACCTCACCGTTCTAATAATTGGGACTGATGGAGAGCTGGGGCATGAAGGAAGCAGCATGCAGCTTTAATTTGAGTATTGTTTCTCTGGACACTTTACATTAAATCTCGGTAGTCTACCTTATGAGCAAGAGAAGACTGCAAGGCTGGCAGGGGAACCTCTGCTCCTTTTGTTGAAAATGCCATTGGTTTCCCAAGTGCCTGATTCTAGCACCAATGGCTGTCTGAGCAATGACTCCTTCGGTTGCACCTCCTCTGCTCTCTAGTGTGTGGAATATGGGGAAAGGGTTCAGGAGCAAATGCTGCAGCTCCTATCCAAATTTGCTATTGCATATAGGGGGTAATTGTTTGAACTCTTGATGACTATGCCATCTAATTGTGGGAAATTCTGAGCTCTACCGAAGATTTCATTGAGGTATGTTTTCAGCCCTCAGCATTTTCCCTCCATATGGTCTAAATTTTAATGTTTTTGATGGATATTCTTTATAATATGGGGTTTGACGCTGGCCATTTCCTCATTTCTTTGATCTTGATGTTCTTTCTCTAGTTTTCCATGCTTCTTGTTGCTTTGGTGGGTTTTATAGAGAGTAGTAGGGAAAGAGGGGTGAAAAGGCCTTTATTCTACCATATTTAACTTTTATTCTCTGAGTGATAATGTTAATGGTCTTCTAATGACTTTGATTCAGCTCAAATGAGTAAATATTTATTCAGCACCATTACTTTAAGCCAAGTGTTTGAAGTCTTATTCAGTGTTTTCCTCTTCCCCACAATATGTTCTGTTTTTTAAAAAGTTCCTCTACTAGCTCTTCAAACCAAAGAGGTCCAATGTGTAGTATGGTGCCAGCAGTGCCAAACTAAGGCCATCTAAGTGGTTTGACAAGGATGACCTTGGGCGGCAACATCCATGCCATTACTAGCTCTAGTTGCCCATGGCATTATCTTTTGTTACTGGTATGAATTAATCATTGCATGTTAAATAAAAACCAGACATTATTGTTAGAGTTTGGAGATTCCTCAAGCATTTATTGCTCAACAAGCATTTATTGAGCACAGTCTTTGTGCTGGTGCTTTCATAGGCCCTGGGGATAGAGAATTGAATACTATGTAATGAACCCCTTTTTTAGGTTTTTATAACATTGGTTGGGAGAAGACACAAGGATTGTTTCTATGTGGTAAAAGGTGAGGGTAGTAGGGGTAGGGGGCTTGGGGTGCCAAAGGAGTGACACTGAGCCAAATTAGAGATAATGGACTGAGAATGAGGGTTCAAGATTCAAATTCCCAGCAACTGCACACAAACACAAAGCTTGAGAAGACAAACTGTGAGTGTTCTGTTCTATAAAATTTTCTTCTATCCCTGTTTTCTATTCAATAAATGCTTTATTTACTAGGTGCAAGTAGCAGTGTTCTATGATTAAGGGATAGTTGGGGCTTTAAGAGGCATATCTCATCAAATCATTGGGCAAGTAACTGCTCTATCCCCAGCTCATCGCAACAGTGTGGGGCATGTGGTAGATGCTCAATAAAGATTTGTTTATTGAGTGAAAGAATGATTGGCGAGCTCAGGCTACTCATGTTGATCTGGACAGGGTGGATCATAGGACAGAGGCTGAGTGTAGTCTGAAGATGTCTGGCTGGGTCTGGGCTGGGACTTGGCCAGGCTTGCCGCCTACAGGCAATAGACTGCTTTCTTGAGAGCTGTGCTGGCATCGTAGGGAACCATAGCACAGGGATGAGTAAAATTATATGCAAGGAAGAAAAAGCAATTGACGTTCAGCAAGAGCCGTTCTGGCGAGTAAGGTCTTTGGAATGAAGGTAGCAACAAATGAGGGTGGATGGTTTACTCCACTGAAGACAGTCCATATATGTTCATAAACATTGGGTAACCCTGGCTTCAAGCAGCCCTTCCTCCTCTTTATTCCGAGGTTGTAGAAAATGCAAAGTGAATGTGTGCTGTGCTCTTGAAGAAATTTTAGCATGAAAAGCTGGGCTCTTGGCTTTTTGTCACTAGGCTGGTGCCTCCTGTGTGTGTGACCTCTGAGAAGCTATCTAACCAGGTTGCTCCCTGTTAAATGGCAGTTGTCTTGCCTGTGTTCCAGTAATGCTGATTCCTACTTTAGAATGCGGGTTGGGTGCATTTCATGCTGTGCTAACTGAAGCAGAGCAAATATATAGTATGTGCTGGAGGGAGAGAGCCAGGGTGTCCCGGTCGAGAGTGGAGACTCTCCTTGTGTTGTTCTCATTCTGATTTTTTTCTCATGTACTGTTCTGTGCCGCCTCATGACTCTCTGGGTTTAAGGCTGTTCTTGCTCTTCCTGTAGTCCTAGGCCTTTCCATTTACAGATGCTCCAAGTTCTCCTTAAAAGAACGGTCCTCACAGAGGCTGCTTTCTCTGTTATGCCCCACAGAGTGCTGGCTGCCACTCCATTTGCTCAGAGAATGGCTGCCTGGTAACACTGGGCCTCTCGGTATGTTGAACCCTTAATTCTGTCTGCTTTCTCCCTGAAGACTCTGGTCACTGCAAGTTGAATGCTTTAATGTGTTCAGGCACTGATCTAGGCATTTGGGAGACATCAGGGAACAAAACAGAAAAGCTTACTGCCTTCGTAGTGCTTACCTTCTAATGGGTGGTGGGAGGCAGATGGTACACGATGTTCACAGATAGATAAATCAGATAGTATGGTAGGAGATGATCTGTATTCTGGAAAAGAAATATACAGCAAGGTAAGGGGGAGCTAAGATGTGGGCTGGGACAGGTTGCAGTAGTAAATAGGGTGGCCAGGACAGGCCTATGAGGTGAGATTTGACCAGAGACCTGAAGGAGATGAGGGAGTGGGTCTGTTGGATCCTGTGGTAAGAATGCTCCAGGGAGAGGAATGAGTTAGAGCCCAGGCCTGGCAGGAGTGTGCCTGGCTGTGGGGAGGTCAGTGAGAAGGCTTGTGGGGCAGGAGTGGAGTGAGCAGGTGCAGCTCATAGGGGAGGAGGTCAGCACTAGGGGCCTCATGCATTGTAAGGACTTTGGCCTTCACAGGGACTGTGACAGGTAGAACCATTCTGGCTGCATGTCAGGGGCGCTGGGGCAGAGGTACAGAAGGGGGGACGGTTAGGAGGGAGTCCAGGCAAGACATTTTGGTGGTTGCTCCCTATTATAAATCTGAATGCAAATGCAACTTTCATTGCAAAGTGGCCTAGGTCACTCTCAAATGACACTCCCCTCCCCCACAGCAGTAGCTCAAGGGCAATATTTTCCAATCTCTTCAAGCCCACTCTTGCTGTGGGTTATACTGGCTATTGTGGGTGTGGGATTGGGGGGAGGGCTGTGTGGCCCCTTTTTGTACATGACCACCTACCTCTTGGTCATGTGAAAACGAGAAGGAGACTTGTGATCATCCCTGAGGTCTTGGCAAGGGTACGCCTGTCTCCGGACTGGCAGAGCCCTGGAGGGTGGATGAGCAGTGTCCATAGTCTGCTTGGGACTAATGAATAGTTCTCAGGTTCTACAGAAGACAAAGAGCTCTCAAAGAATGATATAGGCTTTGAGAACTTGGCCCATCATACAGCTTTTGTAATTTGCTGAGCACCAGGCCTTAGAGTAGGAAACGTTGGAGGCTCCTGTTGATGCAGGACGATGAATATTGAGCAGGCATTTTGCTGGGAACTGCAGATATGGAGATGAAACTACTGTCCTTTCCCTTAAGCTGCTTGTGGGCTACATCTGGAGTCCCATACTCAAGCCTCCCGGGTCAACCAGATACCCGGAAGGGCCAGGCAGGTGAGTGAGGCCAGCTGGGTGTAATGCTGCAGGCAATGCAGGTGCCCAAGAGCGCGTGCCCCATCCAAACGCGGTGCGGGCACTGCTGGGAGAAAGGGACAGCTCAGTGCTGGCAGAAAAGCCAAAAACCTGCATATTCCTTTTATTTTTTGTTAAATTCATGAAGTCTCCTGATTTTAAAATGTTGGTAGCCAATTCTGATGTTTGAATAATACTGCATAGGTCGATCAAAAGCTTCCAGATTTCCTTTTCAGGGGGCCCTTTTGCAAATTCTGGTCCAAACAGGTAAAATATGAAGTTAACGTCACTGTGCTGCAGCTGAGGATGAGCAGTTTAAAGGGCTAAGCAGTACTTTTGTTGATTTGTTTTTCAAACTGCTCTCTCTTTTCTTTCAGTGATGACTGAATTCAACTCCCTATCACAAATTTTTGTAGGACGTTATAATCTTGTTTGAGTAGGAGAGAGTCTGGAAGCTATTGGAGGTTCTCATGAAGTGAGTTAGAACATAAATCAATTAATTTTGACCCCTCTTAGCTCCGCTTGTTCTGCTGCCTAGGTCACAGCAGGCAGGATGAAGGTGGATGACGGCGAGATGGGTTCTCTGCATGGGGTAGTTACATGGCTGTGGGTGACGTTGTTGCCAGGCGTCTGAGTGACAGAGGTGGTCTAATTAAAGTGGAATTGATTTATTAACAGAGCTTTACTAGTCACATAATTTAGCAACTTGGAGGTGTTATGGGGCCTGGGGTATTGCTGAAGAGTGCTAAGGCTCAAGATAATTATTGCCTGACTTTGGAGAGAATGACAGATGGGTCCTCATTGTTGCTATAAATCTGGGCTGCAATTGAAATGGCATTCTTTGTTGAACGTTGTTGAGAGGCCTCAGCGTTGACCCTCGGTTGCCTTGCTGGCATGCTCACGTCTCTGTTCCTTTCCATGGCACTCTGTCTGAACCTCCACAACCCTCCCTCACAGCCTGCTGCTCATTCAGCTGCGTGATTTGCATTTGGCTTTGCCCTAACAATGGGTTGCCTGGGTCCGCTCCATTTTCCAGCTGTCTCTCTGTTTGAATTTGAGTTTCCAGCTGACATGCTTTCTGGCCTGTGTGACTTAGTTAAAGGAGGTGTGGTCTTTAACCAGACTTGTGTAAATATTTATTTAAGATGTCTGTTGTATGTGTGCCTCTGGGAGTGTAGCTGTTATTACCCCCTTGACACACAAATGGCAGTAGATTGTAGGACAAGCAAAAACCTGAGAGGCAGGAGCTCCCTTAGCCAGAGTGACATTTTGCTTATGTTTCACACTCTGGCTTGCCTGGCCTCTGCTGTGCTCCTGGGAACTCCTTGGGGTATTAGCAACCCACTTGTGTAGGTGATTTGGCCTAGGGAGATGGATTTCAGAAACTTAGATGTATTAAAGATGTGTGTGGTAGTGCTTTCCTGTTAGCCAGAAGCATTCATGAGCTCACAACGCAGATGTGAGCTTCTCCCAGATGTGCATCATAAATCTGGTTTCTGCTATTCTGTTTTAGATCTTTGACTATATTGTTATGAGTGGGGTAATTCTTTTCTTCAAGTAAAATATATTTCTTTTTCTGATTTGAATGGTTATATAGGATGGTTGTAGAAAATGTGGAAAATACAAAAAAGTAGAAAGGAAAGAAATCCACCCAAATATTCCCACCCACCAGAGATTAACCACTGTTATCATTTGAGGGATCTTTTTTTCTAGTGGTTTTCAATGCATTTATTTATTTATTTATTTAAATTGAAGTAACATTGGTTTATAACATATAAATTCCAGGAGTACATCATTATATTTCTATTCCTGTGTAGACTACAGCTTCAATGCATTTTTTTAAAACATAGTTCTGTAAAGCTAGTTATATCACATATATCATATTATATTTTGCCCTTTTCTACCTAATTTTTTGCTCAAACAATAAAGAAATCTATTATCTCACGTAAGTTTCCTCTTGTTCCCTTTTGCTTCAGACAAAATAGCCTCACACGTGCCAGGCGTTCCACCTCAGGCCTTTGCACTAAGGTTCTTCTTCTAGGTGACTGCATGGCTCCCTCCCTCATCTCTTCTAAGTCTTTGCTCAGATGTCACCTTCTTTGCTCAGATGTCACATTCTCAGTGAACCCTCTTCTGACCTCCCCATTAAGTTTGCACCTATAGTAGCCAGAATGCCTCCTGACCCAGACCCATCCTTTCCCGTGGCACCAAGTACTGATGGCATGAAACATGCCACTTTTGTTTATTATCAATATCATTATTCTAACTAATATGCTATTATAAGCATTAACCAATAGCACTCTTTGTAAATATTTTTAAATAGCTACATCTAGCTTATTTTTTTAATGGACCATACTTTAATCATCACCCTACTGCTGGATATTTACATTGCATCCAGGGTTTTGCTACTATAAATTGCATAAACCTACTGTGAACCTTCTGTATATAAAGTATTTTTTCATTTCTTAGGCAATAAAAGAGATTCTTGGACATGAGATCGCTGGGTCAAGGTGTATTATATTGACTCATCGGCTGCAAATGATACAAACTCAACTCAAACTAGCTTAAGCAAATTAAAGGGAATTATTGGCTGACGTATTTGAAAAATACAAGCATAGACTTCAGGTAGGGCTGATTCCAGAGGTTCAGTCCATGTCATCAGAGGTTTGATTTATATCTTTTATCTTCAATATCAGCTTTCCTCTGTGTTGGCTTCATTCGGAGGCAGGCTCTCCCCCTTTAGGGCAAAATTGTTACCTGCAGCTCCTATTTTTATGCTACCAGCTCTACAATCACCTCTTTGAAAGACATCCTCTTCCCAATATTTTTTGCAAAAACTCAAGACAGGTTCTCATGGATCACATCAAATTGTGCCATCTTTGAATCACTAATTTTGGCCATGGGACAAGGATATACTAGAGTAGGGATAATAATTTCATCCCTCTCAAACCACATAGTGTGAGGGTGGGGGAGGTGTAGCATTCCCCAGAGGAGAATTAGGGTGTTCCTTCCCCAAATGGGGACTGGATACTGGGCAGGCCCCAAACTATAGATCTTCATTTTACTTATGAACATTTTAAGGACTCTATGTATCAGTAAAATGAAAAAGAAAAAGACAACATGGAAAGTGAGAGGAGTCTAGCTGCATCCTAAGCATGAATTTTTGGGTGTCTGAGGCCAGCCTAATCAGATGGCAGTCTCCCTCTGCTCTCACCATGAGAGAGTAAGAGGTGGGAAACTGAGGCCTCAGCTCCCAGGGGAATGATGGCCTATAATTGTATGCCTTGTAGGCTCCCCGAGTGCACATTTCAGTTATGAGCGATGGAGACAAGTTCTAAACGTGAGGAGAAGAAATATTCTTGAAAATTTCCCTACGGGATTCTGATAGCCATGCTATCCAGATGGATCTGGAGGATTCTGACAGTTGGGCGCTCCAATCTAGAGCAGCCGTGGTGTTTGTTAAACAGGCCCTGCACCACGAGCTGACAGCTGAGGTGACTTCATTACCTCCAGCTCTGTGACCCCTGCCTTGACAGAGAGCAGTCTTCACAGGAGAGCTCCGCTTCACGGCTGCCCGATTGCCTGTCTCGTGGAACATGCCAGCTTGCAGCTTAATTGTCTGAGGTCAGCAGGTCCCTTGTCTGTGGTCCGCTGCTGAATTTGCGCCTGCCTTAAAGGCACTGCTGGACTTTTATTGGACCTGTGGTGGCTTTCAGCTACCCTCAGCTAAGTATGTGTGGGGCTCCTGGGCACCTACCTTGTAACCTCTGCCTCAATGGGTGATCCTGGCCCAGGCATGCTGTTCTCCAAGTGGAACCCTATCTTAGTGTGAGGGAAGTTGGAAACATCCTGGTGAAAACCCCACACTTTGCTCCTTCCCTGGGAGCAGGGGCTATCTAAACCAATCCCACCCTTTCTTTGGAGTCCGTTCTCATCCCAGAATTAGGATGTGTCACATTCAGTTACAGGCCAAAGAAAATAAAGTTATCACTTGACACCCTTCAGAAACTCCTAAAAGGCCACTGACCTCTTCCATTCGGGTCCTGTGCTAATGACTATTTGCTGCTATTTCATTTTAAGAACTGAGGAGTTGCTCGCAAAGGGAAGCTGCCCGAGCCAAAGCCGTGCAGAGGGCCCTTCAGTGTACCTAGATTCCCCATGCAATTTTTGGTATTTTCTCCCTTTTCATCTCATCAAGGAAATTAGATGGAGCCAATTTATGAGGAAATGATTCCTATTAATCCCTCCCTTCTATGCAGAGCTCTGGGTTAACCTGGAGCCCTCTTGCTTACATTTTCCTTGGTGCCTGGGGGATAGAACAGTATTAATATTCCACTTGTGCTCTAAGTTATTCATCCACTGGGCAGGCTTAACTCACTCACACAAGCAGAACTTTCCAGTATAATTCTGAGAGTGTTTGAAATCATGGACATTGACTCCAATTGAGTCAGGGAAACCCCACCATTCAGTGACCATCTCCTTTGTTGGATTCCAGAGTCTCTGGGGCAAAGTTTCTTGTGTTTCTCCATATAATCAAGTGGGCGCCCACCTCTTTGAAATCTGTAGCCCACTGTATAAATGTCTGGTATTACCAAATATCTAGATTAAATCTTTTTATAGTAATGGTTTACTGCTTGGAAAGCAGGCGGTTCTCTGTGATGGCGAGTGGAGGGCTTTTCCAGCTGTGCCCTCCATCCCATGGTGCCCGGGCCAGAGAGTGCAGGTAGAGCAGAGCAGGGTCTCCGGGTGGGCAGCTCTTTATCTGGTGTGTATATTGCCCATCTGGGCAGGATGTTAGCAGGAGTTAAAAAGATTTCCACTGCTGATAAAGAAGTAACCCACAAAAAGCACACTGCCAAAATATTCTAAAAACCAGTTGTAAGGATACACATTTCGATTTTTTTCTATGAAATTTTATTAAGTCTAATTAATGGTTATTGAGCAAGACAGGCTCAGTGTCCTATAGGGCATCTTGGTGCTCAGGGCGACCCCTCGAGGGATCTGGGTGCTGCCTTTTTTGCACAGGCCAATGTCTTCGGGAAGGTCTGGTGCCCCTTTGCACCGCCACACCTGTGTTGCCCATGAAAGCTACAGCTGGTCACTGCACACAGCTGGTCTGTCCTCCTTTTGCCAGTAAGAGCAACAGCAGGGATAACTGGAGCAGCTCATGTCACAAACAAAGAAGGTCAGGAATTTAATGGATTGCATTTGCCTTACACAGCCTGAGGATTGGGATGTGCCTGCATCTCAGGAAGGGCTTAGAAACTTCAGGAACCAGTGGTTCTCTCTTGCCCCAGAGCTGTGTTTTACTCATGCTTGTCTTTCTGCTCCTTGGTCTTTATAGCAAACAAGGGCCAACCCTAGCTCCAGTGTTTACGGGTTTCAGTTCCAACAACATAAATTGACCAACTAGACTCTCAGTCTCAATTCCTACTTCATAGAAAATGAAATATGCTTGGTTTGAAGTGGCTCAGATGAGCCCCTTATGGCTGGGGGCAGAGGTACAAAGCACAATATGGCTGTCCAGGGCCCATTCTTGGACCTTGTGTCCAGGACAGGGAGTGAGTCCCAGAGAAGGGCCATGTGGTGAGTGGAGTGGGAGTCCAAGTGGATATTGACCTCTATGCCCCACGCCACACCTCTCTTACTCCATGAGTGAGCGCTTGCAACACTTGTGCCGGGAAAAAGCTGCTTCAAAGCTTTGCAGACCCATTGGGTAGGGCTTCATCTTTGTTGGAGGGTGGATGTATGCTCCCTAAATATGGCTTTTATTTGGAGATCTGCCTTTATTAAGTCAAATTGAGAACAATCTTTGAAGCTGGACATTGCTTCGGCACAGAACAGATCACAGAATTAGGCAAAATGCTATCAACAGACTTGCCTCAAAAAAGGTAGAGAGATTTTTGAATATGGATAAATATTTTAATTATAATTATTACATCTACAAATGTAGATGTAACAATGTATTGTTTAAGATCATTTCTTATTGTTTTTCTAAACAGTTTTATTGAGGTCTACACTGGATTTTAAGCTCTGATGGGCAAGAGATTTTTTTCAACTGTGTGTTAGCAATGGCACGTGCGTGTAGATACCACCACTAATTATCTTATTATGGGAACAGTGTAGATGGCTGCACTTTCACTATGAAAGTTTATTAAGTTTCTCTATTCCCAGTTGCTAAATTCTCAAAGTCTCAGCAGTCATTTGACTGACAACTGCTTAAGCATTTTCGTTCTGAAGCTGGCCCGCCGGTGCTTCAGAACACACTGGGAAGGGAAGTCGTCAGAGGTGGAGTCTGGAATCTTTTCACTTCACTCTACCTTTTTTGGTTCTCAGATTTTACAAGTGCAGTTAATTTTTAATTTTATTCTCTTGGAACTTGCCCACTGATGTTTAAAGGACCATATCAAGTATATTAATATACTCACAAATGAGAGAAAATATCCATGAGGTCTTAAAATATTCTGAATAATATTTTCTTTCTTTTTAGCTGTCTCCGTTATGAGGTACAGCGCCTCTGCTTTTGGGTTTGCAGTAAGTAATCTGAAATGTACTTTTATGAAGTTTTGCACGTTTTTCCTGAGCCCATGAATCTCATCCTGGGCTCTCATTAAAAGGGTGGTTAGCAGATGAGAGCTCAGCATGACAAACAGAACTTTTATGGAAATAGCTGTCAAAAATTACAATTTAATAGAAGTAAACTGCAACGATGCTATATAATGCTCAAGAACAGGTTAGGGGACCACATTTTCCACAGCTGGTTAAGAGGATGTTTTAGCGCTTTAGCCCTTTCTCCCCCGCTCAAGGTTATAGGTTTGAAAATGGGCACACTGTGGAGTGAGGCATCTGTTGGTGCAGGCAGAGGTGTTGGGAGCTAAGATGGGGGCTGCTGGTGCAAGGATGAGTCAGTCTGTAGTCCAATTAGGGGTAACTGGCTTCCGAGCCTCGTTCCTGATGGCAGTTGGTTAGAGAAAATGGGTCTCAGGTGTTTTACAGGCTAGGCACGTTGAAAACTTGAGTGAAGTTTCCCCAGGTCCCTTCAAGAGAGCGCTAGTGCTTGTAACTTTCCAGATGAGAAGTGTGGCGTGTGCAGTGACTCATACAGAGAGCTCCTTTCAACAGCCCTCCTGTAGCTTTAGTGTTTCCTGTACCTGAGGGTGTGTGTTCCTGTTCCAAAATCCACTTCTTCCCTTTGTTGCGAGAACTTAATGTTTTGGGGGTTGCAGATTCTTTTCAGAATCTTCTGAAAGGTGTGGGCTGTCTCTCCAGAAAAATGCCCACATCTCACACTCACACACACACTCTGTCTCTCTGTCTCTCTCTCTCACTCACTCACTCCTCTTTCCTTCTTTCTCTCTCTTTTTCTCTCTCTCACACATTCACTCATTCATTCAAACAAAAGCATGGAATCTCGTATATAACTTCAAAGTGTTGGTAGACTTCCCAGAGCCCCTGGGTGACCCCACCCTCACCCCTGGGCCCCAGGCAGAACAGTCCCATCGAGAGCCAGAAACCCAGAATCCTCACCCTGAATCTTTTACTTGGAATGTACAGGAAAACGCTGAAATTATCTTGCCTGCTATGAGGAAACCAATTTCACATGTGTCAGAACAGTGTAATTCCCACCCCCCCCGACCCCAATATCTCCAGAGTGCTGGCAGCCAGGGGACCAGGGAGCAGAGCCTACCACACCACAGAGGGTGGTTTCTCAGGCTGTGGGAGCAGTGTCAGGTACGAGGAGGGGCGGTGGCACTGGCGCCAGGCTGGCACGTCATGTGCCCCAGGCTCCAGATTCCCAGGTTGCGCTGTGATGGTGAAGAGTGGCCTGCATCATAATGATGTGAAGCCTCCTTGCTCTGAGGTCATTCGCTCAGATGTTCTGAGTCAAAGAACAGTTGCCTCGTGTCTTCACAGTCATGCCCTGTTAACTTTGGAAAACCATTAATGCCGTGTCTCCTTCTCCTAGTTTGATGCCGTCCTCGACGTCCTGTCATCGGCGATTGTCCTGTGGCGTTACAGCAATGCGGCCGCTGTACACTCTGCCCATAGGGAATACATGTAAGTGGGTTTTTATCTTCCACCAGACTGCAGAACTCTTGCAAATGAAGGCCACATAATTAGGCTCTCAACAGAGCTTTGGTCCCAGTGATGAGACTAAAAGGTCTCCATATTGCTTAGAATGGTCAGAGAGATGGGATGTCCCTTTATAATTCTCCCCGCTCTCTGCTCTTGAGTCTAGAGTGAATATTTGTATGCTCACTTGTTGGTCTATCCATCTGTCCGTCTATCCACCAATCCTCCCATCAGTCAATCCACCCATCCTTCCATCCTCTTTCTCTTTGTGTTATTGGAATCTTTATGCCTTGAATTTTCATATTTTTTTCTTTCTTTCTAAGGTGAGTTTTCACTGTAATTTACAGAAGACATCTTGAAGGCATTCTAAATTATTCCGCTTGTCTTCCATCCCTCTCTGTATTAGAGGATATTGCTTGCCCCAGTCTCCAAATCTTGTGGGTGATGATTTTGTCTTTGAGGGATTTGTGTTTGTGACCATAAACGTATCTTTTCAGCTTCTCTCTTTTTATTTCACTTGTAATCCTCCGGGTGATAACAGCACAGGTTTCAGAGTCAGATTTCTTGGCTTTGAATTTCAGCTCCACCACTTGTTAGCTCTGTGACCGTGGGAGGCTGCTAACTGCTCTATGCTTGTTTCCTCATCTGGAAAAGCAGGAAAACAATAATACCTCCTTCATAGGGTTTTTATATATATTATATATACGCAATATATAATGTAGTATAATATGTATGTTATATTAACTTAGAACAGTGTTTGGCATGTAGTTCAGTAAACCTCAGCTGCCATCATTATTAATTATTAAAGGGGCTCCCCTGGTACTGAACCACCACTGGTCATTAGGGCAAGAGTTTTACCCCACCTCTGCAGCTTTTGGACGGTTGAATACAAATGAGTAAATGCCCCCTTGCTGTGGTTTGTGGTGCCCAGACAGAAGGTACCCTTGATGGCAGACAAATATTGGGTGCAGAGGACTCAGATAGTAATATATCTGAGATTGTGTGTGCCAAATGGAAAGCTTTTGAAAGATGACACTGTAACTGATTTGCAAAGGAGAACAAATTTTAATTTAGTCCATTATTGGCTTTAGGTAAAGCACAAAAACTTCTAAGTGTTAAATATTTATTTTAATGTACATTAGCTTTTTTAACAAATATAATTAAAATATCAGATCTGTGATATCACAGATGATATTGTTTAGGATAAGGTTAATTTTCTAAAACGTCAATTTATGTTTGAAAAAAATTAAGAAAACAATCGTAGTGAACTGATTTTGTAAAATTTCAAATGATGGTACCATAATGATCAAAGTTGAATTAACACTGGTCTAGCTGAAGGAGCAGCTAGTGCTTCCACCCAAGCTGTTGCTGGCCATTAGTTGAAGAATACAGTAAGAACAGTCTAGAAAGTGCGATCTAGTGATATGCTTAAATTTCAAGAGCTAGTCCCTGTCCTGTCAGAAGAACATACATTCTTTGGTTCTGTGGTTGTTCTGTCCAATATGGTAGCCACTAGTGGCTATTTTAGCACTTATATGTAGCTGGTGGAAACTAAGAGCTGTTGTAAGTGTAAAATACACACTACATTCCAAAGACTTACTAAGAAAAAAGAATATAACCATTTCATTAATAATTTTTAAAATATTGATTATGTATTGATATAAGAATATTTTGGGTATATTGGATTAAATGAACTATTAAAGTTAAGTTTACTTGCTTCTGTTTACATTTTTAATGTGGCTTTTAGAAATTTAAAATTACATATATGGCTTATATTATAATTCTATTGGGTCTCACCCTCAAGAGAAAGCTCTTCCCTCTGCCTTTTCTTATTTTAGAATTAGTAATCCAGAATTTGATTGGCATTTCCAGAAGAAATTGAGTTCAGTATTTCTCAATTTCTCTCTTCTAATTTGCTTTTTTATCTGTTTTCCTTTATGCTGAAATGAGTTTCTTTCATGTTAGTCACAAATCTACAAATTATTGTTGCTTTTCTCTAGTGTTGGGATTTCTGTGATCATTTACCAGGTGGCCTGGAGTTTTTCCAAGATTAAGACTGCTGACAAGAAATGTCTTTGGTTTCACTGTTTTTAATGATCCCAAAACAGGTACCATTAAAAAAAAATGTGTATCTTTATTAATATACCCAAAAGGCAAAAACTCATAGAGGAGTTGCTTTGATAATTCCCAGATGATAGTTCACATGATGATGCCAATGAATTCATTTGAAGATTCTTAATCTAGGGATTAAAATGACACTCAAATCCTCTCTATTGTCGGCTTTAAAGTTTTTTAATCTCTTGCTCATCCCATGTAAATTAAAAATTCATGAAATCACTGCCAGCTGAGAAACTGATGTTTGCATATTAATGAGTATGAATGAATTATGAGAGGCAGAGCTAGAAAAACCATTGGTTTTCAGTTAGTTGCTGGAGAAGAATAGCGGTCAACGGGTCTGTAATTAATTCCTTTAATTTTTCCTATGTTGACTCTAAGCTTCAGAAAGAACCTGGAGTTTGGAATTTTCAATGCTGAGAGGAGAGAAACCTTTCTCAGCCTTGCCTCCTGACTGTGGATGCGATGGGGTGCTTGATGCTCACAGGAAGAGAGCATGCCTTCAGCACTACCACAGAGTGGAGCCTCAATCATTTTGTTTTGCATTTTTTTATTATGGTAAAAAATGCATAACATTAAATTTACTATCTTAAACATTTTAAGTGAATTGTTCAGTGGTGTTAAATGTATTCATATTGTTTGGAACAGATCTCCAGAACATTTTCATCTTGCAAAACTGAAACTCTATACTCATTAAACCACTCCCCTTTCCCTCTCCCCCCAGCCTTTGGCAACCACCATTCTACTTTGACTTCGTTTCTATGAATTTGACTACTCTAGGTACCTCATATAAGTGGAATCATAGTATTCGTCCTTTTGTGACTGGTTTATTTCACTTAGCACAATGACAATGGCCAGGTTAATGAATAGTCATCATGGATTAGAAGTCTTGCTTGCTTAGGTTGGCAATTGTTGGTGTGGGCACTAATCTCAGAGTGGGATGCTAAAAACAAGGATTTCACAGGGGGTTGGTTTATTGGTGTGGATTTAGGGTGGGAGTGGTGGCTGAGGTCAGGTGAGGACAAAAGGTTAGGGACATGTGAGGCCAGGTGTTGGCTGGATGTTCCACCTGGGATTGCGGGAGTGCTTACAGAATTCAGGGAGGAGATGAGGGCAGTGAAGCAGGTGCTGTTGTCCTCAACGACTGAGGAGAGGGGCCAGGAGGTTGGAGGTAACGATAGGAGGTGTAGTGGGTTTAGTCTGAGGGTGACTGGGAGTATTGAGGGAGGAAGCCAGAGAACTGCTTTGGGATTCACCACAAGGAAGATAGGCTTTGAGAATGTGGATAAGGGCGAAAACCCTGCCTCCACTTCAAAGATCAGGAAGGCAGTTTCCTCAGGGAACAGCCAGGTTTTTATTAAGGCAAGAGGTGAGGGGAAGAGTCAGAAAAGAGTTGGAGGATGTGGAGACTGGGGGTAGTAGGAGGGAAGGGAGGGAAGGTAGTCTGGCACACAGAGGGTGGGGTGGTGATGGTTGTGCTCGGGACAGTGCATTGCTATGAGGCCACTCAAAAGAATGAAGCAGTATTTGTACACTTACATTGTGATCTCCAAGTTTAATTAAGTGAAGAAAGCATGGAGCAAAATAGTGTTTAGGGTCTTTTCTATTTGTTTTAACAAAAGAGGTTTGCATCCACACACACTTGTTCAGGCATATAAAATAATTTCTGCAAGGATACAAAGGAGACTGGCAGCAGGGTCGCCTCTGGGAGGGGGACTGGGGACAGAAGAAAGAGGGAGACATTTTCTTTATATCCTTTAGACCAGAGCTATCCAATAGAACTCTCTACGATAATGGTCATGCTCTATATTTGTCCAGTATGGTAGCCATTAGCCACATGTGGCCATCAAACACTTGACATGTGGCTATAGTGACCAGGGAACTAGATTTTTAACTTTATTTAATTTTAGTTAATTTAAATGTAAATAGTCACATGTGGCTAGTGGCTACCATGTTGGACCATGCCTCTTTAGATAGTTTGATCATTTTTAATCTATTTTTTAATAATAGACAAAGTTGTTAATAAGTCAAAGTCCAGAGGATTTGGAAACGAGAGAAAGATACTGAGGGAGGGGAGGAGGTGCTGGAGGTGGAGGGCGTGGGAGAAATTAGCATAGGAGGCACTTGGCAAGGTCCAATGACACGGAGAATTTCACATCTGTCAGATCCATTCTCAGCCCTGTGTACCATGTAAGGCCACAGGAAGTACAGCCTCCTGCTGCCCTCAGCTGTGGAGGGCCATTGGGATGCTTGCCACAGAAGGTACAGCTTGATGCTCATTGGGGGCCTCTGACATTTTGCATATGATTGCAGCACAGGTGGGAGGCCCCATGAAGGCTCCCCAGTCCCAGCTGTCTCTTTGGGCCGTCCATCAGCTCACTCATATGGAAAGGTGGAGGCAGACAGGAGGCTGTTCACCTTTCCAGGCTTCTAATTCTGCAACACTGAGGCAAAAACACAGCCTGGGAGGTTGTTCTCTTGTTTCAAATATACCTCCAAATGGCATTATGCTCTGCAGCATATTGGAAAGCGAATTCAAGAGCTCTGGGGTGGATATTCTTAGACAGGCATCAATCCTTCGTGTGTCTTCTCATGTGAAATAAATGGGACACACTGGTTCTCACTCAGGCAGGTCCTTGCTCTGTTTTCTTTTCCAATTTGCTGAGCCAAATGCTTGGCCTGAAAACTACCGGTCGACAGGATGGCTAGCTAGTCTTTTGATTACTGGTTTCAGCAGTACCCTTGCTGCTTTTGGAGACTGTTCCAGAAACTGAAAAAGAAAAGTAACTGATTCAGTCAAGAAATGATGGATTGGTAATTTGCTTTTGGTGTCTGATCTAAGTGGACTGCAAAGGCAATGAGTCATACCAAGAATGTATTAAAATAGTACCATATCTCCCCCCTCTTCCCATGGGACATTCTACCTGACCCAAACTGGGGGCTCTGGGAAAGCAAACTGCATTCTCACCACAGTTATCTAGTGCTCTTAACTTTACAAAGCTCTTGAGTGTATTTTAGCTCAGGAGCAAACCCTGAACTAGAAGAAGAAATAACTTGGGAGATGCCCTCAATGACTGGTGAGAACCAATGCGGAAGGCAGAGCCTTGATAGCAGGACATGAGCTCATCTGCCTTGAATAGTTTGGATTTAATTTTGCCTTAAGGCAGAAGCGAGTTGCCTTCCACTGTCATGAAAAGGACATATAAAACCTGCCATGATACAGACATGACATTAATGGGTTGTGGTGCTGGGGGCAGGATGTATTAGAGGAAGGAGTGTAGGCTTGGTCCCTGTTACAAGTTGAATTGTGTCCCCCAAAATATGTTGAAGTCCTCACCCCCAGTACCACAGAATGTTACCTTATTGGGAAAAAGGATCTTTGCAGATGTCACCAAGTTACAAGAGGTCCTAATCCAATATGACTGGGGTTCTTATAAGAAGAGAAGAGACACGGAGACAGAGGCACTCAAGGAGAAGATGACCACCTGACAATGAGGGCAGAATTCGGAGTGATGTATTGACAAGCCAAGGAACACTGGTAAACACCAGCACCTAGAAGAGACAAAGAAAGGATTCTGCCCTATAGGTTTCAGGACTTCTAGCCTTTAGAGCTGTGAGGCAAGAAATTTCTGTTGTTTTAAGCCCCCCAGCTTATGGTGCTTTGTTACCTGTTAGCCACAGGAAACTCATATTGTCCTTGAGAAGAGTTCTCCGTGAGACCTGCACTCACCTGCTCTGTGACCTTAAGTGATTTATTAATCCTTTGAAATCTCAGTTTTCTCATTTGTGAAAGTGGGGAGGGCCATGATAGCTACCAAATGGCACTGTGGTGAAGATTCAACATGATATTGAATGTAACATCAATATGTGCTCAAATTGTAGATCACTTATTTTCCAGCCCTAGAGTTTGGAAGATGTTTTTTTTATTAGTCTTACTGGGATAGTTTGAAATTGTCTGCTCTGTTGTTTTAGTTTGCTTCTCAAGAGCGTGGAATAAAAGAATTTGCAAAGAAAAATTTTAAAAAACTCAAACACACACTTTGGCATATGTAGAAAGTTGCTTTTAACTTCAGGACATGGGGTAGTGGTGTAGTGAGGTGATAGAAGGTTATTCCTTGATTTCCTGATTTCACACCCCCCCCCAAAAGAAATCTGGAGCAAGACAAAGCAATACATATCATTGTAAAAGGTTGAGGTAATTCATAGAGGTACAAAGAACACAGTGAAACTCACTTGTTATAGGGCCTCCCAGAGCTAACATTTTGGTGTATATTGTGTGTGTGTGTGCATGTATGTGCATGGTTACACATATATCCTTTTTTTTTTTTTCATAAATAGAGATGATCTATACATACCCTTTTGAAAACTAGGTTTTCTCTACTTGCTAGTATGTTTTGAACATCTCTCCATCTTAGGATAGAGGTACGTTGTTTTTTGATGGCTATACAGTATTCTATGTATGGATTTAACATTTTGTTTAAGCAATTTTCTACTGAAGATGTGGGTTTTTTCCAATGTCTTGGGGTTAGAGACAACCCGAAATAACTGTCCTTACATATTTGTATTTTAATGCTTTTCCTCTTATTTCTTTAGGATAAATTACTAGAAGTCTGGGTCAAAGAATATACTAACCTATAAATGTGATGCCCAGTGTCAAACTCTTCTAAAGGTCGTCCTGATCTACATTCCCGCCGGCAGGGGTGAGGATGTGTGTGGGCTCGCCTTTTCCAGCCCTGAGCGTTATAGTTCTTTTTGATCTTAGCCACTTGTCCAGGTGGAAAATTGAACTCTCTGTGTTAACATGCATTTCTTGAGTTACCAGTCGAGTTGAACATATTCTCATATATTTTTTTGGCATTTGTATTTCTTTTGGGAAATGGGTTTCCAGAATTTCAGATGGGAATGAGAAGCCTTCTATTTCCGTTTTGGGACATTTCCCAGACTCTGGCTACTAGAACGGAGGTGACTAAGGAAGTACAACTTAATAACTGACCAGGTCCTTCCTGCTGTGCCCTCACCACCCATGTTCTTATTCTGCGGTGCCATGTTGTTTTCTCTCATAGATCTAGTTACCATATGTAGTTTATGTATTGGTATATTTGTTTATTGTTGGTCGCCCTCACAAGACTTGAAGCTCATGAAGGCAAGGGTTTTCCTCAACTGTCTTATTCTTTTTATGCCCAATTCCTGGAATAAAGCCTGGCATTTGGTAGGTGCTCATTAAAGAGTTGCAGAATGAAAGATTGAACTATGGAACCCCTTCATCTTTTATTAAGTTTTGATAAGCTTTATTAAGATCATAATAATAAGCATTTACTGTGCCATATGCTCAGTGCCATTGTTCTGCACTCTGCGTTAGGTAGAGGTATTTTTTAACACCTGGTAGAGAAGGTAAATATTGTTCCTGAAGGCTCATGGCCAGTAATGGATACAACGGGGATTAGAACCTAGGTCTTGCTTTCTCTGAAATTTGCTTGTAACCATTATGCAATGCTACCATTTCAAATTTGCATGTCTCAGTTTTACCAAATTTTTCGTTCCTGCCCCCTCTCCTTGCTCCTGGAAATGCCCCTTCCTAGCAATTACCTGCAACCCAGAGTTAGTTGGAGGGCGAGGGAAAGTGGTTGTGGATCCAGACGAATTAAGAGCTATAAAATTATCCATCTTGAAAGGCAGTGCTGGGCTTTGGTTCTAACACTGCAATATGAGGAAATGGTTGGCAGTTGGCCAGGCATAGATAAACTGCTTGGGCCACCGCAGGGCAGTCTAGGGGCGGGGGTGGCATTCCCAGGAGCTGGCATTCATGTCCTGGGTCTCCCGGTAAATGGCTGCCATGACAAGTGCTGCAGCCCTCCGAGGTCTCAGAGGCCTTGCAAATGAGGATCGTTTGTCTTGGCTGCAGCCTGGACTTGTTCCATGCTCTTTGAAACTTTGGTTCCTGTTTTCAGGCCAAGCTGTCAGCTGGGTAGGGCCTGCTCAATTCTGGGCTGACAGCTTTGCCATCAAGGAACAGGAGCCCACCTTTGTCCATGGCTGTGGCCTCTCTTCTGGCACCTGCTGCCAGGTCAAAGCATTTGCTGAGTGGAGAGTGTTCTGTTCCTGAGATTTCCAGGACCAAGTGCTGTGGCTGGGGCCCCTGCCTCACCCTGAGTATGGTCACCCTTTGGAAACTTGAGCCTGGAACTCAACTCCCGTCTTCCACTCTCGGCTGCGGGAGCATAGACCACCGCCTGTGCTTTGGGGTGAATGGACTTAGTTCAGGAGCCGTCTTTGAAGTGATAAGATTTGAGGCAGTTGAGAACGAGGTCCTTGTCTCTTTGTGACCACCTTTGTCAGCAGGAGATTTTGGCAGGTTCGTTCTCTTCTCTGAGGAGTCCTATTTTCAGAGGAAAACTCTGTGGGCTTGGTTTCCCCGTAGTTGCCTTTGAAGTTTTCGGGTCAGCATTTTCATGGTGTATTTTTCCTCCTTTCAGTCCCCAGATCTTGTCCTGTGTATTAGCGGTTGAACATTTTAAATTCAATTTGATTTTGCATAGCCCTTGTCATTGATTACTAATCAACACTGAAATGTTGATGTTGGTTATAGCTGATGATGACTTTCTTCTTTATACTTTTTGCATTTTCTGAAAAAGATTTACAAGGTACATGTGTTATTTTTGTAATCCTATCAAGCATACTCTTTTTTTCCCTTTTGGGGAATATAGAAAGCAAGCCAGTCTAGGAACAGAGATTAAAGCTCTCATTTCCTCTATGTTGGTACTGCCTTCCTGTGATTATCCTACTGGGGGCTGTTGTACTTGCCACCAGCACCGCTGGGTGCTTTTACTACACGCAATGACTTCCGTCATGAAGGGACTCACTACAGTGCACATAGCCTGCCTTTGGGGGTCTACGAAATTGCACTGATTGGAATTCTGGTGACTTTTTCTCCCCATCTCCTGCCTTTCTCTCAGTAGTTGCACCCTTGGAGCTTTTAGTCAGCGTGGGTTTTGAAAGCATCTCTCTATATTCATATCACTAAATAGAAGGCATCTAAAGGAGTACTAGAGTTCGTGGGGGGTTTTTGGAATAGTTTCTACCTACCTCACAAAACTGTTATGAGAAACAAATGGGATCATTTAGTTAAGTTGCTTGGCACAGTGTCTGACATATAGTAGGTATAAAAGGGGGTTATTTTTAACAGTAGGCTTTCTAGGCAAAATAGAGTTAAGTATTTTTTTTTAAAGCAGCCTTATTAAAATGTAATTTGCATAGCATATAGTTCATACATTGAAAGTGTGCAAGTCAGTGGCTTTTAGTACATTCATAGAGTTGTGCATCTATCACCACGATCAATTTTAGAACATTTTCATTACCACAAAAAGAAGCCTCACTCCCTTTAGCTTCCACTGCTCCAACCGCCTTCCCGCTCCCAGCCCTAGGCAACCACTAATCTACTGTTTGTCCCTATAGATTTGCCTATTCTGGACCTTTCGTATACATGGAATCACACACCTTATGGTCCTTTGTGGCTTAGCATAATGTTTCTTCCTTCACTCAGTCTTTCACTTAGCATAATGTTTTCAGCATTCCTCCACTTTGTAGCATGTATCAGTATTTCCTTTCTTTTTATCGCTGTATGATATTCCATTATATAGATATGCCACATTTAATTTATCCATTCATCAGCTGTTGGAAATTTGGGTTGTTTTGCTTTTTGGCTATTATGAATAATGCTTCTGTGAACATTTCTGTACAAGTGTTTGTGTGGAAATATGTTTTCATTTGTCTTAGATTTGTACCTAGGAGTAGAATTGCTGGGTTATATGGTAACTTATGTCTAACATTTGAGAAACTGTCAAACTGTTTTCCAAAGTGGCTGCATTATTTTACATTCCCGCCAGCAATGTATGAGGGTCCAATTTCTCCGCATCCTTGTCAGCACTTGTTATTATCTTCTTTTTTGATTCTTACCATCCTAGCGGGTGTGAGTGGTATCTCATTGTGGTTTTGATTTATACTTGAGGGTTTATATGCTTTTGAAAAATCACCTTTCTCTTCCTTTGATTCATTCTCCACAGACTCTTTAGAAGTTGTGTTATCCCTGCTAGTAAAGTCGCTTGTGTCTGGAGAAGGCTTCCTCTAAGAGACCCTCCACCTCACTGATGATGTCCTCCAGACCACCTGACAGCTCTGCAGAGTCTGGCTTTTGCCCTTACAGGCTGAGTCTTGGTTTTAATGGCACAAAGACAGGGGACTCAGATTAATCAAGCTTACAGAATTGACATGTAAAAACAGGATGCCAATTTATTAGTGGATGCAAAGTATCTGCATCATAGACCTTGTCGGGGTACCCACGTAGTTTCCTCTATTTTTCTCTCTGTAGGTGGACCCATGTAGGCATCCTGGTGTTGGAACAGACGGGTTAGATGAATACAGTGTTTCATGGCATCAGGCTCTGAAACCCTGATCTATCAGTCTGTATGGCAGAGATGCTGTTCGGGTCTAAAAGGGGACCTCCTTTTGCCTTATCTAGGGCACTGGCTAAGATTCTGATTCCTTCTCCTTTGGGAAATTCACCTTGGAGGGATCCACCAAATTTGCCTATATAACCACCTTTTTTGTGTTTCCCTAGCTGACCAACTCTTTTTCTGTTTTTTAGCTTTTTCTTTATTTATTTTTAGCACCATCTGCTAGCGATGGAGGCTTCCTATTCTTTTTTTTGTTCCATATTTTCTGAGTGCCAATCGGCCCTAAACATACGGCTGTGGATTTTATAGTCTGGCAGGGACCCATGGCTTGGGGCCAAGGGATTTTTGTAGAGCTCCTATTCTGATCTGATAGGTTTTGATCTAAAAGTTAAATTCTTAAGACAGCCTTAATTATTGATTTTCTTACTGTGCTTTGGGCGCTGTGCTAAGTCCTTTCTGTGTTTTGTCTCATTCAATCCTCAGAGCAATCCTATGAGATACAGGTGTCACTATTCCGGTTTTATGGGAGAGGACATGGAGGCTTAAAGAGACACGGGGACTTGTCCAGAGTTGTAGAGCTGGATTTACGCTGGTGATTTGCGCCAAGCCCTGCCGGACTCCAAAGCCTGGTGTGTCCTTCATTTCAAAGTAGGATTGTGTATGCCCTGCTCAGGTGGGAAGCCCTGTGACTCACTGTGGGCTGATGACAGGTGTGGCTGTGGACTTAGAGATAAGGAGGAGTCAGGAGAGAAGAGCTGTGAACAGCCCCAAACCATCGTCTACCCCCAGAGGAGTGTCTTGGAGCTTCACCCAGAGCAGGAGAGGGTTGGTGAATGGTTCTCCTTTCATTTCCCCTGTAGCCCGGAAAGAAGTCATTTTCCTAATTTGAGAGGCAAAAAAATCCATGTTTTAGGTCTGTTTCTGCTACATATAACGTAACTACCCTTTGCTTTCATTTCCTCATCTGTTAGGTTAAGATTAAAACTGCTCTCTTACCTCCTTGGAGGGATCAGGGAAGGGAATTCAAAGAGAACATGTTCTGAAGAGTTGAAAAGTGTTGTGTGTGTACATATATATACATATTAAATATTTAAGTAAATATATAAAATATATGTATAAAAGTTACATATGTTCTTAAATATAATTATATTAATAAACTTAAGTTCTTTTAAAAAATTTATTTTCTTGTAAGAACACTTAACATGAGACCCACCTTAATAAATTTTTAAGTGTATAATATGGCATTTTTACTCTAGGCACAATGTTGTACAGCAGATCTCTAGAACTTATTCATCTTGTATAACTGAAAATTTATGCCCATTGATGAACAACTTCCCATTTGCCCCTTCCCCCTTAATTTAAATTCTTAAATACAAGCCACTAGAGGGGAAAATCTCAGGGGATTTAGTGTATGTGCAGGAAACTTGCTCCAAGCTTTAAATGGCAAGGATAACCGTCCCCTCCCCGCCCCCCACCCCCCCCCGCCCGCCATAGCTTCCCTAGGGCGACTGTGAGAACAGGCCAAGTTGCTGTGTTGCTGTCGTGTTTGTTGCTACAAAGCGATCATTTAGCGTGGGTGTTAGCACCCACCAAAATTTGTTCTTTGGCATTTTCCGCCAAGAAATCTTTTGCTCTTTCTGCACGTGCGGTTTTAACGAGAAAATCTGTGTGAAAGATACATCCCCTAAAAACAGATGGTACACTGACCTTACCTGTTTTTAAATCAAAGTTCAAATTCTTGTCCTCTCCCAAGGTGACTGAGGCTGAGATCATGGGAGAACCAGGTTAGCATAGGTGCGCTTCTTCCAGAATAAGAAGGCATGTGTTGGAGTCTGAAATTGAGTACCCTTCAAAAATAGTAGTGGTGTGAAGGGTCTGTTGACAAGTCCTGTCTAAGAGAACAGATGGAAGTTTGGAAAATGACATATTTAGGTCTCTGTATCTCTACCCACCTTTTACTCCTATTTTGAGCAAGCTATTTGGCTGGCTCCAGTTAAGACCAATATGGCTAGATATCTGCTCTTCCTCAGGGTTCATTTGGCTGTTTGGATTGACAACTCAGGAAAGATGGTCACAGAGAGACTCTTTCCTGCCTTTTCCAAGAGTAGTAAGGATTCATGGATAAATAAATTTTGAGGGACTTTCATGAAATATCAGTGAATCTAAACCTCATCCTTATTTTGAATTCTCTAGATAATCTGCATTTCTGGATGGTGGATGATGATCTAGGCAACTGGTTTTTGGTCAGATAGACTTTCTGTCAATTCAGCATGCATTTTGTTTTGTATGTGAGAAGGTAAAATATGTTTTGAAAAAGTCCAGTTTTACAGGTTAGATTTCTACCAGGAGATGCATTTTCGAATACCTGACTCTGAAATGTATTCATTGATTTAACAGTGAGTTATTGAATGCCCCCTATGTGCCAGAAACTTTGTGAGGCACCAGGAAATAAGAGACAAGCCATCATCTCCCACCCTCATGAACCTAAAAGGAGATGGGCAATAACATAATTGCAGAGAGAAGTAGGAGCTGTGAAGAAAATCAACCAGGGTGATGTGACAGAGAATATAAGAAGGTCTCCTCTGAAGTTGGGGGTCAAGGAAAGGAACTGATACTTTAAGTAGCAGGAAGGAGCCTGGAGAAAAAGCATCCTTGGACAGAGGGATCGGCACAAACAAACGCCCAAAGGTGGCAACCAGCTTTGTGCATTTGAGGGTCAGAAAAATAGGTTTCTGTGGCTGGACTGTTAGTGAGGGGCAAAGAGGAGATGAAACTGGGAGGCAGCCAAGGCTTTGGGACCCTTGGGAGGAATTTTGATTATAAGAGCAGTGGGAAGCCATGAGCAAGTTATTAGGCCAGGGAGTGTAGTGATCTGATTATATAATTAACGTTGGAGAGCTCAGGTGGTTTGTCATAAGGGAATTCTGCAGTTCTTGTAAACGTGAGGCCCTATGTTGCTTCTTTAAAAATGAAAATATTTTTATTCGTTTCACTGATTATAGTTGTGGTGCATATTTGTAGAACAAATACATTTAAATTAATATAAATTAAAATATAATACACACCCATATGCTTTATACACACATGGCTAGGTGTAAATGAAAATAGAATCTCTCTGTACATATTGTTCTGGAACCCGCTTCTTTCTCCTAACACAAAACCAAGGACATTTTAAAAATCCCCTGCCTATATGTCTAACCCAGTCTTCTTAATGGCCTCTTGGAGTTCTGCTGTTGGCTATACCATAATTTGTTTTACAGTCTCCTATTAGGAAATCTGAGTTGTTCTAGCTTTTGCTGTTTTAAGCTGTGATGCCCTTTATTGCTTATGCTTGAATCTATGTACACCTCTTGGTGTATTCCTTTAGGCCTTGTGTTTGAAATATGGGGAACTTTTTTCTTTAACAAGAGACAACTGAACTGTGAGTTTAAAAATCCCTTAGCGCATCCTAGCCCAATCTGTATTCTGAATGGGGGTGAAACCTGGCTTGTTGGCAAGAGTGTGCCCTTCGTGGGAGACCTGTCAGTCCTCAAGTATGGTGGGGCTGTGGTTTGCCACTGATCTGTAACCTTGGCTGTTCATGGGGTGGCCATTGTGATTGGAAACGCTGCCAGCTACCAATGCACGGGAGAATGAGGAGCATATGGCGGGCATGGTAAGCTCACCTATTTTACATGCACATCAAGCCAGCAGTATTCCCCAAGCACCCTTCACTGTGTGGGCGCAGCTGCAGGTCTCTATGAGGTTGCTTTCCCGAATATCATGAGTAACTAAAGCCATGGACAGGCTTACAAACAATGGACTACACAAAGCTGAGTGTGCCCTTTTCATAATAAACCCGCGATTCTGCATTTGCAGAAATGTGATTATTGGAGGCAGTGGCAAGCATGTTCAGGATCAAATACACATTTCCTTATTATCGAATCTACAGTTTGCAAATATCACATCCTATTAAAAGCAAAGGAGCTTAGGGAAGAGGATTTGGCTGATGAAAGGTCTTGGGAGAAAGAAATGACTTAAGAGGAATTTTCTGCATGTGTCGTTCTACCCAATCCCTGTGACAGTCCAAGGAGACTGGCCTTACCAAGATGTTTGGCGGAGAATTGCACAGCACTTGGGGCTTGTGTGTTGTTTGGACATGAGGCCTGGGTCCACTCCACCTCACTGTGGTTGGCCTGTGTCCACGGCTTCTATCTGCCCATTCACCGGCAGGAAGTGAATGCCTTCATGAGAAACCCTTTGGGGACAGGTTTAGAATATTTGCCAAAGTACATATTTCAATCACCTTTGAAAAGGGGGATTGTTATAGCAAAGCAGAACAAATGTACACCCCCTTACTCCCTTCTGTACATCAAAACCAGACTGTGATAGAAGCTGATAAAAGTGTTGTAGCTCAGGCCACAGAGAATCAAAGCAGAGGTGAGGAAATGTAGAAAAGTATGTCAATTTCTCTTTGAATCTTAGGCTTTATAATACTTATTTGGCCCATTTCAAAAAAAGGGTGTGTGCGTGCACATGTGCGTGGGTGTTGGGAAATTTTATTGTGGGAGAAAATTTATTCACACATTAGCTACTTTCCAGAAATAATTACTTTGATGTGTTCCCCCTCCAATCCGAGAGGGAAGCCCAGGTTATTAGATTTAGTTCCAAAGAAGGCATAAGTTATTGAGTTAAAGAAAAAGCCTTAAACTAGTAATTCAGGTTTTTTTCTTCTTATAAAATAAAAATGATTTGGGTAGATTTATTGAGGAAGACTTTTTTGGATTTCACTGGGGCCATTGCATATTGGAAAGTCAATCTGTTTTCTCCCAACTGCCTTTTAGGAGAATCAAGGGCGTTCACAGTGGAGGAGGAGCTGTCTCTGGGGCATCTGAAGAAATAGGGGCCTTTGTAG
The DNA here is from genome assembly GCF_020826845.1 of Diceros bicornis minor. NCBI lineage: Eukaryota > Metazoa > Chordata > Mammalia > Perissodactyla > Rhinocerotidae > Diceros > Diceros bicornis. Next base: position 20,234,458 of record NC_080749.1, on the reverse strand, counting down.
AATGAACTTTAAGGAGCACGAGCAGGTGCTGCTCCTCCTCCCCCTACATATCTCTGACTTTTGGTTTGAGGTCAGTCTTTTGGTTTGAGATCAGTCTTACTTTTTGTTTGGGATTCAAATGGGCATCTGGGGCTTCCTAACCTACATGATATAGTTTTCTTGTGAAGGCCTGGGCTGGCCACTAGATGGGAAGTGGCCTTGGAACCCCTGATGCAATCTCTTCCTCATTTAGAAATCCAGGGTGGCATTTCTATTACCACCCTGAATGGTGGCCCTTTGGTCCCTGCTTGGGTACTTGTGACTTTTTATGATTTTTGAAAAGCAATTGTAGAAAAAAAATTCTAAATAACATTTCAGATTTTAAATTAATACATATTACTTTAAAATTGAAAAATCTCAAAGTATAAAAATAAAAATCACCCCCCATCCCACCCCCAGAGAAATGTTAACTTTCTTTCCATCTTCTTTATGCACATGCACAGCTTTATGTGCATTTTTACAAAACTGAGTTAATGCTGTGTGTTTTGTTGTACATCCTGCTGTCTCCCCCACTTAGCTTCCTAGAGTGAGCATTTCTCCACCATGAAAAAATCTTGATATACTTCCAAGTGTTTTAATGTTGTATCTTATAGATGCACCATTATTAATCCTTCCCCTTTCATTAAATATATATTTTTTTCTATTATAACACAGCAGTGAAGAACTTTGTACATTCTTGCATGTATCTGATTATTTTTTTCAGGAAGAAAATTCCTTGAAATGGAACTTCTAGTCAAAGATGTGATGCTTGCTATACTGTCCTCTGAGATGATTTACAATTTGTATTCCAACTAGCACTGGATTTTTTCTTTATAAAAATTGACAATTTAAGAAGCAAAATGGTATCCATTGCAACTTTGCTTTTCAAATTTTTGGGGGGGACATGGTGCTAGAGGCCCAACCTCCAAATTGATTGTGTTTGACTAATCAAGATTTTCCAGAAGGGTTGTCCAACCAGAGTTTATTTCACCTAACTGTACCCTCATTTCACTATCTTGTTCATAAGAATGTTATGACAAACTCTTGACGTGTGCCTTCATGAAATTAAAATATATAATTCAAGGCAATGTGCTGGTTTACTAGGCTAGTAAAGCCATCTATAAAGGAAATGAAGTTAGGCCAGTACAATTTAATTGGACAAAATCTTGTTCATTTTGGAATGTTTACAATAAATCTGTTGAATAAATCATCTGAGAATTTGAAGTAAAGCTTTTATCAGTCTTTAATTTCTAAGATCTATTTAAAATATTAAGACCTATTTCCAGACTTTTAAAATTGTTTCCTGTTTGCCCTGATTCTTTTTCAAACACTGCTGGCAGATTTTCCATAATTACATTGAATGATTTTTCAGAATTTGGATAGGGGGTTTGGGACCTGGACGCTGTTAGAGTGACCAGGGACTTCTATTCAAGTCTCTCTTGTTGCACTTCTTTGTCTCCTTCATGAATTTTATTTTCTATGTCTTGTCTGGTTGCAAGGCTAGGAGAAGAAGCGAAGAGGGAGTGGTGCTGTTCTCTGTCTTTTCTTGGTCTCTTCTTAACATTCACCATTTTTCTTGGATTATATCCCACCTGAGAATTTTTTTCTGAATGGCATTTGAAAAAGATTTTGTTTTTGCCTTAAATATCAAAAAGATGTTTTCAAGGCTCAGCCCGTTTTAGGCCTATGTCTAATATATATGTTTGCACTGTTCTTTTGATTGTGTCTGTGACTGATTGAGTATTTTCGTATGTTCCTCTTAAATCTCACCTTATCTGAGAGTTCCCGTGCTGGCACAATGATTTATTTATGGGCCTCTTTTCTTTCAATCTTGACATTTTCTAAGCCAGTGTTCTTGGCTTCAGCTAGGACCAGAACGACTCCAAGGGTAGGACAGGTGAGTCTTGTCACCTTGCTGAGGACACTGGAAGAGCAGGAATTGGAAAGCCCCTGAGATGTTGGAGTCGTTGCCACATGCTTCTTCTTCTTTTTTTTTTTTTTTAACTGTACTAATTTTTTGTTTATTGCAGTAACATTGGTTTATAACATTGTAAAAATTTCAGGTGTACATCATTATACTTCTATTTCTGCATAGATTACATCACGTTCACCACCAAAATACTGATTACAACCCATCACCACACACATGTACCGAATTATCCCTTTCACCCTCCTCCCTCCCCCCTTCCCCTCTGGTAACCACCAATCCAATCTCTGTCCCTATGTGTTTGTTTATTGTTGTTATTATCTACTACTTAATGAAGGAAATCACACGGTATTTGACCTTCTCCCTCTGACTTATTTCACTTTGCATTATACCCTCAATGTCCATCCATGTTGTCACAAATGGCTGGATTTCATCGTTTCTTATGGCTGAGTAGTATTCCATTGTGTATATATACCACAGCTTCTTTATCCATTCGTCCCTTGATGGGCACTTAGGTTGCTTCCAAGGCTTGGCTATTGTGAATAACACTGCAATGAACACAGGGGTGCATGTACCTTTACAAATTGGTGTTTTCAAGTTCTTTGGATAAATACCCAGCAGTGGAATAGCTGGATCATATGGTAGTTCTATCCTTGATTTTTTGAGGCATCTCCATACTGTTTTCCATAGTGGCTGCACCAGTTTGCACTCCCACCAGCAGTGTATGAGAGTTCCCTTCTCTCCACATCCTCTCCAGCACATGTTGTTTCCTGTCTTGTTCATTATAGCCATTCTGACGGGCGTGAGGTGATATCTCATTGTAGTTTTGATTTGCATTTCCCTGATAGTTAGTGATTTTGAACATCTTTTCACGTGTCTGTTGGCCATCTGTATATCTTCTTTGGAGAAATGTCTGTTCAGATCTTTTGCCCATTTTTTAATTGGGTTGGTAGTTTTTTTGTTGTTGAGATGCCTGAGTTCTTTATATATTTTGGAGATTAAGCCCTTATCAGATGTATGGTTTGCAAATATCTTCTCCCAGTTGTTAGGTTGTCTTTTCATTTTGTTGATGGTTTCCTTTGCTGTGCAGAAGCTTTTTAGTTTGATGTAGTCCCATTTGTTTATTTTTTCTATTGTTTCTCTTGCCCGGTCAGACATGGTGTTTGAAAAGATGTTGCTAAGACCGATGTCGAAGAGCGTACTGCCTATGTTTTCTTCTAGAAGTTTCACAGTTTCAGGTCTTACATTCAAGTCTTTAATCCATTTGGAGTTAATTTTTGTGTATGGTGTAAGGTAAGGGTCTACTTTCATTTTTTTGCATGTGGCTATCCAGTTTTCCCAACACCATTTGTTGAAGAGACTTTCTTTTCCCCATTGTATGTTCTTGGCTCCTTTGTCAAAGATTAGCTGTCCATAGATATGTGGGTTTATTTCTGGGCTTTCGATTCTATTCCATTGATCTGTGTGTCTGTTTTTGTGCCAGTACCATGCTGTTTTGGTTACTATAGCTTTGTAGTATATTTTGAAATCAGGAAGTGTGATACCTCCAGCTTTGTTCTTTTTTCTCAGGATTCCTTTAGCTATTCGCAGTCTTTTGTTGTTCCATATAAATTTTAGGATTCTTTGTTCTATTTCTGTGAAAAGTGTTGTTGGAACTTTGATAGGGATTGCATTGAATCTATAGATGGCTTTAGGAAGTATGGACATCTTAACTATGTTAATTCTTCCGATCCAAGAGCACGGAATATCTTTCCATTTCTTTGTGTCTTCTTCAATTTCTTTCAGAAATGTTTTATAGTTTTCGGTGTACAGATCTTTCACCTCTTTGGTTAAGTTTATTCCTAGGTATTTTATTCTTTTTGTTGCAATTGTAAATGGGATGGTATTCTTAATTTCTCTTTCTGCTACTTCGTTGTTAGTGTACAGAAATGCAACTGATTTTTGTATGTCGATTTTGTATCCTGCAACTTTACCATATTCGTTTATTACTTCTAAAAGTTTTCTGGTGGATTCTTTAGGGTTTTCTATATATAAAATCATGTCATCTGCAGCCACTTGCTTCTTTGAACATTATAAAGCCCTTGTACTTTGAAAACTTCCTGCTATGCGTGCTCCTCTCCTTTGCTCCCCAGCCGTAAGCTACATTATAGCAGGATTTGGGACTCTGGGCTTTTTTGGGCAAGTGCCCTTTGCAAATGTTACAAATTGGTTGTATTTCCCTCTGGAGCATTTTGTGTGATTTCTCTGAAGTGTTTTTACAAGTCTTTCTAAAGTTTCTTTACAAACTTTCTCAAGTTCTTTCCCCTCCCTTCCTTAAGCCCTCCCTCCTTGGCTGTCTCTATTTCTCCCTTTATAATGTGTGTATATCTATACATACACAGGTACTCATGCACATGTAAACCTGCACATGCACATATGTAGACACACATGTATAGATGCATGTATAGAGATTTCTAGAGGAGCCAGGGGAAGTGAGAATGAGAGAATGAAGTGAGACAACGATGTCTTAATTCCCAAGAATATGAGATTTATATATTCCTAGTTATAGCTAATAGTCATGTCTGAAAAATAGTCTGTTATGATTGGAAAGGAGATGAATACAGGAGACATACTTAAAATTGATAGCTCTCTAGAAAATTAGCTATTTGCCCCCTTTTTGTTTTGAGGTGAGGCATTTTTATAAGGACTTAGTTCAGGGGTCAAGGCTTAGACCGTGAATGATGGGAGACTTCATCTGTCCATCTGTCTCCACCAGGGCACACTGGACCTTGCTGTCTCCTAGAGGTATTTTATGGAAGTTTTTATTATTAGGTTTTCCCAGTGAAAATTTGATTGGGGTTGGTAAAAGACAAGGCTTTGAGGATGAGTATTTACCATGTCCTTCTTAAAATAAATTATAATGGCCCAATTAGGACAAAACCAGACAGAATTTTAGCAACGATAATGTTTGGAATTGATTTCCTAAAGGACCAATCCACCCTCTGCATTGCTGGGCTGTTTTCACTGCTGTGTCTAAAGTATTGCTGTTAACTCTGATTTTAGAGGTAGCAAACCCAGACAGAGGGACTTTATTAATTCCCAAAGGCTCACGTCAGGCAGTAGATTTGTCTAATGTAGAGTGCATTTTAATTCAGCTCCTCCTTAAGGGACTTTTGACACAGATAACTATTTTACTTAAAATATTTTATTAATCTTGGGTGGTTTTATAAAATTCTGTTGTCATGCTAAATGTGTCTGGAAGTGTCCCCTCTTTTTTCTTTCATTAAACGGGGGAAAAATGCCTTTATTCCTCCCTATTGGCTCCAGAAAAGATAGTGTTAAATGCAAAGAGTGAAAGTAACCATGCTTTTTGACCTATTGTGGGCTGAGCAAATCTAGCTCTGAAACAGCTGTGAAAGGTTTATGCCCAGAACTGTGGTTGCCACCGGAAGCAGTCACACCTGGGGCAAACCTGAGCCTTGGCCCAGACTATCTCTGCAGCTTCCTCTCTGCAAGAACCCCTTCCTCTAGCCCGGTGGACGAATTTGTTGTGCGATATCAATGCCTGCAGCATTCCTACCTTCTTGTTCTCATGGGATTCTCCTTCCTGTTGCCTCCTCATTCCACTTATCTTAACTTTACCGCCCTGAAAGACGCACCCTTTCTGGACTCCATACACCCCCCAGGTTTGGGAGATTGGTTAGGGAGACATGCCCCGTGAAGTCCGACCAGGTGCCAGGGGCAGGTTCTGCAGCAGTTTGCAGGTGGTGCCCTCCTTGCTCTTGGGTGTGTTATGCAGGAGCAGGAGGCACATTTGGTTTCAGTGGGTCCTTCCCCAAATACAAACTTGGAGGTCAAAGTTCATTTGAGTGGTTCTTAACTGTATATACTTGCACTTTTAACCCAGAGGTCAGTCTCAAAAGCAGACTATCCATTCCATTGGGCACATCTTCATACAATGCGTACAGGATCACAACAAAGGAAACCAAGACCCTCACAATGCTCCTCAGCAATGGAGTTTGTAATACATGGAAGAACACAATGATATAATTCAAAGTGATCAGCAACTGCTAGGTGGCTGGAGATATATCAATTATTGCAGTGCTGCTCAGACTCAGGGGCCCCAGAATCCCCTGAGGACTTGTCAAAGCACGCAATGCTGGGCCCACCCCAGAGTCTCTGATCAGGAGGATGGAATAAAGCCAAGAATTTGCATTTCTAACAAGTTCCCAGGTGGTGCTGATGCTGCTGGTCCAAGGACCACACTTTGAGTAGCACGACACCTGGCTACACATTAGAATCACCTGAGGAGCTTTTGAAACTCTTGACGCTCAGGTCACTCCACAGACCAATTACACCTGGATGTCTGAGTATGGGACTCAAGCATCAAGCTACCAGGGTGATTTCAGTGAGCAGCCAACTTTGAGAACCATTGTCCTAAGAGAGCGGGGCTCAAATTTTAATGCACTTCCAAATCACTTTGGGAGGTTAAAATGCAGATTCTGGCTCAGGAGGCCTGAGGAGGGACCTGAGATTCTAACGAGCTCCCAGGTGATGTCGATGCTGCTGGTCCATGAGCCACACTTTGGGTTATGAGGCTTTAATATATTAGAGCATGGGCCGGCCCCGTGGCTTAGCGGTTAAGTGCGCGCGCTCCGCTGCTGGCGGCCTGGGCCTGGACCCTGGGCACGCACCGACGCACCGCTTCTCCGGCCATGCTGAGGCCGCGTCTCACATACGGCAACTAGAAAGATGTGCAGCTATGATATACAACTATCTACTGGGGCTTTGGGGGAAAAATAAATAAATAAAATTATTAAAAAAAATATATATATATATTGGAGTAGAACAGGCTCTCTCAACCTCAGCTCTAATTGACATGTTGAGCTGGATAATTCCTTATTGCGGGGCTGTCCTGTGCATTGTAGGATGTTTAGCTGCATCCCTGCCCTCTGCCCACTAGACGCTACTAACACCCACCCACCTACCCAGTTGTGAGAACCAAATATGTCTCCATACAGTGCCACATGTCTCCCAGGCATGGTGGTGGTGGGGAAATCTCCCCTGGGTGAAAACCACTGGAATAACATGACTTACTGAGGTTGGACTTAAGGGCGTCTCCCCACGTCTTCACATTTCTCTGTTTAATGGAGCATTTATTCCTTCGAACAGGAGAAAAGCCGTTTATCCACGTCTAGGCAGGTCCTGAGTGCCTGGAAGAGGCCACACAATGACTAGAGTAATTCGTACCAAGATGAATTAAATATCAGCTCCTTTGCCTAAGGCAGAGGACGGTGGCATGATGATGATGAAGCAGGAGGTGCCTGAGAAGTTGAGAGGCTTGGGGTGGGGCATAGAAGTGCCCTAATAATTTTCTCAATAATGGATTTTGAAAGATATCAGTAATAGCTTTATATATATTTCTAAGTGAAATTTTGCTTCTCCCCATTTCCAATCATCTCTGAGTTAAAAGAAAAAAAAAAGAAATCGAGCACCTCAGCTCCTTTCTGTTAACTGAAGTTTTTGGCATGTGACCTTTTAACAAGCCCATGAATAATTCCTTCATTGACTGGCTGGTGATGTTTTTATTCTGTGGTGTTGTAGCCATTCAATGATGGCACACACACTCCAACCCCCACCTGCACACCCCCTGACAAGCTATTAAATCAGTGAGGGGTGCAAATTGCATATCTCTTTCATGGTTTTGAGTTGGAAGCCTTTTTCACACAAAGCATGTTAATAGTTAATAAAATTACTGTGTACACATGCATCAGTCTTTATCCACAAGACCCTAATTCTCTAATTTGGTTGAACCACCTCTGGCATTAATGGTACAGATTGAATGTCGACTGGTGATTACCCAGGGCCTCATTATATAGGCTCTGTTAGGGGTGGTGTCATTCTTTTCCATCTGTCAGGAAGCCAGTGGGCTGGTAATTAGGAAGGAATGGGCATTGCAAGGGCTGCTCAGAGCCACACGACATTTTTCTTTCAACATGCATGGGATTCAATCTTTCTTTCTCCTTTGTCTAAAAAAAGCAGTGGCGGGTTATTTTAATTCAAAATCATTGGGCAGACAAATTAGAGCAAAATGGGTACTTGCAACAGTAGGGCAAATTGTCATGAGCCTTAGATAAGCCAGAAGAATAATTATGGTGAGAATAATGAACGGTTTTCCTCTTTATTGCTCCCGTAATCATTTGCCCCATGTGGCTGGCAACCTGTCCCTACAAAGCTGTTTCTGTTGTCGGCAAAATAAAAGCCACGGTTGATAAAGTCTTTGTTAGATCTGAGGCCCCCAACATAGGCTCAGTGGATTATTTACAAACATGCCCTCGTAATTTCAGGTTGTGGGAGTTTTGAGGAGGAAATTATCCAATCCAGGCCTCCACAAAGCCCCAGCATGCTGGCACTTCAAACACTGTTGGTGCCAAAACAGTTCACGAGACTCACCTGCTGGGGGCAAACTGCCTCTCTCAGGAGCTGGCTTCCCCAAATAAAGGGATGCAAATTAAAATACTTTCCTGTTCTCTGATCAACTGAGCTAGTATTTTGTTTCATTTTGTTTGTTTTCTCTTCAGGGGAGTCGGGTGATGGTCTTTATGTAGCAGAGCCTGTCTTGGTCCTCTGTAGGAAATGGGCCCCCAGTAGTCGGCCTCAGTAATATGCTCGGACAAACAAAGGCCGACAGAGTCCAGTGTCTGCTTCTCAGACTTCAGGGTGCTCAGGAGTCATCAGTGGAGCTTACAAGGACTCCAGAGTCTGTGCCCACCCCCTCTAGAAATGGTCCACATATCTGGGGTGGGGTCATGGATTGGAAGATATAATAGGTGCCTCAGATCATCCTTTGGGGAAACAAAGACACAGAACGAGATGAGGAGCAGGATGCTGGGTGGCCTGAGCATGGGCTTCTGGTGACACAGACAGATGAGGTCCACAGCCCACCTTGGCAGCTTCTTAAATCCTTTCAACCTTGGTTTCCTCAACTGCTCAAGGCTGTCAATAACATCTGTCTTATGGGACAGTTGTGAGGAGTAATAGGATAGTGTAGACAAAGCATCTATGCCAGTACCTGCTGCTTAGTAGGTGTTGGGCAGGTGGAACTAATACTCACTGGTCAAAAGAGGCACCTCTGTCGTCCCATGCGTCTCCGATGTCGAGATGATTGGTGTGCTCTTCTTAAATGAAGTGTATGTCCACCCTATGTGCACAGTGGTGGCCTTTCCATGAATTCATCACTGTTCTTTCAAAACTATTTCCCCTTTATTAGTCCAACATGTGTTACCTAATTTGGTTCTCTTGGCTCTGTGGGTTGGCCCAAGTTGATGAACTTGGGAACCTGATATCTGTTCACTGGGCACCACCAAGAGAAAGTCACATGCTAAAAATGACTTAGAGCAGGGTTTCTCAATGTTGGCATGGTTGGCATTTTGGACCAGATAATTCTTTGTTGTGGGGGACTGTCCTGTGCACTGTCCTGTGCATTGATGTTTATCAGCATCCTGGTCTCTACTCATTAGATGCCAGTACCACCTCCCCAAGATGTAATAATATAAAATGTCTCCAGACATTGTCCAATGTCCCCTTGTCCACTGGGGGACAAAATCACCCCAGTTGAGAACCACTGACTTAGAGCCATGCCTATGCCTTAGAACAAAGGTTCTCAAGCCTTTTGTTTCATAAAACACCTGGAGAGCTTTGTAAAAATAAAAATAAAAATAAAGACTAACACCACCACCTGCCCAGGCCCTATTGCAGACTATAGGGCCAGAAACTTCAAGGTGGAGCCCAGTATTCTGAATTCTTTGAGCCCTACAGATGGTTCTGATGAGCAGCCAGTTTGGGGACAAGAGATTAACCTGTCATAGTTGCTTTGCCAGTGGCTCTGGGTGGACTTGCCTATTACAGTCTCATTCTAAAGATGAGTTTACGGTCTGCCTTGGGCTATAGGATTAGTAATGGGAAAGTGAGGTTGTAGACAAGGAGGCATTTTGGACTTCGAGCAGTAAGTTACAGGCCCCCTATCGTGGGAAGATGGGAGTGTGGTCCAAGAAAATGAGGGCAGTTTGTGTGTTTGGGTCAGTTACATTTTATGCATCATCCAAATAGCTCACTTTTTTTTTTTTTTTTTTTAACTCTGTGCTAGGCACTGCACTAAAAGCTCAGTATGTGAATTAACTCGCAACAGTCACCCCCATTACACAGATGACGAAACATGGCAGAGAGAGGCTAAGTAGCTCTCCTGAGGTCTTACACTGCTAGTGAGCGCTGGTGCCAGAGTGTAGCCGGACACTGGTTCCAGGGCCAATGCTTTTAGCACTACCCTCTACTGCCTCTTTTTGTAGCAAGAATGAAGGCTCAACCAGAACTTTCACTGCTGTTGCCAATAATCAGGACATTATGATAGATTTCATAGAAATTGTCTATGAGTCCTTATTAGAGGTGTCCACATCCTTAGTTAACAAATTGACAAATCAGTCATTTTTAGGAAATTGATTTGATTCTCTATTCAGGGAAGTTGTGGATATATCAAATACTGAGTGACAGGTTGTCTTATTAAAATTATCCCTCCCTCCCTTCTTCTCTAAGGTTAGATAAATTATAACAAGGTTTTCTTGAACCCTCGCACCGTTATATTGGCATGCGAGTTTGGTTTCCAGATGAATATGTTGATGGTGGGACTGGTAATGTGAACTGTCTTTGTCTCTACTTTTTGCCCCAAAACATGACCCTGAATGCCATTTGGTACATAGTTGCCCACGCCTGCCTCCATCCCCACCCTCACTCTCCTCACTCTGCAGATATTTTTGTGTTTTAAAGATTGTTCACATCACTCTCCTTTTTGGCCTTTCTGAATGAGCGTTTTCAGATGACTGAGCACTCAGGTCCTCCCCTCCAGTCTGGACAGTGCCAGCCATCAGAAGGACTACTGGCCAACCCTTCTGTGTTTATGTCACTACAGGAAACTCATGTCTCTTTCTGCTCCGAACTCATCCCTGCCTCCTGGTCCACACCGAGATGCAGCTTTGTTCTCTGCTGATCTGAGCCAGCCACAAACCTCAGCACTCACTCACCAAGGCCTCCTTTAATGGAGCCGTACCAGATTTTAAAGACTGCCCCCAAAGGAGGGGAAAAGCAATGGATTTCAGAGGCAAAATATGTAATGATTTGAAGGGGGAAGTCTCACTTCCATTGGCTCTCTAATCTTGTTTATTTGGCTTGGTTTATTCATAGCCTTGCTTTTAGATCTGTGAGTTTCTTGAAGGATAATAGGAAATTATGAGCTCCTACAACAATTGTGCCCAAGACTATTGTTTTTGATTGGACATTTAAGTCTGGGAGAAGGGCCCAATTCTGGAGGCCTTGGACAGATTTAATTTGCAAAACCAGGAGACTGTTGAAGCTGCTGTCGTGGATCTAAGTTTGGTTTATACACATGGATGTTTGTTGTCCATATTATCTCCGACTTACCTTGCTTTCTCTTTATTTTGACGGTACACCATGACTGTCCCTCCTCTATTTCTTCTTGGAAATTTCTTCTTGCCTCAGATGGGGCCCAAGGCAAGGATCTGGCTGCGGGTAGTTGATTGGGCAGTGATTCTAAGAGTGATCCCAGGGAGCAGGAGTGAGGGAGAGGGGAGAGTGAGACAGGAAGGGAGGAAAAGCCGATAAAGGTGTGGCATTGTGGTCACTTCTATAGTGGGGGCTCAATCTGCCCTGGCCTCTGAGAAGTGTATACCATGCCACCCTGAGCCGGGGCTCTGTCAGAGAGCACGGAGCCTCCACCAGGGCAGCAACTGCAATCTGAGCTGGCCGCGGGGATGTAGTGTGGCTTCAAAAGCCTCTGCTACACCTCCTAGGCCCTCGTGGTTTTTTGGGTGACCCGCAGTGGTGACCTCCTCCGTGTGTTTACTCTGAGATGTCCTTGTATTTATTTGGCACCACATTAAGTTACATTTAAGTTCCTTAATTTCTTCGTTCTTAACATGGGCAGGATGATAACGGATGTGTAAACACTGGCATTTGTCTCTTGAGATGGTGTGATTAGTGATGCTTTTAGCTTGTACTACTGATTTAGGGACCAAATCAGTGGCCTTTTTTAGGCAAATCTATTTTATAGGGAAGCTTTAGCATTTTCTGAATCTAGTGAGATAGCAATGTAGCTTAAACTTACAGAATTTTCAGGAACTACCTCCTTCAGATGAAGGCTTTAGGATTAATCATTAATGTGCTTTTCTTGAGTGATAATATAGTGAGGCTACAGTATATTAATATTGAAATAATTTAAAATCATTTTTCTGTTTAGAAAACGAGTTCCCCAACTCCATGGGTGAATAACATTTTCTTTTAAAATATTCTCTTTTTGTATTATCTATTTTTTCTCTCTTACTCTGGGAAATGTCAGCCCTTCAAAATAGTAGAGTGTACATATAGGTCACAGAGAAGTTGCAGAAATAAGTAAGATTCAGCCAAAAATGTGGTGAATCTTTTTTGCCATCTGACAGCTCTGTAGTAATATATGAAAGGAAGCCTATAATTTGCACATTGCTCAGTGGGAAACTCATTTTTTTTCCTCCTAACTTGCCAGTAGGTAAATAATACCTACTGTTCAGTTCTTACATTTTGGTTATGCAAATAAATCTGTGCCTGAAACCTGATGATTTAAAATAACAATCTTTAATGAGCCAGAATTCCCATTGCTACATTTAGACTAGAATTTTGGAACATCAGGACCTTGGTGATTAAGTCAAAGTTGCCAACTTTCAAATGAGGAAACAGGTCTAGTGAGGTTTTACTATTTTCCTGTTGTTCCCCAAGTTAATGACATGGATTGATCTAGAACCCATGCTGCCTAAGCCCTGCCCCCAATTTAGTGAATCCAGCAATAGTGCTGTTTAAGTTAGAAAATTTTGCACATAAAGCTGTGTGCAAAATTGTGTGTAAGTTAAAATTGACAGAACATCCAGATAAAGAAAATTCCAGCTTGTCTATGTTTCAAGGCTCAGATTTGGATTTGAGTCCTAGCTCAGCTATTGACTAGATTTATAATCCCAGTCAGGTTGACTTTTCCGAGCCTTCCTCAGCTCCCTCTGTTCCTGAATCCCCTCTCTCAGCCCTTCCAACCTGTCAGATGGCAACATTGATTGGGAAGTCCAAGAGACTTCTCTGAAAGCCACAAACTCTTACTCGCATGCCAAGGGGTATTTGCTCCAGAGAATTCATACCCATGGGTCTCACCCTTAGATTCTGCTTCAGACGAGGCATGCTAAATGGTGGGTTTTACCAGAAGTCCCAGTTATGGAAGAAAATGCCATAGGATTAAATTAGAAATGTTATCCTTAGTATTTTACATATGTTCAATATCATCTTAATGACATATGGTATTTTATTCATCATCTTATTCATGTTCACAACAATTCTGAGAGGGAAGTAGTATTTATATCATTCCCATTTTACTTATAAGTAAACTGAGTCTTGGAAAAGGAGACATGAACAGTTGAGCTTGGGTGGAAACTTACCGTATTGCCCCAGAAACAGTGCTGTAACCCACCGAAGAGCACACTTCCACCTGGGCCCCCTCACTGTGCAGGATGTACAGTAGCTGCTCTGTTAAAACCTGGTTAATACGCGCCAAGTTTGAGACTTGATAGAGACCAACACTTGACATCTTGTGAGGATACAATAAGAGGAAGTGTTAAAAGTAATGTAGCTGGAGAAGGCATTTTTAGAAATTTTCTTTTCATTATAAAAATATACAGAAAAGCGAAATGGAGGAAAGTCCATCTTCTCACTGGTGTCACTTTTTAGTGTGTTTCCTGCCAAAGATGTTTCCCCGGGTTTAGATTTATTTTTACGTATTTCTAATCTGTATACATACAATTTTATATCCTGCTTTTTCACTTGATATTTTGTCTTTTGGACACTTTTTTGTTATTGACAAGCAGTTTTAAATAGCACTCAATAGTCTATTGAATTGATGTATCACAGTTAAACACTCCTTTTGTGGCACATTACACCCCACTTCTAAGTAATGCTGCTGTGAACATTCTTCTGCAAAAAGCTTTTCTTTAGGGAGAGATTCCCAGAAGTGGATCAAAGTGAGTGAACAATTTAAGCCAATTACTTTAAATACTATAATCAAGTAGGTTAGAAACACTGGAGAATAGGTTACCAAGGAAATGATAGAGTATTTTTTAGGGATGAAAAGAAATAAGAGATTCAATTAACCAAGTCCTGCTGATAAGCCTGTGTCCTGAAGGTGCAGAGCTTTCCACGTCGCACAGAGCAGAGCAGTAGAGTTGGAGCCTGATGCCTCCAACACAGGTGGGAGCTCCAGAAATCACAAGGAGGCTTCTATTCTTGTATATCTTTTTGATTCAGTAAGAATATTCATTCAAGAAATGGTTTTTGTACAGATCTGTGACATTGGGGTTGCCTGCTTTTCAGGATGGAGTAAAACTTGAGGCGATTCCTCTCTGCCATAATAAAGCTGTCATTAGACAGGTGTTCCACGATGATCCTCAAACAGGCAACTCCCTGCTCTAGTTTCAGGTGCTGTTTTTTTGAGACAACCTTTTGCTGCCACTGCCGTAAGATGTTTCTCTTTCAAGAACCCTGTATCCGTCAGTTTTGCTGCAATAACAAACAACCCCCAAATCTCAATGACTTCAACCACAAACATTAATTTCTCAGTCATTTTCCACTGAAGCTGAGGTTTGGTGGTGGCCCTGTTCTACATGAGTTCTTATTTTCTTATTCCAGGCCTTGGGCTGAAGGAATAGCTCCTCTCTGAGGATTGCTGTTCTTGTGGCACAGGACAGAAGTGAGGCCAAGCCAACCGTGCAGAGCTTCTGCTCAGGTGCAGTGTACATGATGTATGTTATCTCCACTCACATTCTATTGGCTGAAGCAAGTCACGTGTCTAGGCCTGACAGTGGGCGTGATGCACACTTCTGCTGCACAGAGGTGCTGAAAAGTACATGGTAAGGGTAGGAATCAAATTGTGAACAATGATGCAATCTCCCCCAGGCCTACTGGGAATTGACCTCCTCATTTTCTTCTGACATCCATCCATCCCCTTGTCCACTGCAGTACAGAACCTGGCTCTCTGCATGAACTACTTTGACCCTAGTGTGAGGGAGTCTTCAGAAACAAAGGATTTGCTAACCTGGTATATGGCCTTCTCCCATATTACCCTGTCATTTCTCATCAAGAACTGGCTTCTCTTTCCCCTTCCCTTTCATATCAGCAGGCCTATGACTCACTTATAACCAACAGAATGCTCTGGAAGGATGCTGAGTGACTTCCAAGGCCTGGCAGCTTCTGCCTAATTTTCAGGGAAGGCTTGCTCTGGGAGAAGTCAGCCACCATGTTGGAAGCTTGACTACCCCAAGGAACATTGGTTAACCACTCTGGTCCACAGTCCCAGCTGAGCCCAGCCTTCCAGCCAGCCCTGCTGTGAGATGAATCATCTCTGTTTTCAGTCCTTGTTATCATTCATCTTGGATTCAAAGTCCAGGGAAAGAAGATCTGATTGGCCTAAGATTGGGTCGGGTGCCTTGGTTCAAGGCAGGGTGCAGGGACTGTCGAGGCCCTGTTACCAATGAGAGGGGAATGGACGCAGGTCAGGCCCGGCAGATGTCCACAACAGATATTGCCAGGGCCAGCTGTTGAAAATGCAGATCTAATAATCTTCATTATCATTAAGAATATTATGAAGAATTTCATCTTCAAATTCTAATAATCCATCATTTTCAAAGCTGTCAGGGGCTCTGCGTGGTTTTCGCAAGAAAGTTTCTGCAACTTAGCTTAGTACGTGAGATTCTTCAGTGCTGGCCCTTGCTCACCTCTCCACCCAGCCTCTCGGCTGGGATCCCTCATGGAACCTTCACTCCAGCCTTACTAAGGCACTTGTGAGTCTTGAAAAAATGATCCCGTCCACTTTCAAGGCTTTGAATACAGTCTGTGTGCTGATGACTCCCAGTTTATGTCCTTTTCTCTGAAGCTAAACTTTCTCCAGCTGCCTTCTTGACACTTCTACTTGGATGCCTAACAGACATCCCAACCTTAGCATGTCCAAAACCGAACTCCTGATCTTCCCCGTCACCAAAAACCTCGAA
Organism: Diceros bicornis minor; assembly: GCF_020826845.1. NCBI lineage: Eukaryota > Metazoa > Chordata > Mammalia > Perissodactyla > Rhinocerotidae > Diceros > Diceros bicornis. The sequence goes on along the minus strand of NC_080749.1, from coordinate 20,218,414 downwards.
AAACCAGAAAAACAAAAAATGCCCCTGCTTCTTCTGCATTCTTCCCCATTTCAGGAAATGACAACTCCATCCTTCACTTTTCTCAGCTCAAAAACCTCAAATCATTCCTGAGTCTTGTTCATTTCATACTATACACTAACAAAACTTGTCAACTGTACCTTCAGAATGTATCTGTGAACGGATTAAAGCAAAATCAGAATATATCCAAAGACTCACCCCTTCAATGCCACTGTCCTGATCCAAGCCACCGTCATCTGTTGTTCTCTCACCCGTATATGGCAACAGCCTCCTAACGGCTCTCCGTTTCTGCCTTTGCCAAGCAGCAGAGATCCGGTTTAAGACGTGTCACATCATGTCATTCCCTAGTCAGAGCCTCCAGTGGCTTCCCATCTTTGTAAATGCCTACGTCTTTACAGTGGCTGTGAGACTTCACCTGATGCTTGCCCTCTGACTTCACCACTCTCCTTCCTCCTCATTTCTCTTCGGCCCACTGGCTACTTGATATTCCTTGATCAAATCAAGCAGGCTTCTGCCTCAGAACCTTGCTCTTCCCTCTGCCTGGAAGGTTCTTGCCCCATATATCTGCATGACTTTCTCCCTAGAGTGGTGCCTGGCACAAGGTAGGTTTGCAGTTAAAATGTGCTGAATGAGTGAATTCTGATATGTCTTTGGACATGCGTCCTCTTTCCCTAGAACATACTCTTCACTCCTCCTTACCAGGCTAACTTCTTTTGATTCTTTCAAAGTCAACTCAGATCTCAACTTCTCTAGAAAGATTCCCATGTGATTGAAATGCCTCCTTTCTCTACTCTTTGAGGAAAAGGATTGTGTATTATTTGTCATTGGATCTAGTGCATAGCAGGTTTCTTGGCATCTGGTAGACCCTCAGTAAATATTTCCCTCAATCTCAACATTGATGTAGTGTTTGTTTATTTTAATAGGTGGTACAAGCACATTGTTCAAAAAATACATGAAAAGCATGATAGGGCATCTAGGGAAAAGCAAACCTCAGTCCCCCATGTGTTTTCTGCAGAGGCTGTTATTACTCTTTTTGAGTGTCTGCCTGGATATGTTCTATGCATAGATAAGCAGTTATACATTTAGTAAATATTTAAGAAAAAAATTGAAATTGATTTACACATGATTGACCTGGCATTGAAAATACTTAAATGGATCACTTTAAAGAACCAGTTTGCTTAAGTAGTAGGATTCCAGGATGTTCTTATTCTCCCCTGAAACAGAGGTGTACCCTGAAAGTCCTTTTTGAATCTTCCTAAAACCCACCAGTCTACTTCTTACTTGACTAGGTTGAAAGTAATGAATATCAGCAAATCTGCCTTGGTTCTCACAGGAACTGGTAGAAACCAGTTCTAGCATCATCTCTTTCCGAGATCATTGCAGTTACCCTCTCTGGTCTCCCTGCTTCCACTAGTGTCCCTCTTTGGTCTCTTCTCAACAGAGCAGCCAGAGTGATCCTGTTTGAATGTGAGTCACTTCTCTGCTCAATCCTTTGTTGGTCTCCTGTCCTACTAAAAGTAAAAGCCCAAGTTCATTTTTTTTTTTTTGTGAGGAAGATGAGCCCTGAGCTAACATCTATTGCCAATCCTCCTCCTTTTTTTCCCCTTTTTCTCCCCAAAGCCCCAGTAGATAGTTATATGTCATAGTTGCACATCCTTCTAGTTGCTGTGCGTGGGACGCGGCCTCAGCATGGCCCGACAAGCAGCGTGTTGGTGCGCACCCGAGATCCGAACCCGGGCCGCCAGCAGCGGAACGTGCGCACTTAACCACTAAGCCACGGGGCCGGCCCCTAAAAGCCCAAGTTCTTAACATGACCTTAAGGCCCTGCATGGCTGCTGTGTTCCAGCCATGCTGTCTCATCACTGTTCATTGAATGTACTGGATTCCCTCCTGCGTGAGGCCCTTCGCTCTATATTCTCTCTGTCTAGAGTGTTCTTCCCCACGTAGCTGCACTGCTCACTCTCCCATCTTTTAGATCTTTGGTTAACCATCCCCTCATTAGAGAGAAGTGTGACTACTGTGTATAGCATAACCCTCCCATTGTTCTCCTCCTTTATGCTGCTTTATGTTTCTATGCACAATGTGCTTATTTGCTCACGTGCTTATTTTCTGTCTCTCCCCATGTAAGCTCTGAGAGAGCAGAGAATTGTTCACTGTTGAATCCTTCCACCAGAACACAATTGGCCTCAATCAGTGTTTTTTGATTGATTGAAAGAGCTTGGAGCCCTGAGTCTCAGCAGGCACTCTCCTACAGTGTATATTGGAAGTAGAGGTACGGGGTAGGGTTTGGCAACATTGGGATGGGGTGTTCCCTGTTCCTTTCTCTCTTTCCATCTCTCTACACCCAAAGAATGACAATGTAGACCTGGAGACCCCAGGAAAATGGCCCTGGGAGCCCAGGCTCAGGACATGCCCCTTCAGCTAAGCCCAGTATATCTGGCTGTCAGGACATTCCTCTTCGAGCTTAGCAAGTCCCAGACTAGACTCACTACCAGCTCCCCACTGCAGCCTCAGACCGCCTGCTCTTGGATGTGCCACCATCTCTTCCCTTTTGGCCAGTCTCAATATTGGGGTTGTCCCTGCACCCTTCTCTGCTGTCCACGTCCAGTCGGTTACCAAGTTCCATCAAGTCTGCCTTCTCAGAGTTTTTCCTCTTTATTTCTCAGCTGTCACGGCTTCTGTGTAGGGAGTCATCACTTTGTTTTCTTGGCTACCAGCAGTGTCTCCCAGCTGATTCTCCTGCCACTAGTTTCTTTCTCATCAATCCTGCCAAACCCCAGCTATAGTCGGAGGGTCTGTGTAAAACCCAGATCACATCATGGGCCTCCTTTGCTTAAAATCCTTTAGTGACTTCCTGTGCCCTGCAGGTTTCCTCAACCTCAGACGTGTGTTCTACCTTGATGAATTTTGCCATATCTGTGTACCACCTATGCTCTTATTTACTTAATATTTACTTAAATATAATCATATTTAATTTTTTTCCCTGAGCAATCCTTGCAGGCATGGGGTGATAATTGGTTTTTTTTCCAACGTACATTAAAATACATAACTATTAAATATAACACATTGGTCCATATGCCATCTAAAAGTTCCATTGTGTGTATCATGGGTGTTGTGTCCACCATCTTGAGGGGATTGCCAGGACAAAGAGGGCCCTTATTCATGTGGCCCTTGCGTTGCTGCTCCCCTTAGGCCAAATACTCCAAGAATAGCATCTCCACTTTGAATTTCCAGCAAAGCAGGATCCCACAGTGCTGTGTCTTCACACTTTTGCTTATGAAGTTCCCTCTGCCTGGAGTGCCCTCTATGGCCTTCTAGTTTCTCTGCTTGATGATTCCTGTCCATTCTTTTAGACCCAGCTTAAATATCACACTGTAGAGTCATCCTTCCTTCCCACTCTGTCCCCAGACTGTTTTGTTGCTCTGACCCTTTTCTTCATTTTGTTCCTTGTCCATTGTCTGTTTCCATGTTCATAAGCAATGACTGTCCTATGATGATTTTCAGGTTTCCCATCCTAGATTTTTGCTCCTGGGAGGCTGAGAATAGATTTTATTTGCCTTAGCCTCAGGGCGTGGCATGTAGACCTTAAAATGTGAATGACTGAAGTTCAAATCCCTTTCTAAAATGCACTGATCTCTGGTGGAGCAGTAGCTCTGGCTGGGATTGGTTGACATTAGATGAGAACAAGAGTGAGACTTGGCATGTAAACCTGGGGAGTTGGGGGTTTACTGGAGGGAGGGAAATGATGCATTAATTGATGAAAGTTACCAAAGGCATGACGCCCCTCTGCAAGGTGTCCTAGAGCAGACTCTGCTAGCCCACATAAATGTACCTGATCATGATGAGCAGCTTCTGGGCTACTTTCTCTCTATATATGTATACACACTTTGGTGAGTTTCTATATTTTCAGCCCAACCTTTAGAGCCGTACCGTCTAATATGGTGGTCACTAACAACACGAGGCCATTTAAATTTTAATTAATTAAAAGTAATTAAAATTTCATTTCTTCATTTGTGCTAGCCACATTTGAAGTGTTCAATAGCCACATATGGCTAGTGGCTACCATATTGGACAGCACAGAATAGAACATTCCATCATCACAGAAAATTCTATTGGACTGAGCTGCTCTAGAATCTAATTCTTTCACAAATCGCCCGTGTTGACTTTTGTCCCTGAAGTTGAAGCCAGAAAAAAAGTCCTGTCTAAATGAGATTTCACTTGGGTGGGTTTAGTCAGCTTGTATGTTATTACAGATATAAGCAAAGGGCCATTTGTTGAGTAAGGAGAGGTTTTTAGTGGTTACTTGTTGAGGAGATGGACAGTCTTACCATGGAGAGGGTATGACCACTTGTCTGGAGAGCTCTGGCTTCAGTGACTGTCCCTGGTCCAAGCTACCCTCCCCTTCACCACAACTGGTTCACAATGCAGCAGGTGGATGAGGTGGAAGACAGAGAAGAAAGATGGGAATATGGGTGGAGAGAGGAGATGGGGTCTAGAGCCTAGGAGAGTCAAGGGAAGGAGGTAAGATGAGTGAGAATAGAAAAAGGAGGGAGGGAACTCCTGCAGCAGGAGAGGAGGGGGGTGTTGGTAGTAATGGAGGGAGAAAGGTGGGCCTTGAATAAAATGGTGACTGTTTGGCATAGCCATTATAGAGAATGAGAAATGGCTCATAAGCATCCTGTGCTCACTTTCTCCTGCCACCAAACTGATTTTGTTTGTTGCTTTACTTAAAATGGCAGAACACATGGAGTGAAAGAGGACCTAGCTAGAATAAAACAGCAGGAGAGATTGTGCATCCATCAATACTGTGTGTACTCACCACTCGACTGTCTTTCATTTCTCATTATTTCACATGTGAACAATGTCCCAGATTACAAGTCCTTTGGAGACTAGGGTGAAAGATGGTAAATAAAACATTTACACTTTAAGCTGTGGACTGAATTGGTTAATTGCCAGGGCTATTGTGTTTTAGGTCTTTTGTAAATTAGTAAATGAGTAGAAGAAGCTTCTCTTTGGAAAATAACTTAGAATTGGTATGAGTCAGGCTTCATTACTGTGAACCACAGGCCTTTAAATCTGCAGTTGACAAGGGACCAAACTTTCAACCTTACATCATTTTGGATGTGAGAGTAGGTTTGGATCTGTCAGTAGGTTTTGCCCTTAGAATTTCAGAGACAAAAATTAATCCTTACTGCAAGATTATTCTTAGATTTACAATGCCGGACACAATTAACAATTTGCAGTCTTTAGCAGAAGAAAAAAAAAAAAAAGGTGCCAGTGGCTTTAATCATTTCTTTAGATTTTACTAGTCTTCTTTCAGACATTAATTGTCTTCGGCAGGACTAATATGGTGGTTCTCAAACTTCAGTGAGCATCCGAATCACCTGAAGGGCTTATTAAAACACAGACTGCTGGGTGTCATCCCCAGAGTTTCTGATTCAGTAGGTCTGGGGTGGACTTCAGAATTTTGTTTTCTAACAAGCTCCCAGGTGACACGATGCTGCTGATCTGTGGACCACACTTTGACAACCACTGGTCCTGTGTGAATTTAATTTCAGCTTCAGTCTAGGTTGATTAGGGGATTACGTTCAAGGGGTGGTAGTTCATTTGCCTCTTTCTGACTCAATATTTTCCTCTTCTGGGGTTTGGGCAGGAGGGAGAAGGAATCTGCGTTCATTCCGGTGACCTGGCTCCTCAAAGAGGGCAGAGGCCCACAGGCACACTGCCCACTTTACCTGTCAGGAGAGCCTCTCCAGGGGAAGGCCACGGTGTCCTGATGGAGCAGTTACCCTCTGCCACTTCCCCTTCAGCCTCCGCCCAGACCAGGAAGCAGCACACATGCGCAGATTCAGAAGCAGCTGTGTTTGCGGTATTTGCTCCTGACCCGAATCTTCGCTGCCTCCTGGAGACTGCTGCAGTCCCAGGGCAGTGGTGGTGTGAGGATGACGTGGATGACCAGAGCCTTCAAGTGGCCAGGTGGTTGGCTGGGTGGTTGACCGTGGCTGGCCACTGGGAGGGAGTCAGGAGACCTGGGTTCTATTTCCGGGTGGACTTAAAACTCGTTGGGTGACCTGATCCTTGACTCTCCCATTTTGACCCTTGTGTTTATGAAACATACTCTCCCCCTCCCAATCCATAAAATAGCAGAAAACAGAAACCCAGGTCTGGTGAGTGGCCTCCAGGGCATTTATGAGCTGACGTGTGGAACTCTGAGTGCCTGAGGAGAAAGCTGCTGTGTAAACACAATATATTGAAACGTTAAAAAATAGCGTCACACTCTCTGCTAACAATAGATGCTTTAGGCTGTGGGAGCATCTCTGACACACAGGCTCCCAGCAGTGTTGAAGGAATGGTGACTATGGTTTTTGAATTTGTAACACATTTAAAAGGAGATGAAAATACGTTTTTAAAACATTTTTGAGCATATTCATAGGTGTATTTGTGAAGAAAATATGACAGTTCTGTAAAATTCAACTTTAACAAACCAAGTCATCAATTTCTTTAGATTTTCATTACATTTCAGAGTAGTTTTACAATGTGGGCTATTCCATAGGCATTTTGGCTGAAATTTTAGGAGTCTCTTTCCTCCTCCCAAATGCATTGGTAAGCGGTTGATGCCCCGTGAACTCTATGGGGGAAACTTACAAATCAGTTAGGGATTACTTAATCAGTTAACGATTACATCCACTCTACAGACGCATTAAGGAGCACTTGCTACGTGCTACTGTAGATACTCAGATTATAAAAATATGGTTCTTGCCTTTAAGGGATTTGTAGTGTAGTTTTGATTAAAGATATATAAGCAAGACATTGTGTAAGGAGACCATGGCATCCTTTATACCTGTCTCCTTAAGAAATGTAAACAAATCTAAAACCACTTTTTGTGCATTATAGAGGTGTGCCTGCAGTGATCGAGAGAGAGAGAGAGAGAGAGAGAGAGAGAGAGAGAGAGAGAGAGAAAGAGAGAGAAAGAGAGAGAGGGGGGGGGGGGGTCCTGTAGCATCACTGTTCCCTGTCAGGAAGAAGCTCAGACATTGTTCCTTTTCCCCCAGAGGAGTTCAGAGATGGAGGCTTCTCAAGGATGTTGTGACAAGTTGCCTGTCGAAGATCTAGCACCCCAAGTGCTGGCAGCCCTACTCATGTCTCAGAGAGAGAAAGATGCTCAGTAAACAGATCACTACACCTCTTAGGGAACATTAGACCCCGTTCCTTCCCCACCATCCGGGGTAACCATTCCCTCCCTGCCTTCTGTCCAGAGAGTTTTGGATTTTTACCCCACGGCGGAAGCTCCCTAAGGACAGGGCCTCACCTGGGTCTAGAATGCTCCATCTTACCATCAACATTGTCTTTTGTCATTACCAAATCATTGCTCCTTTTTATCTTTGGGGAAAATCCATATGTGTCCATCACGTCATATCATAAAGAGACATCCAGGGTGGACTTTTCTCTTCCTTTGCTTGAGCCAACATTAATGGGTTACTTTTTTATGCTCTGTGCATTATTTCATTTCATCTTCAGGTAGGAAATATTATTCCCATTTGACAGGTGAGGAAATAGAGGCTAAAAGAAGTTCAGTAGCTTGACCAAGATCAAGCAACACGTTAAATGGTGGAGCTTGGGATGTCTCTTGCCAGAGCCTCCTCCACTCTTTGCTATTAAACTCTGCACTCCTCCAGGAGGAGGAGTGAAACGTTGTGTTGCCAGGGAGGGGGAGTGAATTTCATGGCCTTGGAGACACTTCCATGCCAGCATTCACGGGATGCTGTGAGGTTATGTGGGATGGTGAGTCCCTGTACCATGGGGTTGATTTTGGTGATAAAACTCTGAACTGTATTCTCCTGGAGATGATTGCGTCTTAATTCTGAGGCTGTAGGGGGGCAGGGTGGGAGTGTGGCAAATTTTGATTGGGTCCCAATGCCTTGGGTTGTGTCATTGTCACTGTCATTGTGTAAATCAGCAGAGTGGAGTTCTTCCAGTTAAGATTCTCAATGTTTTGTTTCTTTGCAGAGCCTGTGTCATCTTGGGGGTGATATTCCTTCTGTCATCCATATGTATAGTGGTCAAAGCCATCCATGACCTCTCAACTAGGCTGCTCCCAGAAGTGGTAAGATCCTTTTCCTTCCTTAACAATCTTTCCTGGAGGTACCAGCCTCCTGTGTTGCCTCATACCACAGATTTACTGGGGGAAGTAAACTGGCGGATGGGGAGAGAATATACAGCATTTTAGGAGTCCAGAAAAACTCATTGCAGAATGTGAATGACTTGGCAGAGCGAAGCATTGGGTGAGATGAAGGGACTTCAAATAATTGAGCTGGTACTGAGTTCTGCATCCCTCTCCTTAGATCTGTTGACTGTTTTTAAAACAAGATGTCTTTTACATTAAAGAGAAATGTGGTGACTTTCATATAGCAGAGTGATCCAATCAGTATCGTTTGCATCTGTTGTTCTGCATCCATTCAATGACTGTAAGAATTATTTTTTTTCTTTGCACCTCAATTCAATACATAAATCTATTCACATGAGGTTTTCGGACACAATTGGCATTCAGATGCAGAAATTGGAGGACACAATTTCATATTAAAATGTGTCTTTGACCGCTTTGTTCTCTGGGTGACGGTCATTACCTGCACTCTGATTCTCCCCCCCTCCCCTTATGAATGCTGAGAAAAGAAATATCTTTACAGTCTCCTATCAGGCTATCTTCATAGAAGGCAGCCAATTTACTTACCAGGAGATGAAGATGCTGCCATTACAATAATTGTCTTTATACAAGATGCATAGTGATTTAAATGCAAAAATATGGACTCTTCTCTTAGAATGTGATTTGATTTGAGCTTGTCTGCGTGCATCATCTTATATAAGGCCTAATTTATTAGACCTTTAATTTCACTTTTAGAAAAATATATGTTAATCCTTCTTGGGGTAATGTATTGCATTTGTGTGTGTGTGTGTGTTTATGGGGAAGATGCAAAAGAAGTGGGACATTACACTGCATTTAGAAAGCTATTAAAGCAACTGCTTTAAGTTACCCCTCCCCCACCTTGAAACTGAGATTAGAGCCCTTCCTTTAGTAACTCACCAGGATCTGAACTATTATTTATCATCGCAGCTGGCCAAAAGCTTGTTCTCTAATATCTCAGTGACAGGGAGGAAAGATGGATACCAGGGTAGGACTGAACTTACCTGTGGTTTTTAGTCGTTTTCAGCAGAGCTAGCTCAAGCAAATATTACTATTTATTATACTCTGTGCTCTTCATCTCACCATTGTGCTGTGTCATGCTAATCTTTCTGGTTACCTGGGATCCTGGACTTTTCTACCCTTTTTCTCCATCAGACTTGCTATCCTGTGTTTCATTCTGTCAGAATCTGAAGCTTAGGTAAAATGTAGACATGAAAGTATTAAGTGTGATTAATTAACATGTCAATCAGATACCATCTTCGTATTTTACAAGGGATGGAAATCTGACTCCACTCTAAGAAATGTTTATCGGTGGGAATTTTCGGCACTAGGTTAGTTGATGCATTCATTTATTTAGGCATTAAAAATGAATTTCCAGCAGGGCTAACTTGATGTGGAATGGATAGCTGTGCTCACGGTCCCTTGCAGAGGCCCCCCCTTGTTTTTCTCTTGATAGCTAAACCGTTTTTAACTGGGAACAGTTTCATATCCTATGGGCAAATACTCCTAAGAGAAGCAGCTTACTGACTTAAATTCCACATCCAGGTATAAATCCCTAATGCCCTGCCCAGGTTGGGGTGGGAGAGGGTGAGGAGCTCCATGATTTTGCCCACGACTAGCCCTGTCCTGGGAGAACTCACACCCACTGCATCTTTTATCAGTCCTGGCGTGTGGGATTTAAAAATCCCACACATTTATGGTTATTTCATCAAAACTGTGAAAAAAAGACATAAGGTGGCTTTGTTTTGTTTTTTTAAGCCTTCAGAGTTATGGAAGTGCGTTCTAGTTGCCATAAGGGAGGCCTTCTATTCAGCTGTGTGGCACACGGTGGCCAGGTAAATACTGCCAGGTCGTAACCGACAGTTTTTGAATCCTGAGTCTTTGAGTTCCCACTCTCTGCTCTAGAAGTTGGGGGAAGCCAGCAGGCTATAGCCAGACTCCTGATCCCTGGCCTGCAGTAATTCAAATTGAGTGTTCGTCCGCAATGCCTCATCTAAATTAGGAGTCACAAACTCAGATGCTCACAGAAGCCAGTCCCCCAAACAGGAGAAACCGCCTGGGTCTGTGGCAACTAGAGAGAATGTGCCTGGATGAAGGGCCTGCCCTCTATTGGAGGTGCTGTGCCGGAGTGTGGACCCAGGCTTGTCAGATCTTTCAAGTTTTAAGAGAAAGTGAAAACCTAGAAAGTGAAATAAATTGGCAACTAATTAAAAGATTTTGAAAACCCTACTTGATTGGGAGTGGGTCGACAATTTCATGCTGCCGGATAAAGCATGCCTCTTGGCTGCTTGTGGCCTGTGGTGGTTGAAACCAGAGAGACTGGTCATTACGGCCTTGATGTCATGAATTTAGGTCTGAGTTACAGCTTCACCCTTGCTCTCAACTGCAGAATTGCCTTGATTTCTATCAAGTTGTTACTGTGAGTTTGTCAGAAGCAGCATTTTTTCTACCCCAGGCCTGTTCCTCTGGCGTGTTTCTTTTCAACATCAGCTGCACAATTCTCAGAGTGAGAATAATTGCAAGAATGGATAAGTTTTGAGTAAGAAAGCTATGCAGATAAGAATTTCCCATCTGTGAAGTTGATTGGCTCTGAGCCTTGGTGGTGTCATCTGCCCCTCAGTGTGGTGCTGGAGAAGTCAGGCCAGCCTATCTCTCGTGGGAGGCCCGGGACCGGAGTCCATGGCGCCTGCTGCAAGGGCTTCATGAGCAAATGGCATAAGCCTGCTCCCTCACAACCTGCACATGGTCGCATTGGATCTTTAATGACATAGATTCCAAAAGATCCTTCTTGGAAATGCTGTGAACTATGGTTCTAAGGTCAGGGAGAGTGGGCAGTGCCGCAGATGCAGTGGGAATAGTGCTTGCCCTGTGTCTGTGGGTTGCTTTGAAGGGAGAATCATCCTCTTTCTGTTTTTACCCCTGCCACACCCTGCTTTGGTAAGAAGGGCCAGGTGGTATGCTTCTCCTTTTTGGTAGGACATGGGGGCTCTGAAAGCTGAAGTGATCTTCCTGTGGTTGTTAGCTGGCTGCTGGCAGAGCCTGGATTTGAACCCTTGTCTCCTAGTCTAGGGCTGTCTTGGCTCCTGGTCCTGTGGGCTTATATGATCCTGTTGTTTGTTGGCTTTTCAGGTCTGGCCCTCCTGTCTTCTCATACTCACAGTGGGGTGCTGCCAAGGGCTGTCCTAGAGGGGGGGTGTCCAGGCCCCCAGCTAGTCCCATCCCTGGCCTTTCTGGCTATTCCTGCTACCCCAACCCCTTACCATACTCTGCACTCTGTGCCCCTGACTGGAGTGTGCCCCCATTACTTTGTCTCTTGAAAAACCCACAGGCACCTTAACCAAGAAGCAATGGAAAATGCAGGAGAAGTATGGAATGAGGGGAATCATGGGATGCATGGAATCACATGTAAGGAAGCACTTTAGGGAAGATGCTTACCATGGTGGAAGGGACATGGGGGTGGTGGGATGACCTGTCTGAGGTGTGATCCCCTCTCTGCCTCTCTTACCCACATGACTACCACAGGCAAGTCACTTAGTCTCCCTGACCCTGATCTTCCTGAAATGTGAAGTGGAGGCACTACTTATGTCAGAGGTTTATGATAAGGATCAAATGAGCAATTTATTTAAAATAATTGGCATTAGAAGACAGAGCTACTATGGCAGTGGCTGCTCTTAACATTCTGATTTTTTATGTTTCTGAATTGCGAATCAAAGTTACTCCAACTTGTGGCCTGAGGTAATTTCAGACTGGGCCTTTCAGTCCCTTTTACCTGCTTCCCTGTCTCCCTCTGGCTGGCTGGACTGGTGGTGTTCTCTTTTGGGCTTCAGTTGGCTGTAGCCAACCTTGGGCCACTCTTTCAAGGAACACACAACATGCTGATGGAAGACCTGTCCTCTGAGCCTAACTCACCACTCATTGGCTGTATGACTTTTAGCAAATCATGTCTCCTCTCTGAGCAACAATTTCCTCTTTGTAAATGAGTGTCATGCCACCTACTCCACAACAGAAATTGGGAGAATTAAATGACATAATGAACATGTTCTATAAACTGTCGTGTGTTTTACAAAAGAAGGAGATGATATTGTTTCTGATTCCAAGGCCCTAGAAGTCCCATCCTTGCCCATGAGCTTTTTCTCCATGTCTTGTTTGGTTGAACGAGCTCAGGTCTACCTTCAGTAGACCATGACTTCTTTGCCTTGAGCTCTTGGCCAGTGTCTGGGTCCAGCCTCTTTAAGTGTTCATGTGGCAGCAATAGTCATTACAATTATAATTACAATAATAAATATTCACAGATTGGCCATAAATAATATATGGCCATATATTGATAATAATAAAAATTGCTGCCATTTGAATGTCTACTGATCCCCAGAACCTCTGTTTAGGTACTGGGGATTCAAAATAAGATAGCACTAATGGCTAGAGTTTTTTCATTGCTGTGCAAAGCACTTGACTTCTCATATGAGCTGGCTTTTATTCCCAAGGAGCTCACAGTTGGAGAGAGACCCAGAAACCAATACATTCGAATTATGGTGATAAGGGCTATGATAGAGGCAATGATATGAGAACACAGAGAAGATGTCCATATCAAGCCTGGAGGTTGGGGCCTTCCCAGAGGAGCTGACCCTCCACATGACACCTGAAGGAAGAATGGGAATTGGCAAGGGAGGCTATACTGGGGAGAGAGTAGGGGTGAGGCATGGGAAGAAGGAGCCACAGGTTCCCTGTGAGCCTGTTCTCTCTGTTTCCTGTTGACACCAGTGTCTCTGGATAGGAGGAAGGAATAGAGAGAGAAAAATGCAAAGGAGAAGGAGGCAAAAGGAAGAAAGGAAAAATAACTTTGTGTTGTAGGTCATAAATTAATGCTTAGCAAAATTTTCTTTCTTCTTCCTTGAGCAGCAAGGTTGCCATTCAAGCCTTCCCTTGTCTATCTCCCTACTAATTTCTTGCCTAAGATTCCATTCCACCCACCAGAACAAAGCAGCTTCACTCTAGCAATAAAAGGGTGCCTCTCTCAATTGCTCATTTTCTTGCAGGCAGCCAGCCATTAGCTTCATTTCATTTCTAGCCCTTGCAGAATGTGAATGTGGTTTCTGGTGTGGTGGCCATTGTCTTTCATTGGTGCACCTGTTCAACAAGTGGTGCTGAGTGTCTCCCACACTGGAAGGATGGGCTGGCTCTGCAGAGCCTGTGGAGGTCAGTGCAAGAGCCCCAGATGAGATTCCACTCTTATGAACAAAATTGGAGATAAAACTCTAGTAAAGGATATTTTACGTTTGTATTTGCAAGTCCATAGCCAAGAACTTTTCCCAAGGATCTTCCTACCTGCAGAAGTGACTATGATTCTTGGGTTTGTAGGCTTTTGTGTTTACAAAGCATTTAGCATTCAGCCTATAGCTTGGGATGGTAGGAGTTATGTATATGTTCTTCAGTGTTTATTATCTTGCTCTCAGTAAGTCTTTACCTTGTAGAGAGGATGGAGACAGCCTGACCTGCCTCCTTCCTACACCCCTATTTTCAGTACAAAGTACCTTTGTTCTCTTTCATCCTTCACTCTCACTCAGGGCCTCTCCCCTTCCCACCCTTAACCCTTGAGCTCCCTCCTTGCCCACCTCCTTCAAAATCTCACTTCTACACTCAGTCCTTCTCTTTCTGGTATCTTCGGTCACTCCCTGCCTGCCCCTTCCTACCCAGGCATTTACTTTCAGCTCTCCCTTCCTGCCTTTATCCTCTTCTGCTCTTGAAAGAACTCTCTCTGGAGACACTCATCCCATCCTTCCCACTCCTTTTGTCTCTTCAAGTTCAAACCCTGCCTCCCCTCTGCCCACCTCTGGCAGTACATTCTTCATGGCATCCCTTTTGAGGTAGGAGATATTTAACAGAAGGAAATGAGGGAGAGGGGTTGGGGTGGGCAGGAAAGGTTTGGGGCCAGGCGAGTGGTTTCACAGAGGCGCAACCCATGCAGTCAGCTTGTCAGCCTCATGTCTTCTGAGACAAGTGCCTCATCCATGGGAGCAAGTTTCTAAAGGTCCCCTCAGTACTGATTGAGTATCCTGAGACAGTGTAGCCTTGTGGTTAAGGATGTGGGAGCTGAAGTCAGGGAGACAGACCCGAACTCTGCCACTTCCTAACCTGAGGAACCTGGGGCAGGTTGTTTAACCTTTCTCTGCCTCAGTTTCTTTGTTTATAAAATGGAAACAATAGCGGCATCTTCTTTGTAAGTTTAGGAAAACAAAATAAAAAGATGTAGGTGATGTGCTTAGTGTATAACTATTGAATGAATGCTGACTGATATTATTGTTGTTGCACTAGAGGTGAGGCTTCTAAGGAAGTTGGCTGACCTTTTGATGCCTTTAGTTCTGGAAGCGTAGGCTGTATTGAACTGTCCAGGAAATGCCTTCAGGGATACTATTCTCAGCTCAGTTTGGGTACTGCTGTAGGCTACTTGTGAGATAACCTATAATTCCTGGACCCACTGTCAGCAATAGAGAGATTTATCATCCACTATGATATGCTCTCAAGCATAACTCTAAATTTAATTTCGGAGTTGTATTGACAAATACTTTTAAAAAAATCACACGTTGTCAAGGTCCTCAACATCTTCCCTGCCAACATCTTTCCAGCACTGCACAAAGACAGGCAGAAATTCATGGTTTCAGAATATTAGTGATGTCCCACTTTTGTTGCTTCAGACATAATAATTCCATTACCTCAGCAAGATTGACCTCCTTATTCATCCTAGAGCCAAGGACCTACCAGCTTCTAAACAGAAGAGAGCTGAGCACTGATGAAAGTGCATTATTATTGGCTTGAGTGAGTTCAAGGAGAATAGAGAGTCTAGAAATAGGTCCACACATATCTGGTTAACTGGTTTTTGACAAAGGTGCCAAAGCAATTCACTGGAGGAAAGAAGTGCTCTTCCACAAATAGAGCTGGAGCAACTGAAGAGCCATGGACAAAAATGGACATCAACCCTTATATAAAAATTAACTCAAAATGGATCATAAACCTCAGTGTAAAACTTAAAACTCCTAAAAGAAAACAGAAGGAAAAAAATCTTTGTAACCCTGGGATAGGCACAGTTTTCTTAGATGTGGCACCAAAAGCATGAGCCATAACATCAAAAAATTGGAAATTGGACTTCATCAAAATCAAAACCTTTGCTCTTCCAAGACACCATTAAGAAAATGACAAGACAACACACATGTATCAGACAAAGGACTGTATCCAGAGCATATAAAGAACAGCTTGATAAGAAGACAAACATGCCAGTAAGAAGATAGACAAAAGATTTATACAGACAATTCACAAGAGAAGAGATAAATAAATGGCCAATAAGCACACAAAAAAATGCTCAACATCATTAGTCATCAGGGAATTACAAATTAAAACAACCATAACATACCACTACATCCCCATTAAAATGTCTAAAATTAAAAAAATAAAATAAACGTGTGGAGCATCTAGAGCTCCCATACACTGACAGTGAGAGAGTAAAATGGTTCAACCACTTTGGCAAACGGTTCAGCGGTTCATTAAAAAGTTAAACATCCATTTACCATATGACCTAGCCATTCTGCCCCTAGATGTTTATCTGGGAGAAATGAAAATATATGCCTGCACAAATGTTTATTGCAGTTTTATTTCTAATGTCAAAAACTGGAAACAGCCCAAATGTATATCAACAGGTGAATGGATCAACAAATTGTGCTATATCCAGGCAATGCAATACTTCTCAGCAATAAAGAGGCATTATGGATCCATGCAACAACATGGATGAATCTCAGAATAATTAAGGTGGGTACCAGAAGCAAGACAAAAAGGAATATTTACTATGTCATTCCATTTATATAAAATTTTAGATGCAAACTGATCTATAGTGATAGAAAGCAGTTAGTGGTCACCTGAGGATGGGAGGAGAGGGAGGGAGGGATTATTAAAGAGTCACGAGGACGCTTTTGGGGGTGATGGAAATATTCTCTTGCTTTTGGTGATGATTTCACAGGTATAAAAATATGTCAACACTGAGCAAGCTGAACACTTTAAATATATGCAGTTCAAGTACATCTAGGGCCACAAATGATCTCACATTGCTAGGCCAGATAGGAATCCTGCTCGGATCCATACAGGACAAATATTTTAAGTTGTTATGGAGTGATGTTTTATTTTCCTGATTGTAACCCTGTATATTCAGTACCTGGGATGTTGACAGCACCGCTAAAATTATACTATAAATAGGCAATAATATAAAGATAAAATGTATGATAAAGAAAGGGTAAATAATAGGCTAAATATAACAGCTGTCATCAGAGGTACATAGAGGAGCTTTTGCTGAAATATGACTGATGTCATGCAGTTGCCAGAAACATCTAATGAAGAGCCTGCTGGTGGCTCAGGCTTTTGAGAGTATTAACCATTTTAAACCGGAAAGCATGGGTGGTCTATCCTCTGGGTCTCTTGCAGACAGTGTGGTTGGTTTGTCAGTTCAGGTGTTACCTAGGAAATGGCTGTATGAGAGTCTCTGATTGGTTCTCTTTTCCTCGCTGTGTTAGCCTTGTTTTTAATCAGAATACGATATGTTTGTGAGCAGTCTGCCATGTTGCTCTATTCTATCTATTATGCCTCTTTGCATTTTTCACCTCAAAAAGGTGCTTTTTAGCTTGAACCTCATTAGGCTTTCACAGGGTTCCTGAAGTAGTGCCGACAGTAGACCCACCGCCATTTTATAACAAGGAAACAAATCCTCAGATAAATAAAATAACTTCCTCCAGACTGCATAATATCAGTGCCAGAGACATACACGATGAATGGAACCAGGTCTCTTGACTAGTTGAGGGCTCTTTCTGTTCTGTGGATTACCTCCTGAAGTACCACAGAATTTGAGAGCTGAAAGTCAGCCTTTAAGAAAAGCTAATACAACTGACTCCATCTTCTGATTGAGAAAATACTGCCCAGAGACTCAGTCTCACAGAAGATTCTGAATAAACTCCAAGTCTAGGATTTCCACACCCTACTGAATGGGAGTGAAATGCCCCCGCCCCTGTGGCCTTGAAGGTTCCAACACAATATGCACTTTGAAAGCCTGCCTTAGGAGGCTGCTGGGTTAAGGTAACAAAAACAGAAAAGAGAAAGGAAGGGAGGGAGGGAAACGTGGTCCTTGTTCCTCTGCACCCCCCAACCTATGCCAACCTAGGGGGGCATCTGTGTATTTCAGGATACTGGTGTTTATCAAGGATGAGTGTTGCTGGATCAAGGCTGAGTACTTTGCTATTCAAATGCATCTGCTTGACTTTGGGAAATTGGTTTAATCTCTTGGTCCTTGTTTTTACATCTGGAATGTGAGAATTTAGCACTTCTAACTTGACACTTCTTTCTCTCTGAGAGGTTTTAAGAGCCCTTTCTTATCTTTGAAGAAAGAAAAAAATTTTTTTCATAAAGTGTTTAATATTTTAAGGTAAATATTTTTTCGTTCACTTCCCTAAGTATAATGTGGACAGTGCAATCTTCATAACATTTTTCTGTTTATTGTTTAGCTAATGGAGAGAATCATACTGAATGTCTTTTTATTTCCCAAGCTTTGACTAAGATATCCCTGTTTATACAGTGCACACAATACCTCCTAGCACAGCAAAGAAGTTGGGAATAAGTTCTTCCAGTGATAAGAGCTCCTCCTGTCAATTACTTGCGCTCCATCCTCCTATCACATGAGCAGTGCTGTTACTTTGGAATAGTCTGCCTATGACCAGAACATGAGCATTTGGTGACAAAGCCACATATGTTACTGAATTGTTACAGAAACATTTGATACTTCTCTGGGAAGTAGTTTTGTGGCACTGTGTAAAAATTCTTAATCCTTAAGTAATCCTAGTAAAGTGGGCTCTCTGGTCATTCCAGCCCTCATGGACTCAATACACGATGTTTACCCTAAAGAATTTTCCAAGGAGAGGCAAAACATGAAAACCAGGCTGACAGTGGGCACTTGTGAAGGTCAGCTGCTTAGGAGGGACCTCGGACTTGCTCCTTTATTTTCTGTATGGTGGCTGTTCCAAAGAGGGAGGGTGTATGCAGAGAGGGTTATAAGAGGACACAGCTGAGTTAAAGCTCTCACTGTTGAGAGCTGTGGTCTTCAACACTACCCCCTACTGCTAGTGAGAAGCAGCTTTGGTGAAAGTGTTGCCAGTAGGTTCTTCTGCTGTTCTTCTGTTTTACCTAACCCTATCCGCCTTCATTTGGAATTACCCAAAAACCCCAGCCCCAATATAGGTGCCCATTCTCTGTGTTCCCATGGCACCTCATGCTGGTTGCTGTGGTAGGTCTGAGCACTCTGCAGTGTAATTTTCTGTCTACTTGTCTCCCCAGGTAGACTGTAAACTCTTTAAGGACTTAGCCTTGCCGTCCTCCCAGCCCCTAATAGGGCCTGGCATGTAGGAGGAACTCAATAAATGTATGTTGAATGAATTAATTCATGCATGCAGGAGGCCATTGGCTGTACCAGGCAACAGGCTAGAACCACACTTACCGAAAGGAGCTTATCCTTCAAGGAGCCCCAAATAGAGGCAGCCTGAGACGTTGCTGTGGACATTTTTATACCCCTGTGGGAGAAATATAGCTAGCCAAAAGGGCTTGTTCCAGACCGCTCTCCCCCATTCATAGCCTTGAGTTCTTTTCTCTTTTGTGCTGTGATGCTAGTGATATATGTGCAGAGGAAATATGCAGATGAGGCAGCCTATATATATATGGCTCCTTTACCATCACCCTCAAATTTTGTATGATCTATATTTATATGCATAGCAAATATAACATTGTTGTGAGTTATTACATGAATGGATATTGTACATATCACACTGCAATTTTTTAAATCAACATGTTTTTAAAATCTAGAATATTGATGATGTTAATTGCCCATCATATAAATTCATGAGCTGTAGCCACTCTTCTGTTGATGGGCATTTGGGTAGTTTCCAGTTTTTTGCTATTACAAAGCTGTTAGAATGAACATTGTTGTACTGTAGTGGTAATGAGTAATGTGTGCAGATGGCGTTTCTCTAGGGTAGATATCCAGGAGAGAAATTTTTGGATAGTAGAAGGTGCACATGTTTTAATAGATGCTGCCAAGTTGCCCTTCAGTGTGGCTGCACCAGTTTACGTTCTCAGAATGTTACCATCCTTGATATCTTCACAGTTTTTCAGTCTAATGGGTGAAAAATGGTATTTTATTTTATTTTGTTTTCCCTTGATTATCAGTGAAGTTGATTATACTTTTTTATATTTATTGTCTGTCTGTGTTTCCGCTTTTATAAACTGCTTCTTTATGTATCCTTTGCCCATTTTTCTGTTGTCTTTTTCTTACTGGTTTTTAGGAGTTATTTATTTATTCTGAGTACCAATCTTATATACAAGTTGCAAATAATTTTTCCTAATATCTAGTTTTTCTTTTTAATATTGTATATCTTTTCCTATTAGAAGTACCCCCCCCTTCCATTTTGGTGTAATCAAGTTTATCAATCTTTTCCTTTATGAGGTTGTGGTAGTTTTATTTCATTGGAGGAGGTAGGGGGTTAAGAAAGCCTGACTGCCTTGATGCCATAAATATATATGCCTATATCTTCTTATTTTCTTTTAATATATGTAAAAAAAAAACCTTTAAAATTGGATCTTTAATTCACCTAGAATTTATTTTTGTGTTTGGTATGAGCTAGGGATCCAATATTGTTGATCTTTGTTTCTCAGATGAACATACGACTTTCCTGATACCATTTCAAAGGCCACCTCCATCGTATGTCAAATTCCATAGGTGCATGGCCATCTCGGGACTTGCCATTCCATTCTGTGGATCTGTTGGTTCTTCAGTTCTAATGTCATACTTTTTAAATTTCTGTAATTACAATATGTCTTAATGTTTGGTCACCCTCTTTTCTAGATTCTTCAAAGTGGTTTTGACTAATGCTGTTTTTGTAGTACAGTCATGTGCCATATAATGACATTTTGGTCAACGACTGACCACATATACAACAGTGGTCCCGTAAGACTATAATAGAGCTGAAAAATTCCTATAGCCTAGTGACATCGTAGCCCTTGTAATGTCATAGTGCAATGCATTACTCATGTGTTTGTGGTGATGCTGGTGTAAACAAACTTACTTCTCTGCCAGTTGTATAAAAGTATAGCTCATACAATTATGTACAGTACATAATACTTGATAATGATAATAAATGACTATGTTACTGCTGGTTTATGTATTTACTATACTATAGTTTTCATCATTATTTTAGAGTGTATTCTTTCTACTTATTAAAAAAAGTTCACTGTAAGACAGTATGCCATGTTACACCAGCAGCAGTTCCATACATCTTGTGTTTATTGCGTTTCTTGATTACGTCATTTTCTCTTCTGCTTGATTTAATCTCACAGTGTTGTGTTCATCATGGCCCCTAAACATACAAAATCCGCTGCTAATGTTGCCAGTCAGAGGCCACATTGAGTGATTGGCCTGGACTCAAAATTAAAAATGATTAAGGACTATGAAGCTGGAAAATCAGTGATGGTTATGGCTTGCCAGTCAAGCGTGTCCCATTTCACCATAGCTATGATCTTGAAGAACAAGAACAAAATGATGGAAGCTGTTGAAGAATCTGTTTCATTGAAGGCAACAAGACTAAAAAACATTTGATAAGGGCCTATATCAGACATGGAGAAACTTCTAATGACCTGGATTGAAGACCAGACACAGAAGTGTAACTCTCTCAGTATTATTGCGATCATGGCCAAAGCACAAAGTTTGTTCGCAATGTTGAAAGAAAAAGCTGGACCTGGCTGTGTTACTACTAGCTCTGGGTGCTTTAAACAATTCAAGAATCATTATTCATTACATAATGTGAACGTGAGTGGTGAGCCTGCAAGTGCTGATGTGAAGGCAGCTGAAGAATTTTTGGAAAGTCTAGGTAAGCTGATTGTGGAGGAAAATTACTTGCCAGAGGAAATATTCAACATGGATGAGACCTCCCTATTCTGGAAATGGGTGCCTGAAAGGAGTTTCATCTGTAAGGAGACCAAGTCAATGCCAGGTTTCAAGGCTTTAAGGACAGGATAACTGTCTTGCTTGGGGGCAGTGTTGCAGGCTACAAATTGAAACCCTCTGTGATCAGACACAGTGAGAACCCCAGGGCTTCAAGCACATCAATAAGCACACATTGCTAGTCTATTACAGGAGGAATAAGAAGTCATGGATGACCAGCGCCTCTTCCAAGATGCCCTCCTGAATTGCTGTGCCTGTGAAATGGAGAAGCACTGTTTGGAGAATAACATACCTTTCAAGATTTTGCTTATGTTGATAATGCTCCTGGACTTGCTCTTTTTATTGGTGACCTTCATCCCAATATCAAAGTGGTGTTTCTCCCTCCAAACACCACCTCTTTGGTCCAACTAATGGATCAATGAGTTATAGCAGCTTTTAAGGCCTGCTACCTGAGGAAGACCTTTGCCCAGGCTATTGGTGCAACTGAGGAAGACACTGAGAAGACACTGATGCAATTGTGGAAGGATTACAACATCTGTGACTGCATCAAGAACCTTTCTTGGGCTTGTGGTGATGTCACCAAGGAGTGTATGAATGGCCTCTGGAAGAAGACACTCAAGAGGTTCATCCGTGACTTTAGAGGATTTGCCAAGGATGAGAAGGTTGCAAAAATAACGAAGCTGTGGTTGAGATGGCAAACAACTTTAACCTGGGTGTGGATGAGGATGACATTGAGGAGCTCCTAGAGGTGCTTCCTGAGGAGCTGACTAATGAGGAGTTGTGGGAACTGGAACAGGAACACAGAGCTGAAGAAAGGCAAGAGAAAAGGAAACTGCAGGAGAAGAAAAAGAAGAAGAACCCCCAGGAAAATTCACAGTGAAGGGTTTAGCAGAAGCTTTTGCAGACCCCAACAAGCTCCTTAAAAAGTCTGAAAACATGGACTCCCAACACTGAAAGGCTTTCATTAACAGAGAGGAATGTTCATGGTGCATTATCTGCTTACAAGCAAATCTATGATGAAAAAAAGAAACAAACCAAGATGGACATATTTCTGAAAAGAGTGACACTTCCTTAAGAAGAGCCTCAGGCGGGTCCTTGAGGAGGTATTCCAGTAGAAGGCCTCGTTATCACAGGGGATGACAGCTCCATGCGTGCTATTGCTCCTGAAGACCTTCCAGTGGGACAAGATACGGAGGTGGCAGACAGTGACACTGATGATGCTGACCCTGCGTAGGCCTAGGCTAATGTGTGTGTTTGTGTCTTAGTTTTTAACAAGAAAGTTTAAATAGAAAAAAAAATTAAAACTTTTAAAAATAGAAAAAAAATTGAATAAGGATGTAAAGAAAGAAAATATTTCTGTACGACTGTACAATGTGTTTGTGTTTTAAGCTGTTATTACAAAAAAGTCAAAAAGTTAAAAATTAAAAATTTATAAAGTAAAAAAGGTGCAGTAAGCTAAGGTTAATTTATTATTGAAGAAAGAAAAATTGTTTTTTATAAATTTAGTGTAGCCTAAGTGTGCAGTGTTTATAAAGCCTACAGCAGTGACAGTGATGTCCTAGGCCTCCACATTCACTTGCCACTCACTCACCTAAAGCAACTTCCAGGCCTGCTAGCTCCATTCATGGTCAGTTCCCTATCCAGCCATTTTTTCCCACCATTTTTTATCTCTTATGTCATATTTTTGCTGTACCTTTTCAATATTTAGATATGTTTAGATACACACATACTTACCATTGTGTTACAATTGCCTACAGTATTCAGCACAGTAACATGCTGTACAGGTTTTGTAGCCTAGGAGCAATAGGCTATACCATATGGCCTAGGTGTGTAGTAGGCTATACCATCTAGGTTTGTGTAAGTACACTCCATGATGTTTCCGTAACGACGAAACCCCCTAATGATGCATTTCTCAGAACGTCTCCCCATCGTTAAGCAACACATGACTGTACTCCTTGCGAATTTCAAAATCAGTTTGCCAAGTTTAATGAAAACTTCTGTTGGAGTATTGAGTGAGGTTGCATTAAATTTATTAATTTTGAGAGAATTGCTCCTTTTAACGATTGAATCCTCCCTTCCATTTCATCTTTGTCCATTCACATTTTCCTTTATGTCCTGTAGTGAAATTTTGTAATCTTCTCCATGAGGACCTTATACACTTTTATTAGGGTTATTCATTTATATTTTATGAGTTTTTGTTGCTATTTTAAGGTTTTTTATTTCTTTCATTTTCTAAATTATTACTGCATAAGAAAGATAATGATATTTGGATACTGATCTTGTTAGCCTGTAACCTTGCTGACTTTTTTAAAATCAGTTTTATCAGTTGATTGTTTTGGATATATTATATAAGGACAGTTTGTCTCTCCTTTCCAATTTTAATATTTCTTTTTTCCTTGTCTTATTTATTAGGCAAGATCTTCAAAACAATGTGGAATGGTTTGCTGCTGATTTTGGAATCACTATGTGATTTCTTGATTGCTAAGAGTTTTTTGTTTTCAATCACAAATAGGTGTTGAATTTTGAGTACTTTTTCTGTATATATTAAGATGTTTCTTTTCCTTGAATATGTATACATTTTGAATTAGTCAATATTCTAATATTGAGGCATCCTTGCATTCTTGAAATAAACCCAATTTGGCCAGAAAGTATTATTCTTTTAATCCATTGCTGGTTTCCACTTACTATTTTGTTTAGGATTTGCATCTGTGCTCATAAATGACATTGGGCTTTAGACCTTGTGTACCACATGTAATGAGTTCCATAGCTTTTCTTTTCTTCTTTTTCTGTGCTCTGGAATACTGGTTATAATGTAGCAATTACTTGTTCCTTGAAGTTTTAGTGGAAATTATCTGCAAAATTGAGCCTGTTGCCTTTTGGAGAGGCAGCAGAGTACATTCTCCTTTAAGATAATGGACACTGGAGGCAGAATTGGCTGTGGGACCTTGGACAAGTTACTTCACTGCTTTGGCTCCAGTTTTCTCGTCTGTAAAATAAGCACAGCATTAGTACCTCCCTCCTGGAGCTGTAAGGATTGGCCCAGTTAATGCGTGTAAAAAGCATTTGAGAAAGTGTCCAGCACTTAGTGCTACAGTAGGTGTTTGCTGCTTCTGTTATTATCATCATCGTTATTATTGAGTTCTTTTCTTGCCATCTCAAATATTTGTATAGTTTATGTTTTTGGAACAATTTTCAAAGTTTGTTTTTCTAGAAAATTGACCATTTTATCTAGGCTTTCAAATTTATTGCATTAAAGTTGCTCACTTTACTCTCATATGATTTTTAAAAATCTCAAATTCATCTGTCCTCATGTGCCCTGTTCTATTACTAATGTTTGTTTGTGCTCTTGCTTGTTGTCTCTTAAGCTAGCTTGGCAAAAGTTTGTTTTACTCATCTTTTTCAAAAACCTGCATTTGGTTTTGCAGATCAAGTCTGTTGATTTGCTTTCTAGGCCATTAGGCTCTCATCTTTAGTACTTCCTCCTATCTTGTCCACACTCAGTTTTGGGGTCAGGTAAATGAGTTTTATGTTTATTTTCCCTTTTAGTTTTTGCTGTTGGTGGTTTTTTTTTTTTTTTCCTGTTTTGTTTTCAAACTCCACGAGAGACAAAGTAGTCATTTATACAAGGAGCTGGCAAAGTTAATTTGCACAGAAGTGTGTTCTGCATGGCGCTTTTCCACGGTGTATCCCTTAAGAGTTAGGCGGCTTTCAGATTCTGGCCTGACCTACACTCTGCCACGGAAGGACCTCTGATGGACCCCTGATATTTGTAAGTGTGAGAAACAATTCAGATTCTTCAGTGACTGAACCGCCGTGAGTGCTTCTAGGGTAACCATCTCACAGAGCGGGCCAGGAGTGTGCCTTTGTTACCCAAGTTGACATCAGGTGGATGTGTCGACTTGGCTAGGCTGTAGTCTCCTGTCAGTCAGTCTACATTAATCTAGGTGTTACTGTGAAGAAATTTTGTAGACCTGATTAACATCTATAATCAGTTGACTTTCAGTAAAGGAGATTATCCTTGATAATCTGGGTGGGCTTGGTCCAGTCAGTTGAGAGGCCTTAAGAGTGAGGCCTCCCTGAGAAAGAAGATATTCTGCCTATGGACACTGGCTTCAGCTGGTGCCTGAGTTCCAGCCTGCCTTTCTGACAGTTGGCCTGATGGGTTTTGGTCTTGCCTAGCCAGCCACCACAGTCACGTAAGCCAATTCCTTGTAATAAATCTCTTAATATTTATCTTCTATTAGTTCTTTCTCTGGTAGAACCCTGACTAATACACTCAGAAACTACTGCCCCAAAATATTTTCTTTATATTGAGTTTTTATTTTTTTTTAAGTTGTATATGTATGTAATTTAAATAGCCAATTATTCTGCAAGCCTCATTATAAAAAGTAACCCCCACCCTAGAGGCAACCATTATAACTCCTTTCAAGCTCCACATCTTTAAGTAACATGTGTATGTTGCTACTTCTTGCTTTTTCAGTTACAGATATGATTTCTTTATATCTCACTCTGGTTGGCCCTTTCACCATCCCTCCCAGTACATTTACACTGTTATTCTGCTTAGATCAATATTCACATTGTTATTTTTATGATGGTAAATGTTATTCATAGCTGAGCCCTATAGTCTTATATGATCCTTTCTTGTATTACATTGTGTGTTCCCTGATACTAATAAATGAATATATAATATAAATCACACACACACGTATGTATGTGCACACTTTAGGTCAGCTCCATAGTTGTCATCTTGGGATCCCATTCATTGTAATCCTTCATTTTACTTTTCTCTTAGGTTGTATCTTATTGGATCCCATGTTGTAGTCTTTCATGGTGTACTCCGTTGTTTTAGAGGAGCACATCCTCCAGTAGCTTCCTAAGAACAGATATAGGGAAGGTAAATTTTTTTGAGACTTTGAATATCTGAAAATATTGGTGTTCTAGCCTCATAATTTATTTGGTAGTTTGCCTGGGTAGAAATGAGTTTGCTCTTAGAATTTTCAAGGCATTAATCCACTGTTTTTTAATTTCTAGTGTTGCTTTTAAGAAGTTTAATGCAATTCTAATGACCAATCTTTTGTGTTTTTTTTTTTTTTTTTAGCCCTGTTTTTCCTCTCTGGAAGCTTTTAAGATCTTCTGTTTGTCCTCAGTGTTCTGAAAGTTTTCAGTTATTAGCCTTGGTGAGGATTTTTTTTTCCTCCATACATTGTGCTAGGCACTCAGACCCTTGTATTCTGGAATTCATGTCCTTCAGTTCTGGGAGTTTTTCTTAAATTATTTTGTTAATGATTTTTTTTTGCTATTAATTTCCCTGTTCTATATTTTTAGGCTTTCTATTATTAAACTGTTGGACTTCCTGGACAAGTCTTCTAATTTTCTCTCCTATATTTTATTTTTTGTGTTTTTGTTCTACTTCCTGAGAGATTTCCTCCACCTTATTTCTTGATGTTTTTGTTAAGTTATTAATTTCTGTTAAGTTTTTAAATTCTAAGAACTTTCTTTTTGCTTTATATGTTCTTTTATAGCATCCTTTTCTTGTGTGACAGGTACGATATCTGCGGTGATGTTAACAATAATTTTAAAAGTTTTCTTCTCTCTGCATACTGTCACTAAGTCACATTTTTCTATTTGTTTGGTCTCTGTCTTTCATATTAGATGGCTTCCCAAAAGTCTGGTAATTACTGGCTGTCTGATTATATTTAAGAATTATGTGTGGGTAAGGCTTGTCAAATGTGGTCTTAATTCTAGGGCAAGGGTTTTTAACCTGGTGTTTGTGTCCATGGATGGAAGTTAGCAGATCCATTAACTTGAATCAGAAAGAAATTTTGTCTTTATTTTCCTTTAACCTCTATCTGAAATTTAGTATTTTCTTGCATTGTAAAATTAGGCAATGAACCACAGTTGTAATATTAGAGTACTTGTGACTTTGTCATCAATAAAAATCAGACATATTTATCTAAGATTGGTTTTGGCAGATATCTCAAAATATTTTTGGTGGTTATCAGAACTTAAAATTACTGAATTAGATCTGCTATTAGAATTTGCTACTTAATACATTAATTTAGAAGCCCTTATATTACTAAAGCACAATTTTTTGTATCTTCTTAAGTGTATGCTAATATAATTGGTTTCCTTTATAAGTCTATATATTTTATTTAATGCATGTAAAGTCATGTTCCGTGTTCTCCTGGGCTAGTCACATTCGTAGGGCAGCAGGTTAACTCCTTTAAGCCCCACTTTTCAACACAGTAGCCCCTGCCTTCCGCTGAGCCTGGTGTACCCAGTGCAGAGACCCTTTATTTTGTTCTCTGCAGTGGATACGCTTTCTCCCCTGCTGCTATGGAGCAGCAGTCAACACACTCTGGGCAGTGGGGAGGGGTTCTGGGCCTCTCGCGGACGTTGTCAATGAATCCTCCTGCTTTTAGTCTCACCTCTTTCACCCCTATTCCAGGAGTGCCTAGTGGCATCACTTCTGAGCCTTTGGGGGTTCTGACATCTTGTTTCTTGACCTCCCCCTCTGCCCCAGGATTCCACCATTCCCTGTCCCTTTAAGGCGGCTCCACTCTTCTATCTACTTTTCCAGCTCTCACAATTGTGTGGCTGTTGTCCTTCTCTTGTTTTTTTTGTCCTGTGGGTTCATTCCTTAAAAAAAAAAAATTTTAAGCTGCCATTTAGTGGCCTTACAAAAGCAGAATGTGTGTTCATTTCACCATCTGAAATTGGAAAACTTTCTGATTTTTAAGGCATTTTCAAATATGTGATGCAATGTTCTTAGCATTGTGAATTATTTGTTCTTTTCCTTTTATTTGGCCAAAATCGAAATTCAGGGCCATCAGGCAACATTAGAGGCAGACTGTCCTACATTTTTTTTAGGTATGAAGGGCAGCAGATTTTAGGTGGACAGATAGGGGTTTGAATAGCTTCAACATCACTGACCAGCTGTGTGACCTGACTCTAAGGGGATTCCTTAACCTCTCTGTTTGGGGTCATCATTTCTACCTAGCAGGCATCTTCTGATGGTTATGTTTAAAATAAAATTAAATTGTTTTTAATCCCTTGGAAAAGAGCCTCATCTCTAATGAGCATTAATGATAGCATCTGCTTGTATTATTATGACTGTTATTTAAGGAACTCTCTAGTTTGATACTCGAGTGTTGGTGTGATATTCATGCGTGTGGTATTCACACCAACAAAGGGAACAAAGGCAGGTAGCCAGAAGATCTTATTTCCTTTGCAGAGCGGAGCTATTCAAGGGCAGCAGTGCCTCTGTGTCATGAGGGTCTAGCTATGGGGATGTTATACTTGGTCTTGGTTTGAGGGAACCCCAGAGGTGTCACTTCCTTTAAATGCCTCGTGGTCGCTGGGGGAGGAAGGAGTGTGAGCCCAGCAGGACGGCTCATCTCAGATTCCATGGCATTGTTCAGGGATTAGAGTGTTTGGCCCCTAAAGAGCCTTTCCTAGCTTGCATCAGAAAACAGCAATCGGACTCATTTAATGGAAGCCAGGCTGCGTCTTGGAGTGGCAGCCAGGCCCTTCAGAGTGCCCTTCTTGTCCCCGAGGCAGTCGTAGTGCCTCCGCTGATGCTGCCTGCCCTCCTCTGTGGCATCTCGTGAGCCCACCAACCCCAGCTTCAGGGTGTCCCGTGGAGGTGGGCATCGTCCCTTCACAAGACTGCGGAGCCTCAACAGTCAAGTCAGTCAGCCCAGCCAGGAATCACTCCCCAGTCTGTCTGTAAGTCCCACCAGTGACCCCGATGTCCAGCGGCTGCAGAACCTCCCGGCTACTTATCTGATTATCTAAACACCAACTCTTGACCCTCCCTACATCAAAATGGTCTGATGCTAATTTAAAAATTGTGAAGACATTTCATGTGAATCCATGGTAATTTGTCAATATAATTTAATAACCAAGGGAAATTGAGGGCTTGTGCTCCGCGTAATTTCCTCCACACCTGCCATCTTTTCTCATCTGCTGGAGGGGTGACAAAAAGACTTGAGGATGAGAATGACTTTTAATTTCACTTGGGGCCGTAAATCAATATACATTTATTATTTAGCCAGCACTAGCATTTCCCTGGGTAATTCTATAACACATGTAGTGTCAGAATGGTTTGAAATTGTCCTTATTAGGAAAGCAAAGGATGCCTTTTTTGCAGGCATAAGCAAGCGAGCCTTCATATCTCCCACGTGCTGCCACATATCTTATGAAGAGGGAAAGTGTTGGTCTTTGGGGCAATGGGCGGGTTGGGTTTTCAGACCTGGCCTCTGGCTGGTGTTAGTGCCACAGTGCACTGTGACCTGGAATTACAGCTACTGATATCACCTATGATAAGGAATAAGCTTAAAGTAGGAGGTGAGAAGTGGTACTTCAGGGAAGAAAAATCATTTCTATAAAAGGTTTTCCTGTGAACAACACCATGAATAAAAACGCTTTGAGGAGAGGCGATATGGAAAAATGGGGGTGGTGGCAGGGGGGACGGAGAAACTCAGTGTCACAACGTTAGACATTGCTGCTGGCTGATGACCAGCCAGAAACAAGGATCATCCATTTTATCTGATGATGTGGGTCAGTCAGAAGATGAATTTGATTTATGGGTGTTAATTCATACCCCCACCTCTATTTTGGTGTACAAGGTATTGGTGGGAGTGATGGGGGGTGTCTTAGTCCGTTCTGGCTGCTGTAACAAAATATTGTAGACTGGGAGTCTTAACGAACAAACATTTATTTCTCACAGTTCTGGAAGCTGGGAAGTCTGAGACTGAAGTGCCAGCAGATTAGGTATCTGGTGAGAGCTCTTTTCCTGGTTTACAGATGGCCCCCTTCTTTCTGTGTCCTCACATGGCAGAGAGAGAGAGAGAGAGAGAGAGAGAGATATTTTCTCTTGTGCCAGTTCTATTTTCTCTTGTGCCAGTTCTTATAAGGGCACTAATCCCATCATGAGGGCCCCCCCTCTCATGACCTAATTACCTCCCACAGGCCCCACCTCTAAACACCATCACATTGGGAATTAGGCTTCAACATATGAATTTTAGGGGAACACAAACATGTGGTCCATAGCAGGGAGAATGGGTGGGGTTCAGTTTTAGTCCAGCAAGTTGAAGGGGTTGGAAAGTTGCATTGGGACATCTGACAGCCAGGATCTTGGTCAATGATTGGACCAGCCTTCTTAAAGGCTGTTGGTAGACACTGATGGGAGAGGTTGTTCTGGTAGCTTCTTCACCTGAGCTCATGTCACCCTGATATTTTGACCTGAAGGTACAGCTCTCAGGATGGCAGATGGTCCCCTATGTAAGGGGAGAAGATTAGACCCCATCAGCTTCCTGCCTATTTCTTTGCTTGTTCCTTGCATCAACAACTGCCCTTCTCCATTGGGAACCTAAATAAAAAGACTGGTGTCAACAGGAGGCATGGAGATTGAATTATTAAAAACCTTTCATGGGGGAGCCGGTCCGGTGGTGTAGCGGTTAAGTGTGTGCACTCTGCTTTGGTGGCCCAGGGTTTGCAGGTTCGGATCCCGGGTGCGCACAGACACACCGCTTGTCAAGCCATGCTGTTGCGGTGTCCCATATAAAGTAGAGGAAGTTGGGCACAGATGTTAGCCCAGGGCTGATCTTCCTCAGCAAAGAGAGGAGGATTGGCGTCGGATGTTAGCTCAGGGCTAATCTTCCTCACGAAACAAACAAACGAAAAAACCTTTCATGGGGAGGGCTATGAAACTAATCACCAGGCTAAGACTCAGCAACAATACAGAACACACTATTGCTACCTGCAACAACACGGATGAGTCTTAAAACATTATGTTGACAAAAGAAGCCAGACCAAACAATACGTATTTTATGATTCCATTTATATAAAATTCGGGAATAGATGGAATTAATCTCTGGTGACTGAAGTCACAAAGTGGTTGCAGGGAGTGGAGAAAGGGATATGAAGGAACTTTCTAGGGTAGAGGGAATGTTCTCTGTTTAGAATTTATCAAATCTACTCTAAAATCTGTACATTTTATCATATATTAATTATATCTCAATAAAAATTATATAATTAAAATAAAAAACCTAATCCCTCGGTGCCTTTTGGGGCAGGGGGTTGGTCAATGGCGATGAATTTTAGCTCTGTGGTTGCTGAACTCAAGGTGTGATCTCCTTGCCTGACCACTTCTTTCTGACCATTTGCAGGTCGTAATCTCTGTCTGCTCCCGTCCTGCACTTGTCCAGACCACTTTCTAGCCACGTACTGCTTTATCCCAGTTCAGAGGGAATAACCAACTTCTTTCTAAATCAGCACTATCCAGGAAAACTTTCTGTGAGGGTGGAAATGTTCTAGATCTGCACTCTCCAATATGACAACCAGTAGCCATATGTGGCTATTGAGCACTCGAAATGTGGCTAGTCAAATGAGAAACTGAGCCTTCAGTTTTATTAATTTTAAATTTAAATAGCCACAAATGTGTTTGGATGTAAAAAGTGCCATTAAAAAAGAAAAGGATCAGGGGACGGGGAGGGATTATAGTCAGGGACCACCTCAGTGAGAAGGTGATATCTGAGCAGAGATATGACAGAGGTGAGGGTGTGAGAGGGAATAGCATGAGCAAAGGTCCTGAGGTAGGAGCATGCTCATCATGTTGGAGGACTAGGGAGGAGGCAAGAGTGGCTGGAGCAGAGTGAGAGAAGAGAGGGGTAAATGTGAGGGCAGAGGGGGTCAGCTTCATTGAGTTGGTTTGGTTGGGTTTTGCTTTGCCGAGAGGAGCTGGAAAAGATCATTACCTTATCAGTACATCAGGTCATGAGGACTCGCATCTGCCAGGTCACCAGACTGTGTGTGCGCCAGTGCAAGGGCAGTGCAGGAGCCCTGCATCCTCCTGGAGAAAAGCTGACCAAGGCTCAGATCTAGCTGACCAAGTTGTCCCGAGCTAGTGTACAATAACTACTTTCACACGTCAACACAAAGATGCTCCTCCAGCTCAGGTTTTATCAGCTCTCCCCTAATTGTCTTTGAATCCCAAAATTAGCCCTGTGGCTTTCAGCACATTCCAGCCTGGGCTTAGAGAATGAGAAGGGGTTGGTAGTGTCAGGCTGTCAAGGGAGAGGTGGAGGGCAGTTGGGAACCCTGAGCCCTGCCACTGTCTCTCTGCTGTCTTGGGGGAGCCACCTCCTCCTTTTTCCGAGCCCCAGTTTCCCCACCTGCAGCATGGATGAGATGATCTCTAAGCCTTTTTCCAGTCCTAATGCTCTATGATTCTAAGACCACCTCGTGTTTATACGGAAGGTATGCTCTTCCTTGTCTGGTGGTGGACCAGACTTGAGGCGCTGGTGGTGGTGGTGCTGGGGAACCTGGGGCTGAGGGGGTGGGAGTTGTCTCTGTGACTTGATCTCTTGGGTAAGATGGGAGTAGTCTTGGCTTAGACCAAAGAGTTTGGGGTGGACAGCTTTTCGTACTCTAGGGGTCTCTCAGGTTCTTGGAATTCCTCTATAAGTGATTTGTTCCACTGAGTTAAGGTGTTGCTTTTCATGTTTTGGGACCAATGAAGTTGGAAAATCACAGAGTTAAGGCATTACTAGCTCTTGGAAAAGAAACTCCACTCAGATGGACTGACCATTGGCCTTTGTCACATGCAGTCTGGAAGGTGGAGGCCGTGATGAGAGCAGGCTGAGGTGGCTTCTCCTACGCTGTCTGAAGTTTGGGTTGGGGGCCACGGGCTATTGCCCAGAAGGGCAGGAGGAGCTCAGCAGCCCTGGTGGTGGGCGTGCGGAGGGCTGTGGCAGTCGAGCCTCCATGGCCCGCAGCCTTGGCTGGCAGGGAGCAGAGAGGTGTGTTCAGACCCAGCTTGTGTCTGGTATTTTGGAGCATGAGTGCGGCTGTGAGGGTCTGTCAACCTAGGACCCTTCTGGCTTTCACAGAATTTCAGCCTTGCCCTTCCCGATGTCCTGCTTGCCTCCCCAGTCCAGGAAAACAGCTGCTGCTCAAGAACGCTGTCTGTCTCTGGGGTGATGCTTCTTCCCACGCCAGGTTACATTCCCGCATCCCATTTGATCATTAGAAAACCAATCGGCTTAGCCCTCTCCTCTCCCCGCCCCACCTCCCCAGGAGTGCTTTTACTGAATTAGGTTTTTAACTCTATGCTCCTGACTTTCACTGAGGGTCAAGATGACAAATGGCTATATGGATAAACATTTCTGCATCTTCCATAAAACGGCTTGTAAGACTTTTTTGATTATGATTTTGACGTCTCTCTGTGCAGTGTCACAGTTCATATCACAAACATTTATTATTTGCAATGCAGATCAATACTGAGGTGGATGAGAAAGGATCCCTCTGCTCAGTGAGCTTATAAGAGAGGGAGACGATGAAGAAAACGCATGCAAGCACGTGTCACAGGACCCGTGAGAATACGGTCCAGTGGGGGCATGGCGTGGATGTGTCACTTCTTAGAGCATGAGTTGTCAGGAAATGTTTAATAGAGGAGGAAACACTTGAGATAAGTCTATAAAAAGGAGTGTTTACCCACCCAGACAGTGAAAATACATCAGCAGGAAATTCATGAGACTTGAAGTCAGCCCATCTGTGTCCATGTTCCCCCACTGACCTCGCTAAGCCTCTGATTTAATGTTTCTTATGACTGTGCTTTGATTTCTGTCCTCTCCCTCACCTTATGATAGTGGACATTATGTACATTATGATCATATGCATAATCTGAATTATGTAAATATTAGTAATTGTCACCTAAGGATCCCTGAGATAAACTGCTTTTTTAAAAAAATTAGTTTTATTGAGATGTAAGGTACATACAGTAAAATTCACCTGTACAATTTAATGGGTTTTGTTAGAGGTATATAGTCACAGAACTACCACCACAATGAAGATATAGAATATTTCTGTCACTCCAAAAAGTTCCATCATGCACTTTGCAATCATTAATTACCTCCTCTCCCCAGCCACTGATCTGCTATCTGTCAGCATAGTTTTCCTTTTCTAGAATGTAATATAAATGAAATCATAATTTAGTTTCTTGTGTCTGCTTTCTTTCATTTAGTATAATGCATTTGAAATGCAGCCATGTTCTTGCTAAATATACCAGGAGTTCATTCTTTTTCATTGCTGAGTAGTATTCCACTGTATGGATATATCACAGTTCATTTATCCATTCACAGTTGTTGGGCAGTTAGGTTGTTTCCAGTTTTTTGACACTATGAAAATAGCTAAGAACATTGGTGTGCAGGTTTTTTGTGTGGACATATGCTTTTGTTTCTCTTGGGAAAATACCAACAAGTAGAATTTCTGGGTCCTATGGTAAGTCTGTATTTAACTTTATAAGGAATGGTCAATCTATTTTACAAAGTGGCTGTACCATTTTATATTCCTACCAGCAGTATATGAGAGTTCTAGTTGTTCCACATCCTCACTGCAATTAGTATTCGCTCTCTTTTGTTTTGATTTTTGGTGAGGAAGATTGGCCCCTGATCTAATAGCCATGCCCATCTTCCTCTATTTTGTATGTGGGATGCCGCCACAGAATGGCTTGATGAGTGGTGCATAGGTCTGGGCCAGGGATCCGAACCCACGAACCCCGGGCCACCAAAGTGGAGCATGCAAATTTAACCACTATGCCACCTGGCCAGCCTTGTATTATCTCTTTCAAATTTTACTGATTCTAATGGGTATGTAGTAGTATCTCATGGTGGTTTTGATTTACATTTCGCTGCTGACTAGTGATGTTGGCAATCTCCATTTGCTTATCTGCTAGTCATAATTCTTCTTTGGTGAAGTGTTTGTTCAGATCTTTTGCACATTTTTTTAAATTGAGTCATCTGTTTTCTTCTTATTGAGTTCTAGAAATTCTTAATATATTCTGGATACAAGTCGTTTAACAAATATGTTTGCAAATATTTTTTCCCAGACTGTGGCTTTCCTTCATTTATTTAATAGTGTCTTTCGAGGAGCAAAAGTTTTTAATAATACTTTTGGTTAGGTAAAAAATGATATCTCAGCATAGTTTTGGTTTGTGTTTCTTTTATGAGTGAGTTTAAACATCTTTCATGTGTTTAAAATGCATTTTAATTTTCTAATTGTCTTTTGCCCATGTCCTGTGCCCATTTTCTGTTAGTTTTTTTGTCTTTTCTTATAGATATCTGGGAGCTCTTTATATATTAGGGAGATTAGCCCTTTGTGATAATATTTTTCCAGTTTGTATATAACCTATCCCAGGCATATGTTTTAATTTTCATGTAGTCAAATATATCAATCATTTATGGCTTTGAGATGGTTTTAAAAGGCCTTCACCACTACAAGGTCATAAAGAAGTTTGCCAGTGTGGACATAATTTATGTAGCATTTACCTTTAACATACATTTATCCTTGGCTTCTGAGTGAGTGGATAGTTTTCTTGAATCTCTTTGTCCTGATCTTCCATCCATTCAGCAAGGATTCAGCTATGAGAAATCATAGGGCCAGAGCTGGTAACAGTGGAAACTGATACCTAACAAGGAAATGGCGGTCCCTCTGTTCTTACAGAGCCCATGGTTCAGTAATAGGAGAGATGTTCGCGAGGCCGTGGATGAGGGATCCTGGCACAGTTTACAGCTGGGAACAAATCCAGATCCTGCCACTAGCTGAGTGACCCTGGGCGAGTCATTTAACCTCTGCATCTGTTTCTCCAACTGTCAGATAGATGCCTGCTTGACTGGGCAGTGAGAGTTAAATGAGACCTGGCAAGTGTGGCCACACTTTGAAAGAAGTCGGTGGCGGTGCCTGTCTACTCGGGTTGCAATTTCTCATCGTTAGCCATGTCTGCTCTGACTGCCTGACTCTCGGGAAGGAATCCTCTCAGGAACTCCTCCTTTTATTTCACTCAGGACTGTCTTAGCTTGGAATGCCATAGCAAAATGCCATAGACGGGGTGGCTTAAACAACAGGAATTTATTTCTCATGGTTCTGGAGACTGGAATTCCAAGATCCAGGTGCCAGCAGGGTCAGTGTCTTGTGAGGGCTCTCTCCTTGGGGTACAGACAGCTGCCTTCTCACTGTGACCTCACCTGGCCCTTCCTCAGTGTATGTGGTGGAGAGAGAGCGAGAAATCTCCTTATAAGAGCACTAATCCCATCATGAGGGCCCATCTTCCTGACCTCATCTAACCCTAATTACCTCCCAAAGGCCTCATCTCCACATAGCATCACATTGGGGGTTAGGGCTTCAACAAAGGCATTTTGGGGGGGCACAAACAGTTCATAGCAGTTTGAGCAGGTTGATGGCTACGTCTCTGATATGCTCACGCTAAAAGTAGTTGTGGTGTCTGTGTGGAGAGAGGAGAGCCAGGTGGGCTCTGGGTGGGAACATCACAGAGAACGTCCAAGATGTTGAAAGCTGGCTTTGGGAGAGGGAGTTTGGCAGGTCTGGGCCAGCCCAGGTCCTCTGTGGGTTCTTCTGCAGGGTTTATTTTTTTCTGAAGCAGATCAGTGCAGCCATAGTGAGGAGAGCCTTGTAGCTCTGGGTGAGGCTACAGGATGGCCACAATCTCTGCTCTCCCAGACTGCAGGAAGGCGGTTACTCCTTCAGAGCTGATCCAGGGAGGGAGCAGAGCATGGTTGGTAGGAATAAACCATGGACAGGAAAAACCTGGTTTTGCATATTGGCTTTTTCACATTTAAATATAGCATTTACTCTGTGCCAGACACTGTTTAAGCCCTTGGAAACATCCTTAGGAAGTAGTATGTCAGATTCAAGCAGAGAAGGGAACCGCTCTGAGTGGCACAGAATAGGGCTTTGTTGCAGGCATGAGACCTTACAGGACGGTGGGGTTCTGCTCCAGAGTCCGGGCCTAAAGTCAGCGGGTCTGCCTGACAGGAAGGAAACTTGGGCATAGAGTGTAGCAGAGCAGGGACAACCTGGTGCGTGAAGATGGACTAGAACTGCCCCTAACCCTTGTTGTCTCAGCCTCGGTGACATGGGTGACCTGCCACAGAAGCCTTTTGCGTGAAGCTGCACACAGCCTGGCTCAGGACTCAGAAGGGCTGGAGGAGGGGCCCCAGCGGGGGCTGGAGGAGCTGTGGGCCTGGCTGCTGCCCTCCCCGCTCTGAGCCTGTGGATCAACAACACGTCCATGGGCGGTGGCAGCACCTGGTGCCCTGCACCTGCCTCCAGGGACTGAGGGCCGCTTCGCTTCTTCTGCCTTCCAAACCTCAAGCAGATGTCTCTGGTGGCCAAGTGTGACTCAGAGCCACCTAGAAAGGGAATTCTGAGAAATGTAGTTCCTGCTGGTGGCTGTGGACACAGTACACAGCCACCAGGGGTGGTCGGTCTATTCTGTTTTCCATTTCACAGATGTGGAAATGGAGGAAGAGGTGGAGGGAGGTGCAGTGACTTGCCAGAGTCACTCAGTTATTAAGTGAGGCTTCTGCTTTAGTGCCTTTAACTACTACACTGCTTCTACTTTGTTACATCATAACCCCATCCCCCTGTTCCTCCAGGAAGTAGACCTCAGTGCCACTCAGTCCATGGAAATCTTCTCTAAGGTGAAGCTTCTAAGGTGAAGGATGGGTCTCAAACACCCCTTCCTGCTGATAAGCCACTGTGGGTCCCAATCATAGTTTCTCTTACATGTCTTTACATTTCACCATGCATACTTTATTCTAGGCAGTGAGTTCCCTACATTTCTTTTATAGGAATGCTTTGTCCGGGGCTCACCATTAGCACCTAGTGTGGCTGTGGGTGGAATAAGTTAATGCACGGATAATGTGTTTGGGCCCTTTAACAACAACTGCTACTTTTTACTGCACATCAGCTGCTTGGCAGGGGCTGTGGGTACCACGCTGCCCTTTATGAAAGACAGGATTGGGATCTGAGAGCTTCGATTTGTTTCCCTAGTAAGCAATGGAGTCTAGATTTGAGCAAAGGTCTACTGGCGCATCACTGCCCTTCATCAGCCAAGCCCCCGTTCGGCAGTAGGCTCCCTGGGTTAGCAGACCTAGGAGAGGACCCCAAAAGCCATGGTGGCTCTTCTTGAGATGCATCTGGAGGTGAGGGGGCACCCCGACCCCCATCTCCCTGGGACCTAGATGGAGTGAACACAGACTTTCTCCACCTCTGGAAATTTAGGGACGAGGGCTTTGCAAACAGAGAGACTGAACGGAGCCAGAAAGGCTTCAGACATGGGGAGAGCAAAGTGAGCATTCAGCCTCTGAATTTGGGGCCTCAAAATGCTTAGTTGACTGCCTCAGTCTCCCAGTGTGGGCTTTCTGAATCCCATCAGCACCTGGGTCTACGTTGATATGTGATTCCTTAATCATGCTCACTTTATTTCCTGTGGGTGCCATCTCCCATAATTAATTGAGTCCCTGCACAAAGGGAGTTATGGTTTGGGGGTTCTTCCCTACCCTACTCCCACGCCCCCAGCCCCTGCTGTGTAGCCTCATGCACAACTGAGACTTGGGATCTGCAAAGAGGGCAGGTTTGGCACAGTCTTTACTGATAATTTGAAGAAGTGAAACTTTAGTCAGGTGATTATTTTTAAAAAACTTTAAAATTTGAAATAATTTTAGATTTATAAAAGAGTTACGAAGACATTACAGAGCGTTCCCATATACCCTTCATTCAGCCTCCCCCGATGTTACCATCTCACAAAGATAATCAGGGTACATTTACCTAAACTGTGAGATTCCACGTTAACAGAACTCCAGACTCTGTTCTGATTTCCCCAGCTTTTCCACTTGATGACGTTTTTCTGTTCCAGGATCCAGGCCAGGCCACCCTGTTACTTTTAGTCTTCACGTCTGCTTAGTCACCAATCTGACAATTTCTTAGTCATCCCTTGTCTTTTATGACCTTGACATGTGTGAGGAGTAGTGCTCAGGTATTTTGTGGACCGTCCCTCAATATGGGTTTGTTTGATGTTTTATCACAATTCAACCGAGGTTATGGATTTTGGGTGGAACACCAAGGGGTGTTCTTCTCGTCAGGTCCCATCACATCAGGAGGAATATGACATCAGTATAACTTATTAATGGTCATGTTAATCTTGATCAGCTGGCTACGATTAGTTGCCAGTTTCTCTGCTGTAAAGTTACTCTTTTTCCCTTTCCACCCCCAAACCCCTGGAGAGTAGCACCTCCTGTGTGTATGTATGTGGGTGGGGTTCCTTTGAACAGACCCTATTTGTTAGATACCAGTCACGAGTCCAGCCCACACTCAAGGGAAGAGGGTATGAAGCTGCGCCTCCTGGAGGTAGCAGAGGATTTGTGAACATATGTTAAAACCAGCCACCATTGATCAGTGTTGTGGGGAGAAGCTTTGATGCTATGCACATACCTGTTTCCAGGGAGGTGATTTTTCAAATGACTTTGTTCAGTTTTAAACCCAAGATAATAGGCTGTCTTTCCTCTTCCTGTCACTAGGTTAGTGAATTTGAATAATAAAGTGCTTAAGGAATCCTATTTCTTCGAGTATTTATGATGGTTTATCAGATTTCTGCTG
The DNA here is from genome assembly GCF_020826845.1 of Diceros bicornis minor. Classification (NCBI taxonomy): domain Eukaryota; kingdom Metazoa; phylum Chordata; class Mammalia; order Perissodactyla; family Rhinocerotidae; genus Diceros; species Diceros bicornis. Next base: position 20,178,746 of record NC_080749.1, on the reverse strand, counting down.
GCAGTTGAGTTTTAATATAGGAGAATCTGGAGGCTGTGTCCCATGGGAGTGACACATGGGAGCTCAAAGCTGAGGAGCTCGATGGGTCCTAATGTCGTGAGAGAGTGGTGCTCACCTTTGCATGTGTGACTCACTCATTTGCTTGCAAAGGTAAGGTAACAGCTTATAGGAAGTGCAAAGATAACGTCAATAGCAGACTGTATTTTTAGATGACTTTTTCCCACCTTGAAGGCTATATTTGAATTTCCAGTTGCCTTGTGTGAACTTAAGGAAAAAATATGGTTATATATAGCTTCAGCCATAATTGAACCTGTGGCAAATTCAGTTGGCTCTGTGTTGAAATGTTCTTAGGTCAGTGGTGTACTTACATGTTCCAAAATTCTTCATCAGATGCCTTTTGAATTATCTGTGGAAAACTCTATGTAGAATGCACTGTTTTTAGCATTCTGACTATTATTTATCCGTGATTGCCAATCATTTCAGCTGAATAGTGGGAAGGGGAATCTCCTATAGGAAAAGAAATACTTAATGGGTTTCTAAGGAAATATAAATCTGTATTATCTGTTTTTGATCATCTTTTCCACCAGAGATACAAGTAACTGAGATATAAAAACAAGCAATATACTCCCACCTGGTGGCAGCATACCTGACTAATTATTTGTTCTGGGAACAAAGCCGATCTTTAGGGCAAGTGGTTTGCAGATAATCTGCTCTAGCAGGAGGTGAACTGTTGAAATCTGGAACTTTCTCTTCTAGGATGATTTCCTGTTCAGCGTCTCCATTTTAAGTGGGATCCTTTGCAGCATCCTGGCGGTGTTGAAGTTTATGCTGGGGAAGGTTCTGACCAGCAGAGCACTCATAACTGATGGTGAGTAAGGCCAGGGTGCCTGATCCCTGGGTGCTGAGCTCACAGTGAGGGAAGATGCTGTTTGGGTCACTTTTAGTTGCTTGTCTTGCAGAAGAGCTCAACGATTTGGAATCTGTTCCTACTATCCTCCCCTCCCCAGGCTGTTTAATGATTCTCAGCATTCCCATATCAGGGCAGAAGTCCTGTGCCCTGGGAATTTAATAAACTCTTCATGCATCACCTCCATCCTGACCTCCTAACAGGATGGATCAGGGCTCCCCAGCCTCGTAATCATGAAGCGCAAAGGGCTTCCCGGAGTCTTGGCTTTTACGTGCATTGCTCTAAACAAGAAGTAAATGTCTTTTCTGGATTCTCTCAGTTTCCTTTGTGAATTCTCCATGCTCATTTTCCCCTCCAGCTGGTGAGATGCTCACCTGGCAGTTAAGTTACGGTTACCAGGGCCTCGCTGGGGAAATGATCCGTGTCTTCTCTGCTTAAAACCCAAACCAGGTGGAAGTTGTCCCTCTGTGTCCCTATGGGTCAGGAGGCGCTTCCTGCATGGAGTTTGGGATGACAGAGGAGGGTGCGTGAAAATAGGACAGACGCAAACTAGTGCCGGCACGTAAAGAAGAAACTTGGCAAACACTGTCACCTGGTTGTTTTCTTTGTCTTCATTCTTGAGCATGTGCCATTTCGGGGGGTCAGGAGTAGACCTGTGAGCCCCTGTACCCTGGGGTGGGAGGTCAAAGGGTAAAAGCTTGTAGCTTGGTGTGTGTGTCTGCACAAAATATAGCAGAAATTGTTGGATTTATTTTTTAAGAAAAGAACCACTATCCCTCCCCAAACTCGCAAGGTTCTCTGCTATGTGAAATACGTGAATGTAGATGTGCATGGGTGGCTGTTGTTCTGTTGTGGGTGGGGTGGATGGCAGTGCAGAGGGCCCTTCTCTCCCAGGTGACAAAGTATGGTGACACGTGCGGGCTCTGACTCCTCATCTGTGCTGATGCCCTGCTGTGTGTGGAGCGGCGCTTTTGCACAGCAGGGCATGTGGGCAGGGAATCAAAGTGAGGTTTCCAGCTTTTCAACCGCAGCTGCCCTGACAGTGGCATCGCCCATGTGTATGTATGTGGGTGGGGTTCCTTTCAACAGGCCTGCAGAAGTTGGTGTTACATGATCTAACAGGCTGACTGCAAAACCAGGGGACCCCAGAAGCTAATCCGTTGACCACTACCACTGGCAGCATCAGAATTGCTCGTGGTGATTGTTGAAAACATAGATTCCTGGGCCTCAGCTCTGAAGACGCTGATTCTGGTGTGTGAGGTGAGGCCCAGCAAGTCATATTTTACACCAGCGCCCCAGTCCGTGCAGTGCACACTGAGGTCTGCTGCTGCCTACATGGCCAATGTGAGGGGCCAGGACACAGTGTCACCAGGGAAGGTGGACCCTGCAGTGTCCAGTGCTCCTATACACCATTTTGACCAGCAGCTCTCGGATTCCTTCCCCAAGTGACCACTTCCAGCAGGGCCTGCTGTTTGCTTCCGCCCTTGCGAGATGCCTCCTTTCTCCCTGGGCTGCAAAGGCCATTTACCCGTATGAAACCAAAACTTGTTAAACAGCAGAAGCTGTTTAAAACAGTAAGAGGATCGGCTGCCGGGGTTGAGCCCTCCTGTTCCCTGCTCTGCTTTCAAGCATCGTGAAGGCCTCTCTGTGTGTCAAGCCCCAGATGAACCCCTGAGGTTGCCTTCTTCGGTCAGGCCAGGTGCAGTTGGGATTCAGCTGCCATGGGGTCTGGGTTTGCTGCTGTTAGAGCATGATGCTGCAGTAACACTGGACCGGGGGCGGTTTATGGAGTTCTCTTGTGCCTGGTACTGTGCTCGGTGCCGTGTTAGCTGGGGAAACCAGCTCTTAAGGCAGAATCAGAATTACCCCTCTCAGGTGTCTGTCCTTTTGGTTTGAAGAGTCTTGCCTGGTCCCCCAACGTGGGGTTGCAGCTGACTTAAATCCCCCCTTTGATATAGATGGAGAGCTCTCTCCATCAGGGCCGGGTCCAAAGACCTTGTGGTTCTGTCCCATGAGAATGATGCAGGCACGCCTGAGGCCACAGCCTGGGCACGTCTTCTGAGGTCTCTGTCACCCACCGAGACATCATGGATTTATGGGCAGTTTGCATAAACTGGCCCTAATTGTCCCACAAGACCCTGGCTGATCTGGGTGCCCTTTCCTCTCTGAGGCAGACACAGAATTTGGGAAGTGTTCATTCCCTGTGATTTTTGTGGTCTGGTGCTCTTTAGTCTGGAAAGAAAATGCCTGCCTTGGCCATAGGGCCCCGTTTTTTTAGGAATGAGCAGCACAGGGGGTGCTCGTGCTGAGAGCTGCGTAGGCGTTAACCAGGGGTTTGGGGGTGGATGTTCCAGCCGCCTTCGAGGTTCTTTTACGTTGCTCTGAGGGACACAGCTCTGCCTGGGCCCTTCAGGCCTGAACAGAGCAGAGGCCTGGCTGGACTTGTCTTCTGCAGTGTGTTCTGTGCCTCCCTCTCCATGTCTCTTTATTTGCAGCACAAGGGATGGGGAAGGCAGGCCTCAGGGGGCTGCACTGGTCAGCACAGCTTTCTGGGCTCCCAGTCGTCAGTACCCAGGGGCTCCTTTCCCAGTCCTGAGATGGACCCTTAAGTCATAAAACCTCTCAGTATCAGCATTTTATCTATTTAGTTGAACACAGTTCAGACACAGGAAGCTCCCTCTAGAAGCCTGAATGTGGACCTAGCAGTCAGACCCCCACCCCCCAGGCCCTCAGGCAGGGGGCCCTGTCCCCCTCACCATCCGTGACCATGGGGTTTGACCCCCTTCTCCTCAGAACAGCCGGCCCTCTGCCTTGACTGGTGGTTTTACTTAACATTTTACAGATATTCCAGATACTAAGATTCTATTTAGGCTTCACTGTTTTTCTAACTTCCCACCATTTTACTTGGTGTACAGAGAAGACCTCAATGATAAGTATGTTTTTTTCTAACGAAATAACTTCTGACTTCATAATTTTCACACGAAACCGTCCATACACATAAGCGGTATTTCCATCATACTCTTAAACCAGGGAGAGGTCATTAAAAGAGAAGTGGATGGTTTCAGTGAAAATTGTTTCACAAACAGGTGGAAAGTGGGGGAGAACACTCCTCAGGTGGAGGGAATTGTGGGAGAGAGCCTGGGGCATCTGAGGGGGTGCATGAGGAAGCGGACTCATGGGGCAAGGGCTGGGCAGGTTGTGCAGGACGTTAGGTCAAGGGTAGGATTTTGGATATTTTGCTAAATATTTAAATAGATAAGGTGACATGATTGATTTTTTTTCTAAAGAGCCCCCTGTCCGTCAAGGTGGAGAACAGAGCGGAAGGAACAAGGGCTGAAGCAGGGACCGTCTCGGAGGATCTGAGGGGGGTGGCGGTGGCATGGACAGGGGTGAGGGCAGAGTGGCAAGGATGTAGGGGATTTGAGGAAATGTTGGCGATATTAATAAAATGGGCAGGGCTTGGGGATGAACTGGCCATGGGGGTTGGTGAGAGAGACAGAAAAACAGAGCACTACTGCAAAGAGCAGAGGCAGTACCCCTGTCCCCAAGCCTGTTCCCCAAAAGGGCCTCCCTGGGGGGTTGGTGTGCTCCGCATCACTTGCTTGGTGGGAGTGTCAGCAAAATCTGCACAGTAATTACAGCCTCCTGCTAATTGCATTGTCTGGGATCCCGGTTTTACTCCTTCATTGATTAGCAGAGCTAGGGAACCATCTGTAATTATCTCCTCCCTGTTCTTCCCTCACTTTGGGAGGTGGGGTCACGATGGGATTCGGGACCATGCCTAGCCCTAATATTGGGGGTGTTCTGAGGGCCTGGCTCTAGGGTGCATCCCTTGTGGCCGCTACCCTGGGAATGCCCCTCTCGGGGTCTGGCCCAGGGCTGCGGGCAAGCCAAGCGCTTTCTCTCCAAGCAGGAAGCAAGGGCAGCAAATGGCTTCTGGTGCAGGGCGGGCGGGCCTCACCTGTCAGCAGGTGAGGTGGCTGCCTCCCAGGCTCGAGCTGTGTGTGAACTTGGTCAGGCTGACTCCACCAGACCCTTTGTCGCTGGGTTGTGTCCCTACAGCCAGAAAGCAGATCTTTGGGGAAAAGGGGGCAGCAGGAGGTGGGTAAATTCCAGGCCTCCCCACTCCGTGCCATGCAGCGCAGTAAATCTTGTCGAATTTGGTTTTGTTGATTTGGCTGTTTAGTAAACATGCGATGGTTGCTGTGAGGACTAGGCTGAAGCTGGCTTTGTATTATTTAAGGTAAAATGATTTTTTACAGCAAATTAATATTACAAATCAGGCATAGGAAGATTGTGGAAAGGTCCCTGGGGGAATCTCCAGTGCTCCCTGCGGGGACAGCTGGAAACCTCTCTGAGTTGAGGGCCCGGGGGGCAGACTGTACTCACGCTCTCAAGATTCTAAAACACCAAGAGTCTATGATGGTTTTCAAGCACATGAAAAACTTTTAACCAGAATTTTCTGCATAAAATTAATGTGCTTAATTATACAGATTCTTACCTGTCATTAAGGCCAGTCTGGTGGAGCCTCTAATCAAGATAGCCTCCGACATTATTTTGTGTTCTTAAACCAGTAACAGCATTTATTCTTTATAACAGCTCTGGTTTTAACTGAGGGACGAGCTTGTGGGCCTGGGTGGGGTGGGGACATCTCCCCAGAGGTGAGTGACCCACAGGGCCTTGTGCGCTGCGTTGGAAGATGGGTGGTCTGGTGGGCGGGGCTGTGAGCTCAGGGTCTTCATGTGGAATGACTGCGCTGGGAAGGCTCTAACATCCCGAAGGCTGTGGCAGGACAGACAAGGAACTGTGCCCCAGTCCCGGTGTGCTCCTTCCAGCTTTCTTGTGCAGGCTTACTGCACAGGAGGTGAGGCTGAACTGAGTCAGGCTCTGTTATAAGCAAAGGTGAGCGGAGCTGAGCAAGTCAGAGGCTCCTCCTAGAAGGTGAACGCACCGCAGATCCATCAGCTATGAGCTCTTGGGAGCACACCTGAGTGGGAGCACGTGTGGGTGGGCCCTGCTGTCAGAGCCAGAGGCTGGTCTGTCCGTGGCTGGCAGAGTGGGGTGACTTGGTGGAGCTGAGTGGACATCTAGTGGCTGTCTGGGGGAACCTCACATGCTCTCTGCATCCTTTCTGAGCTCCACCGGGCTTCTCTGAGGGCTCCAGGGGCCCACTTATGCCATGACAAAGAAGAAGAGAGGAGAGTGAAGAATCCCAGTTTGTCCTGGGGCAGCGGCCATCTCCTCCTTGTCTCTCTCTTTCCTCTAGTCAGCCCCCCTCAAAAATTCTGCCAACTTGGAGAATGCCTGAGAGGTAAACTCTAGCCCAGGGAACCCGTGACAGAGTGGGGGCTTCTGCTGATGCTTTTGGTGGCCTTCTGAAAAAAAAACGTCTGCAGAGATTTTTATTTTTTGAAGACTGGGCTGATTCCACCTGTTAAAAAGAACGGGAAGATTCCAGGGACACCCAGACGCAAGAGGGTAAACACCAGCCTCCCATAATGGGAGAGGGGAAGTATGACCTTGATGTATCAGCCTGCCCTTCTCAGAGTGGACCCGCTGTCCGCCTGCTCTGGGAGGTGTGGAGGCAGAACTGAGGGTGTGATATGCAGAGGCCAAACCCCATGGGCGGGCCCGAGAAGGAGGAAGTTCCCATGTACTCTACATGCAAGGGGCTGGGAAGGACCCAGGTGGCACAAAGCTTTCCATTGTGGTGACAAAGGCTGCAGGTGGGCCATTGTGCTTTTAAAACATGTGGGCTTAGGAGGGTCTGCTACGTGAACTGCATGGAGGATGGAGCTGAAAGGATGCTGAACACATTTCTTCATTGTCCAGAGGTGAGTGAGGTGGAGGAGCCACAGAAACAAACTCCATGGGGGCTCAGCCTGCAGCCTTGTCCCTGGGCCACCCTGAGAAGGGGAAGCCAGGAGGCAGCATGGGGAGGGGGCCTGCCTGCCCCTCACTCCCATGGTTAGAGGTGGAAGACTTGGAGATTTGGCCTCGGGACTTGGTGGGACACATCACAGGTGAGGCTGAAGTCAGCACCTCTGCTCCTGCCTCCCGTTCTCCCCAGGGCACCTAGGCTGGCTGTCCGGCAGAGGGGACCCTAGTGGGTGATGGGTGGAGGTGCTCCGCCTCCAGGCAGGTAGAGGCCCCACGTGGAAGAGCCTTCTCTTGACACAGTTCTCTGGGTTGGTCTCTGGAGGATGCAGCCTCCAAGTGGGAGGAAGATTGAGGAGTTTGCCTCTCCTAGTCGCTTCCTGTCACCTTTATCCATGTGAAATTGGGTTGGAAGGGTCAACCAGGTGTGAAGCTTGCGGAGAGCCTCAGAAGGGACTGGGGAGGCTGACTCTCCAGGGAGCCCCAGGCCACACCCTGTAGTGCAGGAGTGCACCCTGGGCCCAGATCAAAACCCCTTCTTGATGGCAGGCTCCCCGGAGCTCTAGCCACAGGCCCTGCCAGAGCCTGAGCAGTGGTGGCTTCCTTTCTCTCGGGACAGGTCAGCCTGGCTGCTGCTGCAGAGTAGGAGCCCTCTTAGCACCACTAAGGCCATGCCCCATGCCTTCCTTTCCTCCTTCCCTCCATCTGCTAATTCATGAATTAATGCAGCAATCATCAGTTGAGCCCTTGAGAAGTCCCAGCCCCTGTTCTGGGACTTGGAATATAGCAAGAAGAGAGAGAAATTCTCTGTCCTTAAGCCTATGTTCTAGTGGTGAAGAGATCATTGTAAAAAGAAAAATGGTAAAAATATCGTGTTATGAAGTGAAGAACTGTGGAGAAAAATGAAGCCGCAGCAAGGATGAGAAGGTCAGAGGGTGTGGCCGGGTAAAGAGGAATCGCATTAGGGGCTCTGATGGTATCAGAGTTCAGGCTGAAAGGAGGCAGCCACGGGAGACCCCAGGAGGAGGGGTCCGGGCTGATGGGTGGTAAGTCCAAAGGCCCTGTGGGGAGGCCAGGGTTGGCTGTTGCAGGCAGTGTGGGTGTGGCCAGAGCACAGTAAACAAGGAAGAGAGCTGTGGGCGTGATGTGGGAGAGGCCGGGAGGGTTGATCACATCATGTCTTGTCAGCCCTGAAGACTTTGGACAGTATTCAAAATTGGGCAGATTTTCTATTGGAGGTTTTGGCTGCTGTCCACTTACCAAGGTCACTCTGGCTTTCTGGCTGCTGTGAGGGGAGTGGATTGTGGTTGGAGGGAGATGTGGGCAGGAGGGGAACCAGAGAAGGTGGTGAAGATGCTGCTGCAGGGGTGCAGGCAGGGGATGGCGTGGCTTGGGCCAGGGTTGGGCGGGGGCGGGGGTGAGAGGTAGAGAGACAGAATGAGTTTTGGAGGTAACAATTGGCAAGAGTTACTTCATGGATTGGTTAGATTTGGGGATTGATTGGATTTGGGGTGTGAGAGAAGTCAAGGATGGGCTCCTAGATTTCTGGCCTCGACAGCTAGGTGGATGGTGGCACCATTTACAGAGAAGGTGGCTAGCGGGTTAGGTATCCGGGGACAGAAATTGAGATTTTTGTTTTGAATATATTCAGTTTGAGATGCTTATATGAGTGAGTCTGCAGCTGAGGGGAAAGGTCAGGACAAAAGAGAGAAAGTTGGGAGACACTGGCTTATGGGATTGGAGGTGATAACCTAGGGGGAGGATGTAGATAGAGGAGAGTTCAGAGGACTGAGCTGGGCACTCAGATGAGGAAGAGGAGGAGGATCTAGCAGAGAAGACTAAGAATAGCTAGAGTGGAGAGGAGAGCCAGCAGAGTGCAGTGTCAGGGAAGGAAGGCCAAATAAGAGTTCCCAGAAGGAGGGTGTAAGATGAGGACCAGGAATTAACCTTGGCATGTGTCAGCATGGAATCGTCATCCATGACCTCAGGGACGGCAGTGGGGAGGAGGGAACCTGAGGGGGATGGGGTGAAGAGAGTGGGGAGGTGCAGATATGGAGACAGCCTGAGTAGACAACTCTTGAGGGAGTTCTGTGAAGGGCGATAGTGAGTGGGGGTTGTGTTGGGGGTGGCATGGGGTCAAGGAAGGAGTTTGAGGTGGGTGATGGTAAGATTTCTCCCAGTGGGAAGGATCCACGAGAGGGAGAATTTCAAGAACCAAGTCCTTTGATGAACAGGTTTGAAGGAGTTAGCCTTACACAGGGATGACAGAGAAGCAGCTGAGTATGTGGGGGAGGCAGTCACGGGTGAGAGGTGTATTTAGTGTTGGGACGATATTGTCTGAACCTCTGTGCTCTAAGAAGTACGAGGCTGGGTCACCAGCTGAGAATTGGAGTGGGGAGATGATGGAGATTCGAGGGAAAGGAAGAGGGTGTGATGCAGCACTCAGAGCTGTCCCCGCAGGCCCCTGCTTCATCTTGTTCCCATTATCGGGGAGCAGCCTGTTGGAGTCCACCTCTTGGATCCTGAGAAAGGGGTCTTACCAGGCTTTTCTCAGATCATCTCTACCCCCTCGCTCTTCCTCTCTCCCTGCTATTCCTTTAGAACCTCTCCCCTAGGTGTCCAGCCCCCAGTGAATGCATTTAAAGTTGTTTGATCTCCATTTTCCCACTTGAACCTGGAGTTAATGCTTTTGAATTCAGCAAAAGCACAGTACTGCAATGCAGGTGCAGCTGCCCCAGAAACAAAGCAGGGCCTGTTGCTGGCAGGTCACTGGCCCTGCACAGACCAGCTGCCAGGGGACCACTGGGGCAGCAGGGACCTGGAGCTTCCCTCCAGGCCACCATTAGGCTGAGACAGGCAAGGAGCCTGTGGCTCACCCCACAGCTAGACCCCAGGAGCCACTCTAAGCTCCTCCTTTCCCATGTGGCCGTTGAAAACTCACGGGTAAAATGGAAGTGTGACTCCCAAACTGTGGGGACCAAATGAGGTAACATATGTGAGAGGAGATGGTGATCGATATCTATTGGCTCCAGTTCTGTTTCGACTGCCAATTCTACAGCCATGCAGTGAATTCTAGACTTTGCATTTCTCTTCCTGGGGAGTGAGAATCCCTGGGTGACTTAAGGAGACTCTGGAAGGAAAGGAGGTGGGTTCAGATAGAACCCCAGCCCTGCCCCTCTCTATTTGTACAATTCTGGTCAATTTATTTAACTTTAACTAACTCTGCTTAACCTAGTTCTTTCCTTGGTAAATGAGGATAATAATCCTATCATAATAATCCTATGAACTGACTTCATAGGATTGAGAAGGTCCCAGCTCAGCACTTGGCCCATCAGACATTCAACAGATTTGAGTCACCAAGATCTGAATGTCTCCTGTGTGCCAGGCACTGTCCCGGACACGGCAGGTTCTACAGGGATGGAAGTTCCTCATGGTCTGCATTCTGGTGGGCATGGGAGGAAGACCGCCAGGAACCACACACAGGCTACGTCATGCGGGCATAAGTGCCTGGCAGGGGATGGAAACGGACAGTGGGGGTGACGGCTCTATCCAGGGAGGACTCTGGTGTCATTCGAGTGGAGACTTGACAAGCCATGTGGGCATCTGAGGTGGTGACTGTTACCCACAAGAGTGCTTCTGGGCGACGTTCCTTCCAGCACACGCTCTGGAATGTGGAGGCACGCCTGGCACTGGGTAGTTTTCTTGGTGGCTAACGAAGTTCACTTGGCACTGCCCTCAGCCTCTTTCCTTCTTCTCCAGGGTTTAACTCCCTCGTGGGTGGCGTGATGGGCTTCTCCATTCTTCTGAGTGCGGAGGTGTTCAAGCATGACTCGGCAGTCTGGTACCTGGATGGCAGCATAGGTGTGCTGATCGGCCTCACCATATTTGCCTACGGGGTCAAGTAAGTGCCTGCTTTCATCTTTGCTTCCCCGCGGTTGTATTTTCCACCTTCAATGGTCACATCCTGTACCTGTGACCTCCCTGGGCCTGGGTGAGGTCAGGTGACTGGAAAAGCCCCCAGCAGGAGTCAGCTATTCTTGTGGCTGGCAAAGAAGTGAGGCAAGGACTTTGACAAGAGGCCTGGGGTTTAAGTCACAAAGGGCCTCCTTTACTTTTGTCTGCTGTTTTTATAGTTTGCTCTGTGGTCCTCCCTTTAACCACTCATGCCTGAAGATTTGTGCCGCTTCCTTTCTCCATCACAGGAGTTGTAATGATGCACTGGGCAGGTGCATTTGTGTAGTGTCCTCACGGGTAAGGTCCCTTCTGCCACCTGCTACATGCGGGTGATGCTACAGTGAGTGGGGGGAGGCCAAGCAGCACCACTTGGCCAGATGCTGGGCCCCCCCACTTAGAGAACTTTTTACAGAAGGGACAGTGCAGAAGGGCCACGCTGAGGACAAACCCACCCTGGGCCTTGGGTCCTAGCCCACTGTGCGCCCTCTCACTGAAGAAGTCCTATGTGGGCATCACTGACTCCACATCCAGCATCCAGGCTGGAGTCGGCCTTTGAGAGAACTGTTTCTAAAAGGCACTGAGTTTTTAAATGTTAAAATGCTTCCTGTCTCCCACTAGGATGGCTCTAATAAAAAGACAGTAAGTGCTGGCGAGGATGTGGAGAAATTGGAACTGTCATACATTGCTGGTGGGAATGTAAAATGGTGCAACTGCTTTGGAAACAGTTGGGTAGTTCCTCAGAATGTTCCATGTGGAGTTACCATTTGACCCAGCAGTTCCAGTCTTTGGTATATCCTCCAGAGAAATGAAAACACACATCCACACAAACACTGGTACATGAACATTCATAGTGGCATTATTCATAGTAGGCAAAAAGTAGAAACAACCCCATTGTCTGTTAACTGATGAATGGATGAATAAAATGTGGTAGAGCCATACAGTGGAGTGTTACTCAGCCATAAAAAGAATGAAGTACTGAGCCATGCTACAACGTGGATGAACCTCAAACATATGAAAGCAGCCAGTTACAAAAGGCCACATATCAAATGATTCCATTTATAGGAAATATCCAGAAGAGGCAAATCTATAGAGATTGAAAGTAGATTAGCAGTTGCCAGGGGGAGGTGGAGAGGGGAGACTGGGAAGTGATTGCTGGTGGGTATGGGGTTTCTTTTTGAGGTGATGAGAATGTTCTGGTTTTAGATGGTAATGATGGTTGTACACTATGCATATACTAAAACCCACTGAATTGTACACTTTAAAGGGTGAATTTTATGGTATGTGACATATATATGTAAAAAAAACTACCTCCTGTCTGCTTCCCCAAGCGCTCAAGCCCCGGGGCTGTGGAGGGTGTGTTGCGGGGTGACCTGTCTGTTTCCTCTTTGCAGACTCCTCATCGACATGGTGCCCAGGGTGAGGCAGACGCGCCACTACGAGATGTTTGAGTGAAGGTGGCCAGAGCCATCAGCTCCGCATCCGCCTGAAGACTGTCAGGACGACAAGAAGTTTCCACACAGGCAGATGGTGCCAATATTTAACTGAACATCCAATTTCTTTTTTGGAAAGTTTGTGCACATGGGAATGAGGTCTGCCCAGCAGGTCGGTCTGCACTGCTCCCCCTCGCTCCACTGCCCTTGTCAAACACCTTAAGACAATGCACACGGGAGGGGAGACAGGTCTCCCCATCTCCAGCAGGGAGATCCATGGGGATCTCCAGCGACCTTTTCTATTTATTGGAGTAAAAAGGTTCTTGTGGGTAGCATAAGATCCCTGCTTGGCAGAAAGTTGTTCTGTGGTGCTCTGAGCCTGAACTGGATAGCAACTGACCAGACCCACCTCCTCTGGACTCCATGTGGCCCCAGCCACCTCCTAGCTCCAGAGTCCCTTATATCCTGGCAGATTTTAAGGAACGACTGTATCCTTTTGTCCCTCACCCCTTTACATACCCAGAACCATCAGTATGTATCACTTCCTAACTTCTATCAATGTATTTCATTAGTTTCATACTGTTTTACTAATCCTCAATCTAGACAGATTTGTCCAAAAGGAGACCATTCTATTTTTAAAGTACTTAGTGATATACGTATGAGCTTTGCATGGACGAACTAAGCACATGACCCTTTCTTGTATATTCAGAACCTGAACATACATGTAAAAACAAGATCCATTTTTGAGAGATGTGAAACTACAGTTTATTTGTAATAAATAATGATATAATCTATCCATGTATGCATATATCTATATGCTGTGTTAAGTGGTAATGGTACATTACAGTCTGTTAGAGATGGCTTACTCCTGTGTAAGGAACAAGATTTCTCCGTTTCTGTCATGTTAGGTATAGAGTCCGTACAAGTGTTCCCCCAACACGCAACATTCTGTACCTCTAGCACTGACGCTCGTGCTGGCGACAGTGTCTGACCAATAAAGACCATTACCTGTTTTGTATGGTACGGGAAGTCATCTTTGAGAGTTGTCACCGTCGTGGGCAGGTTTTCTGTTGTGACTGAAGGATGACGTGGAGGGGGTCGCTTGTGCCTCGGGGGAGTGTGAGTGGAGACCCGGGAGGACTGTTGTGATGGGCTCTGTGGGGCAGGCCCATCGCCCGCTCAGGTCGAGGAGAGTGTCCACACATTCATTTGTTGGTACCTGAGGCCCCTGGAGCTGATCTTGCCTGGGGCTGAGGGATGGCTGCTCCCAGGCCTCGCTCCCACCTGTGCCCTGTCTCCCAAGCGGCTATTTCGGGCTGGTTAAGGGAGGGTGGTCTAAGATCTCACTGACCTTGTTTCAAGCTGATGCGTCAGCAGGGCTTCCTCCAACAGCATTCTGAAGAGAGTTCTAGGGGATGTTAACATGCTACATGGAAAAAAACAGTCAACTGTTCCAGCAGGTTTGGGAAATGCATGCTTTAACTAACAAACAGGTTTCTTTCCTGCAGGTTTCCTCATAGAATGTAATTAATATACATTGTGGAAGCTATGATGTAGCATCCCCTAAACATACACATTCAGGTTTTTCTTGGCACCTTTTTTGGGACTTGCCTCCCACCAAACAGGCTGTGGGAACTGCATGGTGTCTGTCTCCAGTCTGTGTAGTAGCCAGGAAAGGCTGTGCTGATGAGGGCCGAGCCATGGCCCTCCGGCATCACCACAGGTGAGCCCTTGGTATGGGCACGGACTTGACCCTCCTCATGTTTCCAGGGCATGTGCCTAACCAAGTGCTCATGGGCCACTGAGCGCTGGGTCAAAAAGTGCTCTTTGTGAGGAGCGGGAACATGTTCCAGGTCTAAGAGGCCCTCAGATAGCCTTATAGGGGCTATTTTGCTCCCACATCCTTAAAGATTTTTAAACATCTTACGTAGTACACAGTTATCTCAAAAAAACCAAAAATAGCCTACCGGTCCACTTTTCTAATTCAGTTCCCTCCCAGGGGCTCAGCAATTAGCACCGGTGGACGTGCTGTAAGGGAAAGAATACGCAACAGTAAAGCCTTTCCCCTCCACTCCTTACACACACCGTTCTATTGGCATTTTCAGCAGTGTGTTTGCAAACAGTGCGATGCAGTCAGTGGACGCCACGTGGGGTATGGGGCTGGACGACAGCTGGGCTTTGTTCTGCAGGGGACCCTGCACCCACCCAGCCCCCAAAAATCACTCCCACCTGTGACACAAGAAAAGTTTATTGAAAAATAAAGTTCTCCCTAGTTTTTTCTACAACAGTGGAAAACAAAGCCGTGCTCTCTACGCCGGTACAGTACGTTTGGACAGCAACACCTTATCTGCAGAATCCTGCACTACTTAACCCCAGAAGTGAACAGTAGGAAGATGGTAGTACCAGGAGCTGGCTGAAGACACAGACGCGAAAGGCCATTAGCTTAAAGTCATCAAGGTTGTGACAGCAACTACAGTAGAAAGGACGTCACCATCTCCTTTGGCATTGAGTGTTCTATTGTCCTGTTAATACTCGGCAGGACAAGGAGCAAAATGCTTCCCAAGTTTGCCCCATCTCAGCTTTGGCGGAGGTGGCAGACTGTGCTAAATTCCCGTCCTGCTGTCCCAGCAAGGATTTCAGACCCCAGTGCTGCAAATGCTCTCTGACCACCCACTGCTACCCGCCCCCCCCCCCAGGCATGGGCCCCCCCCACTGAGTGAGCACATGGCTCCCCTTCGGTCCCTTTGCTATGCCTCACCAGCCGCAAGGGGGTGGTGGAGATAATCTTAAGGCCTCACAAAATCTGGGATAGAGGGAATGATGCTCGGAAGAAGGTAAATATCAATCCTACATCCACAGAAGTGTAAGACTGCTGATTCAGTTGAAGAGAATCCAAAGGATCTTAAAAAGACATGACTCCAGCAAATTCCTTCATATTCCACAACTGCAGTCTACCCAGAATGGGGCCAAATAGGAGAGGAGATAAAACTCTAAAACCCCAATAAAACAAAAGTGAACTGCTATTTAGGTGATTTGGGAAAACATCATTAAATGACTAGCAGCCTCTGGGAGAGGTTCTAAAGATGACATCCTCCCCAACCAGGGCGGGTATGGAATTAACCTTTCATTTGATAGAAACATGTGACAGCTAATCAGCCCGGGAGTCTGGTCCCTGTGGACTGGACTGTGGAGGGGCCGCCCTGGCCAGCAGGGGACAGCAAAGGGACTTCCTGGGGAATGAGTAAGTTCAATTGGTCATTCCTTTCCCCTTAAATAAAAAACAGAAAAGCCTTTATTATTGCATTTCAGAGGAATATAGTTAACTTTGACTTAAGGGGTAGAGTCTGTCAGAGAACTCATTTTAATTTCTAGCTCAAAAAGTTGTGCAAAGAAAAACTCTGGAATGGTCCAGAAGATAACAGTGGGGTGAGGTCCAGTATGTGGCCAAAGGTCACCCTTGTCATCTGTAGTTTATAAATTCTTGCAGCCTAGTTTCATCTGGGGCTGAAGTCGGGCGTATTTTCAAATCAGTCAGTGCATTCAAGGAGACAGTAAGATTTCAAGCAGCAGGGCGGGCATAAGACTCAGACATATATCCTAAACCCGTCATTCCTACAACATTCCATCAACTTGGAATAGTATTTTCATGTAAGTATTACTTTTGAATCAACAGATAGGGAGTGAGCTCAGCTCTTTATTTCTCAAATTTTATGAGATGCTAACAACAATATTTAACATTTACTAGAGCTTACTATATGCCAGACACTGCTAAACACTGAATCCTCACAAAAACCCTAAGTGCTAAGAAAGCTAGGGTAAGTTTTATCTGCATCCGAGACTATACAGCTAATTTGGCCTTTTGCTATAAAAACTTGGTTTTCCACTTTTTGTTGGAAGCCAACAAGAATGAAAGGAACTCACCCTCAGCTTTAGAAAATCTCCCCCTTCCTAAAGAAGTCTGAAGCTATTTATGTCCATCCATCTCTTCACATGAAGGTGCTCTGCGGCCCTATGGGGATGGACGGGGTTAGAAGGAAGCCAATGTGACAATTAAAATATTTTTAAATAAATAAAACAATCCAGGCTTGGAAAAGTAACACATAAAACAGAGCCTGTCGTTAACAAAATAGACTTTCTTTTCTTAAAATCAAGAATTTTGGGGGCATGGAAGAGGGTGGCAATGTCCCACTTATATACACAATCTAGGTAAACCACCTTGGAGAAATGGGGTGGCTTGCCTTGGTCTGGTCTGAAGAGCACAAACCCACCTATAAACAGCTCAGTTTCAGTTCAACCTGTCAGATTCATGCCTCCACTACTGGTGAGTTGCCCTGGGGCTCTACTCCCAAAGGGAAGCTAAGTAGTCACCTTTATTAAACCCTGTGTTCGCCAAGGAAACAAAAAAAAAACGGGGTGCATAGTCTGTCCCCCTTATGATGTTAACCGGATAAAGTGTTTTGGGGCCACTGCTACTAATGAGCTCAGCAGGGCCTAAGACCTTTCAGTACAACACCTCAGACAGGGCTGGTCTTCTGCCCCGGCCACACCTCACCAAGTGCCCGCGCAGCAGATAGCACAGACCCATGGCACATTAGCGGACAGACCCAAAGACATGGCTGAGCAGCCTGGGAGGGTATGGGCTGGTCTGGAGGAAGCTAGCCCTTCTCTTGGGGTTCTCACGGCTTCATGGGGCTGTATATGCACGTACACTATGGCCTAGGGGGCCTGGAGGGTGTTTCTGGCGCCCAGACTGACTGACTGCAGTGACAGAGGACATGTCTTATCTCCAAGCTAGAGGAGTCTGCTGTCTTCCTTCAGCAACACCCAGATTCCAGAAGCCAACCCCAAAGACAAGTGAAAAGGCACAGCAGAGAAACAATAAATATCAAAGAAACAGTCTCAATACTTTCAAACATACAGCAAACACAGAAAAAGCAAACTATAAGCAGTGACAAAAACCCAATCTAGGCAAAAATGCAAAAAGCCTGTCCATTTGTACATGTGCAAATCAAATGGCATACACGAAAGGAGTGACGTGTTTACGGGCATTAAAAGAAGTGTGTTTCCCCTTTCAGGAGTTTACTCCTGAAAGCATTTACATTTCAAGGAAAGTTCTCTCTTTTAATAAATTAGATAAATGTTTTCCCTCAAGTTTTTTAAGAACTTAGGATCACAATGGGTAGGGAGGTGGGGGGAGACAAATTTCACTTAGGAAAAAAATGTACAAAAACTTACAGACCAGGCAAGATATGCTCGTAGCACAGGAAGACACCGATCCTGACTTAAGATTTCTCTCCCTGTGGAACTGTCATCAATTACAAATTGGTTAGGATTCTATTAGGATCAGCCCTGGCAAAGCCTCCAAGGGCCCCCAGCCCACACTCTGAGAGCACCTCCCTCTCCCAGGGCAGGCAGGAACCGTGCCCCCTCCCCAACGTCCTCTTGTGGGTCACCAACCAGACTTGGTCAAGTTTGCAGAGGCCTGGGAGCCAGGATATATTCGGGTGTCACAGCCTCTGTTCATGATGCCCTCAACCACTGGAGTGTAGGTTTGTTTGCCACGAGAGCAGCAGCACCACAAGTGG
The DNA here is from genome assembly GCF_020826845.1 of Diceros bicornis minor. NCBI lineage: Eukaryota > Metazoa > Chordata > Mammalia > Perissodactyla > Rhinocerotidae > Diceros > Diceros bicornis. The sequence goes on along the minus strand of NC_080749.1, from coordinate 20,160,993 downwards.
AATTCCAGCCTACTCCCAGCCAATACCGGACGGGCAGAAGCAAGAGGGATCTTCAAGTGGGGAAAATGCTCTGCTGGGCTGCGTGACCTGGAGAAGAGGAATGGGAAGGCGGAGAGGCCCTGAGCTCAGGGGCAGCCAGCAAACAGTCCCTGCAGCTTCTGGAACACAAGGCAGGCAAGGTGTCTTTCCACAGGACATTGCTTTCCAGCTTCCTTGATTTCTGAGTCCCTGTGCTTTTTAAACAGCTCTTTGCAAAATGGGTTAATCCAGCTGAAGGTGGGAAATTCATTTTGGCCCGCATGCTCCCCCTGCTGGCCCAATGCCTGCACTGACATCCTCAGCATTGGAAGCTCCCAGAAGAGCCCAGGAGAGGGCAGCACTGGCCCAGGAATTGCAGGCCTGGGAGCTCAAGCGAATTCCCACAACCTAGGGTGAGCCAAGAGGCCCAATCACAGGAAAAGCAGTTCCTAACAGCACGGAGGGCAGTTGTTTCTCCTCCTACAGCAGGAAACTGCCCTTACAAAGCTTAAAAGAACACACACTCTTACTCACTCATACCCTATCACCAAGGTTCCCTTTGGACTTCTGCCCTTGTTGCTGGGCCCAGGCAGAGACTGTTCTCAGTCAGTTTGTGAGAGGCCCTGCGTCGATGCTCAGGGCAGAGGCCTCCTCATCAGCACTCTCCCTGGCACAGGTGCTCAGGGGCCACCTGAGGGGTGGAGGAGACCCTGGCTGCCCCTCTCCCTCGCCCCTCCACTCTCTAGGACTGGAGGTGCGATCCTCCAGAGAAAAAACGGCTGGCTGTGCATTTGGTATTATTTCTGCACCAGGGAAGAATGGAGAAGCAGGAAGACTAACTTCGCCTACCTAAAGGCTCTGCACTCCCTCTGAATTCTTCCTTTAGCCTCACTTCCCCAAGGCCCACCTAGCCATTAGCCTTGCCCAGCTGTTCTGCCCAGCTGTTCTGCCCAGCTGTCCCTGGGCACACAAGGTGCTGGGAAACCAGGGCTACCTGTGTGGAGCACGGTGCTAGGCGACCAAGGGACTCAAAGCCACCAGTGAGGGCTGGGTGGATCAGGTGACAGCTCAGAACGGGGACATTCTGCAAGAGGGGGAAGAGGGCTCACTCCTACCAGCATCGAGATGCCAGGCGCTTCACAGGAAACACACACACGTACACCCAGAGCACTGAAGCAGTGGGGGGCGGGGGGGGAGGCGCTCACACAACGGCAGAACACCGGGACTGCAAGGTTTGGAGGGGGGGTCCAACCTGCCAACCGGTTCATCCCCCTGAAAATATTCGTGCCTGGAGTGAAAGACAGCATCAGATTCCCACTGCTTGCAAGCCACAACCCACACCCACACCACAGGTGAGCAGCCAGGAGAGCACGCAGCATTCCCCCTGGCCTGCCCTTGCTCCCCACCCCCGCTAATATCAAGGTCACCAGCAGCCCCATTCCCCAGACTTGGGTGATACCAGATATTAGAGAGAATATAACACAAGCCCATCCGCCTGAAGCCCAGCTGTGGGGGCGCCCCTGGTTCCTAGGGGCCAGCTTCACCCTGTCCAAATCTCGACTCAAAGACTCTTCGGGGGTAAAGAGCATGACCTCTAAGCACAAGAGTAGCTCTTTAGTCCCAAATTTCTACTTTCCTCCTTCCAGGGGGGCGAATTGACCACACACTAGCAAATGTCAATTCCCCACTCTTGCATTTCGTTCCTAGAGGGATCCCAACCAGGAATGAGGGCCAAGGTGTGTGTGTAGGGGGAGGGGACACAGAGGAAAGGGGCCTCACTGCAAAGCGGCTCGGTCTTTGGTCCCTGGCTAGGCTCTCTGGACAACACGGGCCTGTCCCCCACACGCAGGGGTGCCTGTTCCCTAGCTTCCATCTCTCAAGCACACACACAAGATTTTCTTTTGTTCTGCCACCATCCACTTCTAGGAGCTAGGTCCCCACAGCGCACCCTGTCTCTCCCTCCTGCACCCCATCTGAAGCAGACAGGAATAACATCATAGTGAAGGTGGACAGTAAACAGTGGAAAAGCAAAGTAACCAGACGTGTGATCAATCCCTCTCTGCCCTCCCCCCCCCCCCCCAAATAAATAAGTTAATGGGTTTAGGAATGTTCCCATACAAAGTTCTTTCCAACCAGCTCAATTCCTCCTCTGGTTTTGTTTTGTTTTAAATGAATCTTCAGACTCTCTTTCTACCCTGGAGCAGCTGCATCGACAGAGTCTCCCCACAGTTGCTCCTCAAAAAAGAAAAACAAAGTTGTGCCAGGGAGAAGCCAGGCTCCCGGCCTGGGCCTGACGTCTGGTCTCATGAGCCATTTTGGTTCTTGTTTTGGTGAGAACTCCACTGTGATGCTCCGCTCACAGCAGGAGCAATATCAAATCGAGACCCTCCATGAAGAAGTTCGGGCTCTGGCGAGAGTTCCTGAATGACGTCTGCCCTCGGCCCTCCTCAAGGGGGCTGGAGCCACCATCTTCCCCAGCAGAAGGTGTGCGGGCAGTGCTGGTAGCTGCTATAGACAGTCTTTACAGAGGGCCACCTGGCCCTTGATGAAGTCCCGGCAGGGGCAGATTCTCTGGTGCCTGGGGTGGGCGCCGGCACAGCTGAAGAGCAGGAGGTCACCTTGAAACACACAGTGCTTGTTCCTGGGGTCGAAGGAGGGCACTAGGATGTCCTTGGCCAGCTCTGAGCTTTGGCAGACCACCTCGTACCTGCAGAGGAAGAGAAAGGCACACGGGTTGGAGACGCAGGGACCATTCTCGTCCCTGGCTCCTCCTGAGGTGCGGGGAGCACGTTCTGTTCTCCTGCTGCAGAAATGAGATGGCATCCACTCTCTGACCCAGCAACTCTCCACCTCTAGGAATCCAGGCTCGAGAAAGGCGTGTGCATGCCTGGACATGTGTGTGGGGATGTGTGTTCAAGGCTGCTTGGTGAAGCACTCTCGGTCATGGAGAAAAACTGGAAATAACCCGAATCTCACCAAGCAGGGAAGGGCTGAACAGATATGGCACATCTGTGCTTTTAGAGTTCTATGCAGGCCTGAAAAAGGAGGAGGTAGAAATACAAGCTCCGGCCCAGAGAGCTGTCCTTGAGGGAGGCAAATAACAGAATGGGATGTATGATGTGATTGACCTTGTGTGTGTGTGTGTGTGTGTGTGTGTGTGTGTGTAAAAAGTCCAGAAGGCTACACACTAAAGACCTAACACTGGTTACTTCTGAGGAATGAGATTGGGGCAAAGATATGTATTATTAAAATATTTTTAAAAACTGATGTTTAGTGTTTTTATTAACGGCTTAAAAAGATTACTGTGGTATGTCCTTAGTCTCCTGCCGGAGAGCAATGAGATGGTCCTCTGGGGGGAGGTGCTGTCCCAGGAGCCTTGATTGCCTGGACCTTTGCAGCCACCTTCAGCCAAGGCAACAGCAGCCTCCCGTCTGTGAGATAAGTGCCTGAGGCTTCTGGACACGCAGAGCAGGGATCTGAACCCTGGCCCTGAGCCCGAGCTCACGCTCTTGCTCCTCTGCCATCTTCTCCCAACAGCTGAACTGCCTAGGGGCTGGAGACCCTGGAGGCTTTGCTTTCTCAGGCTGGGACCACTACCTGAGGGCTGAGGATAACCAGAGGTTCCTGTCCCCAACACTGCTGGCCTCTTATCTCAAAGGAGAGCCCATATCCTCTCCTTTTGCCTGGGGTACATTTGTCCCACCCAGCTTGGCTCCCCTAGAACAACGAGGCCTCAATGGGTGTCCAGCATGCTGCCCCACATGCCAGGTGGGGACCAGTTCAGACAAGGAGGAGTAAGGGGGCCAGGCAGACCTGGGTTTGATCTCTTATGAGTTGTGTGACCCTGGACAAATGACTGAGCCTCTCTGTGGCTCAGTTTCCTCTTCTGTGAAATGGGGATAAATAATCCTTAGCTCACAGGGGAGAGGCAGGAATTAAATGAATGCTTACAGAGCACTTGGCAGAGTCTAGCTCTGGCTAAGTATTCAATAAATGGGAACTATTATCATTATTACAATCATCATCGTCATGGTCACCCTGCCCTGGCAGACACTGGATGGGCTAGGCCACCTTCCTCCCTTGCCCCATGGTGTAAATTTAACTCACACCAACCGTCTCCATTTTGCTTTGTTCACAGAAGTCTCAATTCTTACTGACAGGGAGGGGATCCAGATGGGAAACTCAAAGTTTCCTGCTGCCTCTGGAAAGCTTCCAGATGTGGGGGAAAAGCATCATTAACTCCCCCGGCCTCCGCCTGTTACTCCTGCGTCCTCTTGTTCTCCTCCAGCCAACTCACTGCCTGGCCCCCGCCTCCCTTTGCCAACGTTAATCTGGTGATTCCAGCATATCCGTTGGGGCTCCTGGTGGCCCTGGGGCTGCCAGCCTGCTTCCTGGTGCTCAGGAGGGCAGTGCTCCCTCTTCTCTTGCTCCTGTAGTCACCATGGGGCATGGTGACTTCTCTAAACGCCCTACCCCGTCGGTCTTGGTGTGCCGGCTGGGAGATGGAGGCACCCAGAGGGATAAGGTCATGGACCTCATGAAGGCGAGGGCAGGAAGTGGTGGGGGTTTTATGGATTTCCTAGAGGAAAAATGAGTCAGAGATTTGGGCCTACTAGGTCCTTCACAGGATGCCCCTACTTGCCACCCCACAGAAAGGGTCTCCAGAGCTCAACTGTGCATTAAAAGTTTCCATATGGAATGCGGCCGTGCTATACAGATTTATGCTTATGCTGTGTGCTTATTTAGGTGAATTATAGCAGCTGCTACATCTTAACTCAAGCCATCTGCCTGGCACACTGCTAACCAGGAGCGTGGAAATCTCTATAACTAGTTTCAGACCTCATGGTGGGGAGTGTAATTGTCAGGAGCCACGAAGGAACCCTCCTGCTCCCACCCCAGGTCACCCGGACTCAGACTCCAGGAACAGCCCCCCAGGGGGGAGCACATCTCGGCTGGGGCTGCAGCAGAAGAAGCCAGCCCAGGGACAATGTCCAAAGACACTCACAAAGCGCTCAAACAGCAGATGTTCCCCAGAACCACAGGTGACCCGCCATGGGCAGTTCATCAAGGTTCAATTGATGCGGTGCTGTGGATACCCAGAGCGCTCTCGGTTTATTAGCATGCAGGTCCCTGTCCCACAGCTCTGAGCAGTCAGGATGGCTACTCCCTCATCTGTGCTTAACTAGTGAGCAAAAGTCATCAGAGAGGTGAGATGACTTTCCCCATTCACTGGAGTGCACCCCGAAACCAGACAGCCTCCACAGCCCAGCAATCCTCGCCACCATCTGATGGATCCCTTGCCTTTTCAGGGCGTGCATGTCGCTGTTCTCGTGAAGTCTGTCACACACACACTCCACTCCCGCTCAGAGACCCCTGGCACAGTGTGCCGTTTCCTCTCTGCAGGCCCCCGTGGAGTTGACCTCTCTCCAGCTGGCCTAAATATTGCTCTTACAGGACAGGAAAAGGAGCTTCTGAGGCCCGTCAGCCCGTGGTGCACACTTTACAGCTCTTGACCGAGAATACAGGGCAGAGCCCGCCTTCCCATGGGGCTGCCTGCTTCCTGAGAGGACAGAGGCCGCCCATCCCTCTCAAGACACACACACACACACACACACACACACACACACACACACACGATGAAGGCATGGAAACAAGGCTGTGCCACCTGCAGTCACTTCTCCCACCTTCCTGCTCTGGAGCTCCTCCCCTCCGTCACCCCTTCCTCACCCCTCTCCCACTTACTCCAACCCTGCATCCACCAGGTCCCCCCAGACTCTCAAGACCACTCTGACTCAGGGCCACCTCCTTTCTCTGAGACGCCAAAGTGCTCCCAGTCTAGACTTTGCGGCTTAGACTTTCCTTTTTCAAAAAGGAACCCCAAACTCTAATATTTTAATATTTTAGAAGATGAGACTTGAAAAAGGAAGCAACATTACAGACTGGTTCTCACATTAACATGTGTCCCTATTTAGGAAGCCGAGGTCCTCCCCCTGCTGGGCCACGCTGGCATAGACTCTGGCTCTTCCCGGAGCCTCTGCCTTCCGGACACCCCACCCCTGGTCTGGGTGGAGGCTTTGTGGAGGACGGGTCACATCTGAGTCAGGCATGCTCGGTGCGCAGGGGTGTGTGGTTGCCTCTCTGGCACTGACACCACGTCCTGCACGAACAGGAGCTGGAAGCCCAGCTGCCTGATTCTCCTCGATTCAGGATGACAGCACGGGGCGCTCCCCAGGGCTCGACTGATGTGACATCATTCATACGGCACAACAAGGACAGGTGGCTCTTCAAGGTCGTAGACATTCAAAGACTGAAAGGAGCTCAGGCTCAGAACCAGGACCCAAGTTGGAGAAGGAAAAGCAGTACCCGGCTTATGAAGCCACTCATTGCTCACTGGCCATGAAGACGGATGGGCCAGGGCTGCCTCATCCCGAGGAGGCATCCAACGGACTGCTGGAGAGCTGTGGTGTTACAACACTGTCAGTATTTACAAACATAAGAACAAGGTGTTCAAGGGCTCTCACGTTCAGAGAGTTAATTTCAGGCAGCTTTACTGCAAAATTAGCATTCATTGCAGCCTCCCAGGAAGAAAGTCCACATATCTACAGACGCACACTCCCACGGCATAGCCCTGGCCCCGGGACAGCCCCACATCAAGGCCTTCTGCTCTCGTGGGCTCTGTGTGGTATACGGCAGCGGACAGGGAGGCCAAGGGAGGGACTGGCTTTTCCGATCTCGGCCTAGTGGCCTTGGGTCCACTCCTCTGCCCAAAGCTCTCTGGAAGAATGGGCTGTTGAGCAGTCTTCAGCACTGGCTGCACATTATCTCACCACCATCCAGGATGTCCCCATTTTACAGGTGAGAGAATTGATGGAACAGAGGAAACCGGCCCATTGGCTCCCCTTCCTGGCCCGCCTGCTGGACCTGGACCTCTGCCCTGGAGACGGGCCGGCTATGTGGGGCCCTGTCCTCTCTCTGGGTATCACAGTACCCGGGCAGGAGGCCAGACTCCTGCCTGGCCAGGAAGGACCACACTGTTAAGGAGTCCCACACGGGTCATTCCCAGGCTGCAGCTTCTCCTGTTTCCTCTCCCAGAGGTGGGGACGGGGCTGCATGTAGACAGTTCTGTGTGTACAGTCCCTAATCTAGCCCCAGCAAATCCAGACTTCTGGCACAGAGATACTTGGGTTCTCAAAAAGCCATCTTGCTACAGGAGTTGTTTGCAAAAGGAGCCAGTGGGAAGCCCCTCCTGGAACCCTAGAGTTCACGATGGTGCTTTGGAAATGGAAGCTGCTAGGACCATTATAGTCATATCCATAAATATCAGACCACCTCCCTCCTCACAAGGTTTCAGTGGCCGCAGAGCAGGGCGCCACACTGACTCTCTTCTGGCCTGGCTTTTGTTTTGATGGTAGAATCCAGGCAGCCTCTGAGCCTGGTCTTCACATAAAAGAACGGAGAAAAATAGCATCCCCTGTATCCCTACTCAGGAGAGCTCCCCTGCAGGTGCGATGCTGGAGGCCATGTGCTCTCTAAAAAGGGTGATACCCTACACTTGAGAATAATCAGATTTATAGGTGGGACCAGGCCAGCTCAGACCACCAGACACACAGCCACAGTAGCCAACTGTGCTCTGTAACAGGATGTGAAGCCAGAATGGGGGACAGGCAAGCCACCAGCCCTGAGGCCACTCCATTCCTTAAACATCCTCTTCAAGATGGGATGGTACCACTGCTCTACTGAATATTTAGGGATGGGATAGCAAATCTCTTCAGGGAAAACACCTAATTAGAGCAATTAAGGGTGGGCTGGGGGGAGGCTAGGTAATTAAGCTATATGTAGCCCAGGGTGGGGTGGGATAAAACCTGGGATCCCAGATTTAGCACTGACAGGGGTCATGAGTCGGGCCAGGAGAAACCTCACCTGGAAATTTGGGAACTCTAAATGCCAAACTCAAAATGCCAATGCAAAAGGAAATGAATGGCATCATTAAAAGTTATGCACGTGCATGGGAAAAACTTTGAGCAATACCGAGGCTCCTCCTGGGTGCAGCTCTGACCTGCAATCCTGGTGCTACACCCACCTCCCTGCTCAGGGACCCAGCAGAGTCGGGCCTGCTCATGCTCCCTGCAATGCACCACGTTCCAGAGGTGCTGGAATAAAGTGCAAAAGGGGACGGCGGCTGCAGGAGGGGGAGGTGGCAGTGATATTGGCTGTGGGCAGTTCTGTGCCAGCTCCTTGCCTGTTATTTCTCATTCCTTTCTGACTCCAGGTTGAAGTCTCTCAGACTCTGCTGGGGGCCATCTGGAGATCTGGCTACAGCTAGGGGACCCCAGGGACGGGTCTGTCCAGGCTTGTGGCTCTGTGTCCGTCTCTGCTCCCACGGTTCTTGTGTATAACATTAGCAAATTGCACACCTCCCACAATCTCCAAGCCCAGACATGGCGTTATTTATGCAAATGCAACACCCCCCTTTGAATTCTAAATATATCAGCATGCCAGGTGAGCTCATCTACCTAACAATAAAAATGCTGGCTCACTTTCTTTGGGAGGGGTCGGGGGAGGGTCATGCTGCAACCTGCTCCCCTTCCCACATCTTCTCCCAACAGCCCACAAGCCTGAAAACGAAAACCTGGTCCCTCCCAGCCCCAGTCTACCCCAGAGGCGAGCTGGAGGCTGAGCCGCACTCCCCAGACCCAGCACTTACTTCAGCATGTCGTTGTCCTTGTTGAGGTGCTGGAAGAAAGAAGGCTCACAGATGAGCTGGTTCTCCTGGCACACCTGCTTGCAGGACTGTCCCGGCTCAGCGAGCTTCACCTGCAGGGCACTGAGGGGCGGCCACATCACCTGCCCGTGGCAGAAGTCCTAGAATGACAACGAGGCCATCAGCCAAGGGACCCAGGATGCAAGTGGGGATCCCCGGCCTGCCAAGCGGTCCTGACAAGGGGAGGCACGCCACTGTGAGACAGCAGCAAAGGCCAGAAGACAGGAACCAGACAGACTTGGGCTGGAACTGGGCTCCCCTAGAACATGTCCCTGGGCCAGTTTTCACCTCTCTACCCAGAAAGGGAGACAACAATAGCATCTCCTACCCAGGGCTCGAGGATGAGAGGTAATACGTGTCATGTGCACGGCACCGTGCCTGCCAGTAATGGTGGCTATTCATTACTATTACCACCACCAATTGTGCAATCCAACTATTTCAAGCCTCTGCCCTTGAAGGCCCATCTCTAGGCCCACCTTCACCAGCTGTTCTGTTCCCTCCGCTCTAATTCCAAAGACATTTTCAGTGTCTACCTAATTTGGCAGTTACCTAATATGACACTGTTTGGTGAGCGCTACTTTCAACTTTGTGAAGCAAAGGAGCAGAGCGAGGAGTCTGCAGGAGCGGCCGAGAGAACCTACTGTGGGGTCACAGCCTTGGCAGGCACGCAGGGCTTGTGGGTTGCAAACAATTACAACGCTGCACTAATTCAACAGTCTGAGGATGCGCGACAGGAGGTGAAGTAAGCTGGTACCCCTGCAAAGAGAGGCGCCCGCAGCACAAAGGGTGCGGGGGGCGCTCAGAATAGGGCAGGGCCAGTCATTCCGGGATCTGGAAGGAGACGAGCGTAACCGAGGAAGACACGGGGTGGGCAGAGGGAAGTGACCTGTGCAGCACGATGAACGGGCAGCCTGGGTGGTGAGAATGACAGGGTGGGGCCGGGGAAAGGCAGGTGAGGAGTGGGAACCTTTCCCTGACCTGGGACCCCAACTGTCATTTCAGCTGTGCCCAAAGCGACTCCGAGCAGGCACCTGTGGTGGGAACTCATGCATCACTGGCACCACAGCCCACTCTCCTGCACCCTGGCGACGGACCCCTAGCAGAGTTCCTCCGAATTCCTGGGCTGCGTGACCTGCAGAAGACCCGTCTCTGGAAGAGGCCTAAGAGCCGTGTTTTTGACTCCTTTGGGGGCAGGCTGGCCCTGAGGAGTGCCCAGTGGTGGTTAGGACCCTGGGCTCTGAATCCCACTTGTAGGAATTCACCCCACAGACATACGGGGAAACAGGGCAGAGAAACCTCCACAGGATGCAGGGTACTAGAGCCGTATTGTCAGAACAGATGCCAAAGGCCTGACACGATCCAAAGGTTGTATTTAAATAGGTAGCTGTTTAAATACAAATAACTCCAAAAAATGCAGTTTTTTAAATACAAAAAACTCCAAAACCAGTTTGCATGGGCTGACATCTCCAGGACATACAGAGAAGAGAAAGAAGCAGGGTGAAGGTGCTGTCTAGAGTGTTTCCATTTGTATCCAGCACCGGGGCAGGAGACAGAAAGATACACACAAACACACATATGCTCCTGCAAGAATCTCTGGTTGGCACAGGCACCGCTGAGAAGGGGAAAGTATAACAGTCAGGCATGGTACAGAAATTTACTTTTCAATGTACGTCCTTCCGGCATATTTTCTTTTTCCTCATGTTTCCTTTCTCTGCTCTGTGTGGACGAGGAGCTGATGAATAATCTCAGGGCCGGGGCTCCCAGAACTGATGCACACATGCAGAGGAAACGTTTTGTGCCCCACCCTGTTGGTCACGTGGAGCAGGACTGTTGCTGCAGGAGGGCCTGGCCCTACCGGGCCCCTTAGCAGTGAAGGGGGGTTGCCCTGGAAAGCAGGCCGAGCTGTATCCAGGAGGGGCCTTCTGTATTGCTTGTGGTTTGTTTGGTTTTTTTAACTGTGCTTCTATTACTTTTAATGAGCAAAAGAAACCAGAAAAGAGCAAAGCTGAGGGTACACCTTGCCTCTCCCTTTTATTAGCCATGAACCTTTAGGCAAAATACATAATGTTCTGAAGCCTCAGTTTCCTCATCAGAAAAATGCCGATGATGATACTGATGATTTCCTATGGCTCTTGTTTCTCCCTGCCTCCCTCCTGAAGGAGGTAACGCGATTACATGCTGAGAAAGGCAACGGGCAGGGAGTGGGCACTCAGTGCGGGCCTCTGCTCTAGTCTCCTCAAATCCATGCTCGAGACCCAAACGAGCAAGGCAAACCCAGCGTGGGCCTCCATATCATGTGATCCTATGATGAGGGGACACGACTGTTTCAGCCTGAGTGAGGTTGGTGGTGAACCAATAGAAATCCTTCACTGCACCGTGGTCAGGAAACCTAGAACCCGGATTCCTATCAGCTGAAGACAGAAGATTCCAGAAGGGTCTCATAATTCAGAGATGATAGAAATACACTGGTTTAAAGATATCAGGATCCAGCTTAATCTTCTGAAAGGGATGCATGGCAGGAGGATGGGCAGTGTCCTACCTCCCAGCCCTGGGCACCACCAGAGAGAGACCATACACTGGCTGGGAAGATCCTTATCCGACTCCTCAGATTCATAATGATCCTAAGCACAATCCACACCTTTGCTAAGCCTCGGGTAGCACAATGACTTTAGCCTGGATGCTGTTACCAAGGGTGATGGCAGAGACCATGGCCCCGAGTGGGAACACAGTGCTCACTGGTGGCTGTTGCTCTCTTACTTGGCAGTATATGGAAACTTACTGGCTGGCCTTTGATGCTCTGTCCATCATCCCATGAGGATGGCCGTCACCAAACAGGGAGAAGGAAAACACATGGTGATCAGGGTAGTTCTTGCTCATCAGAGCTCAGGGTGCATGGATGTCTGGAAAAGGTTAAGTGTTGCTTGTTTGTTTGTTTTTCTGGCTGGCTAAGGCAAGCAACTCTGCTTATAATTCTTTAGGAGCAATCTGATAATGTCTACAGCCTGTAAGTATTGTAATAGAGATTTAAAATCCAATGTCCATCAAAGCGTACTGTGCGACTGTATGGAACAGGCAAACCACCAGGAATCTAGACCAGATCATACCATCTACCTCACTGGAGGCCAACTGAGGGATTTGCTCTCTCTGCTTCCAGGACTCAGCTTGGCCCAACCCTGGATTAAGCAGGGGAACTGGAAATCCATGACGCTGAAGGCTCAAACTCTGGCTTTTATACTTTGTAAGAAAATCATAGAATGTCTCTCCTCATCTGACACCTACAGGCAGTCAGAGCTGAGGGCTGGCCGTACCTCTACACTTGCTAGTTTGAGAGGCTCTTAAGAAACTTTGCTCTTTACTCCTTCTCAGCCTTGTGTGGTATATGAAGCACTCCAAGGTGTAAAACCAAAACGGGGAGAAAGATTCTGTTGTGTGAGACTAGGAGGCGATGTGGCCAAGGAATGCGCTTCAAGTCAGAAGGCCTGGATTTGAAGCTGTTCCACCGTGGTGCTACTCCGTCTGGTCTTGCCTCCATCGCTTGTCCATACAGAGTGATGCTAAGACTCTGTAAGTGACGGACCCGAGCAGAAGGCTGGCAGACGGCAGGTGCTCCACTAATGCACATCTCCCTCCTTTTTTCCCTCCATGGAGGGGTTGCCTGTGCCCCGTACACAGTTGGGAGGTGCTGCAGTGTTGGCATCTGCAGAAGCTGGGGCAGCCTGGATAATGGAGCCCAGTACTTCATCCCGAGCAAGGCAAGATGGTACCACGAGGTCTGCACAAAGGGAAGTGCCCTCAAAGCTCACTGTAGGGTAGATCTGCCCCATTTGCTCATTTCTTAGTAAACCACAGAAACTCGTCGAGGTTCCCTTTAACGAGAGCTTAGCTCAATTTCACAAGAACTCTGGGGCTCCAGTCTCCCATGGCTCACCAGCTGGTCTGACACTCTCTCAGTAGTCTGTTATGGGGGTCAGTAGGATCAGGGATAGTGAAAATGGCAGCAGGACCTTCTTAAGAATTGGTGAACCATCTGGAAAAGTCTAAAGGTGATAAAATTGAACAGAGGGAAGCCTGAAGGTGTCCTCAGTAAGCACGACACCAGGTAAGGCAGGAGGGAGCACGAGGATCTTGGGTACGATTCTGGCCCCAGCTGGGGGACTTCACTGATGTCCTTCAAGCTCTGCCAGCTTTCGCATCTAAATTGAGACAATACCATTTGTCCTTCAGTCCTTATATAATTCCTGTGAGATAAAATGAGGTGACTCTTAAGAAGGCACCTTGAGATATTAAAGATCATATTCCAAGGTAGACCATTAGTAGCAGCCAGGGTCCAGAGGTAAGAGTTGAGAGGCCTGGATTATATAGGACAATCATTCACGAGAGCCCTCTCTTTGCCCAGCTGCTTGCAGGACACAACTGAAATGACAGCCCTGTCATAGCCTCTTCTCACCTCTAGGGTCAAGCCCCACCAGGGGTTAAGGGAAGGCTGAGGTCTTTTTCATTCAACCCCAACATAGATCAACAGGGCAGTGCCAACTGGCCTTGTCTCCTTGCTGTAAGCACTCATTTGCTCACTCACTCACTCACTCACTCACTCATTCATTCAACAAATACTTGCTAAGAAGCAGGAAAGCATAAGGGTTCAGAGCCTGGACTGCTTGGTCCAGGTTCAGCTCCTCCATTCACTAGCTGAGTGAGCTTGGCTACTTATATAATCTGTCTTTGCCTCACTTTCCTCAACTGTAAAATGAGGAAAATATCAACTGCTACTTCATAGAGCTGTAGAGGGGATTAAATCAATGATAATATGTAAATGCTCAGAAAAGTGCCAGATATAAATAACACTATCTATGGGTTGGCTCTTACTGTTACTAAGTATAAGGGACTTTTCTAGGCCTTGCGGGTGACCTGGTGAACAAAAGAAACCCAAACCCCTGCCTTCATAGAGCTTATATTCAGGGAAGGAGACAAGAAACAAAATAAATAAATTCTATATAATATGTTAAAAGGTGGTAAGTGCTCTAGAAAAGAATGAAGCGAGGAAAAGGGGTCGAGAACACTGGGGGAGAGGGTGTCCTGAGAAGGCATCATTGAGGAGGTGACATTCAAGAAAAGACCCGAGGAAGTAAAGGAGTGAGCTAGGCAAGTCACTGGGAAGAACACTTCAGGCAGAGGAAAACCAAGATCAGAGGCTCTGACAATGCAGCACAGCATGTCCAGCAGGTTCCAGGAGGAGCTGGGAGTTCTGTGTGGCTTGAGAAGAGTATGTGTGTTGGGGGCTGGAAGCAGGAGGACATGAGGTCCAGGGGGCCCCAGGGAGTCAGTACACACAGCTTTGGGGGCCCAAGTAAAGCTTTGGCTTTTCCCGGGTGAGATGGGAGCCACTGGAGAGCTCTGGGCAGAGGAGCCACAGGATCTGCTGTACTGAGAACAGACGGCAGGGGCAGAAGCAGAAGCAGAGAGAGTTAGGAAGCTATGCAACAGTGCAGGACAGAGAGAATGGCCTCAGACCAGACTCCGGCACCTTTGTTCAACAAACTTCCATGAAACACTTGTATCATACGTTGGCTTTGAAGGTTTTTTCATTCATCTATTCAAAACTTTACAAATGACTATTAAAGCCTATGCTGGGTTCTGGCAATATGAACATGAATGAGATACAGTCTTTAGGCTCAAAGGCTCAGTGCCCAGTCTAGTAAGAGAGGCAGATATTTAAAAAATTACAGAACAGTACAAAACAGACATCCAAACAGGATGTGAAGGCCCCTTAGAGGAGGGAAATAATTAACTCTGTGGGGGAGGGGAAGGGTGATGATAGTAGCAATCAGAGAAGGTTTCCAGGAAATAGCGACTTCTGGGCTGGGTTTTGTAGGCTAAATAGGAGTTAGTGGCTTATCACAAACATGGTGCTCTGCAGAAAACTGGTGCTCAATAAAGAGCTGTTGAACTGAATTGAATGGTTTTGGCATCCTGGGGCTTTGATAGCAGTAGAACAGCACAATATCCTAACCCAGAGAGGCTTTATACAGCCAGAATGAGACAGATACAGTAATCTCCAATCTGGTTAACAAGCCCATTTAGAACACAGAATATTTGCCTTCTGCTCTAACAATTATTTCACCCAGTCACCAGATTCCCCTGAATTTGCTTAACTATTCTAAAATTTTCACGCAGTGACTGTAATAAGAAAGGTTTATTAAGCAACAAATCTATAAGAAAAAGCAATCTTCTGAACAAATGAATACAACCAATCCTGAGGAAGAAGTAAGGGTGCCATCTTTGTAAGGAAGGCTAAGTCATAGCATGGAGAAAACGTTCACAAAAGTACAAAAAGAGCTAGAGAAGACGGGGTGGGGCTGCTTCCAGGAGAGAAGCACTGGGTGCAGGCTGGTTTGTCCCTCCCTCTTGGTTGTACGTGATGGGATCTTTTCCAGCAACTCTCCACCCCCACCTAGTCCTGGCCAAAGCTTTAATAGGGTTACTACCTCCACAACATATCAGGCCAAATGGATTTCTGCGGAAACTCACATTATCTGGAACCAAGAAGACAGGTTCAGCTACAGGCCTGGAGGCAGGGTCTAGAGGAAGTAAGGTCAGGAATTTGCCAAAAAAAAAAAAAAAGGGAGAGCAGAGGCATGTTCCGGGCCATGAAATTGGGGTTTGGGACTAGTTCAGCTATTTGAGAGGTAAGGAAACCATTTGTTATTTCTCTTGTAGCTGGGAAATCCAGGTCCTGGCACAGAAAAAGTGTTCAATACAGACTGACTGACTGGATTAGACACATTCCAGTTGCCTGTTGGTACCCACCATCCTCAGCCTGTGCTGTCCTCAAAAGGAGTGACCTCTGTCCACAGTGGTCCCTGGGGCTGAGTCCTGGCGGTGGGTGTGATTTTGTGTTTCCATGAGGGCCACAGAGAAGGTGGCTGTGGAGCTGGATGTAGTGACTCATCTCCATGGATCTCTCTACACATGCAAATCAACGCACCAAGCTCACTCTTGAAAGAGGCAAACATAAACCTCCTAGTGGAACCCTCCTCTTCCACTAGGAGTCTACCCAGGAGAAATGAAAACATACATCCACACGCGTGTGAATATTCACAGTAGCACTCTTTGTGACAGCTCAAAGGTGGAAACGACCCAAATGTCCAACTGGCGAATGGATAAACCAACTGTGGTATACTCGTACACCGGAATACTATTTAGCACTAAGAACGAATGAGGACTGATGCATGCTACAATGTGCAAGAATCTCACAAACATTATGCTGAGTGAAAGAAGCCAGAAATCTCCAGAAAAGGCAAATCTACAGAAACAGACACAGCTCAGTGTTTTCCTGGGGCAGGGAGCAAGGACTGGCTGCAAATAGGCTCGAATGAGCTTTTTGAGGTGATGGGAATGTTATAAAACTAGATTGTGGTGGTAATTGCATAACTCTATCAATTTGAATTGTACCCTTATATGGAGTGAATTTTATGGTCTGTAAATTACATCTCAATGAAGCTGTTTAAAAAACACATCTCGGTTGGTTTCTGGGCTCCTGTAGCAAGTAGCGAAGGCTTTCAGAGGAGCTAGTCTGAGCCAGGCGCTGTTCTTAGCCCCAAACGTGTATTCATCTGTGGATTCCTCCACCAACCCTGTGGGGTAGGTGGTATCTTCCCCATTGCACAGAATAGGAAACAGCACAGAGGAGTTAAGGAAACTTGCCCAAGGTCACAGAGAGAGTGGGAGCAGAGCCAGGTCGTGAATCCCGGCAGTCAGGCTCCAGGCTCCAGCGCTTAATCATTACCCACCCAGTCTCTCTGGGATCAGGAATGGCCAGGCAAACAGCAGCTGTTGATTTTTCAAAAGAGCAAACATTCCCCAAGCTAGTGCCAACCTTCTCCCCTTTCCAGTTCCTCTTCCTCTTTCCTTGCAACCCGTCACCTCCACCATTCCCCTACCCTGGACTACCCAGATTCACCCTCAGGCTTGTCCTCGCATCTAGAACACTCCCCAAGGGAGTTCAGATTTCCCCAGAGCTGAAGCTGGTTCCACAGCAGCTCTTGGAGTTGTTAACTCTTTTTCCCACTTCTTATCTCCAGAATGCTTTTCACGTGAATTACACAGCTCTTTGCAAAACAATATGAGCACGAATATTTACAAGCTCTTTACAGGAAGCAGAAAATAGGATTGAACAGCATATGTATGGTTTTCAGAAATTAATCTGAACATTGCCATTCCTTTAAAAGAAGATGCTATGCTTTCTGGCCTGAGGCAAATACCTAAATCTTTTCCAAGAAATGCATAATGAGAACCTCAACAAGCCTGAGGCACTCGGGTTAGGGAAGACTAGTCTCTTGATCTTGGATTACAAGGGATTTTCACCTTGGCACCAACTCCCCCACTGCTGGAGAGAGTTTCTCTTCTGGAGAGCCAATTTAAATGAGTGTGGGATCCAAATCAACATTTTTAGTACAGTAAACAGGGGTGGGGGGCATTATGGGGAAAAAGCAAGTGGTTTTCCTAAAACCAGGGTTTGTTCCCACTGGGTGCTGGTGCCTGGGTTGGCTGGGTATGAGGTAGACTTCCCACTGTCCCTGCTCCACGGGACACTGGAGCTTGGGGCCTCCTCAATTGCTGTCAGTCGGCTTCCCCTGGCTCCCACTGCCTTGGTTGAGCGTGAGGGATAACTTTGAAAGGGCTCCGGGATAAGTGTCCTTCTTCCCCTTGCAGATCACATGGAGGACTCTGAGGATGGAGATCAGCCTAATTGGGGCCGCAGCGCTCCTATAGTTCAAGGGATGGGAAGCCTAGCCGCCACCACCTCTTCGGAGCTAGAGGCTCTCCTGTTCATACCAGAAACACCCCTCTCTTCAGTCTCATTGCTCTTTGAAGATATTCTCTAGCTGCAAAAACACTGAACACCCCAAGCTCTAAAATACTGGGGCCTGGAGCTAATCACCAGATGTAGAAGACCCAATCTGTGAACCAATGGGGTCTTGGTTTCCCATCTTCCCTCTGGAGTTGGGGAACATTATGACTTCAATAAGACCCTCCACGGAGGCCTGGGATAAACTCAAAATAGGCCCCCTTATTACCTGTTCAGCAGCGTTGGGAGAATGTTTAATAAGAAATGCCCCCAACACAAGATTCCTAGAATGATTTTTCTAAAACGCCAATCTAACAGCATTGCTGCCTCTCATCCTGTATTAAAACCTTTCTTTAACTTCCTGTTGCCCCAGAATCAAATCTGAATTTCCAGCTGAGCCTCAGCATCTTTTTCCGACCTGTCTCCTCCTTCAGCCTCATCTCTCAAATTGTCTCTCTTCAGTCACAGCTAAATTTCCAATAATTCACTGAGATTTCCCTTCTTTCCCCAGGCCTTTGCATATTCGCTTGTACGGTCCCCCCGTGGCCCCAGTTTGCCTTCAGGACTCATCTCCTGCAAAATGAGTCAAATCTTCCAGATAGACTCGCCTCATCTCTCCTGCTTCCCCACTCTGCAGGCTGCATTATGCCGTCCCAAAGCATCTCGGTTACATCACGATCACAGGGAGTAACCTACAGCAGTGGCATTGCCTGTGCACTTGCCTGGCTCTTTGTGAAATCTGCAGCTGAGGACAGAGACTCGTCCTTTGACGTCTCCCCCCATCCCCGACTCCCAGTGTCCCAGTGGCCACAGCACATCCCAGCTGACAAATACTTACAGAGTGCATGAATGAATAAACAATAGCAGGCAAAAAAGAACTCTGAATTTCTGTGAACTGCAGAGCTCTCTAGAAAAGTCTATGTCCAGAAGGCAGAGGGAAAGGGCAGTTTTATTAGCATGTTTTCCAGAAGACAATTTTAGTGACATGTTTTCCAAATCAAAAGGTCCAAAATGAGCTTCTTGGTTCCTGCTACACATGAATAGAAAGTGACACGCTCACTCACTCTCTCATTCATTTATTCATTCCTTCAACTGGCAGTTATTGTGCACCTACTGTGTGCCAGGGAGGGGGCTAGGCACTTGGGATACAGAGGTGGATGAGCTGGGTGTGGCCCTGCACTATGGAACATTTAGACAGGTCTGTTTGGGGAATGGGATCTTCCTGTTTGAAAGGAAACCTAGTAACAGATTTACAAAGAACAGGCCACATGAGAATTTTTAAGGACTGGCTGGGATTCAAGAGTCTTAGGGAAGAAAGAAATAATAGCCTTCAAATAAACGTGATACAGAGTCCTTTTACCGGTGGTGGTGAGTGATTATTTTCCCTGAGAGGAAGTGGAGACAGGAAAGGAGGAAGTAGGTTTCAGAAGCAGCTGCACGGACCCTGGTAAAATCTCAGACAGCTTCCCATTAAGGTAGTGAGAGCTGCAATGTCCTAAAACTCACTGCCAGAGGCAGCCACAGCAGCGCCTCTCTGCGCCTTCAGGAAGAACCAGCAGCAGCTTGAGGTACGAGAAGATAGTTCTGGGCCTCTGCCTCTGCCTGAGGCCCCGGCCTTGCTGATGGCACAGGCCTGGGCGCAGACCAAGCCACCATCAAACCTTGAGGCCATGACGTGTGAGCCCTGCGACTGTGAGGGTTGGTTCCCATTATCCAGAGAATGGGGTCATTACTGCCACCTCTCAGGGTTACTGTGAGGGTCAAATGAGACAATGCAATGTGACGGGCTTAGTACACACTGACATAAAGTCTACACAAATGGCTGCTGGAGTTAGGATGATGACACCGTCATTCTTTTTTTTTTTTTTTTTTTTTAATTTTTTATTTATTTATTTTTCCCCTAAAGCCCCAGGCGATAGTTGTATGTCATAGTTGCACATTCTTCTAGTTGCTGTATGTGGGACGCGGCCTCAGCATGGCCGGAGAAGCAGTGCGTCTGTGCGCGCCCGGGATCCGAACCCGGGCAGCCTGCATCGGAGCGCACGCACTCAACCGCTAAGCCACGGGGCCGGCCCATACACCGTCATTCTTAACTGAGGGGTCAAAGATTGAATGAGGTAATGATTCACAAGCTTACCTCCATGGTAAAGTCCAATGAGTAATATTGTATAGTATATTATATAATAATATGCTTATGTAAGAATATAACACATATAATCATATGATATAATACAGTATAATATATTAAGTAACCGACAGTACTAGTTTGCATTTATTGCGCACAGAATGACAGCCCTGTTCTAAGCACTTCCTATGTACTAGCTCATTTAATCCTCACATCAGCACTGTGTGGTTCTATTATCATCCTTATTTTATAGGGAAGGAAACTAAGGCACAGAAAACAACACGTCCAAGTCATATAACCAGAGAGTCATGGTGGTGGGACTGGAACCCAGGTGGCTGGGCTGCAGAGCATGGCCTCCTGCCACTAGCCAACACCCAGAACGTCAGACAGGCCACCCTAAAGCCTATGCCCTGGCTCTCCCTCCCCAGCAGCAGCACCCAGGACCATCCGCTGCTCACCACAGTCTGTCACCTCAAATCTGTCCTTTGAAATCTACCTTGGACCTACAATCTACACCTACTTACATTTTCAACACACTGTTTCTATTTTCAGCCTGCACAATCCTCATCCCCTATTGTGTAAAGATCTCTGATCGCCCCAGGGCACTCTGTTTTGCCCTTTAAGAGGAGCCCCTTATTTCTGGAATCTGATCAAGGAGTTCATACCCCCCTAACCACAGGGGTTCTGGATCTGTCTATTTTTAGCTCTGGGTTGCTTTTGAAGCCTAAGGAATTAAAATGTTATAAAACGATGGCAACGATGCCCTTGGCCTTTACTTCTACGAGCGCAAGCCAGAGTTTCCAACCTCTGCTGGGGGTGGTGAGACTCTTGGAACCCTCCTCTGCTTTGGGACTGAAGTTCTGCTTTTATCTGTTTTATATATATAGGTTTCATGTAAAGCTTCATTTGAAAAGGGGTCCTGTTTTAAAGATGTTTGAAAACCACTAAAAACTTCTAACATATTTGGAATTACTGAACATATATTAAAGAAATCCTTAGAAACCACCGGTTTCAGTCCTTGCCTTTTTTAGGGTGAGAAATGAAGATCAGGCAGGACCAGAGAGCCGTCTTTCTGTCCCCCTCCCCACCCAAGCCTTTGTGATGCTCCTCAGAACCTGTTCAGGGCATAGGTCTGATGGTTAAGGAAGTATTCATCTTGACCATCCAGTCTCTCCCATTTTAAGTTTCCATTCGACCTTCTGCCATCATAAAGAACATTCTTACCTCAAGGACAGACTTACTCCCTTGGATGACCATGACAGGGCACATTTTAAAATTTCAACAGGCCATTATCCAGCTTCTGGAGTCTTCCAAAGCAGGAGAACAACACAGAAACACGACGAGTTCTTAACTGTTCACGAGAGCCCTCTGGCATAACAGGAAGCAGGACATAGCAAAGATAGATGAACTTCTGAAGAGCCTTACCTGTTTTTCAATGAAAGCGTTGATTCTCTGCAACATCCCCTCGCATGTGAATTCATATGGCATGTACGGCTCAATCTGCAGAAACAGAAGATGGTATCAGGAAAGAGGAGGACACAGAATATGCAACACCTACCTAGTCCTCCACTGATTCACTCACACTCAACAGCAGGGAGCCTCATGAGGGGCTAAGACTATGAACTTGGATGTCAACAGACTTGGGTTCACAACCTCACTCTGCTCCTTACTAGCTGTGGGACCCTGGGCAAATCACCTACCATCTCTGAGCTTCAGTTCTTCATGTATAAAATAGTGATAAGAAAAACCCACTTCTTTTAAGCTGTGGTGAAGATTATATGGAAGAAAAAACAGGGTCAAGTGCTTAGCTCAGTGTCTAGCACATAGTAGGCATTCAACAAAGGGTGGGGAGTATCACTTGTTAGAAGGCGAGCTCCATGAAGCAGGTCCCATGGCTGCTGGGTCATCTCTATATCCCAGAGCTGGGCAGTGTGGCACACACAGGAACTCAGCAAATCTCTGCTGAATGAATGTGTGCTTCCTGTGCTCAGAAAGGAACATGGTCAGTGGTTTAAGGACCCGTGATGGTAAAAAAAGCACTGGTCTGTGTTAGTAGGTGAGGTCAGTGTGTACCCAAAGAACTCGTGGTGCAAAAACAGAGTGATAAAGTGCACAAATACTTTAGCTAGAGGGTCCTGAAAGGCTAGAATGTCAAAACAGCCGTCTGTTCATGCCGGGCTTCTAAGGCCAGCTATGAGTCTAGCAAGCCAAGACTGAGGAGGGCCAAGATGCGGAAGACGTTCCAGATGGAGCAAGTAGTGGCAAATGAGACGTGAAGGAAGGACAGCAGGAGGGTACAGCTCAGGATCATGCAGAGTGGTGAGACAAGGCTGGGAAGAGGTTCACTGGATTTCCACAAAAAGATTTCTACACTAAGGAGCCTACACTTTACATGAGGGCAGCAGGAAACCCTGTATGGTGCTTCAACTGGGGTGAAAGAGGCAATCTCATCAATCTATTGTGACACGCGAGGGAAGGGGAAGAAATGTGGGTTTGACCTCTGTTGCGTAGTGTCTCTGCCAGCACTATGAGTTATGAGGCCTATGTTTTTGGGGCAGCCAGCTAGCATTACCAATTGGAAATGGAAATTTCACTTGGGAGAAAATCACCAGCAGTCCAGTCTGTTACAGCTTAAGACCGCCCAACAGCACTTGTCAGCAATAGGCTAGAGGGGCACCTTCACCACCTTCCTCTGAAGCCTACACTTGCCTATCTCAAATCTACAGAGTGGAGAACTGGACAAAACTTCTGAGTTGAGGCCTACTGAAAATGGGAGAATCGATAGAGAAGACACCCTTCTGTGGGCAGCCAAGTAGTTGGTCTCAAGGCATCTTCTTCCCTTTTTGGTTGTTGAGTCACACGTCACATTTGAAATCTTCTTCAACCATGATTGCTAATTCCACAACATATCTTCAAATGCACAATTAGATGGTGTATCACACAGGGTGTATCTCAGCCATCCCTGCCCACATCTATCCAGAGAAGCCAAAAGAGGCTGAGCCGTAAGTATTGTAATATCAGGGCTGGACTATTTTACAAGAACAGAGGTCATTTTGTCCCTAGATAGTTCATCTCAGAAAAGCTCAAAATACTTTGACAAACTGACTTCCATGTTCCAAGCTTGCTCCTTCTCATCTCAAGCTTTTGTACTTGCTGTGCCCTCTCTCATCCAGACATAGCCTTTCACACCAAACGTAAAATTTTTCTTTTAAAGGATATTTGTTTACTCAACCTGTGGGTGATTCCAGAAGTTTCTATAACTGGCCTAGAGATATGTCTCCTCCCAAAGTTTCACAGAGGGAACAAAAAGAAGCTACAACAGAGGACTTGGCATATTGGGCTCATTTATAAGGGAACAAATAGAATTTCTAGAGTGAAACAAACATTGGTGGCCATCTGTTATGAGACCAACAGGTCCAGTTACGTGGAGGGAAGCAGGCTGAACGTTTGAGGGCCAGTCCTACAACACATTTCAAAGGGCATCCATTAGAAATGGAAGTGAATTAACACAAAGGGCTCAATGCAATAAATACAGAAAAACGGCTCTTCCTGTGTCCTTCCACCAACCAAACCGAGCTTAACCAAAGGGATGCTGACTCACTTAATTGTTTTGTGGCTAGTTCACTGTTTTAAAGTATACGAAGCCAAACAATTTTCTTATAAAGGAAAAACAAAACAAGGAAACTGTATTCTTAAGCCAGCCCTGCCAGTGAGTTCCATTAGCCATCCTGCTGTGGACAGGAACAGGGCCCTCTGTGTGGGAAAGCTCTCTAGACCCCTGGCTTCGGAGATAAAGAGTACAGGCAAGCGTCTGACGTAGGAACTGTTGCACACATTGGGGGTGTGTGCGTGATAGTTTTCTGCATGACAGTCCTTTAGGAAGAAGTCAAGGCCTCTTTGGGGGATGGAATGAAGAGAATGCTGAAACCACATCCAGTCACTGAGAAACCCAAGTAGGACCAGTCATGGAGAAGAAGGGAGAGTGTTCTTGGTCATTCTGCTTTGTGGAAACAGGACTGTTACTTATATGGCCACTGGAAGGATGACTGCAGGCTGCACTGTGTAGTTCCTGCTGGCCTTGGAAACTTTCCAATATCTCCCCACCTTCTCCTTCATTTTCTCCTCTTTACTTCCCTTCGAGTGGGATGTCCTGTCTCCTCTAGTACTCACTCATTATCCTAAGGGTACAATTCCTACAGGGAACTGCTCTCGGAGATCAGCTAACCCCTCTGTGGTCCCACCTGACAGAAGTGTCTTGGCATCGTTCAATGATAGATAGTCTTAGAAGGTACCAGAAGACGAGGAGTTAAGGCCTATCCCCTCTATCTACTAACTACAGGATTTTAAGTCAGACATATCCTGCAATTTCTCTGGATGATTTCAAACGTAAACTAGGTCATGTCATGCCCCTGCTCAAAACTTCCCATCATACTTAGAATAAAATCCAGAATCCTTATCATGGCCTGTTTAAAGGCTCTCCGCTGGCTCTGGGGACCCTTTTATGGTGTCCATTATTTCTGATGAGAAGTTGGTGGTCTTTCATATTGTTATTAACCAGAATGTAATAAATTTTTCTCTGGCTGCTTTCAAGGTTTTTTTCCTTATCTTTTGTTTTCACCAGTTTGGCTATGATGTACCTATGTGTTTGTCTTCATATTTATCCTGCTTGGGGTTCACTGAGCTTCCAAGATCTGTAGGTTGATGTCATTCATTAATTTTAGAAAATTATTAGCCATTGTCTTTTCAAAAATTTCTTCTCTCCTCCCTCTGAGATTCCAATTACACATAAGTTAGGCTGCTTGATATTGTCCCACAGATCTCATATGTTCTTTTTAACTTCATTCTTTTTGTGTTTCAATTTGGATAATCTCTATTAACGGGTTTTCAAGTTCACTGACTGTTTTCCTCCGCTGTGTACAGTTTGCTGATAAACCCACTAAAAGAGTTCACTTCTGATATCATACTTTTCACTTCTAGCATTTTTTTCATTTGGCTTTTAAAAAAACGTTTCCATCCCTCTGCTGAAATTCCCCATCTGTTCACAATATGTTGTCCACCTTTTCCACCAAACCTTTTAATATATTTATCTTAGCATTTTAAAGTTGCTGATAATTCCAACACCTGGGCCATCTCTAGGTCTGGTTTTATTGACTGTTTCCTCTCTTAATGATGGGTCACATTTTTTTTGCTTTTTAGAGTGCCATGTAATTTAAAATCTTCTAATTAAATATGAGAAAGCTTTGCATCAAATTTCTAACCCATTTCTAACAATTATAAGGATTTTAATGACAAAGGTTTTTGTATTAATCTCATTCCTCACTTAATCTCTCCCACTCTTATCTCTCCCTTTACTTCATTTAAATGCTGTTTTTATTTTTTAATTTTGTTTATCTTAACAAACTAGTCAAAAAGACCTAGGTTTCAATCCAGATTCTACTACTTACTAGTTGTGTGATCTTGGTAAATTACTTAATTTCTTTAAAGCATAATCTTCTCATCTGTAGAAGGATTAAATGAGATAAGGCTCATAAAGATGTACAGAAAGATTCCAGATGTGTAGAAAAGAGGTTCTCTCTACATAAGAGGTACTATTATAATTACTTTTTTTTTCTTAAGTGGTCTTAAAGAGTTTTTGGAACAAGGTGGAAAAAGGTCGATTACGGTTTTAAAATGCGAAACACTGAAGGTTCCACGGAGTGAACAGAGCCAGGCTCGTGTAGGAGTGAGCAAATACAACTTAGTCCCCACTCTCAATGCTTTATGTGTCAGGCATTCTCAGCAGGTTTTTATTTGACAAAAGGGATCTATTGCCTAAAAAGTTTTGGACTCTATTATCCATGATTTTCTGCCTTTATATTAGCTTTTAAATTACTCCTCTTCAAGGGTATGTGCACTTAACTAAGTGCTGTGAGTTGAATTATGTCCCCCCAAAAGACATGTTGAAGTCCTAACTCCTAGCAGGTGTGCACGTGATCTTATTTGGAAATAGGGTCTTTGCAGATGTAATCAAGTTAAGATGAGGTCATAGTGAATTAGGGTGGGGCTTAATCCAATACGACTGATGTCCTTATAAGAAGTGGGAAGACAGTTATATATACACGCACACACAAGGAGAACACTACGTGATGGAGATTAAGTGCTGCAGCTTCAAGCCAAGGAACGCCACCAGAAGGTGGAAGAGGAAAGGAAGGATCCTCTACCAGAGGCTATGGAGAGAGCACGGCCCTGCCAACATCTTAATTTTGGACTTCTAGCCTCTAGAACTGTGACAGAATAAATTTCTGTTGCTTACGTTACCAAGTTTGTGGTTCTTTGTTATGGCAGCCCTAAGAAACTAATACACCAAGGGACTCTGGGACTCAAGAAAGAAAGAAGAACTTTCTATCTCCATAGGAATGACTCTCCGGTGGTGAAGCTTTAATAATTTTTATTTATTTTTTTTCCCCCCCAAAGCCCCAGTAGATAGTTGTATGTCATAGCTACACATCCTTCTAGTTGCTGTATGTGGGATGCAGCCTCAGCAGGGCGGGAGAATCAGTGCGTCGGTGCGCGCCCGGGATCCGAACCCGGGCCACCAGCAGCAGAGAAGGCACACTTAACCGCTAAGCCATGGGGCCGGCCCTGGTGAAGCTTTAGATGTGCGGCAGATACTTGGAGGCAGCCCAGTGGTACCACTCTCCACTCAGCACTTCTCTGGGCTTGGCCAGCAGAGGTCTGAGGTACTTCTACCCTCAACTGTTGCGACCAGGACTAGGATTGTACACACCATCAATGGGAAGCTCTGATCAGCTACACCAAAGCTCAATAACCAGACCCTCTTTAAAGGGGGCAGGACATGGATAATACATTGGAGAGCTCTCGTTCCCCTGGAGATGTTCTGAGTAAAATCATATTGGCAGTTCAGTGGGCCATATTTTATTTCCCAAAGGGGAAAGATGGCCCTTTACATGGGCCAATGGCTATTCCTCCCAGGATATATGCCTTTCCAGCCTCTTCCCCTTTACTCACACTGTGCCTGGAACCCATATCCTTCTGGGCCCATTTCTCAGCTTAGCTGTGCAAAGTCCTGCTCCTCCTATAAGACTTACCTCAGTGCTGCATTCTCCAGAAAGTCTCCTCGCACTTCTACTCCTCAATCTTTTGTGTGTTGTTGTTGGCACTGAACAATATCCGGCCTTATAGTATGCTTATTTGCAAACACCTATTCCTCCCTCCCTCCATGCCTCCCTTCCATCCATTTGGTGAATCACTGTGCTGGGTACTGAGAATACAGCAGTGAGCCAGATATGTTTCCTGCCCATGTTGCTTAGTCTAGTGGAAATCTAGACTATCAATGATAAAAATAAGAATACTATATTGTTATATATATAATACTAATATTGACTAAACACTATGTGGTAGACACTGCACTTAAGCACTTTATATTCATTATCTCATTGAATCCTCACAAGCACCTATATAAAGTAGGTAATGTCAGTCTACATTAGAGATGAGGAAACTGAGGCTCAGAGGTTAAGTAACTGCCTAAGAGGACGTTCCCAGTAAGTGGTAGGGCTGGACCCAAACCCAGGCTGTCTGATTCCAGCCCACCCTCACAACTATACTGCTCTCTTTAAGAAATCTAACAGAGTATAAAAAGTGCTCTGATAGGAGGGGGATGGAGGGCTGGGTACACTCGATAAGATGCCAAGGCAGTCCCAGGTTGGGACACAGGATAACCTGACCCAGCCCTAGAGGGTGGTAAGCTTCCTACAGGTGGGGAGCGGGCCTTGTTTATGTTTATGGAAGTGAGCATCCCCTAGAGTGGCTCAGAGGATGCTCTGCATACAATAAGTACTTAATAAATGTCTGCTGAATTGACTAGGAGAGTCCAGAGATATTAGTTACTTACACAAAATTCTATAAAATGTTGAGGTAGAAAAGCCAAATAAATAGAGGCTATACAATAACATTTCCCAGTATTTCCTTAATTATTCCTTATCTTTCTCATTTTTTTTGTAGGGGAGAGGGTCTACCTTTTCTAATCTTTGTGAGAGCTACATTATTAGGCCACTGAGGCAAGTATAAATCAAGCTGCTACTACTGTGTCTGGGACCCAGGAGTCACGTCAAAGAGTTTGTAGAATCCACGCACACATCTGGACACCAGCTCTGTTTCCATGTCACAGAACATCCACGAAGTCCCCAGGCCAATCCTACAGCTTGGTTACTTTCTAATTCCAGAGCTGACATGGAAACATTCTAATTACTCAAACCAAGGGTCTGTGATGCCTCCTACACATTCCAGTTCACATTACAAACGGCAAAAATGGTATAAAAGAAACAACCTTCTGACTTAAAATTGCTTTCACTGCAGCCTCTACTTCCTCCTGATTGCTGAGGTTGACAGTCCAGACATGTGGCCGGCCGATGAAGACTTCAGCGTATGGATGCTGGGACGTCAGCTGGAAGAGAAAAAACAGAACATCTCAGTCTCGCTGACACTGACATTTTTTAAAACCTCGTGTGCTAGACGAAGCGATGTTTTTTATGGTACTGAGTTGCACTTGCGTAGGTAACAAGACGTTTTTGTCCTTCCCCTTTACCTCCTAAGGCCTGTGTGGATGCCTAACAGGTTCATGTGGGACACTTCACAAGACAGATGCCCAGGCCGTCCTGGATCCTCAGGGATGTTGGGCACTTTGGAGGGGCCCCTGGGGGTCTAGGGGTTCCAGGAGGGCAGCATGTGGGCCATGGCCCTGCCCGAGGCTGTGAGATCTGCAGGGCAGGGCCAGTGATGGCTCCACATCTTGAATCCCACTTGGAAAGAAGAGTTAGAATGTCATAACCAGGTGACGTGGAGGCTGTTAAAGTGGTTTCAACCCCCCAAATGACACCAAGGAATAATGAACATTTACCCGCAGTCATATCCCAGCCTTGAAAATCAGCTCCATCAAACTAGTATCGGTTATAAAATGCTGGGTAGGACAGACA
Source organism: Diceros bicornis minor (assembly GCF_020826845.1). Lineage (NCBI taxonomy): Eukaryota > Metazoa > Chordata > Mammalia > Perissodactyla > Rhinocerotidae > Diceros > Diceros bicornis. The sequence goes on along the minus strand of NC_080749.1, from coordinate 20,132,272 downwards.
GGTAAGCATAAGAAAATTACAATAAAGTCGTTAAAGGCTTTAATGGCACATATGAAAAGTGACAGAGAAATAATGCTACTAGAAAAACAGAATTTTGGAATGGTTTCAGGAATAATCATTAGCATAACATTGGAGCCTTACTATTCATAAAGACAATTTGCAATCAGAAAAGCAAGGAATGGTAGTTTTTGTTCTAGAGCAGGTTTTATTTTAACAACAAATGGTGGTCAAAGAAATCCAGTGTGAATACTGGTAATTCTCAGTTCTTGAAGAGTCCATTCTTTAAGAGAGCTAAATCGACCCCTCAAACTTGTTTCCACCTTTATTCTCATATCTCTTTAAGGTCGTGGTATAAAGGGAACACTCTGGACATTTGTGAGAGCATTTTCAGTTCTCACAAACACTGGGGGGTACTACCCTTAGTCAGTGGATGGGGACCAGGGACGTCAGATGCCTGTGATGCGTGTCCTGCACAAGGCAGAATTGTCCACTTCCGACACAGCTTTCACGTGCCCTGCCGGCTTTCCTGTGGGTTCCCAGAATCTAACTCTTTGGCACAGTTTTAACATACATGCAATATTCCAGGAACATAATTACCATGTAAATCAAGGGATGTTATGTTTCTATTCTTGTTTTATTTGGGACTTCACCAGCCGTTACCATTTTGGAAAAATCATGGAAACAGTCAATGCCGCTCAGAATATCTGAGTGGCCAGTACAACATACCCAAATCAGTCTATATGTGTAGCTTTCACATTAACAGCAGTTGCATATACATGTGTGTGTATGTATAGGCACCTTTTTATTTAGCTTCTCTTCCCTAATGCCAATTATAAGCATCAGGGGCTGACCAGATTCAGCTGACTATTTCATCTCTCTTAAATACAAACTTATTCACTGTAAGGAGAAACGAGACATCATAATGTCTTCTAGTATGGTTCTTGAGTATGGTATAGTATTTCTTGACTAAATACACACTGAAATATGTATTAACCTATTGTAAGTTATTTTCCTTTTATTTTTCCTTTATATTAGGGTTACAAAATCATTCTTTTTTGAAATTACATATGTAGACAGGGTATATTATTTATGAATTTCATTTCAGGAGAGAAAAACAGATGTCACAATATTCTTGTAATAAAGGAGGTACTGGGTCTGCTGGTTTGAGGCTTTGCTTTAGAGGCCGGGTTGGCTCTCTTCTCTTCTTTTTTTCCTAGCCACCGTTCTTCATATCCTACACACCAATGGTGTGCACACACAACTCAGGGCAGGAAACGTAGAGTACAAGTTACTGGCCTCAGTTCCCAGCCTTGGCTGGCGCCCACTCACGGAAATCAGGTGATTCTGAGGGGCAGGAATCCTAGACTTTGCTCCTGCCTCCTCTGTTAGAATCATACCCGTCACTGGCGTGTTCAGCTCCCCATCCTTTGGACATCATCCTCTTCTTTTGCTCAGCTATATGGCAGTGACAGAAACTATGGAGTGCCCTCAGGCTCACAGAGCTGAGGAAACATCCATTTTTTTTCCTCAGCACGTATTTTAGATTCAACACACATTGATGAAGCTCTGGCTGGGCCAGGCACTGTGCTAATTGCCTGCACACACATTATTTATCAGGTTTCCTGTGTACCAATGAGGATTATGAGGTTTAGAGGGGTTTACAGTTTCCCAAGACCACATAGCTAAAAAGTAGCAGAGCAAATTCAAATCTAGATCCTTCAACAACTTCCTAGCTTTAGACAGAAAGGAAGGTGATAGTTCTAAAGGATGCTATTCCGTTCTTAAGACAAAGACCAAAAGAAGCCCAATGTTGGGGCTGGCCCGGTGGCGCAGTGGTTAAGAGTGCCCGCTCCACTTCAGCGGCCCGGGGTTCGCAGGTTTGAATCCTGGGCGGGCACAGACACACCGCTTGTTAAGCCATGCTGTGGCGGGGTCCCATATAAAGTAGAGGAAGATGGGCATGGATGTTAGCCCAGTGTCAATCTTCCTCAAGAAAAAAAAGGGAGGATTGGTATTGGATGTTAGCTCAGGGCTAGTCCTCCTCACAAAAAAAAAAAAAAAAAAAAAAAGAAGCCCAATGTAAACACCAGTCTTGTAATCACTCTCCTAAAACTTGCCAACCTAAAAAAATCCCAGGACTGAATTTATGCTTGTAGTAGACCTTTTCTGAAGATGACCAAAATGTCACACCAATGTCATTTTGTGGCCTGGAGACCAAACTAATCCTTCCAACAGAAATCAGGGCAAATGAATGTTACCATCAATGACACTATTTAGCCATTTACACATTAGCAGTCTCTCCCCCCTCCCCTTTTAAGGTCTCTGCTTATTTACAAGGCTGCTCTCGGAAAATGCAAAATGCTGAGCCATTATCATTTTGTTCATTTACATTTATTGAGGGTTACTTAATTTTATGACTAAGGCATTTTGTGATTCATTATTCCCCCTCTGAATATTATGTTCCTCCTCGTTAATTTATTGAGAATTGTCTGATCTGAGCTACTTCACTGTATATCAATCAGTAAATTTACTGGAGTATAGTTTGTAAAAGTAATGAAAATCTTATTAAATATGAGACATTACTTCAGAGCAGCTATTAAATCTCCAAGGAGAATATCAGTTCTCTTTATGGAAAAACCACCCCTGAAGCCAGAGAATTTCCAATGGTTTACAAAATGTCAGAACAATGATCAAGAATCTACTAATATGTTTTCCAATAAAGATAAAAATCCAATTTATATTACATTTAAAGTATAACTTGAACCGAGCACATTACTCAAAGCATTACAAAACTTTTTCCCCTGAGTGAACATCATGGTTTAAAAATTGGTCCAATGCAAAAACAACAAAAAAAAACCAAAGCTAAACTCATATTTTTCTTTTCTTCAAATGAAGGCAAAGAAGAGAAATATATGCAATTTATTTGGATCGATTTATATGGCTTCATTGTTCCTTAACTCAAAAGACTAGCATAGGCGCAAAAAGATAGCTCCGTAATTATGTACACTTCGGTTAAAATTTTTCCATTTGCTGAGGGAAAAAAGGATAATTTCTAGGGATTTTTGACCCTTAAAAATCTGTAGAACTGTTGATAGCTCTTTCCCAATTAAAAGTATCTTCTTTAGGGAGATTCTGTGGCTTTTGTGAGCTGAAAGAGCAGAGTAGGGTGGCCCACTGGCTCCTTTCAAAGCTGTGTGACGTTGTTGGCTACCAGCCTACTCTCTGCACTGTCTCCAGCAGAGAAGGAGACAGACATCAGATGGGACCTGCCCTCCTGCATAAAGCAACTGACCTTCTTAGAGTTTCCCTCCAACTCATCAACATTCATGCCTCTCAAGCTTGAAAGCCCCTCTCCTCCCTGTCCTTTAAAGCACAGCTCCTCCACCATCCCCTTCTCAGCCAACCCAGCACATTCTCGACGCGGCACAACTCCACAGTCACTCCCTCTCCTTAATTTACTTAGCTATTTGTTTATGCATTTCCGTTCATTATGTATCTGTTTTACCACTCTCCCATATCAAATTTTGAGCTCCCGGAAAACAGTAAATGTGCCTTGCTAAGTTTCCCCCAACGTAGCATCTGGTGCCATGGACGCTGTGGGGACACAATGAACGTCTGTCAACTGACCTTTTGCATCCCAGCCCTCCTATGGGTGCCCAGGACTGACGGAGTCATCTGTGTGAGGCCACGTGTCAAGCAACTGTTGACAGGCTCCCACAACACCATTCTAACTAGAGTCTCATTCAAGCACTGGTGGAATCATCTGAAGGAACAGGAGGAACCGAATGCCTGGAAGGCGGCTCCAACACCCATTCTCTTTGAGGAATGAAAATCCTCCGTAATCTCAACAAAAACCAAATTACTAAATGATGACAAATGATAGGAAACAATGAACACACTTTTCTCAATAACTTCATACTGGCTGATCTGATCTAGGTGACATAACATCTTTCACTGGGAAATAGTTAATCATATTTAAGAGTGTCCTAAATTTTTTTCAGGAAAAAATACTCAGTTGTGACAAAGTGTCATAAAAATGTTTAGAATTATTAATAACAAAAAGGTGCCCGCTGCCAGTGCAATCTAAGATGCTTTTGATTAATCATTCCTCAAAGGCTTCTATTAGAAATTGCAGTAAGAATAGAGATGGGTTTCTTTACCTTTCACACATAAAAAAAATCATTACGAGGGAAAAAGAAAATCACCATTAGAACACCACAGTAATAACTGCGATAGGCAAGATTTACTGATACATGGTAAAAATAAATGGGCAAAAGTTTCAGGAGAACCGAGATACATACACAGTCTCAAAGTATTTCCCCAGTATAGAGAAAAATAGTACCTTTATAGTGGAGAAACCTAATAAACACTACCCTCACCAAGTGATCAAGGTTAACATCACCAGTAATAGGATATACTGACATGTTGCACCCCGATATGATACAATGAGGAGGCCACATCACGTCTGGGGTATTCTTATCAAAAATGTGTAAACACAAACTAATCATGAGAAAATATCAGTCAAATCCAAAAAACTGACCAGTTCTCTTTCAAGTGTCAGGAATGACAATGAAAGACTGAAGAATTGTCATCACAGATTAGAGGAGACTAAGGAGACATGACAATTAAATGCAATGTGAGATCCTGGATTGCATCCTGGAACAGAAGGATATTAGTGGAAAAACTGTAAAGTCCAAATAAAGTCTGTAGTTTACATAATACTGTGGTACCAATATTAATTTCTTAGTTTTGATAATTGTACTGTGGTTTGTAATGTTACCATTAGAGGAAGCTGGGTGAAGGATATACGCAAGCTCTGTACTATTTTTGCAACTTTTCTGTAAAACTACAATTATTTCAAAATAAATAAAAATTCCAGCAATTCCACTTGGAGGTATACAGCCCAAAGAATTGAAAGCAAAGACTCAAGCAGACACTCGTACACCAAAGTTCATAGCAACATTGCTCACAGTAGATAAAAAGTGGAAACAACCCAAGTGTCCATTAACAGAAGAATGGATAAATAAAATGTGGTATATCCATACACTGGAATATTATTCAGCCTTAAAAGGGAATGATTCTGACATATGATACAACATGAACGAACCTTGAAAACATTATGCTAAGTGAAATAAGCCAGTCACAAAAGGACAAATATTTTATGATTCCACTTACATTAGGTACCTAGAAAAAGTAAATTTATAGAGACAGAAAGTAGAATAGAGGTTACCAGGGCTGTGGGAAGGGGAGAATAGGGAGTTGTTGCTTAATGAGTACAGAGTTTCTGTTTGAGACGATGAATAAATTCTATAAACGGAGAGTGGTGATGGTTGCACAACATTGTGAATGTACTTAATGCCAGTTAATTGTACACTTAAAAATGGTAAGTTTTACATAATGTATATTTTATCATAAAAAAGTTAAAAAATTACAAATAACTATACAATGTGGGCAAAAGTAGAACTTCAGAAATTTCCTACACCTAAATTAAAACATAGGGATGATTTATTAGCTCATATTTTCTACCCCAAACTTGAAAGTTTCAAGAAGTTAGTTACACACTAAAGCAGAGATTCCTCAATTGATGCTCTCACTGCTGGGGAGAGTCTTTCCAAAACTTTCCAAAGAATAAGCTCTTCAGTGCCAGACCGAAGGCCCATGATCTCTGCGTCCTGGTGCCTCCCTCACCACCCAGCACATAGGTGTGCATTAAGTATTGCTGAGGAATGACCTCCCCAAAAGAAACCACACCTCAAAATGAAGCATTCAAATTTATCATATTATAGAAGGAAAAAGCCAGCAAGCAAACACACACGCACAGTTAACCCTTGTCAGAGGTTATCCGGGCCACACGTTCATCTTTTTCAGGATAATCTATGGGTCTTATTGATCTTCCTCCATCTCCTTTGGCCCTTTCACCAATGACAGGGAGAATCAAGGAAAAGAACTCTCAAAATAATCAATTCTATGAATTGGTAAGATTCCTGACTGATCAGCAAAGAAGAATCATGGAAAATGTGTTTTACATACTATTTGGGGGAGAGGGGTCAGGAGAATCAACTCAGAAAGGTTTAAAAGTAGCAGGACAGAAAAAAGTATGCTTTAAAAACTGGCTGCTATGTCATGGGTGGGCTGCCCAGCAGCGTCACCCCCCAGTAGAAGGCCCCAAATGACAAGGGCACGTGATGACTCCAACCCCTAGGGGCTTCCTCTTCACGAGTAGTCCACAGAGCCACTTACTAACTACACGGAAATAATAAGAAACTCAATCTTACGGTTTCTTGCACACACCTGTTTCTGGCCAGATACAGAAACACCCAGCTAGATCACTCACACGCTCTAAATGAATATTGTTTATTGCCCCAAATTGAATCCAACTGCCTTCAATGGTGATTCATCACCCAATGTGGGTTTTCAAGAGGATCTCTGAAGGCAATTCCAATAAAGCTTCTGTAAATAGTTCGAGCAATGGTAAGATTACTTCTCAGGATGGTGCCTGCTGATGGTGAGCTAAGATATCAGGCACATTACTTCAGTCACCCATGACAGGTCTTGTCTCTCAAGGCTAACGGTTCTCTGAGGACCCCACGGCCTACTTTGTATTCCCCACAGCCCATCATGGAGAGTAGGTTCTTCAAAAATATCTATTAACCAGTTGATGTCCTTATTCCATAAACTCTAAACATTCAGAAAATCAGAGTTCAGCTCATTAGAAGGGTGGAGATGTCTGCTTGAATTAAGATAGAGTTGGGGTACAGTAAAAAGATCCCACACTTTGTAAAGGGGTGGAAATAGATTCAAATCCTGGCTCTGCCACTACCGAGCTAGGGGATGTAATCAAGCCATTCATCTCTCTGAGCCCCTGCACACCCTCCTCCTTCCACTCAACTATGTGAAATGAAGTTGATGATACCTACTGTCCAAGGCGACAAGGTTTAAATGGCTCCTAGCCCTCAATAAATAACTCTGATTCACATTATGGAAAGTAGAATGGCTTTAAGGATGCTTACCTCTCTCAGAGTTGGCTTGCCAATGAAGAAGTCTGTGTTTTTGCTGCTTTTGGGTGGGTTGAACTTGGGATTCAGAAAAGCACATCCATTTGCGATGGCCTCCAGGGGAGCCGGGCCCTCATAAGGGAACCCAAGTCCAGCAAACAACTGTAAGACAGGAAAGCATGCTACATATGAACACATCAATCAGGACTGGCATCCCTGGCTCACGGGGGCTACTCTGCTCCATTCCAGTGTGGAAGCCCCAGAGACTCTGGAAGGTTCCCAGGCCCTGGAGGGTGAGGCAAAGAGAAGTCAGCTTACATCAAGACCTGGGAAACATGACCAGGGACCACGAAAGGCTCACAAAGTTGCTCAGGTCATTATGTTCTCCCCCTTCACTAAAAAAGTACAGAAATAAGGTTGGGGCGGGCAGTTGAGGGGGCAGGGAGGTGGGGGTATTAAAAGAATAAAAAGAACAACAAAAACCAAGACCCAACAATAATCTTTCTGTAACTCACCAGGAGACACGACTAGAAAAACACTTGCTTAACTAAACAGAAGGTTTCTTCATTGAACCAAAGGAACAACAGGCCCTTTCAGCAATGCTGGGCAGAGAGACAGAAACGTCACTTGGAGGTCTGACTACAGTTCAAATGGAGCTGCTTTAAAATGACAGGAGGTCAGTAAACGCAGGTTTTCATAATGGGGTTTTCTCCGGGGGACACTAACATCTTGGTTTGTATTTTCCCCTCAATGGGAGGAGGTTGGTGACCTGCTAAATGGGCAAACCTGCTTCCTTCTCCCAGCAAGCAAACCATGCATTTTCCCCAAGGCAGACAATAGATGGCAGCACAAACACACTCTCAGAGTCCTTGTAGCACCCGCAGCTGTGAGCCGCTGTGACAAAGGGAACTGGCTGCAGTTCAGTGGCACTGATTCCTTGGTTCAGAAATGAAACAACATCTCACAGAAATGCCTCACTGCCTCTCCTCACCGTGGGGTATTTCACACTGCTGGAGGGCTGTGGGTTACTGACAGGCAGGGCCCAAGTCTGGGCTTGGTGAGATGGGAGATGTCCCTACCCACATCAGGGAGCCAATTCTGAAATTGCTCCAGTGTCCCAGGCACATCAAGTGACAAAAGATAACTGGTCCCAGGGCGTTGTTTCCTTCTGCCATCACGTTGAGGAACGCCCATACAGCCAGGCCCCCAGAGTGAAGGATGCTGCTGAAGTGGATATGGCTACATGCTGGATTCTCCTTTCCCCAGGCCCTCTCCCCAGCAACCCTGTCTTTGCAGCTGCTTTAACTGAACGATTATCTAGAATGGTTCTGCCTCGAGAGCCCTGAGTCCGAGCTGCCGGGTTCCTTGGGCAACACTGAAAGATGTAGCATGTATGCGCTAGGCACTCAATTCCAGGCTGAACACTGAGTATGGCCCATGGTGGACATACTGGAAAGTCATGTAACCCTCACAGGGATTTTTCCGGGGCAAGAAACTAAAATTTCAGGTTTTCTGGAGAGATTCCCTCTCTTGTAACTGTGTGTTCTTTTACACAGAACAGGATACTTAATCTTTTTGTTGTTTTGGAAAATAACCTTTCATTTCCTGTAAACCTTGAGATGACTGACTATCCTGTCAGAGACGTCCACAGGAGAGGGAATTGGAGAGAAAAGAAGCTGCGAGAGGCCAGCCGGGCTCCTGTTGCTGGCTGGGTCATTTCCCTGGGACAGAACCACTGGAGACGTGGGGGCGAGGGAAAATGTGGCAGCAGGAGGCTGGAAGCTGTAGGATACAAGGGGTATCTCCACCACCATGTGGAGGCCCTGCTTCTGGATCTTATCTTTATTATGTAGCTAACAGGAGTGAGATTATCAGAGAACTTATATGTTTACTGAGCATGTGGCTCAGGGGTGGTAGATGCCTGACAGCAGCAGAAGAAATGGAAGGAGACAGTGGGAAATACCAGTCCCAAGACATCCCAGCTTCGTTAAATAGGAAGAATCAGGGTTACCATCCTTGAGACTTTTGATCGCTGTGATCTGCTCTCTCCGTCAGATTTTGGGGAGGATGTGCCTGGTCTCCAGGGGAAAGGTGACCTCTATCAGGCCGTGATTGGGCATAGGAAAGCACAGGGCTTCCAGATCCTTCTGACTCTGAGAAGAAAGGTGCTGGAAGATGCAGGCGGGGGTCTCCGTGGGTTTAACCAGAGGCGCGGAGCCCACAGTGTTTCCTGACCTCTGAAAATCAGGGCCTGCCACGAAGTGCGACACCTTCATCAACTCTAAATTGCAAAGAACTTTGGAGGAAACGCAGGAAGTACAATGCTTATCTATTTAAATAGAAAATCCTGGAAAAAAATTTAATTAGCTCCTTCAGACCAACCAATCTGAACCTATTAATTAAAAGGATTTGAGGCTGTTGCTTAATGGACTTGAATGTGACCTAGGTTTAATTATATCTGAATAACAATTATATTTGAATAACAGCTCTTCTGCTCTGCCGGCATCGGAATATCTCAGTACACATAAAATAAACACTTTGGGCTAACTCTCCAAGCCTCACAATTTTAGAATGAAGTTTAAGCAAATACCACACAATTTCCTGGCAATGAGTTTTCTTGTCACCCTAATTAAGATGGCAGGAAATGCATTACTTGAAAACACCAAAATAACAGTTCTTTGTCACTTCTGTCAATAAGCCATTTTTTCTTGCTTCCTGTGTACTCATTACCTGTGACATTATAATGGAGCAGATGCATGAAGGTCAAATAGCACACTTGAGGTTTGAATGACAACAGGGTAGGTGGAGAGAGTTCATCACCACCGTGAACTTCTGAGTCCTGATGGCCTTGCCACACACCAGTACCTTAACCACACTAAATTGCTTTTCCCCAATCCCCCCTTCCCCCGCCATTCCACCTACTTACAGACTTCCTTAGCATGGGAGCAAGAGACACTACAAGAATGCATTCGGGTGCAGAGGCTTAACTCTTCAGGAGGAAATCTGGCATGTTTTATTTATACTTCATCTGGCCTTCAGAAGCTCAGAATCTAATAAGGATATTCCAGATGACAGATCATCTCCATGGCTGCAACTCTGGCTCCATCAATGAGCAATTCTAAACAGAGGGATTACATACTCTAAAATTAAATTTTTGAACTAATACTAATAAGCAAGAGAGAACAGATGAAGCACCATACGTTTTATTCAAGGCACAGGATTGGGGATTGATACACTGACAGAGTTCAGGAAAACCACTCAGATCTTTACTCTGTGTGAGAGGAGGAATGGAACTATTTTAAACCCCTAAGTGGAGTATAACAAAGAATCCTCTAAACATGGATTAAGGTCGTTCTTAGGAAGACTCCATGGGCTTGGTCAGTTTCCAGTCTCTCCTGATGGGGGAACATCAAGGATAATCCAAAACAGGAGACACACTCAACATACACTTTTCTGACTAGTTTTAATTAGCTAAGTGGGTGGGGTGGCTCATGAGGGAGATTGAGCAATGAATCAACCTCGGTTTAACCAATAAATTGATTATTGGCACAAAGTGCTCAGCACAATGTGGTGATTAACAGCATGGGCTCTGGAGTCAGGCAGACCAGGGTTCAAATCCTGACTCCATCACTTCCTAGTTCTGTAACTGTGGGAAATCGTTACACGCCTCTTTCCATGGACTATCTGAGGTCCATTTATAATGTATTTCCTCCAGCTATGAGACCTTAGTCAAGGTAACACAAGCTCTCTAAATCTGTCATTTCATGTATAAAATGGTGAAAATAATAGTGATTTCATGGAGCTGCTGTGAGGATTAAATGAGATATCCCACGGAAAAGACGTATTCCAAGGTTTGGCACTTAGTAAATGTTCACTAAACAGGAGTCTGAGCTCAAATCCAGATTCAGCTTCACGCAGCCGCTTACATATGACCTTGTATTGTTTAGCTGCAGTTTAGGTGTGGTTGTGGGTTTTTACAAGATGTTCAGTATCTGCATGTGTATGTATGAATTCTCACTGTTTCATAAAGGACCTAGACTAAAACAGGGGAGGGACATCCATCAAAAGAGAACAAGATGTGGTTTACAGTGACTGCCTCATGGAGAGGCCAGTCCCCTGAGCCACATGCTATTGCTAAGCCTTACTTGTACATTTTTCACATAATGATTAGGAATCATTATATATTTGGTAATAGGTATCCCTTTTATATCTTAAAAAGAGTCCATACAATGGCTGGATATGGTCAAAATTTATTTTCCTGATAGTTGATGTTTTCATGTAGCCCAAGAGCTTCCCTACTGGACATCTGTCTTCATTTCTGCACCCAATGCTGAAGGAAGAGACAACAGTGGCCAAAATCTCTCCCACACAGGTTTGGCCATACCCTCTCACGGGCTCTACCAGTCCCTAACCTACACTATCTGAAGATTTTCTCATAAAGAGCTAGAAGGGCTAAGGAGATCAAGACAACGACATTTGTCAAGTGTGTTTAAGTGCCCAAAGTTGGCTGTAAAAGTAAAGGCTGTTTCCTGGGGACCATCTCAGTGGGTCAACTCCCAGACTCTGCCCAGTTACCCAGAGCCTTTCAGAAGCCAAACAAAACACAAACAACAGGGGCTGGCCCAGTGGCACAAGCGGTTAAGTGCGTGCGTTCTGCTGCGGTGGCCCGGGGTTCCCCGGTTTGGATCCCCGGCACGCACCAATGCACCGCTTGTCAAGCCATGCTGTGGCGGCGTCCCATATAAAGTGGAGGAAGATGGGCATGGTCGTTAGCCCAGGGCCAGTCTTCCTTAGCAAAAAAAGAGGAGGATTGGCAGATGTTAGCACAGGGCTGATCTCCTCACAAAAAAAAAAACAAAAAACAAACAAAAAAAACACAAACAACAACGTCAAGACCAAGTCCTGCACTTCCGTCATCTGGAAGCCCAAGGACGATTTGCATTGTAAATGCCTTCACTTAGAGATGGGTGAGTAAGAGGGGACATTTGGATAAATATAAAACTGTAGATGCTGACCATCTCCAGACATGCCAGCATGACATGTTTACCATTAAAAGGCAGCTCAGGTATCACCTGCTGGGAGGAGCCTACCTTGACAACCCCCCTCTCACCCAAATTCCATACCAGGCTGACCCCTCAGCTCTCAAGAGTGAGGCAGCACAACAGGCCTATTTACTACCACATGAAGATGTGTTCTAATGGTACCGAGATCAGCGAACTTTTGTGATGAAGAGATAATTCATGGAAAGGGCTTAGCATAGGTAAGGGTTAGAGAAAATGGCTGTTGTTGTGATAGTAAAACCCCGTGGTCACGTGCACTGCCATAACATGCATGTGCTAAATGTGTTAAAACGTGACTGACAATTGGCTCCTGTCCTCCACAGTGGGCTCATCCTGTCATCTCATTGACTTCACAAGTCACAGTGCAACATTTTACACAACTGAATGGCTGACCCTGCTCATAGCATCACAGCGAGGTTTTATGTTGGTATCACTATTTTTTATTCTTACTACTTCTACCTGTGTACTTTCCATATTGTTATAATTACCTGTTTACCTGCTTGGCTCCTCCACCACACCTGTATACTCCTTGTGGGCAAAACTGCCTTAGTCATCCCTGTATCAAAAATGCCTGGAATAAGGTCTGGAATATATTCAGTACTTAATACACATTTGTCAGATAAATAAGCAAAAGAATAAATACTAATAGATTAGATCTTCCCAGCAATCAAGTGTCTCTGTGAGGAGATGTTGAATGTTTTTGTGTGTATTTGGGGATGTACTTTTGTTCTTGAAGTCAGAGAGGTTACTGAACCATAGCTCTATACACTCTTCATTCTACATACACACGTGGGCGGGGAAGAGGGAGAGAGGAGTATGTGTGTATGCAATTGTTTTTCCATCTAGTTGGAACAGGGATGACTTGAGGTACTGGTCACTAGGGTGAAATCTGCTTGACTGCTTGAGGGAAAATATTTCAGTATCTGAATAGAAATGGAAGACGGATTGCTCTATCAGTAAGCAAGCTCTTGGGCTCTTTCTGCAAGGGCCTGGAGATGTGGGCAACAGCGTGGAGAGGCAGGCATGGGGTATTAGAAGAACAGTGTCCCTTGCTGAGGAGATGTTGGAGATCTAGGGTCAGGATTCATGAGAAAAGCAAGAAATCACTCCCAGGGGCATGGCCCCAGATTCCAGATGGCCAATGGATTTCATCTTGACTCCTTCCTTCATTCTTTATACAATTACCTGAAGGCCTTCTAAAAGCCTGCCACTGTTCTAGGCACTGAGAATGTACCTGTGAGCAGAACAAGCAAAGCCCTTCGCTGTCATGGAGCTGCTTGCGAGTCTGGCTCACTGGTGGCAGCCACCTCAAGCCTGGGTTTGAGAGAGGTTGTGGAACCACATCCAAGCTCATAGGGAAAGCCATGGTTGACTGCGGGGTCACACATGGGGAGGGGATGGGACAGGGACAGCACATACTGTATATCTTCCAAACCCGCCCCCGCTTCTAGGGGAGCCCCACAGGTAAGCTGATGAGCTGACATGGTAGGGAAACAGGGTCCTCGTGACCCATCCAAGTGTTCGAGAGGGGAATATCCTGAGGTTTGGGTAGAGAATGGGCGCAGCAACCGCATGAGCGCAGCAGCTTTTTCCCCTGGTTATCCACAGCCAGAATTTGTTCTCAACTTTTGACTGCAGAAAGGTAGGTAGCTGTCCTGGCTCTTTTCAAGTGTTCCTCCAACCCAGCATAGGAGGCAACCGCCCCTTTCTATAAGGAGCACCCATGGTAAGGCTGGGGAAGGTGGGCCTGAAGAGGTTAAAATTAGGAAGAGAAGAAAGAAACCACATTGAGAGAGAGAGAGAGAAATTTAAACCAAAAATAAAAGCATGCCACACCAGACAGTCCTATTTGCTGGCTTAAACCACACTCCTGGAGTTCGCTGAACTGAATGACTTGTCTATGGTCCTCTGATAAATAATTAATTCATCCAAATTTATATGCCTATTAGAAGAGCCTTCTAGATTCAACAACTTCCCAGCTCTTTCAGGCCCGATTTTAGTGTTACATTGAATTCCTCCCGTCTTCATAGGCTCCCTGCAGCTGGAGTCTGCTAATGACACCTGGGCCCCTAACGGCATGCCAGGACAAAAGTCTGCTGAGCAGAGGGTTTCTTGGGCTTCGTGCAGAGATTCAAAGATGCCTCATGGAGAAAAATAATGAATCAGAAGCTGATTAAGCATTAATCATTTCAGTATGTCTCTAAACCTCGAGGAGCACCACACCTGCTTCTCTCTCCAATAACGGGTCTGAGGAGTGTTCAAGTCCCATTCCTTCCACATTTGCTTCTCCACATCTCCAGTTCTCCATTTCAACGTGGATTGGAATACATTGTTTTTAAATTGCTCAGAGATGCAGAGGAAGGAATTAGAGACAGAAAGGGTTATAAATGCAAAGCCTGACTGGTCTTCAGTGTCATTATTTCAAAGCCCAAGATTCATTCATTTCAGTGCCTGCTGCTGTGTTCTGGGTATAAGGGAAGTCTCGGCAATACACTGCCTCATTTTCATCACATTTGCCAACTGTTTTAGCCATAATTCCATTCGGAGCACCTTAATATATTCTAGTCAGATGAATAGGCAATACAAAATGGGATCAGTCACATCCTCGGAAGGCACCAGTTTTTCAAGGATAAATATTCACCCCTCACAACCAGATTCAAGCTGCACTCCTTGGTTGTTAGGCAGACTCTGACATTGCAGCCTGGGCCTTCCGGGCCCCTGGTCTTTTCCTTCCCTGGACAGAAGGGACCTCAGCCTTGGCCTATTTCCCATTCTCTCATGGGTAAGTGGATGGTAAGTAAGTAAGGGTTCTTTTAAAATTTGCAAGGCTGAGTAAGACATTCACAAGGTTGGGTTAATAGAAGCGTGCGAGACAGTAATGACATGCTGCTGAAAACCAGTGCTGCCAAATGTAACTTTAAAGGAGTTTGAGCTTTTTCCACAATGTGATGTGGGGAAAAGTAAAACAAGGCAAATGGCAAAAATAGCATTGCCACTAAAGGGCCCGGACGTCCTAATGATTCTAAAATGTCATCCTAAGACAGGAGGTAAGTGGGAAGCAAACAGTGCAAATTGGGGAGCAGACTTCACTCCTGGATTGCCACCAACAGTCATCAGACTACAGTGACCTTGTAAGGAAATAAACTCTAAATTACGGCAAATCAGATCTTTGGCTGAGGAGACCAATAACTTATCAAACTAGTTTATTCATGGAATCACACAAATGACTTGGAGGTAGAAATGATCAAGTACATTTGCATATGGAGAAACTGAGGCACAAAGGAGGTGCATACTCTTTTGGCTGGTGAGTATCCATTAAATATTAAGCTTGGGTGTTTAATCATGAGGATGGTACACTGAGTGCCTAGCAGAGGTTACAATAAAAAACAACGAGTTAGGGCCACCTCTAAGACAGCCTCAGTGACTGTGGGCGAGCCCAACTCTCTAGTCTATCTTCTCATGTTTAAAATAAAGTTAACACTAACACCTACCCTGCCCACAAACAGGACAGCATATGTGAATACACCTTCCAAAATCCAAGTTTATCACACAATGATTAGAAATCGGTATTATGCCACAGAAATTCATCTACTCAGCTTCTCTCCTCTGCTTTGCAAATGAAAACACAATCAGCCTCTTATAGAATTTTATCTTCCACTATTTCCCAACACTTAGGCTGGGTTGGTTTCTGGCTCTCTCCTGAATGTGTCATCTCCACCTCCACCATCTGACTCTCACTCCTATCTGTCCCACATGTCAGGTGCATCCACACCCCATCCATCTTTCACCTCTTCTATCTCTCATGATGCCTTCCTTGCTCCTTGAGCCCAAAGGGACTTTTCCCTCATCTGAATTTCGTCAGTGTCCAGTACAAATGTTTTGAATGAGGAGGTGCAAGGAAAAGCTAGTTGGGGGACCAATTCCTTGAACAGTGGTGATTGGGAAGGTGGGGGAGTTAAGCACCCCAGGCTTGCTGTGAAAGTTGCTGTGCTATCAGAAGGTCTGACCCCCGAGCCTTCCCTGTCCTGCTTGCCGTCAGATCCCCAGCCCCTCACTTGATGCCTGGCACAGACTAGGTCCTCAGTAAATAAGTTTTAAACTGTAGCAACCACCCTCCACAATTCACTAACTTTTAAGCTACAGCTGGTCCAGAAAAACACTGCCCAGAAATGACCTAAAGAGCTACTGCAGCACTGAAAAGAAAGCATGAGAGATTCTGACCCCATTTTCAAGACCAAAGAAACAAATCTGTAAACACCACCACTGAGGAATTTTTACAAAACTACTAAAAACTTACCTTGGTTTCTCGGAGAAGAAACTGCAGGTCCCGTCCACTGAGGATACCATGGTTTTTCACGTAACTCGGGATATTCTTGGTGCTGGAGCCATAAACGGTTGCATGTACTTCCATGTACGTGTGAATAATGTCCAAGTAGGTCTTCTTATTCTAAAGAGGGGACACAAGGAGAAGGAATTTCTCTTTTCATTCTTGTCTCATAGCTGTAGGGCACAGAGGCAGAAGTTCTTAATACAGAGATTGCAGAATTTGGCAATTCAACTCCTAAAATTTCTTTCAAAAGTAATCTGACAGGATTTTGAGGGCAAAAACAGTCATACTGCTGTGTACAATTTTGCAAGAAGAAACATATTATATAGCAACATATTACTATATAATACTAATATACTAATCTGTACTATACTATATATTACTATATAATACCATATTACTATAGAATATCAATGATCGCTCAAGGCCAATTGTTTTGAAGTATCGTCCTCGCTTTGTAAATTACCAGGGACTCAACACTTGGCTTTTGGCTTGTCCTCCTTATGGGGGAGGAAGTTTGGGGAAAGAAAACCCAGAGAAGGCATCAGTTGGACTGGAATATTTATCCAGAGATGCTAAGCTGTCCCCAAGGAATACAAACATCCCCAGCTCTTGCCAATATTTCTAGTGACGATTAACTCATGTTGTCAGAACTGGATCCTACCTAATCCGAATCATGGGGAGATGAGAGTTTCCCACGATAAACACTGATTGACTCGGCAGCTGGAGAGATAACGAGAATATCCAGGTAGTCAAAAGTGGAAAAAAGATTGAATGCAAACTTTGACGAGCCCCGAAACATTCAAGAGTAGTTTTACTTTTATTAGAAGCAAAACAAAACTTTTCTGTCTTTGCAGGCACTGAATTTCGAGGCACATTTTCTAAATCAAAACCACCTGTGAAGCGGAAGCAAGTTCACTTTCCCTTCCTCTTCACATTTCCGTGGGACTAAGTTGAACAAGCTGGATTTTGTAGGTTGCTTTTTTTTTTTGAAATTTGAAAGATTCAAGTTCTGTAATGTTTTCCAGTTGTATGAAAGTGGGACAAAGTTTTCCCAGTCTAAGCCTGTTTTCACACACTCCAGGAAAATGTAATTATAGCCAGTTTTGTGACTTCAGACCGCAAGGGACACAGGGGTGTGGCATCAGCAGCCACAGAGTGCAGGAAGGGGAAGGGAGCTCCGATGAGAGGAGGGGCAGCGGCACTTCTGCCTTCCCTGGAGGGCTGTCCCTACTCTGACTCGGTAGGGCAACTCCTCACAGCATCCTGAGCCGGGTTCAAGGTCCGCCATCTGCGTTCACCGCCTGGTGGAGAATATTACACAGGACTCTCAACTTTGGGGGATACATGTTTCAAATCATGTACCCAAAGTCTTCATGACTGGAAAACCAGCACAGTCCTCATTCTCCATTTTACGCACCAGGATGATTTTGCTCCGAAGCAACCAAGTCCATCCCTGCATCCCTGTATGAATAAAATGAACACCTGGACTGAAAGTTTAATTTCATGCCATGTTTTGCGTGGCTGGAAGATGCTAAATTCATTATTTCAGAGATGTATACCCTTGAATTAGTAGAGAGGTGAACTAGAAACTGTTTATAAACCATGACTTTCCGTTCACAGCTTGAGCCCAATTTAGGATCACTTCCCTGGTGTGAGTTAATCTGAGGGGCTCTGTGACAGAGTTCTTGTGCTAGATGTACCTGCTAACTCCTGCCCCCACAAACCCCCTTCTCAGGGACTCCATCCCCATCCACAGCCCCTGGTAGGTAGGCAGGGGGTTCTGTAACCCTGCCCCTGCTGCCCAGCCCATGGACCCATTCCTAGGCTGGCCAGCAGCCTGGGGCGGTGTGGCCAGGCTCAGGAAGATAAGCTGAGCCAATCAGACCCTGTCTCAGGAGCTCAGAATCCTGTACACAGAGAGATGACTGCCAGATGGCCGTGGGCTTTAGAGCAAAAAGGTCATTCAGTGTTGGAGTCCAGGCAATTATGGGCAGACACAAGTTCTGAAGAAGCCAGCTGACAGTTTTGGGGGATGGGGTGGAAAGAGAACCAGTGAGAGCTGAAAGAAAGGAGAGAGGAAGACCCAGACAGACAGTTGGTAATAAGAGGAACCCAGAGTGACTGAGACCTAGACATCACCCCTGCAAGCATGATGGGGGGTGAGGAGGACAGAAGAGGAAGAAGAGGAGAAGGAGGAAGAGGAAAGACAAAAAGGAAGCTGAGAGACAGGAGAGAAAACCAGGGTCCAGAGCTGCTTCTAGGTTCCACCACATCCACAGCTGTCCTCTATCTTCAATTCCCCAGGTCTTTCTGGATTCTTACAATAATAGCAGCAAACCAAATTCTCCCCATTCCCCATCCCCCACTTTGAGCTACTCTGGGTGGATTCCTATCGTCCATAAAGAGGCCTTTCGGGACACCTTGTAGCCTTTTCCTCAGGGATTGGGGTGGGGGGTGTGGCAGGCACCTGTCCTTGAAGCAAAAGGAGACACTTCTCTGTGAAAAGCCCGCGGCTAACTAGCAAAGATGGACCAAAGGCCCCTGAACTAGGTCTGTAGTGAGCTACAAAGGAGAACATAAATGGCCCATCTGGTTCCTGTCCTGGAGAACCTCACTGCAGACAGTCTCAAGATTAGGATTCCCAGGCCAAATGAGGGGACTGGACCACTTACTAGAATACGCATGTATCGTCATCAGTCCCAGAAAAGGTTGGGGCTCCTTGAAGTATAACAAGGGGGCAAGTTCAGGCAAATATGAAGAAGTAAATCCAAAGCCTAGTAAAGCCTATGAACTTATTAACATTAAGGCATGGTAAAGGCTGAACATGGAAATTACCTTCAGAGAGGATTTAAGTAATTTCATAAATGGGAAAATCACAACAGGTTATTAGAGGAGAAAAAATGTTTCAAACACAACTCTAACCTTCGAAGTTGACATGACAATTAGGTGATTCCAGCCCAGGTCTCCTGTTGTGACTTGTCAGAGTTCTGTAGAAATCTGGAGAGGGTGAACCACGCTATGGATTCCAGGGAAAGGCGCCATAGGAGCCACTCACCCCGATCTGCCCCCCTTCCCAAAACTAATGCTCACTGGATACTAAAGGAACACAATGAGGCATCTCCAGCTCAGAACCGTTGCCTGAATTTTGGGTCCAAAAATCCCACTGCCTCCTGAATCTCTCCACCTAGGGGTGCCGCAGGCCCTTCCAACTCAACAGGTCAAAAAGGAAATCCATCACATCACTTTCCCATCCCAGCGTCACCCTGTGGGCTCCTGTTCTCAGTGACTGGCATTAATCTCCCAGCCAGGAACCTGCACCAGAATCACACCTGTCATTACACACATCAAATTAGTCACAAAGCCTTGTTGATTCTGCCCCCATAATATCAAATTTGTCTCCTCCTCTCCAGGCCTTGATCTTCACTTACCTGGACTGTGCCAGGGTTAATACAACCAGCATCTTGACACATCTCCCTGTGGCCCAAAAGGGGATGCAACTTGTCTGTGGTTGCTACAAGTAAGCATCAGCGTTGGGACTGATTGCAAAAGAATTGGTATGGCTCAATGCCATTTTTTAACCATGAAAAGCAATATTATTCAATATTATGCATATGAACAATATTTTTACATACGGACATTTGTAGTTAATTACAAAAACAGGCATGGGGATGACAGACATCAACTTCTGGATATTGATTACTGAGGAGGGAAGGAGGGTTTGGGGAGGTAGATGGAGCTTTAATGATATTTGTAATACATCATTTCTCTGTTAAAGAAAAGTATCGCAAAATATTAACATCTACAAATCTGGGTGGTGGGTATATTTGCTATATTTCACAACTAACATAGAAAAATTTTAAATATATGTAGTCAAGAAAAAACAGAAACCAGCCTGTATAATGCCGAGGCCTGCACCACTGCCCCCACGCTGGAGGGCTCTGTTCTTGCCATAAAGAGGTTCAAAAGATCCCCTTCTGTCTTCAATGTACATTCTATCTTTTGTGCTTAAGGAACAGGGTGCTGAGGTTTTTTATATTAATAAGCATGGCCCTGCCTGTCTTTCCCCAACCTGTAGGAAGGTCTGAAGTGAAGAGGGGGTGTGTGCAGGGGGGAGGACGCTGGCCAGCATACCCTCCCCCCTTATTTTGGACATCCAGGCCCAGGGTGAAGGTGGCACCATGGAACTGGGTCTCCTGTTGATCCCAGAACTGGATCAAGATCACTCCCTAGAAAGCTTTCCCTCTCTGACCTAAGAGACCAAAATCAGAGAAAACTGTCTCCTCCCAAAACCCCGTCACCTAGAAATTTGTTGAGATGCAGTCCAAAGGGGCCTCGAGCTGAGTATCACACCACAGCATGCTGCACCCATGCCAGGGCCATGAGAAATGCCTCCAGAAGGTCCCAGTTCAAGTCTCTAGTTCAATTTAAATTCCCATTAAAAATAACCAATCAAACTGATTAAAATTTAAATCTACCGAAGCTCATCTGGAGGTGGGGAAGGGAAGATTCGAAGGAAAACGGCAGAGCGGGCTGGAGTAAAGGAGCAGTGTTTTCAGTGTGTCTGGGGCTGCTTATGATTGCAGCTGGAGGCAGGTGGATTTGCAGAACTGGTTGTCAGATATTCAGAGCTTGAATAGGGAGCTTTAGGAAAACAATTCAATCTAAAGCAACACCAGTGTGAGTCGGTGGCAGGGGAGGGGTAGAAAGCAGAACTGGAGAATCAGGAGCCCTTTCTCTTCTAGCTGGTGAATTAGGGGTACAGGAATGGTCTTTGGAAAATGGCAGTATTCTGAGCCTCTGGTTGCAGTGGATGTCATGTACTGTTTTCCCCAGCCACACCCCCGCTCCCCACTGCAGACACACACATCCCTTCTTCTGGACCCCACTGCCCCTCATCCACGTGGCACCTTGTGACCTGACATTTTTCAAAAAAATAATTCTGCAGCCCTGCCCGGAGTTGCCTAGTCCACGGAGAGCACCTGGTGAGAGCTGAGCCAGGGGGCTTCCTCCCTAGGAAGAGCTGAACGGGTGCGGAAGAGTCATCCCCTCTCCAAAGTCAACGCAGGGAGCTGCTGAACCAGGCTGCTGAAGCAAGTGTGGGCGCCGCCCACATGGACGTCGGGCTCCAGACAGAGAAAAGAGAAGGCTAAATGTGAGAGAGTGTGTGTCCTGGCAGGGTGCTGGTCCACAGTTCCTGTTATGTCTCAGGCCCGGTGTATCCCTGCCCTTCCCTGGGATCAAGAGGCAGCCAATCCCCACTATGGCCTAAGCTAGTAAGATTGGGCTTCTGTCATTTCAGCAGTAAGGGTCCTCACAAGTATGCTTCTGATTCTTTATTTTGCTCATGGATTTTTAATCATTTTTAAGTAGTAGCTTCCACATCCTCCCCTGCAAACACAGAAATTGGTTCACTCCATGGTTTTATTAATACACAATGATGAATCACAAATTTGCTTTAAGAAACACAAGGCCATAGAGTACGCCTTGCCAAGTACTGAGCCCATTCCTCACTACTACTGTGATGGAAGTCCTTCAGTGGTTGAGCCTGGACTTGTCTAACTCTACTAAATGATCTTGTAAATCTCTCTCTACTACCAGCCTCCTCCATTCACTTGGCATCCATCCCCGCCTGCTTGACCTACTGTCATAAGCTCCGAGCTGAGCTCCTGTCTGAATCGTGACACAACCTTACAAGCTTTCTGGGATTCCCCCGCCTGCCTGCTCTTTCTCCCTCAGTCAGTGCTCACACAAACCAGGCTGCCCTCCACTGTCAGACTGGGGAGAAGCTACACCATGGGATAGAGGGCGTGGGGCCCCCATTCCTGAACAGCATCTCAGGGGTACAAGGGCGTTAGTTCACTGTGAGGCAAACTGGGGCCAAAGAGAAGCAGGAAACAGGAGGGAGCAAGACAAATACTGTCCGTCCTTTATATCCGCAGGTTCTATATCTGCAGACTCAACCAATCACGAATCGTGTACTATGTTTGTGATCTGAAGTTGGTTGAATCCACGGACGCTGAACTCGTGGATGCAAAGGGCCGACTAAGGAATTTGAGCATGCTCAGATTTTGGTATCTGCGGCGATCCTGGAACCAATCCCCCAGGCATACTGAGGGATGACCGTAAACCACCCTCTTTTCTCTCTTCTACAGACTATTCCAAGGTAGAATTCCTCCTTGCAAACCTTCTAGGGAGTCCAGAGTGCCCAGTGCCCCTGCTGCTGCGTCTGTGTGGCTCCTGGTAAGCAGGGCACAGCATGGTCACACACTCCATCACCTTGCACTTCTCTCAGCCTCGCTTCCCTCCTCCTTCTTCCTTACTGCCCTGGGCTTGCACCTCCTTCCCCAATAACTAGGACTACTTGAGTCTCTGCCTTAAGACTTGCTTTCTAGAGGCCCTGGGCTAAGACACTGTTTCTAGGCTTTCACCCCTTCAATCCACCCTCTTTAGTGCTCCTAGTTGCTAAAACTGAAGATTTAGTTCCCCTATCTAAATTTTTAAAGGGCTCCGGGAGACCACCTTCTCAGCTATGCACACAAGTCTCTTCACAATCTGGGCTTCTACAAGCTCTCCAGCTTTACCACGTACTATTCTCTCTCCTCCTCTACTTACACTTAATTTATCCCTCACTCCCAAACCTCTCCTGCTGTCACATACATCTGGCCTGCCATTGCCTTCCCACAGAATGGCTCTTCCTCCCTCCTTTTCTCTCCCGGATAGACTCCTTGCCTTCATCCTTTATAAGTCAGCATTCCTCAGCTTGCTCAGGTGCAATTATTGCTACCTCCTCTGTGCCGTTAGTATTGTCAAATTAATTAAACAAGGAGGCCATTGGACTGAGGTGGCTCTAGTGCTGTGGTGGCCTATGTAAGCAAACCAAAATCTAACCCTGTAAAGGCCTCAAGGTCACGAAATCAAAACGCTGAGGACAACCAATCACAAACAGCCAACTAGGCTTCAAGCTACAGCCAATCAAATAATTTCCTTTCTTTGCTTCCACACTTTCTCTGTATAAGTCTCTCCTCTGGGTCCCGTCAGAGAGCACTCCTAACTACTTCTGGTTTGGTGCTGCCTGATTTAAAGTGATTTTTGCTCAAACAAACTCTTAAAATTTTTAACATGCCTCAGTTTGTCTTTTTCCACTATCTCCCTGCTCGGCCTCTGGGCTGCACTGTCACTGTGTATGTCCTCCCTGTGGGACTGTGAACTTCTCAAGGGCAGGACACTGTAGGTTCAGTGTCTGTAGAGGCCTGACATGGAGCAGATCACGCATGGCCTAGTTCCTTCAGACTCTCGCGGTGGTCCCGCCCAGCTTCCCACTCTGTTTCAGGAGCCAAATCCTTCTATAGCAAAACTTCTCCCAGCAAATGAGCTTAAGGTTCACGACTTTACCTAAGGGTGTATTTTAATGAAAATAAAATAAAAGGAGAGTTGCAAACCTTAAAAGATGTATTTCATAGTTGATTCATTTTTCTTTCAACATAGCTACCAAGTGTAAGGTTCTCTCAGGAGTTGTGCGGTGGAAGGGAGGGAGGGAGAGAGGGAGACAAAAAGACACTACCCCTCCTCTGCCTGCTCCTGAAGTCTAAAATTCAACAAGGATGAAAAATGCTTTTATTTCAAGATTAGAAGTTCAAAAATGCAAATCTCTGTGAATTTCAGCAGTGAAGCAGAAACAATTTACATTACAGAATAATTGAGACTTTGCAGTCCTTAGCTCATTTATTTCAAGTAACCTCTCAAGGTTAAGGTGTGTGTTGAGGGGGGTGGTCTTTGCTGTGTCCCACTCAGGCCTCCTAGGGCTCTGGAAGACCCCGGGAAGCTAAGATTCTCAGAAGCCTGTCCACTTCTGACCCTTTCTCCCCAAATCCTCACTCCTCTAGAAGAAAGGATGGTGTCCAGTAATTACAGTGGGAATAATAAGGGGAACCTTGCTCTCGTCTCCAGGCTGGCCTCTGGTCCACCCACGGGCCCACGAGCAATAAAAAGAAGGAAGCTGCTTCCTTTTGCTGCACTGGGCTCCAGACTTATTCTTGACTGGACCTCATCTGGCATAAATTACAACTCTCCTAGGGCAATGGGTTAAGAGTTGTATGTAAGGCTTCACTCAAGTGTGATGGGAGTGGCTCTAGAATGTAAAATGCATGTAAAAGCTGTTTAAATATGTAGCCCTATTATAAAATACATGGTGCTAATACTGCCCCCAAACTATAAAACGGGACGAGCTAGCAATGAGTCCCGAGATGGCTAGAGCCTCCACCTCACCGCCCAGTTTGAGCCAATGCCCGTGCCCCTCCAGATCTCTCCATCTGAGCCAGCTGGTTAGTCAGCATGCCTCTCCATTTCCCAGCACTTGCAGATTTCAGGATCTCTCTGCCTTAGCATTGGAGCTTTCAACTATTTAACGAAAGCCTCTTAAAGGACCCTGGGGATCCGCCAGCCAGTTTGTGAAAACAAGCAGCCCTTTGACGTGACCTCCTTTCTGCTTTGAGAAGGGCAGGAAGTCTTCAAATTGTAAAGCTGGTTTCTCTCCCCACCATGCAAATGCGTCACTTATGGATAACCAAGTCCCTTACTCTTCTGTGATTGCCGCAGACCTGAAGCAACAAAGCCCACCGTCTGCAACAAAGCCCACCAGCTACACAATTGTGCTTAAAAAAACTGGCTGAAAGGTTGAAAATAGACCACTGTGGCCCAAATGTGTCAACAGACTCCTCCAGGAGCTTTGTTATCAGCTCTATCTGGGCAGTAATCACAGAAAACAGACTGTTCCATGACAAAGAGAAAGCTGTCACAACGGAAGGTTAGAAAACCCAAAGTTGCATTTTTTCATAGAACCTCCACAGGGTCAGGCAATTGGGGATCGAATGGCCCTGACCTCAGAGTCTCGTCCACTCCTGAAAAAGCGTAAGAGATGGTATTCCGATGGGTTTTGGCCAGTGCCTGACAATCAGCTGCTGTCTAAAGGCAAGAGAACTGGCCACTCTGCAGGGCCGTCCTGTACATCTCCAGGGAAGGAGTTCAGAGGCCTGAGGCTGGTGCCGCCTCAGCAGAACAGCACGGTCACATCGGTGGAGGGTGTAACAGGTGTGACCATGGGGCTGCTCCTACCAATTACACTGAAGACCCAAAGGCCAGCAGGCAAACAACAGGTACCCACTGTCCCCCAAAGCGGCGGCCAGCCCACCTCCCCACACCCCGAGGAGGAGGGAGGACATCTTTGGGGAGCTGTTGGCTGGTTTCCCTTCTTTACCTAACCAGGTAAGAAGGGCCTCTAGGCGACCACTTGTAGAGCTTCACCTGCATCCCTGGGAATTTCTGGGGCACATGGATCAGTGCCAGACACGAGCCTCGAAATGCCTTGTGGTCGGAGACTGGGGCTGGGAGGGTGCCCTGAAGGAGGAGTCCTGGGCAGGGCCTGCTTCAGGATCGGTCAGAGCTCCCCGAGTTTCTCAAAGGAACGGATGATGTGTTTCCCTTGGTGCAGGTGTGGACCATACAGAAGGATGCCCAGCTGGGTCCTACTTGGAAGGGCTCTGTCCATGGGGGACATAAGGAGTGTGGGCTGCCGGGAACTGGTGCTGAGTTGGAGCCACACGACCAGCCTGAGGCAGCATCGTCTGTAATAAGGTAACAAACTACTGCAGTTGAGCGATCCGTGGGAGGAGGGGAGACCCAAAGACCCACACAGTCCAGCCAGAGAAAAAGTCCAGCGTTAGACACCTGCTGAGACCAGCCAGCACTAATTCTGGACGGCGCCAGTCCTGTTCATGCAAGAGCTTACCCGCCCTCCCCCATCTCGGCTTTCTCCCCACTGTATCCGTGGAGGAACTATCAGCAGCTTGCTTAGAGAGACAGAAAGACAGTGACGATGGTGAGAGGGTGACCTGCAGGCGGGGGCAGCAGAGACCAGACGTCCCCACCTCCGATTCAGGCTGCCCAAGCAAAGCAGCTCTTAGAAGCGGGAGAGAAGGAGCTTAACTTGAGATGATGTTCAGAGTTTCCACCAATAAACTAAAGTGGATACTTTAGTTCTTGCACTTGGATTGTTCCCGGGACTAAAAGTAACAGAGGGGTTTTTTATTATTTGCAAGTTATAGGACCTGCCCAAAATTGTATCCAAGGGGCAGAAAAGATAAACTGTATAGTTCAAAGGAGAAAAAAGTTGTTTCTTGCTTCAATTCAATGGAGTCCTACTCTTTCAACTTAATGGTTACATACATATACAAGGTGATTTTAGGTGGAAGATGGATAAAAATGTTTAATAGTTGTAAATCAATCTATATGTAGTTTAGAAAAACATAAGTAACATATCCATGTGATTTCATGGATATTAATCACTTACGACAAAGCTCAAGTAATTATTTTAAAAGTGAGTTTATTAAAAATATTAAGTGTAGGTGCACCTAAATATATAAAGCAATTATTAACAGACATAAAAACAGAAATAGACAGTAACACAATAATAGTAGGGGACTTTAACACTCCACTTACACCAATGGATAGATCATCCAAACAGAAGATCAATAAGGAAACATTGGCCTTAAACGACACACTAGAACAGATGGACCTAGTAGATATATACAGAGCATTCCATCCAAAAACCGAAGAATACACGTTCTTTTCAAATGCACATGGAACATTCTCCAGGATTGATCACATATTAGGCCACAAAACAAGTCTCCATAAATTTAAGAAGATTGAAATAATACCAAGCATCTTTTCTGACCACAACGGTATGAAACTAGAAATCAACTACAGGAAGAAAATCAGAAAAGCCACAAATACGTGGAGATTACACAAAATGCTACTGAACAATGACTGGGTTAACGAAGAAATCAAGGTAGAAATCAAAAAATACCTGGAGACAAATGAAAATGAAAATACGACATGCCAGAATTTATGGGATACAGCAAAAGCGGTTCCAAGAGGGAAGTTTATAGCGATACAGGCCTATCTCAACAAACAAGAAAAATCTCAAATAAACAATCTAACAATGCACCTAAAGGAACTGGAAAAAGAAGAACAAACCAAGCCCAAAATCAGTAGAAGAAGGGAAATAATAAAAATCAGAGCAGAAATAAATGAAATAGAGACCAAAAAAACAATAGAAAAAATTAATAAAACCAAGAGCTGGTTCTTTGAAAAGGTCAACAAAATTGACAAATCTTTAGCTAGACTCACCAAGAAAAAAAGAGAGAAGGCACAAATAAGTAAAATCAGAAATGAAAGAGGAGAGGTTACAACAGACACCTTGGAAATACAAAAGACTATAAGAGAATACTATGAAAAGCTATATGCCAACCAATTCGACAATCTGGAAGAAATGGATAAATTCTTAGAATCATACAACCTTCCAAAACTGGATCAAGAAGAAGTAGAGAATTTGAATAGACCAATCATCAGTAAGGAGATCGAAACAGTAATTACAAACCTCCCCAAAAATAAAAGTCCAGGACCAGACGGCTTCCCTGGTGAATTCTACCAAACATTCAAAGAAGACTTAATACCTATCCTTCTCAAACTCTTCCAAAAAATTGAGGAGGGGGGGAAGCTCCCTAACTCATTCTACGAAGCTGGCATTACCCTGATACCAAAACCAGACAAGGACAACACAAAAAAAGAAAATTATAGGCCAATATCACTGATGAACATCGATGCAAAAATCCTCAACAAAATACTAGCAAATCGCATAAAACAATAGGTTAAAAAGATTATACACCATGATCAAGTGGGATTTATTCCAGGTATGCAGGGATGGTTTCACATTCGCAAATCAATCAACGTAATACACCACATTAATAAAATGAAGAATAAAAATCACATGATCATCTCAATAGATGCAGAGAAAGCATTTGACAAGATACAGCATCCATTTATGATAAAAACTCTGAATAAAATGGGGATAGAAGGAAAGTACCTCAACATAATAAAGGTCATATATGACAAACCCACAGCTAATATCATCCTCAATGGTGAAAAACTGAAAGCTATCTCTCTAAGAACAGGAACCAGACAAGGATGCCCACTGTCACCACTCCTATTTAACATAGTACTGGAAGTCCTAGCCAGAGCAATCAGGCAAGAGAAAGAAATAAAAGGGATCCAAATTGGAAAGGAAGAAGTGAAACTGTCACTATTTCCAGATGACATGATTTTATATATAGAAAACCCTAAAGAATCCACCAGAAAACTTTCAGAAGTAATAAACGAATATGGTAAAGTTGCAGGATACAAAATCAACCTACAAAAATCAGTTGCATTTCTGTACAGTAACAACGAAGTAGCAGAAAGAGAAATTAAGAATACCATCCCATTTACAATTGCAACAAAAAGAATAAAATACCTAGGAATAAACTTAACCAAAGAGGTGAAAGATCTGCACACCGAAAACTATAAAACATTTCTGAAAGAAATTGAAGAAGACACAAAGAAATGGAAAGATATTCCGTGCTCATGGATTGGAAGAATTAACATAGTTAAGATGTCCATACTTCCTAAAGCCATCTATAGATTCAATGCAATCCCTATCAAAGTTCCAACATTTTTCACAGAACTAGAACAAAGAATCCTAAAATTTATATGGAACAACAAAAGACCCCGAATAGCTAAAGGAATCCTGAGAAAAAAGAACAAAGCTGGAGGTATCACACTCCCGGATTTCAAAATATACTACAAAGCTATAGTAACCAAAACAGCATGGTACTGGCACAAAAACAGACACACAGATCAATGGAATAGAATCAAAAGCCCAGAAATAAACCCACACATCTATGGACAGCTAATCTTTGACAAAGGAGCCAAAAACATACAATGGGGAAAAGAAAGTCTCTTCAACAAATGGTGTTGGGAAAACTGGATAGCCATATGCAAAAAAATGAAAGTAGACACTTACCTTACACCATACACAAAAATTAATGGAGTTAATTAGAGTTAATGGAGTTAGATTAGTTAATTAGAATTAATGGAGTAATTAATGGATTAAAGACTTGAATGTAAGACCTGAAACTGTGAAACTTCTAGAAGAAAACATAGGCAGTATGCTCTTCCACATCGGTCTTAGCAACATCTTTTCAAACACCAAGTCTGATCAGGCAAGAGAAACAATAGAAAAAATAAACAAAAGGGACTACATCAAACTAAAAAGCTTCTGCACAGCAAAGGAAACCATCAACCAAACGAAAAGACAACCTAACAATTGGGAGAAGATATTTGCAAACCATACTTCTGATAAGGGCTTAATCTCCAAAATATATAAAGAACTCATGCATCTCAACAACAAAAAACTACCAACCCACTTAAAAAATGGGCAAAAGACCTGAACAGACATTTCTCCAAAGAAGATATACAGATGGCCAACAGACACATGAAAAGATGTTCAAAATCATTAACTATCAGGGAAATGCAAATCAAAACTACAATGAGATACCACCTCACGCCCGTCAGAATGGCTATAATTAACAAGACAGGAAACAACATGTGTTGGAGAGGATGTGGAGAGAAGGGAACTCTCATACACTGCTGGTGGGAGTGCAAACTGGTGCAGCCACTATGGAAAACAGTATGGAGATGCCTCAAAAAATCAAGGATAGAACTACCATATGATCTAGCTATTCCACTGTTGGGTATTTATCCAAAGAACTTGAAAACACCAATTTGTAAAGGTACATGCACTCCTGTGTTCATTGCAGCGTTATTCACAATAGCCAAGACTTGGAAGCAACCTAAGTGCCCATCAAGGGACGAATGGATAAAGATGTGGTATATATACACAATGGAATACTACTCAGCCATAAGAAACGATGAAATCCAGCCATTTGTGACAACATGGATGGACATTGAGGGTATAATGCAAAGTGAAATAAGTCAGAGGGAGAAGGTCAAATACCGTATGATTTCCTTCATTAAGTAGTAGATAATAACAACAATAAACAAACACATAGGGACAGAGATTGGATTGGTGGTTACCAGAGGGGAAGGGGGGAGGGAGGAGGGCGAAAGGGATAATTCGGCACATGTGTGTGGTGACGGGTTGTAATTAGTATTTTGGTGGTGAACATGATGTAATCTATACAGAAATAGAAGTACAATGACGTACACCTGAAATTTTTACAATGTCATAAACCAATGTTACTGCAATAAACAAAAAAACAAAACAAAACAAAAATATTAAGTAATGATGGGGCCAGGCCGGTGGTACAGCAGTTAAGTGCGCACATTCTGCTGCAGCAGCCCAGGGTTCGCAGGTTCGGATCCTAGGCGCGCACTGACGTACCGATTGTCAAGCCATGCTGTGGCAGCGTCCCATATCAAGTAGAGGAAGATGGGCATGGATGTTAGCTCTGGGCCAATCTTCTTCAGCAAAAAGTGGAGGATTGACATCAGATGTTAGCTCAGGGCTGATCTTCCTCACGCACACAAAAGAAATTTAAGTAATGAATAGTCCAGGTGGAGCATGGATATAACAAAAGTCACGATTTGGTGTGGATGACAGAAGTTTGGAAATTAATGCCTAAAGGAAGTGTGTGGTGGAGAGCCTCATTTTACAGAGGAGGACACTGACAGGTGAGGAAGGACCGCAGTCTGTCATCCCACCAAGCACAGTGGCAGCAGGACCATGGCCAGGGGACTCAAGGTCACTCCCTTCACTCCCTGTATCAGGCGGCAGGAACAGAGAAAGACAAGAGGCACAGCGCAAGATGCTTCTGAGCAGCAAAAGATTTAGATGGATGGAAGAGGCGGGTGGGTGGGCCGGAGAATCCAAGGAAAAGAAGGTGGTAAACCATTTTCACTTCACCTTGTCTAATTTTGCAGAAGTCCAGGGAGGGAAAGCTTCCTCATAAACCACACTTCCACCCTGTGGCAGCTGTCAATAGCACACTCCTCGGCAAACACCGTGCATGGAGTTCCTTCCCCCAGGCTCCCCTGGAAAGACCTGCTCCCCTGTGAATTTCTCAAGTTAGAAGAAAAGTCTTCTTCTTGGGAGAGGCTGTGCAAGGCTATTCGGAGTGAAGTGTTTGGGAGGCAGGAGGCCTGGGAACAAGCTTTAGCTCTCCCAGAACTGCCTGGATAAGCCTGGACAACCTACTTTATCTTTTAAAACTTTAAGTTACTCAGTTGTAAAATGAGGGGCTTGATAGTTTGCAGGTCCTTTGAGCCCTAAAGTCCATGATTTTTTTATTTACGACTTAAAGCACCTTCCTCTCTGCCTCCCCAAGGGCGACACTTATCAGTCTGCAAAGGAAAGGAGGCATAGGAGCTGCTGACGGCCACCCAGCTCACCCTCCCTGGGTGTTAAGCACTGGTTGTTAAACCTGACAGCTGCCCCTCTCCAGAGAACTGCCCTCCACTGAAGAAGGCCAGGGACTGACTGACTGGGGGTTACAAAAGGCAGACCCTTTGTCTCAAGGAGAGGTCAACTCTGGAAGAACTCTCTCCCTACTTCCACTTTCCCAAAGAATCAGACTGAGGCTGGTCACCAAGTGAAAACCCGTGGTGTACGGGGAGCATCTGACACCCAAAGGGGATCACTTGTTAACACTCCTCCTTTAGATCAAAGCTTATTTTCAATAATAACCATAAAACGAAATGTATAATAATAATGGTCAGAAAAGAAATGTAGACTGTGAAGTTTTTCTTCTCTGAACTTTGTTTATAATCTATACAATCACGCCAATAAAGGAAAATATTACCGTGTGAAAACCAAAAGTAATAGATTAATACTTTTAATCACTTTAATGTGTTTTTCTATAAAAAGGGAAAAAACATCTCTCTATATTGGTCTCTCTCAGTAATGCATAATTACATTTTCTGTTTTCGAGTGTTAACTTCTGTAGATCTGTCACTGACTCCAGCGAGATCAATGCTCTTCATACATTCATGTTAATGGACAGTGTAGCCACAATTGTCCACCTGTCTTCACTCATAATTTATTGAGGAACACTTTTTATTAATTTCAAAATGTTTCTTTCATATGAAGCAAGATACTCAAATAAACACACAAAGTGACTGGCAGAATATATATCCAACCTGGTCATCGCTGCATGCCAAGATGAGAAGTAACTGTTTTCATGCAATTTCTAACTTTTCCACATGTAATTATATTACAACCAGGGGGGAAAAAAGATAATACCTGTCTCCAAAATCATATCTGGCAGCCCTGAAGGGCACATTTCACATGTCATGACAATGTAGAAATCTGGGAGAGGGGATAAATGGAGAAGGCCCCATTTTGTTGGAAAATTGGGATGGGAAAACTGAATATGAGCTAGACCCCACTTCTACAGGACGATACACACCTTCATCTTTCATCCTAGAGAGAGAGAGTATCCCACAGGCCTCACCCTCCTGCTAGCCTCTCCCAGCTCAGGATAAGGGAAGCTTGAGTTTGCTGAACCACACACACAAGGACAAGAGTTCACACTGCACTGAATACCGCACCCTGCAAATGCAGAGGTGGGGGTGACTTGTCCCATTAATTCGATTCTGAATTATAAAAACACAAGACCAGGCCACTGTGTTGTGGAGAAACACAGCAACACGCAATCTGGGACTGAAAAAAGTTTCATTTAGTGCTTAATTTACTATAAGAGAATTAATAAAATGATTCTGTGGTAGTATTTGGAGGTGTTCTTCTCTTTGGATCCTTAATTAATAATCAAAAGCACCTCTTTGGGGATACTAGGGGAGCCAAACAGATTCAGACAGGTCACAAATGTGCCCTCTGGTGCCATCCCAGATCCCCCAAACTGGGCAGGAGGATGACAGTCTCCAAGTTAGACATAATTTAATTCCCCAGGATGCTTTCCTTGGAATGGTTATACACAGGGTGAATAGCACTGCCTCAAAAAGACTGAGGGTTTTTTGTTTTTTTTTTTTTTGATGAGGGAGATTGGCCCTGAGCTAACATCTGTGCCCATCTTCCTCTACTTTATATGTGGGACGCCTGCCACAGCGTGGCTTGATAAGCAGTGCGTAGGTCCACGCCCGGGATCCAAACGTGCAAACCCCAGGCCGCCAAAGAGGAGTGTGCGAACTTAAGCACTATGCCACCAGGCCAGCCCCTAAGGACTTTTTGAAGAGCCTTATGCTTCGCAGCTCTTAGCAGCAGCTGGCATTCAGTGTAAACACCGTCTCCCAGAACGGATGGCAGAGTCGAGTCACCTGCCAGAGTCATGTAGTCAGAGGGGAGAATTGGTCTCTGCCTGTGAACAGCCTTTCCTGGGGCAGGCCAGCCCCCACACTGACCTGAAGTAATCTGGCCCTTTCTGGGGCACCACCCACATTTGTTTAAAATTTAGTAGGCAGTTTGGGGTCAAGAATGAAGTAATCTGGGTTTTTACTCCAGCTCTGTGACTAACTTCTTGTGGGACCTTGGGCGAGTTCCCAGGCTTCGGGTTTTCTTAGCTGTAAAATAAGGGAATATTAAACTTGCCCTATTGTCTCATAGGAGCGTCCACAGAAACAAATGAGATGTTTTGTTATTATTATGTGAAGGGGTCATAATTCCCACCACAGTATCTGATACACACGTACACACAATCACACACCCCACTCCACCCGCCTCTGAAAGAGCTCCCCCAGCACTTGGTTGTGGCAGAGACGGCACATCACTGACCCCAGAGGGTGCAATGCCTCCCTTCTGGTATAGGGCAGGTCACCAAGGGGTCTTTTGTCCTTGACACTGGGCCCCTGACCCAGAGGATCCCCACCTCTGGGTTGGCCGGTGTGGGCTTGCTTCCATGGCTCCACACGGCTATTTCGCATTTCTAGTTTTAAGCTCTAGTGCATAAGGGCTGTGCTTGTTAAACTTCCTCTCCAAGGCATTCAGCCTGGTGCCATATGCATTAATACCCAGGACTTCATCATGATGGATGTGTCAGTTGGTAATAATGTGCGTAATCTCTCCCTTCAGAATAGCAAGTGTCAACACATCTTTGTTGTAAAGGCTGGGAACTGACATGTGATAAACCAGGCCATTCAAAACACAAGACTCTCTCTCTTGGGCTCCTTCCTTCCCCTGTTCCAATCAGACTAAGAACAACCTTCTAAATTCCAGGCATAATCTCTCTGTGCTTTTTGAGGAAGCCACAGTGCATAGATTGAAATTCTGATTTTGCCAGAGCAGTGAGAGTTCCCTTCAAAGGACAGTTAACTGCGGGTCTTGAAGAGAAGGATTGATTGTACAGGGGAAGCTAAAAATACCCTCCCTCCTCTCTCCTTGAGATAAATCACATGCCTCTTGAAATTTCTTCCCTTCATTTCTGACTTTTTCAAAACTTAAAGATAGCAAAATAAAAGTGATCAGCCTAATTAGCACACATTTGAATCTAAAATGCTGCAAGTAAATATATTTAGAAAGGAAAAACAGCTAAGTATCTAATTTAGAAGCAGGAGTTTGAAAACAGAAACAAAATATGCTGGGAAAGTAAAACTGAGGTCTCACACTTGTCCATCATTTTGGAAAATCTCTTTCCCGCTTTCTGTATCCTCCTTCTCTTTCTCACTCAATCAACACCTCTCTCCCCAAACCCCTCACATTTCTCAGGCACTGTGCGAGTTCTGAAGCTCTGCCCCCAAACCAATGCTTGCCATGACCTGCCCTATGGAGGTCTAGGAGAAAGGGGAAGACCTGGAGTCAGGGGACCTGGGCTGCAGTCTGGGCTCTGCCATTTCCCAGCTGTGTGTCCCTGGGCAAGTGGTTTCACCCACCTGCATGGAGATTCTTCAGGTAATAACCACTCTCCCTTCCAGAGAGGTCCAAAGACCACAGGAGATGATGTGGATAAATGGTTCTTAAACTACAAAGAGCTGCGCCAGAAGTTAGGATTCTTCTCAGGACTTCGCAACCCTGTGTTCTATACTAGTCAAGTCTTTCGTCTCTATCCCAGGTCCATGGCTAACCGACTGTTGTCTCTAGTCTTTGTTCAAGAGACTCTCTCCTGCTTAGAAATGCCACCTGCCATTTACCACCCAAGGCAGTCCCCTTTTGAAGCACTCCAAGTGGCATCTTCTTCTTGATACTTTCCTCAAGCAGATCACTAACAGCACCACCTGCCTCCCTCCAGCCAGTGGACCCCTAATCCTCTCCTCTGTACTGTCTCCCACCTTGTTAAACATTGCTTGAGGGTTCGGTGTGTCTCCTCCTCGATTCCAAGCTTGGGGTGGGGTGGGGGGGCAAGGAACTAGTCATATTCATCTCTGACCACCAGTCTACAGCAACGCCATCAGAAGATGCTCAATACACATCCGCTCAACGAAACAGTCAGGAGTCCAAGAAGCAAAGAGCTCTGGGGTCTGAAACAAGATGAAGAGCCGCAAAAGTCTGCGAGTCGGCATAACCAATACTGAGGAAGTGATGTTCATCCAGCCAAGGAAACCACGTAGAAGAATGGGAGGCGGCCCACATCAGTGGAGACCTGGGTCCAAATAATCTGAGGTTTTAAAGGAACTCTGCAGTGACTATTTTAGCAAAAATCAGTGACCACTATCATCCTTAGATTTTGGGGGGGGGATTTAATTATCATATACTAGAATACACGTCATGTGACTTAAATTTGTTCTTGGTGATAGTCCAGACTACTCCATGCAGATACTAATGAAAGTAGAGTCAGACTAAAGTCCTTCCAGAAGTTCTACCTTTGAAATGGTTATGGGGCCCTGCCATGTGATCCAAAATAAAATTTCATTTCTGAAAACAATAGAAATTTACATGCTGAAAAGAATTAAAATAATTTCTTCCCGTTATTTTCTGATTTTAAAAATTAACTGAAGTTGAATTTTACTTTTGGTGTCTGGTTTGTTCAGAAGATGTCATTGCTTCACTGGAACCTCATACAGTGCCTAATCTAATGAAGTGGACCCCAAAGAGGGATGCACAAGAAGATCCATTAGGATGTAAGAAAAAAACATGAAAATGTTTGTTTACAGTTTTCAATGTTTTTAAAATGTACATAACATTATTATAGTACTATACATTTTATTAATAAATTAATATCTATAGACTGGGAGGTATGCTCAAAATTTTTTTCATTGACATGGCTGCAACAATCAAAAATAAACTGAAGACCAACTGGCAATCCAGCCCTGAACAGAAGCTGACAAATACCCACTTGCCCACAGCAAAATGAAGTGGGCTAGTCAAATTCTGCTGGCATCTATTTTTTTCTAGAAGGAAGGACTGGGAAAAGCTGACGAAACCACACCAATGCCTAATCTGTCTTGGTTTGGCAGTTGTCAATTTAGAAAGAGTAACTGTAAAAGGAGAGTGATGATTAGCTTCCAAATTCCAGCAGAATGTGGGAAAGGGGCAGCAAACATCTTCATAAAAAAGGTTCAAAAGGGAAAGCATTTGGTCTCCTGTGTCCTTGGCAGAATTTCTCAGCTCAGGGCTACGTAGCTTCTCTCCAACAGAGTCACCTAACACCCACTTAGGCAAAAATACAAGTACTCCAAATTTTTTATAGGAGCAGCTTGCCATATTCCACATTAGTTCTGATTTCAAATTTATTCAGGTCACCTTCACACACCATTAACTCACTTACTCACCAAGTCATTAGATACCATATGTGCACAACTGTGGGCCTTTGGGTCTCCAGGAAAAAAAATTAATCACTGGGGAACCTATCTAGCTGGTAGGTCTGATGGTTCAGCTGGTAAAACATATGGAGGTAATGCTGAGGCTTAACTCTACTTAAAAAAATTAAAGTGAAAAAGCTTTCCTTTAAAAAGAAGCAAATCTGGAAAAGGCAGAGGGTGCTAACTCTGTGCAGATGTTATCCAGGTCCCTTTCCTTAGATGACTTTTCAGATGTTCCCAAACTTAGCATTTACGAAATTTAAATAGGCTAAATTTAAAAGTCAATATACCATCAGTAAGAATAACTTCAAGGACTGAAAAACATCAAATCCATTTAAGTGAGTTCGTCAAGACACATAATTAGAATATCACCATTTGTAAGCACTGATGAACTAATGGATCCAGGCAATGAGTCTTAACTGCTGAGACCATCAAGAAAAGCAAGATAAACAGACTCCTGTGCCTCCTGATGTTAATATCCAATCACACCTAGGAAGAAGCCTTGCAAAAAATCAAACCTGAAGTTGATCAAGCTGTAAAATCTTATCTACCAATTTCAGAAAATATAGCAGAGAGAGAACGATGGCAAACCACACCACAGGTATGCAATTAGTAAATTCACACTGTGGGAAACTCTACGGGATAAATAACCTGGTTTCTTCAACACATAAACTTCCACTGAAAGAGACTTAAGGAACATACCCAATCACAACGGGTGGATCTTGTTTTTTTGTGTGTGCGTGAGGAAGATCAGCCCTGAGCTAACATCCGTGCTAATCCTTCTCTTTTTGCTGAAGAAGACCAGCTCTGAGCTAACATCTATTGCCAATCCTCCTCCTTTTTTTCCCCAAAGCCCCAGTAGATAGTTGTATGTCATAACTGCACATCCTTCTAGTTGCTGTACGTGGGACGCGGCCTCAGCATGGCCAGAGAAGTGGTGCGTCGGTGCACACCCGGATCCGAACCCGGGCCGCCAGTAGCGGAGCGTGCGCTCTTAACCGCTAAGCCACGAGGTCGGCCCGTGTGGATCTTATTTGTATCCTGACTGAATAAAACAAAAACAAAATTATGAGACAATCTATGAAATCTGAACACTGTGTATTTAATATTAAGAACTTATAAAAATATATTATAAAATATTATATTTTATATTATATATATTTTATTATTATAAGAACTTATAAAAATAATAAGTTCTTAATATTAAATAATATTTAATACCACGGTAATGGTATTATGGTTCAATTTTTTTGAGAGTCCTCGTATTTTAGAGGTACACACTGAAATACTTACGAATAAAATAACAAGATGTCTTGATAATCTGGGGGCGGGGGATAAAGACGAAACATGATTGGCCCTGAGTCGCTAACTGGTGAATCTAGGTGGTGGGTACACGGGGGCTCATTATAAAGTTCTGTTATTAGGAAATTTCCATGATACAATTTAAAGAAAAAAGAGTCACTACAGTTTATTCTGAGAAAAGTTTTCAAACTCTCAAAAGTGGGGAGAACTCTTTGTTGTCCTTAACTTTTTGGAGAAGAGGTGGCAACTTCTCAGCTTCAGACAGCTCTAATATTTTAGTTCTTTGCCCCCCTTTCATTCATCTTTTGTGCGTCCTTCTAAAATCTCAGGCTCTGATCCCCATGAAGTCAAGTTGGTGACTTTGGCATCGCTTAATTTCTCATCATTGGGATTGCTGCGATCACAGAATTATGTGTAAGAAGAATCCTGATTCTTCAAGAATCACTGAACAGTCATGTGCCACTGGGGTTTTCCATTCATAGACACAATTTTCTTCTGGCTTTGGAGTTCTCAGGTGCACATTTGAATACTCAACCTTCCATGGCTACGAGACAGCTACTTTCTCCTAATATTCCCACCCCATCTTGTTCCCCTTCACCAAACAACTCTTCCGTGTTGTTCAGGGCTGGGTCACGGGATGAGCGTGATTCCTCTCTCTCCCTCCAGCATGAGGTGGCATGACACAAGACCTTGCTCTTGGCTGAACGGGACTTCTAGCAGAGATAGCACAGCCACATTGGTGGGTGTGGTGGCCCTGTGTGCTGGGCTCTCCTTTCTGTACCATGACTTTCTACACAGCATTTCAGTTAATCATCACAACCACCTTAGGAGGAAGGGACTGCTGTTTCCGCCTTACAGGTGAACAAACTGAGGCCCAGAGAGATCAAGAAGCTGCTTAAGGTCATCTAATAAGTTATGTGGCAGAATCAGGATTGG
This sequence comes from Diceros bicornis minor, assembly GCF_020826845.1. Classification (NCBI taxonomy): domain Eukaryota; kingdom Metazoa; phylum Chordata; class Mammalia; order Perissodactyla; family Rhinocerotidae; genus Diceros; species Diceros bicornis. The sequence goes on along the minus strand of NC_080749.1, from coordinate 20,093,072 downwards.
AACAAAGCTCTTCACCACGGCTCTATGTACGCTAGTTTCTGTGCCAGCTTGCTAAAAAGAATGCATCATATATATCTTTTATCTGGCCAAGTGGTCTCTGACTTAGTCCTACTGTGATGGTATTTTTGTTGTTCTTTACTTTTATCTTCATCCCATCTCAGCTTAACCTGAGATGTCCCACACAGGATATTTCCCAGGCATGCAGTACTACCCTCCCTACCCTTTCATTTAATACACAGATTAGTTTAGCACATATCCCCTTTGTGGTAGAGACAGCTGGTGGCTACTTTCTTCTTCGTTGAGGAGAAACACACTTTTATTTGGGGCAGCAATAGTCCCAGCTAAAAGATCACATTTCCCAGTCTTCTTAGCAATTGGGGTAGGTAAAGACTGGGTATAACTTCCAAGAGAGCTCTTTAAAGAGGGCTGCTCGGGAGAGGAGTATACCCTTTCTATCCTTGCCTTCTTCCTCTTGCATCCTAAATGGATTGAGGGCGTAATTGCTGGAGCTCCAGCAGCCATCTTGGATTAAGAGGTAACTTTGAGCATAGGTGCTATTACTAAGATGGCAGAATAGAAAGACAGAAACAGCCTGGGTCCCTGATGATAGGCCACAAAAGCAGCCCTGAATTGCCTTTCTTAGGTGAGAGAAAAACAAAACCTTTATTAGAGAAATTCTTTTTTTAGGGTGTGTGTGTGTATAATCTAATATTCATGTTTGAATGCAATTCCTAATTTAATTGATACACCTACCCATTGCAACATTCCAATTTTGGGAAATTTTAATGCCAACATTTCATCTCTGTAGTCACTTATTTGAATGGCATTTCTTCTAACCCCTCTGAGGTCATTTCTCCCTTCTGCACTTTCTATCAATGGCTTGTTCAAACATTTCATATTTTGTCTCTGACAGCTGCTCATACCCTGACACTTAACTGATTCTCTATAATCCAGCCACAAGCTAATTTTGCATATTTAAAAATAACCCATTATTTTACTTTTCATCAAATTTTTGCACAGACACCCTTTTGAGGATTTCTGTCAGCATACATGTTCCCAGTGCTTATTGTGATGTGACTCTGGCTGATAACAAGCTGCAACTTACACCTTATCTCACCTTCCAAGAGACTTTGCTGTTGCTTAGCATAGCTTTTGCTTAGCTGTTCTGTATTTCTCCATCTGTTAGGATCAATATGACCTCATTTTGTATGCCCTAAGTAAAAAATGCTAGATTTATCTTCCCTTTAACAAGCATTGAGAAAAGTCTAATTTTCTGTATTTCTTCCTCCTCCTAAGAATGCTCAATACTCTTCACTTTCAGTGGGTTCATTATCTTTCTACAGCATCATATTGTCAATGATTTTTCATTTTCTTATTGTCATGCCCTATACATGTATTGATATATATTTATAAACACCCAACCTTATATGTGTCTTTTAAAAAAATTCTATGTGTATGTCTAGAACCTAATCTTTGAGGCTTATCTTGCTACCTCAAATTCTAGGAGCATTAAAACCAATGCAGCTCTCCGGTTTGTTGATGCGCATTTGTGCATAATGGAGCTCATCTGAAATGAACACACCACTCATTCAGCAGCTGAAAACTTCCCCAATTGGGAGCCAGAAGTGAGGGGCTTTAAATGGCACAAGAAGGATTAAGTGATTAATGATGTTCATTATGCTTTTATTCTTCATTCTCTGGATTTAATATATATTGCAGTGTATACATGCCGTCTTGACATAAATGCTGACTTGAAATTTCTAATGCTTATTTGATATCTGCTTGGTTTTTTGGCCAGTTATTGGGATTCAGATTCTCCTGCTCATACTGTTGTTTAATGCACAACATTATTTGATGTTTGTTTCTATTTGATAGAAAGGTAAGACGTGAGAGAGACTAAAAGAGGAAATACAATCAGTTCTGCTAAAACACCTGTTTCTCTAACGTCACTAAGCTCATACCCGCAGGTAAGTAGGGAATCATGTCAATGGAGCACAAAAGTCACTTTGGTTCATGTGCAATTTTTTCCCGGCACATTAATATTTTGTAGAATCAGTAACAGCAGCTTACTGCAAAATACACTCACTCAGCTGCGGGCAGTTAGCAACAGAGGGACACAGTACTGCACACCACGCCTGTTCCCCCTCCTGGCTCAGTGTGGCCACGAGCTCTGTCTTGGAAGTGCTCCTGGGGGGTCTCTTCCATCACTGTGCATCTTACTTTTCCATGAACTAGAAGTAGCCTCAGATCCCCCTAACATGCCCCCTCCTAAGCAAGCTAATTTAATTTTTTTAAAGATCAAGTTGTATATTTACTGTAGTATTTACATTTTAGGCTTTAAATGTCTCTTTTTAAACTCTATCATTTTTATTAGGATTGTTATTTTTTATAACAGCTGTGGTTCAAAGTTGTTTAGATTTGCTGTGGTCTGGCCCAACCCCACTTTTCTAATAAGTTCTGTTATTTTTAGTCTGTGATTTCATAGTTTGAGATTTCTCAGGAATATAGATATCATGATATAGTGGACGTGCTTGCGCATCAAACTTCAAAAAGGTAACGGGGGCACCAAAAGTAAATTTGAGGAATTTAAAATAAATATGTATTGGGGCCAGCCCAGTAGCGTAGTGGTTAAGTTTGCACGCTCTGCTTCAGCGGCCCGGGGTTCACGGGTTCGGATCCCAGGTGTGGACCTACGCACCACTTATCAAGCCCTGCTGTGGCGACGTCCCGTATAAAGTAGAGGAAGATGGGCATGGATGTTAGCCCAGGGCCAGTCTTCCTCAGCAGAAACAGGAGGATCGGCAACAGATGTTAGCTCAGGGCTAATCTTCCTCACGAACATAAACAAATAAAAAATAAAATAAATGCGTATTTGTAAAAATCAAATAATTATTAACCATTTGCATTTTTCAAAGCTGAGATTTGATTTTACAAATATTTTATGGCTTAGAAGAACTAGGAGCTTGGTTCCTACACACCAGAGGATTGGCCAGAATTAGGACGGTGAGCAAAGACCCCTGAAAAACTGGCCCAGGTACATTCAACACATTTCCTTTAAAGGCAGGCAACGAGCAAGCCCTCAGGAACAGTGGGGCATTGTAGGACTAGGAGCAGTGGCTGCCTAGACGGACAGAAAAAAGGGCAAGAAACAGGCAGAGCTGGCGTCTGGGTCAGGGGTCCACAACTTTTTTCTTAAAGGGCCAGAAAACGAATATTTTAGGCTTTGTGCACCATGAAGTCTCTGTTCCTACTACTCAACTCTGCCACTGTGGCCCAAAAGCAGCCATGGATGGTAGGAAACAAACGGGCGTGGATGTGTTCCAATAAAACTTCGTGGGACACTGAAGTTCGAATTTCATGTATTTTTTCACATCACAAAGTTTTCTTTTGATTTGTTTTCAACTATTTAAAACATAAAACCATGCTTAGTTTATGGGCCATGCGAAAATAGGTGGTCGCCCCGTGGGCCAGAGTTTGCTAACCCCAGATTTAGAGCTTTGAGATGTGTTAAGGATGAGATTGACCACTGTATTATAAACAACAATTGGATACCAAATCTACTAAAAATCTCCAAGTCTGAATGACACCTTCCTTGACTTAGAGGAAAAGGAAGCTGCTAGCAAACCTTCCTTGAGAAGCTGCTATGTGGCAGACACTAAATTAAGCACTTCTTGACCTCCCTTATCTTATCTCTACAGCCCTATGACCTAGGCACTGTTAGTGTCATTCTCGTTTAATAGATGAGACAGCTGGGTTTACGGAGGTTAAAACATGCCCAGGACCAAAGGGCAACGGTGGGGTCACGACCAAGTTCAGAGCCCATGGGCCAACCCCTTCACCTTCACCATAGGAGCATAGTGCCAAGACGCAAACCACTAGTGTTTGCTTCTTTTTTTTTTTTTTTCTTTCACTGAAAAATGCTGGAGGTGCTGTTGACAAGGGATGGAATCAACAGCACGCTCCTCTGGCCCACCTCATCCACATGTTCACATTTCATTCTCTTAAAATATTATTTTGTTTCTCTTGTGGCCAGGGTCTGGCTGGGCCCTGTGGATGCAAACGTGAACCAGACCACTGATACCTGCCCTCAGGAAGCCCGCGGTCCAGCCCACGGTCCCTTGCTGGGAAGAACCCCAATCCCATTAGAGGCAGCCCTCGCCCACAGAACTACTTTCTCTGGGTTTCCAGGTGCTGGCGGGCTGCCTCCGTCTGCTGGTTTGCTGGCATGAAATTTAATCCTTTGAACTCCATATCCAGCTGGCAAAGGGAAGCCCTCGAAAGTTACAGATGTTTCCTCGCAAGGATGAGAAACTGCTTACGCGGGACCTTTGTGTCTGTTCCTGTGCTGTGACTCATCTGTCTTTTGGATCATGGCCAGAGTAATGCTTCCTCCTTATTTTATTCCTGAAAGAACAAAACTAGAAGGGAACACGTGACCCTGGAGACAAGTCACACTAGCGAGCCACTGCAAGATAATAAAATATTCAGAACAAATGCACACATGCTTCTGCAAGGCCCTAAGCAAATACTTCTAAAGTGTTTCATCAAACCATTGTTAATTCATTACAGTAAAAGCTTAAAAATAGGGAGAAAGAATTGAGAGAAGTGTAAAAGAAACAGGACGAAGAAGAGCAGGAGAGAGAGGAAAGAGCAGAGAAGAGGGAGAAAGGGAGAGAAAGCCAGGAGGATCCACGGAAAGCCATGGAAAGGGAGGCTTGAGGCCATGAGGATCCACGCTACCAGGAGGATTTGGAGTGGAAAGGACTCCAATTATCTAGTCCAGTCACCTACTGAGAGCCAGAGTCCCTCAACAACATAATCATGCTGATATTTATGGAGCGACTACGACATGCCAGGCACTGTAGTCAATGTTTTCACTTATATAATTATCTCAAGTAATCCAGAAAACCCTGTGAGTTGCGTACTACTACTATCCCCATTTTACAGTTGAGAACACTGAGGCTTAGGTTAGTTAAGTGTCAGGTAAAACAGCACACAGTGAGAAGGGGCAGAGCATAGAAACAAAATCCTGGTTTGTCTCTAAAGCCCATGCTCTTAATTGCTGTGTCTTGTCTCCTACTATAGACACTTCTGTTGCTGAAGAGTCTGCTAAATCTGACCTTGGTGAAGGTAAATCAGAGATAGAAACAGAGACTAATTATAAAAGATGAGAACCTTGCCACAGGCTCTGCATCCAGACGGTAAGCCCAGAGCTCACACATCCAGGTCACATGGTCCCCATCTCCCCTCTCCAGCTGCAGGACGTGGGTGCCGCAAGAGCCCCTAGAGAACCAGATGCAAAATCCTTTTCCTCCTGCAGTGTCTCTCCAGCACCCTCTACTGACAACTAGTGCCAGCTGCAAAGGAAAAGTATTTCCAGGTCCCAGATGCATTTCCACCAAGCAATTAGAAAGGGTGAATTTGGTGCTGAGCAGCAGTAAGCCAATACCGGGCATGCTGGCTTACCTTCATGCTGAGGTTGGGGAACTTCGTGTGTCCGGGCGCCTTCTAAGTGGGGTTGGGAGTGGAGGGCTAGAAAAAGTGTGTATGCTGGGGTGGTAGGCACCACATGGATTTTGTTGAAGACTGTGCTAGAATTAAGCCTATGGTCCCGTTTAGACACATCTGGTGATCGGGCCAGTATGAGCATTAACCAGTTCTCTATAAAAGAGATCTTGGTGGCAGTTCTGCCCCAGAAAACAGGAGTGGGGAAACAGGTAAGGGAAAAAGGACCCAACTGTGGAAAAAGTTCTAAGTTTTGATGGCGGGAGCCCTCTGAATGACACAGTCACATCAGTGCGGGAAGGCAGGGCCCGGGAGGACATACTTTTTACTTTGTCTCTGTCAATATTGCCGACGATGTGTACCACCATCCAAAGTGTTGTCTGACTTTGATAAAGAGAAAGGGGTACGTGAACGTGCCACAGACACAAAAGCCATTTCCTTCCCTTCTACCTTGTTACAAGAATCCCAATACTGTTGAGGACACAATGAATCAATTGATAAGATAGTCACAACTGTCCCTTCCTCCACCTTTCCTGCCTCCCTTGCAGCCAAGGATGACCATGTGACCCAGGTCGGATAATGAGAAATATGAGGGGAAGACGACCTGGGGAAGCTTCTGTTTCTTGATGAAAGGAACAGATATGGCTGGCTCAGCCCCTTCACCCTTCTTTCTGCTTTGACCACAGGTATGATGCTTGGAGCTGCAGGAGTCCTTGTGACTGCAGGGCAGCAGGCCAAGGTGCTGAGGATGACAAAGCCAAAAGACAGAAGCGGCCTGGGTCTTTAGTGACTCTAAGGTGGAGAATGCCCCCGTCCTGGGCTGCTTAATTCCCAGATTTTGTTACGTGAGAGAAGTAAACTCTTGTTTGATCCACTGCTGGTGAGGTCTTCTGCTCATTCCAGTTGAATACACTTGTAGTGGACCCAGAGAAACAGTTCCCAGGCACACCTATGCAGCTTGTGATAGTTTTAAGAAGTATTTTCTCAACTATCTCTTGTTTGATTCTCCTGTCACAACTCCATGAAGTAGGCAGAAGAGGTGCTGCGAGCCCATTTGAAGGGTAAGTATGTGGTTTAGGCACGTGACGCGATTTGGTCAGAGCACAGAGATGGTCAGTCGTGGAGCTGTGATCTGTCTGAGTCTACGGAGCTCAGATCACCTTGGATGGTGTTGGGAGGAAGACCCACAATGGTTGCCATTTGAGTTCCAATTTAGGGGGCCCTATCCCTGGATTATGATCCTGTAAGAGCCAGCACTTTCTCACAAAACACAGGTAAGCAAAGCTAATTTAATATTTTGGACCCTGGCCTCAGCTGAAGGATGGGACGAGGCCTGCCAGTTCCAGCTGCATCCGATAAGCCATGGGATAAGGATGAGGGATAGTTTTTCTCCTTCCCTACGCTCACCAACAAGGCTCTTCCAGGCCAGGAGATGTACTGTGCTTACGGGTCACTGAGGAGGAAACACTATCTGGTGCAAACAGGGATGGATTTGTCTATGAAAGCGGCTACACCTCTGCTGCTTCTTCAGGTGATTCCTCAAACTGCCACTGGTGTAAATTATCCAATTGCCAATTCATTCCACGTAATCATCATCACTGAACGAAGAATAAGAAAATAAAAAGACACTGTCTGATTTAGGACAAGTTCTCTACGTCAAGTACAGCCAATGATCGACATCAACTCTAACAAATGATCTAAAGTTAAAAAAAGGAAAGAAGAAAAGGAGGGAAAGAAAGGGAGGAAAAGAGGAGAAAGGAAGAGAGAAGAGGAGACGGAAAGAAACAAGGAAGAAAATAGAAAAAGAAAGAAAAAGCAGTCTTTGACTGGGATGCAGCCTCTCTTTGGCAGTGGGTTCAAATTCCATGTCTCCCCAACCCTGCTTTCCGCCCGGTAAAATGCAGATACTGGCACTGCCTTATAGGGCTGTTGGGGAGCTCCTATCCGTCTGACATTATTCACTGCAAGTACGTTGGCACCATCTGGAGGTCTGGCCAAACCTCAGCAGGCTTTGAGGACCTGGAATGATCACTAATTGGTCTGGATCAATGGCACTGTGCACTGCTCTACTCCATTCCCTGCAACGGGAATGATGCCCTCTGGGATTGTGCTGTGGACAAGCTAAAGGACCCTATCGGGCAGCCCCCTACTGACTCCTACTCTGTGGTCATGAAACTCCCCAGCATCCTGGACAGAGGGTGAAAATACCTAGGTCAAAACTTCCTAGGTCCCTTCCCTCACACTGCCACCACCACTGTTCCTCTCCTCTTTCCTCTACTTGAGGAGACGTGTGTTGTGACTTAATGAAGGAAATGAGCTGGATTTCCCTCAGCCCACACATGGACCATCACTTATGCCTTACAAGTCCCACCCTCAAACTCCTGACTTCTCCTTCAAAACCCATTTGGTGCTCTACCACCCAGCTTGTAATTTCATTTTAAAATTTCCCCCACGTTTCCTAAGTCCAGGTCAGTATTTCTATCTCTCCAAGCTCCCTGAGGGCAGACATGTCTTTGCAAGTCCCTACATGCAAGCAGGTTCCTAATAACTGGTTCTAGATGACAACAATCATTATAAATATAATAAAAATGGCCAGATTTAATCTTTAGATTTGGGACAAAGGGAAATGAGTTTCACCCATTCAGTTTCACTAGTTCTTCATAAAGGATTTTAAATCTCCACTAAGAATCCTACAGAACTACTTCTTGAAATCCGCCCTGTGCCATCATGGATATATTCAGCCTTTTCGGATTTGAGAGGATGGGCAGGAGGAAGAGGAAGAAGTTACTAAAGAGAGAGAGGACATTTTTTGGGAGATGGTCCACTGCAGTGGCTACAGTATATGATCCTTCAATTCAAATCTGGACGCAGCCATTTACTACCTGTGGGACCTTATCCTCCATCTGCCTCAGCTGTCTCACTCAAAAATGGGGTTAATGATAGTACTGACTTGATAGAGTTGTTGTGAGGATCATGCCTGGCACATACCAAGCGCTCACATATTAGCCATTATCATCATCACCTCCCCAAGGAGCTCAATCTCATAAAAAACAGAATCAGGGAAGGGAGAAGCAAAGGCCAGCCAGCTGTAACAATCCCAATCAAGCAGGGATAACTCCAGTGTTCCCAGGGGCCCCGCCATCCCTGGAGGCTGCAGCAGGACTCTCAAGAGGCAGTCCTGATGTATCTTAAGTACAGATGGCCTCACTCAGTACTTAGGGGGGCACAGCCAGATATTATGAGCATATGTTGCTCATATGATTTTTATTTAAGTATGAAACTATATATAGATGCTAACTATGATTTTAGAAGCACTCATTATTGCATTAAAAGTATTTTCTAAATTGGTTTATTACTATTTCTCAATGTCATAATACCTCTTCTTGTAATAAAATGATGGATTTGGCTTCCAACAAACACTCCACATTGTAAAGTATGCTCCCAATCTGTATTTTCTTTGACATATTTCTTGATCTGGACACTAGTTTGCACCTATTATTCCTGACCTTAAAAGTATCTTTTTTTTTTTTTTTTTTTGCTGGGAAAGTTTCGCCCTGAGCTAACATCTGTTGCCGATCTTCCTCTCTTTTTTTTCCTCCCCAAAGTCCCAGTACATAGTTGTATAGTCTAAGTTCTAAGTCCTTCTAGTTCTTCTATGTGAGCCGCTGCCACAGCATGGCTACTGACAGACAGTGGTGTGGTTCCCCGCTCGAGAATCGATCCTGGGCTGCCAAAGTGGTAAGTGCACAGAACTTGAACCAGTAGGCCGTCACGGCTGGCTCCCGATTAATCTGTATTTTTGATATAAAATTTCATCAACAAGCTCTGTCCTTAAAGGGCCCGTTTCAAGGTCTCAGTGACATTTTTCTAAACTGATGTAGAAGGTTCCACACAGTAAATCCCATGGTTTCAGTTTCTACCAAAAATTATTCCTCAAGGATTCCAGCTGGCATGGGAAGCCACCTGTGTGCCACTCACACTAACACTTCATATACCTGTTCTCCATGGCAGTGTAGACAGCACCAGAAAAAGGTCAAACTTCTTTCAACTGGCCCAACACACTCCATTGGCTTATTTGAATCCCATTCCCAGATTTATGAGTTTACAGTCCCATTGCAAAACAATACTTCTACTTTGTTTTTCTCTCCAAGAAATAGCCAGAAATCCACACTTCTGTTGCCTTCTACTGCCATGATTTTGCTTTCTTTGCTGAGTTTCTAAACAAGGTTGATGTAAGGGCCACAGAAAACTCCACCAAAGGCATCCTTTTTTAGGTGTGTCTGAACCCCTCTCCAGCAGTGTTGGTGAAAAATGAACTTTGTTCTCTCAGTACAAAGCTGAGGCAGCCTTATGGATCTGCATTTCTGAACCAAACAAAGATATCTGAGGTCCCCTTCCCCCCTGGCAGCCTTCCTCCAGTCGGGAGGGTGGCAGTGTCCTTGGCAATCTCTCAATTCTCCTGGGACCGCACAACTTGGACTGGGCTGAGACGCTGCTAGGTGTGTGGAAACACCACCTGGCTTTGCCACCGTCTTCAGTATCTCTGTATTTAACAGTGTGGCTATGTCGTCCGGCCCAACCACGGGCTGCCTGGCATGGTCGAGTACAGGTATGCCCCCTCAAGTGGTGACAGTGCTTTTAGAAGAATTCGGACTATGCCTAGAATTCTCATCCAAAATAGTTTTCCTATAAGCTGTGCTTTAATAATGTTCTGTTTGGGGGAAAAATATCATAATCAATATGATATCTCATTTGTTCTTATAAATCCGGGCTAATCACATTCAGAAAGCCATGCCTTTCAGACTGTTCTAAATTCAGAGGCATTACATCTCTCTCTCCCTTCAGGAACGATCTTAACCCTTTCTTGGTGTGAAGGGAACGATCTTGCAATGCTTTTGTAACTCCTTTCTGCACAGATCCTCTGGCTTCTCCCCGTGCTGTTCAGCATTTGGGTACCTAAGACCCTTTGCCATTATCTAGGATGCCGCCTCCTCCTTCTCCAGGGAGCACGGCTTCCACACGCTTGGATTTGCTCAGTGGCTTCTGTCCATGGACAGCCATTGTTCTTCCCTCTCTTTGCTCTCAGACAGAAACTTCTTTTCCCATCCCCTAAACACCATTGTTCCCATATCGGTTGCCAAACTGTTAGGGATGGAGTAATAGTGAAAAGCCTCGAGGCAAATTACAACCACAACCACAACAGCTGTGTTTACTAAGAGCTACAAATGAACTCATCCCAGCACTATTAGAACAGGCAGGCAGCAATTTGGCATCTTTCAGAAGCACCCCACCCTCAGGATGTTTGCTGGCTGCCTCAGCCTCCTGCTACCCAAGCCAGTCCTGGCTTTTGGAGGAGACCCTCTGCTGAGCACAAGGGGCCTCTTTTCACCCACAATACTTTTATAATGTTTTCTTCTCACAGCTGCGGTAATTTGCACTCAGCTGTTTATGCCTCTGGGAGGGCTGCCAGTCATGGACAGAATAGGCAACAGCTAATGGCTCTCGTGAGGGGCACCAAGTAAACTACTCTCCACCCCTGGGCCCCTCAAATGCCTCCCTAACCCTCTGTGACAAGGCCTAAAATTCTACCATTCACCATCCAAACCTTTGGACCACTGGTGACCTCTCTAAACTAAAAATGCTGCAGTGAAAGGAACGACACCAAGAAGACTACCGCTCAGTCATACCTTAAGATGGCTTAGTTTCTCCTAAATGTCTCTGAGGCTTTGTTTTATCACCTGTAAAACTGACACATGCTTCACAATGCTATGTGGAAACGCTTTGTAATCTCTACAATTCATACAAATTGATATTTGGATTACTGGGTTAAAAGGCAAGCATTCTCAAAAGAGACTTCACTGGAACCTGTATCAGCTGATTGCACCCTCACGTGGATTAATTAGGCAATGTGCTATCACTGTGGAAAAAAGAGCGCAGGTCCTTGGGGGACAGGCCACTGGGCAGGTGAGATGCACCGGGAAGCAAAGGCCTAGAGCACGGGATGCAAGCTGCTAAAACAAGGGCGTAAGTGTCTTCTACAGCATAGGGTGGTTGTTGGCTACATGGCAGCCATACACCATGCACAGAAAGGACGCAATTAAGGCTTCTCTGATCTAGGAAAACTGGTGACTACCTCGTACAGTGTTTCCCAAACAAAAAGAATCAGCTGGAGCACTTGTTGAACATACATACAGCCAAGTCCCGTCCCTGGAGAGTCTGAATAGAGGAGGCTGGTGGGGGGGCCTAGAATCTGGATGGTTAACAAGTTCCCAGGTGGAACTTACAATCAGACAAGTTTGTTTAACAGTGACCTGGATTCTAAGAACCAACTTAAGCTTTCCTGCCTTTCCTTGAAAGACAGGCTGGAAATCATTTCAGCAAAAACCCCAGAAGTCAATGCCACTCCAAAGGACCACGTCACATTTCTGCATGGACCCACAACAGAGTGACTGCTTGAAACCAGAGCCATGATAGGCTCCATCAGTTGGGTTCTAAGGGAAGGTTTTCACTCCCAGGTGGGAAGAAGTCTGAAGACTTGATTACATTACACAAGAGCAGTAAGCCAAAAGGCTCCAAGTCCCAGATACAGGGTCGACTGCCATGCATTCTTTCCATCTACCAAACTTAGTCTCAACCACAAGCTAACCAGGCAGAAACAGCCCTGGCAGTCCACATCAGGGCTGGGCTGTCAACTGGAAAGTGCTTAGTGGCTGGGCTCTGACAAGAAGAAAAAACTTGAAGTCTAACATACAGACTTCAAGACCCTGGGGTTCCTGCTGGAGCTGCATGCTGAAAAACGGGCCTTGGTCTTCCTCTCCACCCACTCTCAGGCCTCAAAACTTGACAAACTTCCAAAAAGGCCATTCAAAGGATGACTTGGCCTGGATGAAACATGGAATTCATTATTCCATTCAAAGTTCCTTCTGTAACTTCACCCTCCCTAAAAGGACTAGCCAAAAATGGTGGCTTATTCCTGGCTTCCCTAGTGCAAGGTCACAAACACAAATACCTCCTGGGGCCGAACAGGTCAGAGAGGGTAGAGAAGGCCCCAGAAGGACTGTCATCCCTGGAACAACCCCTAACCCATACATGGGGGCAGCTACTACTCAGCCCCAGCCAATCTTTGGTATGTGAGGAATGAGTGTCCAATCTGCCACACCATCTACATTTTCAAGAGAAGCTGGGAATTCCGGCTTTTCAGAAGAACCTTACCAAATGGCAAATTTCCCAATTTAAAAAATATTGTGCTGGCTAAACAAAAACATCTGTGAGTTAGATCGATCTGTGGGGTCCAAGGCTGCATTTGTTGCTTTAGGCATAAAGCTTTGCATTGAGAACAGTCCACTGGACAATGCGTTTTCTTGATACCACTGGCCTGTGGATAAGCTCTTCCTCCTTAGAGAGTACCCTCCTGTCTCCCTACCTCTTGCCCCTTCCCACCCGCAACCTACAAACACAGACTCTCTGGGTTGGCAGTGCCCCTCCCACTCAAGCCATCCAATATCCCCCTGGCATCAGTGACACCTCTCACGAAGCCCTGCCAATGTCCCTTCAGCCAACAGCGACGGGGGGTTAATGGCTTCCCAGGTAGCTGGCCTCATCTTTGGACAGTGCTGACGGTTGAATTATGCTTCCTCTGATATTCCTTGAAAGCTCAGCAAGATCACTAGCAGCCTATTTTCTGTCGTTTTGTGGGTCATCTAGGACAAATCTGATTCCTCATTTGTTTGCCACCCATTCAGAGTCCTCGCCCACCCCCACAGCCTCAATCAAGCCTTCTTTTCCTGGCCAGACATGCTGGTTTCTTCAACCAGTCTTCATAAAGCATGACTCTGAATCTCTCCACTTTTCACTCCTTCCAATCAAAAGGCTCTAATTTGCCTGGATAATATTAATAACAGCAAAATCTAACGTAGAAATTAATGAATACCAGGCATAGTTTGAATAGCTTTATACTTATTAACTCATGCGATCTTCCTAAGAACACTAAAGTAGGTGGTATTCTGACCACTCCTTTTACAGACGAGAGAACAGAGGCCCAGAGAGCCTAAAGCACTTGCCTACAATCACACAGCTAGTCAGTGTAGAGCCAGGAGGCAACCCCAACAATCTGGCTCCATGCTCCAGTCCATGCTCTTAGCACTCCAAGTCTCCAGGTGGGCTCATCAAGTGCAGAGGAAGGAAGACCACCAACACACCCTGAGCATTAGCAGGAACTGGAGCGCACTCAGTGCTCTCAAATGGATGGGAACCACCAGTCCTTCATTCTGTATCTTATGCCTCAACTGAAGGTCCATTATCAATTCTTGGCAGCTCCCTACACTGTTGACTCACATGAGCTTACTTACTGTCAACGAAACCCTTAAATCTCTTTTACACACATGGGTGCTAAGTCACAGCGACCCCATCTTTTTCTCGGGCAGTTGGTTTTATGGACTCTGTGCCTGGCCTGGCCTAATTATCATCTCTCTGCCCTATTTCTGATGGCCCATAAAGTTGTCCTGTAGGTTATCTTCTTTGTGCCCCTGCTGTTGAAAGAACTGGAGAAGGCCAAGGAGGAGTTTAGATTATAGAATCACGGAACTCTGGGGACCAAAACAAAAGAACATCCAGTCCTCTGCCTCATTTTACAGAGGAGGAAAGGGAGACCCGGAGGGCAAATGAATTCCAAGGACAAGCAGCCAGTGAGTGGTGGAGCTGAAATTAGAATCTGGGCGTCTGCTTTCCCACCCAGGGCTCCTCCAACTGCTCCAGACTGTCTCCAATCAGCATTTCCGGGCTTAGAGAGAAGTAAAACAAGGAGAATATGCTCTCTGCCAATCGACAAGGAAATGTCAGTGGGTTTAAGATGATAGCAGAAAGCTTGCTGAAACAGGGAACAGACCACTAGGATGACACAGGGAAAAAGGCTGCCCAAGGGTTCTCTGAGCTCCAACTTCAGGGGTCATTCCTGCACACATTCGCCAACACACACTGATGGGCTTACAGTGGATGCTAAACAGGGTTAGGTTATAGTCAGCACGCAGCCAACACTATTTTTGAAAAATTCTTAAGTCTCCTGGACTGTAGCCCTTGGAATCTTAAAAGCCAATGATTCATTTCTGATGTTTCTCTTTGCATTTGGTTTCTCTTCTCTGTTCCTTTCCCCCCACAAAGCTTGCACTTGAATTTGAGAACAAGGCTCTGTGATGTGACGGCACTTTATTGTGAGCTAGGCACTGAACCAGACCAAAAAAAACAGGCACAGGTGACTGAGGCTCAGTGAGTGGCTGCCCTGGAGGGGCTCACATCTCCACTGGTACACAGACCAACTCCTCCCGAGGAAAAGCAATCTGCTTCCTGCCTCTGGCAAGTGTGGTCTCTAAGGGACCATGACAAGGTCTTTCCTGATTGACCGCTCCCAGAGGGGAATAAAGGAGGAGATACAGGAAGGCTTCTGAATGCTCTTCTGGTTGGAACCAGAACCAAGAGCTGTGATCACATTACATTTTCCAGCAAATTCAACAAAATTGATTCCAATTTCATTATTTCAAAATTTACGCCAATTTGACTTAAGGGTATGTTTAAATTTATCTGGTTTATCTCTACGTTATCTGGGAAGAAACAGTTGGCCAAGTAGATTAAAGAACAAACAGGATGATAAGGTTAACCTACTTACAAAAATGTGTTCTTTTCAAGGATTTCAGTACATTCTTTAATTACAAAGGTCTTTGGCAGTTCATTAAAACAATATACTACGAGCAGTTAATTCCTATTATGAAATAATATGGCATTTCTCCAGACTACTCCCATTTCCAATTTTGTATTAATTTAAACTAGGCCCAAGTCAACCAAATTAGTGAGCTAGATAATTACATGGTTTTCAGAAGGGGATTCTATCTCAGACTCAGAGGTCACCTAGTCTAGAGACTTTCAAGATTTATTTTGGTTGTTTAAAGCAGTTGAGCCCTTTTCCCAGTGAAATCTTAATGGAAATCCAAACCTATGGCACAGATAAATTAGAGCTGTGGTAGGTGGGCCCATCCTGTGTGGCCGCCCCATGACTTCCCACTGTAGCTGGTCCTCAGCGCTCCAAAGAACACAGGTGTGTAATTCCTGATCTCATACAGGGGTTAGCAAACTTCTGTAAAGGGCCAGACAGCAAATATTTTAGACTTTGTGGGAACACATAAGGTCTCTGTCACATACTCTTTTGTTTTTATGGGTTTTTTACGACTCTCAAAATGTAAAAAACATTTTTAGCTTGCAGGCCATAGGTGGGATTTGGCCCACAGGCCACTGTTTGCCAACTTTGATTTAATTTATCTTTAACAGCTTTATTGAGATATAATTGGCACACAATAAACTTCACATATTTAAAGTATATAATTTTATAAGTGTTGACATATGGATAGACCATGAACCTATCACCACACTTTGGGCATATCATGAGAAGGCAGGATTCTTTGGAAAGGACAATAATGCTGGGAAAAGTAGACGGCAGCAGGAAAAGAGGAAGACCAAATATGAGAGGGATGACTCCATAAAGGAAGCCATAGGCAGGAGTCTAAGGGAGATGAGTAGGGCTGTTGAGGACAGGACATTGTGGACACCACTCATTCATAGGGTCACCAGGAGTTGGAGCTGACTTGACAGCACATAACAACAATCACCACAATCAAGACAGCAAACATACCAACCTCTCTTTCTTGCCCCTTTCCAGGCAACCACCCATCTGTCTTCTGTCGCTATGGATCAGTTTGCACTTTCTTGAGTTTTTTGTACACAGAATCATACAGTATGGACTCTTTATGTTTGGTTCTTCCACTCAGCATAATTATCTTCAGGTCTGCCATGTTGTTGGGTATATCAATAATTCACACCTTTATCTTCATTCATACAAATGAGGAAACTGAGGCTGGGGATGCCTGCCCAAAATCCCACAGAGGACAGTATAGCTGGCCCAGAGACAGGCTCCCGGCCTCCCTGTGCAGCCTTCTCTTCCCAAGCCATCTCACTGCTAATCTCACCAGGGGCTTTGAAAACCTCTTGAAACCTTTATGTGGTCTGCAGAATTTGAACAGGTATAGCTCCACTCCTTTTCCTTCAGATCTCTTCTTCCAGTCTCCCTCAGACCAGAGAGCACAGGGCGACACCCAGAGCAAAAAGCCTTCCGGGTTGTATCCCACATAAATCGGTATTACAAAAAACCAAAAGACTGATGCATTCATCCAGTACTTACTGAACACCTACTCTGTGCCAGGCACCATGTTGGGTAAAGCAAAATCAATAACGACGTCTATCCTCCAAGAGCTTACAGACTAGCAATTAAGGAGAGACTCACAGAAAAAGATACATACATGAGCACAAAATGATTAAAATTACATAAAGGGAAGGAAGAAGATGCTGTGATAGAGATGGGGAGGGCTGACAACTGGTTGAGGGCACGGGTGTGGGACAGGGTGACCAGGGGTGAACCAGGCAGGGAAGCAGCCATTACAGAGGCTGAGCTACCCCGGGTGGAGGGGGTGGTGTATGGGACCCCATGCAGCCAGAGCCTGGGGAGTGAGGGAGAGTGGTGGGTGCAGAGCAGATGTGGCTTGTTCGCAGAGAGCCTTGCTAACCACCCGGCCGAGACTGGATTTCACCATAAATGTAATGGGCTGTAAGTTTAAAATGAAGCCATTGGAGGGTTTTGAGACAAGGAGTAACAAAATCCAATTTACATTTTTAAAAAGATCGCTCTGGCTGCTGCTGTGTGGAGAATGGATTAAGAAGGGCAGGAAGTTCGGGATGGAAAGAAGGGAAAGGTTGCATCACATTTCTGGAAGGCCTGCTGCCCGACTTCTTAGGCCCGGGGGTATGGGACTGCGTGTCATTTTAGGGGATGCTTTAAAACCACAGTCTCTGATGTCTAGATAAAAAAGGAGCTTTCCAGTTTCAGTTGAGACTGGTTGACTTTGGATGCTGCCAGGCAGGCTGGAGCCGGAGCAAGCCAGGCCCTTGGGGTCTGGGGCCAGAAACAACATGAAGTGCTCAAATAAGATGTTTTTACTCTTTGAAGAACTGGCTGCAAGGCTGTTGCTGACTTCCCCATTTGTGTGGCGAGCAGCCAGGAGCAATGTTTTACCTGTTACGCTAACATTTGCCCAGGGCTCCTGCTGCACATGTAAGTCACTCCTGTAGATCTTGCTGCCCAGCTTCTGAATCCAGCTCTCAACATCGACTCCACTCCAGGATGGGGCAGAGGACCAGCTCCTCAGGCAAGTGGCAGCAGGGAGGCAAGTCCCCAAACGCGGAGGTCAGAGATCTGATCCTGGTTCTGTATTTGCCACGTCATGTGCTAAAGGACCTTGGCCAAGGCACTCCATCTCCTTGAGCCTGTTCCTCTTCTATAAACCAGGATAGTGATGGAGGATAATAGCTGCCCTCACTTCCTCAGAAGGAATCACTTGCACCTGCTTAAATGATGGCTGCGAAAGGCTCCGAGGAGTGTAAACATTGCACCGATATAAGGTCCTCTTTTAGTACCGATGTGTTAGTTATTGAATAAGCGGTAGCCTTTGCTGAAGGCCTACTAAGAGACGCCAGGCTCAGAGCCTGGGGCTCTGTCTTTAGAGCAACAGAGATTTTAGTTAAGTCACGCTTTTTTCCATGGATTGCTTATCCATCAGCGTCAATTATACAGAACATAATCAAAAACCCCTAAGCAAGCTAAAAAGACTTCTGACGAGATCCATCCCAGGGACTGTTGGCCAAATGTGTCCTCCAAGAGAGACCTGGTTTACTTGGGACATGGTGTGGCTCGGGGTAGGCAAACGTTTTCTGTAAGGGGCCAGATGATAAATATTTTAGGCTTTGCTGGTCTTACACAGCAAACTGTCACAACTATATAACTCTGCCATTTCAGTGTAAAAGCAGTCATAGATAACGAACAGGTGTGGCTGTGTTCCATTAAAACCTTATTTACAAAAAGAGGTTTGGCCCATCGGCCACAGTTTGCCAACCCCTGAAAATTGGAATCTGAATATCTTTGGGCAGGCTTGTATTTGCCAGGTCCTCACAGGCTCTACTCCTCCTTCTCACACCCCCATCAGTTCTCACTGTGTTCCCTATCTGGCCCCAATAATCATATTAGTAAAAGCAGCAAGTTAGGCTCTCTTACAAATACTTTACATATATGAACTCATTTATTCCTACAGAAACCCTATGATCACCCCCATGAAAAATGAAGTCAAATGAAGTTAAACAACTTGCCCAAGATCAGGCAGCTGGAGGCAGAGGCAGGACTGGAATCCAGCTATCTGGCTCTGATTCTGTGTTCTCGACCAGTACACCATACTGCCCAGTAGCTCCCAACTGTACAAACCAGGTCAGCAGACGATGAGGAAGACACAGCGTGCCTCTTCACCTCCTCTCAGAGCCCACTGCTTACCCCAGCTTTACCCCATTTTAAGGGGCCAGGCACCAGAGACTAGAAGTAGCAAGGCTGGCAAATGGGCTTAGCGGAAAGTGAGACTGGGAGGTGACTGGAATCAAACACTGAGTAGAATGTCTAGTAGAATACTCTGTTATGTACATGTACAGACACATACAAAGGAATCAGACACTAACATGTACAGAGTGACATGAAGGCTGGCAGTCTGACAAAAGTAGCAGGAAGGCAAAAGTAAAGAAAAAAAGTAATTATTCACTGATTGGTCAGCTACTCAGTGCCAAGCGCTCTCCACAATCCCAAACATCCAAGGCCTTACTACTCAAAGCATGCTTGTATCAACAGCTCATCAGCATCACCTGGGTGCTTGCAAAACCGCAGGGTCTCAGCCCAACCCCAGAAGGTCTGAATCAGAATTAGCATTTTAACAAGTCCCAGGCGATTGGCACGCACTATTAAGGCTGAGAAGCCCTGCTCTATGTGGTAGTTGCTACTGCTCCTATTTCACAGGCCAGGAATCCCAAGGCTCAAAACAGTTAATTACCCCACAAGCTGTTGACTTGTAGGCTCAAGTCTGAACCTCAGCTTGTAGTTCAGAGGCTACAGCTATTCCCCTGAGGTACTGAAAGCAAGGCCTTCAGGACACAGACCTCAGCAGTAAATGTGTATCAGTACATAACAACAACATCAAGGTGGGATCATGAATATGTAAAATCTGACCCTGCACCATCAACAGAAGAGTCAGTCACGCTCAGGACAGTATTTTTAAAGAAACATGGAAATAAATAACATAGTTAAGCAAGACTTCAATTAATTTTAATTTGCACAATTTTCAAAAATCTCTTATTTTCACAAAATTGACTAATTTTTCATTCCCTGATGACTTTAGGTAACAAAATGTTGAAGGACATTGAAATCGGCCACACTGGACAGTCTTTTCTTCTTCTAGGCACATGTGTTAGATGGAGCCAATGCCCCAGAGGTAGAACTCAAGAATGTAGAACTGTGGGTTCTTGAGCTAAGAAAGAGTTTTGTACTTGGATCAGGCTGTAAGCAGTCTCATTTGAGGCTAAAGGTCTTGGGCAGAGATGCTTCCTAAACTGGTGTCTTCGGGATTCTGGAGTCAGACAGCAAGGTCCCCACCTCCCTCACACCCACTCCTCCACCATGTACTATATCAGGACAAGACCACAGCGTACCTCAGCTGTGAATTGCGGGCCAGCGGGTGGAGTTGAGGAGGTAGCCTGTTCCCCTTTAGCGTCTATATTTAACAGACTGTGTTTCTTGCTAGGCATTTGGAATGCAGGGAAGACCCATATATTTTAGTAGATATCCTTGATATGAATATAAGGAACAGAAACCACTCAAGATACTGCAGGGGAATTGAGAGTGATAACACGATATATGATCTGGAAAAAGAAAGCTTCCAGGAACTCCAGCAGCTACTTTTTCTTTCTCCCCAGGTTGCATGGGTTGTTTCTGTCTTCCTACCCGGCCCCTCCAAAGCACCCACATCTCTCACGGTGGCGCCTCTCCTCCCTGCAGTTCTGCTCCATCATCCTCTCCACAGCGCCCTCTCCCTTTCCAGATCGGTCCTGCTTCCCCATCGTTAGACTCCTGGAAGGCTTCTGCTTTGGCCTCATCACAATTCTGGACATACCCTTTTAATTTCTGTCCCTAAGGCTCACTGTCACTGTCCCTCTGTCTTCCAAAGCGAAGTGAAGAATCTCATTGATCCAGCTTGGCTTTCTGAGCCAGAATCACAGTTGCCAACCACCAATCAGCTGGATGGCCTTGGGTCAGAGGACAACTCCCTGGGCCAATCAGCCAAGGGTGGAGGGGTCATGTGGTAGCATTCCCCCTGCAAGTGCCCCAGCAGGTGGGGAGAGTCCCTCAAAAGGGGTGGAGGGTGGTGGAGTAGCACAGCAGATATCTTCAGAATTTCAGTGAGTCCTACAATCCGAGGGTGAAGGCAGACCTCCCAGATCATCTGGTCCAAACCTGTGTCTGCCCACATGCCCCCACTGCAATCCTAAAGCTCCCAGGACTGACAGTGTCACTCCCCTTCCTAGAGACTCTGAGACAAAGGAGGTTGGGTGGGGGGAGAGAACGGGGCAAGGGATGGGAAAAACAACTTACAAAAGTTCCTGCTGGCTAAGGTGGGTGTTGAATGCAACTTCCGAACGCAGATGCACTAACATCGCACTTCAGGCCCATCTGTTTTCTGTGCACATTCACTAGATACTATGGGATGGGGACGGTTTGGAAAAAGAAACTCAACTCTCACATACTGTGCTATGTTCAAAAGTTTGAGACGATGTCCTGAATTTATGTGACAACTTTACAATATTTTTCACCTTTTTGGACCTTTCTCATCAAAGAATACTCGGTAATAGTGCTGTAATAAAATTGAAATAACACCCCAGATTTTTGGTATTCAGACAAAGACTCATGCAGACACGTTGCCACTCAGCCTACTGTAACACTTGGGCAATGCCCTGGAAGAGGAAGGCTGGGTCATCTGCGGAGTTTCCCAATTACACTCCAAATCACTTGGGCCAACACAGTTAACGCTTTTGGGATTGACTGGCATCAAGGAAATTATCCTTTTAGTGTCAGTATTATTTCACCCAAAAAAAGGTGACCAAAAAGCTTTCAGAACCAATTTATTGTTTTGTTTTTTTAGAGAAACTGAAAAAGGTGCCACAGACACCTAGGAGAAAGCTACACTTGGTTCCAAAACAGGAGTGATACAATTTCAAGGTCAAGTCCACATCGACATGCAAACTATTTTATTTGAGCAGGTGCAGAGGGGAAAAGGGAATTACGCCTTTTTTTAAAGAGCCTGCGTCTTCCTAAGACCAGTGCCATGATCCATGCATTTCACAGCTGAGCTGAGAATGACAACACCCAATGTGTCCTTTTTAACCCAAGTTCGGCTGAAAGTCAGCTGGAAAATGCTCTGTTAACATAAAGCAGATTTTGATAGACAGGAAGCAAAGATGCATAAATTCATGAGAGCATCTTAAATGACCATTTACAATCTCAACTGATTTTATTTTACTTGAGAAGAGAAAATGTGGAATAACATGGGTAGAAAATAAATCTTTATTTACCAGCCCAGGTTTCTCAACCTCGGCACTACTGATATCTTGTGCCAGATAACTCTTCGTTGTGGGGCTGTCCTTTGCACTGTTGGATGTTTAGCAGCATCCCTGACCTCTACACACGAGAGGTCAGTGGTACCTGTCCCCTCAGTCATGACAACCAAAATTGTCTCTAGACATTGCCGAATGTCCCCTGGGGGGTGAAACTGTGCCCAGTTGACAACCACTGTACTAAACTAAGACAAAATTCTAGCTGTTTATAGCAAAGACAGTTATCTAGAATTAAATCAACTTCCCTGGAAATAGGTCCATTTAATTGTTCCTTCAGCATAGGCAGCATTTCAGAACTGAAGAGGGGGCAGCACTGCTTTTCCTTCTCTGAACATGGGGTCAGAAAACCAAGAGCAGAGAACTCTTCATCCTGTACGTCACCTGTGCTCCCTCGGTGCTCGGATTTCTAACTTCCTCAATAAGGGAGACATAATAACATGAGACCACAGTTCCTGATCATTCTGGAAAGTGATTAACGTTTTTTCTTTTTGGTGAGGAAGATTGTCCCTGAGCTAACATCTGTGCCAATCTTGCCCTAATTTTTGTATGTGGGATGCCTGCCACAGCATGGCTTGATGAGTGGTGTGTGAGTCCACGCCTGGGATCCGAACCTGAGAATCCCAGGCCGCCGAAGTGGAGAGCACGAACTTAACCACTATGCCACCGGGCTAGCCGCCCGGAAAGAGATTAACTTTTTTTTTTTTATTTTATTTATTTTTTTGTGAGGAAGATCAGTCCTGAGCTAACATCCATGCTAATCCTCCTCTTTTTGCTGAGGAAGACCGGCCCTGAGCTAACGTCTATTGCCAATCCTCCTCCTTTTTTTTCCCCCAAAGCCCCAGTGGATAGTTGTATGTCATAGTTGCACATCCTTCTAGTTGCTGCATGTGGGACGCGGCCTCAGCATGGCCGGAGAAGCGGTGCGTCGGTGCGTCCAGGATCCGAACCCGGGTCACCAGTAGCGGAGCGCGCGCACTTAACCACTAAGCCACGGGGCCGGCCCGAAGAGATTAACTTTTATGTCTAGCAAGAGATATGTTTTGAAGTCCTGGAGACCATTCCATCTTATACAAACATGTCCTCAAAAATTGATGACATATGCATACTAAGGCAGACTTCCCATGTAAAAAGATTTGCATGTCATGTCAACAGGTCAGATTCCAGTCCGGTTCCTCTTCTGTTGTACCCTCCCTGGATGTACTCTGCAAATTATCCAGGAGCGCCGAAGGGATCTTTAGGATCCAAAAGCCCAATGATTTTGGAAGATCCGGCTCAGGCTG
Source organism: Diceros bicornis minor (assembly GCF_020826845.1). Classification (NCBI taxonomy): domain Eukaryota; kingdom Metazoa; phylum Chordata; class Mammalia; order Perissodactyla; family Rhinocerotidae; genus Diceros; species Diceros bicornis. Next base: position 20,069,715 of record NC_080749.1, on the reverse strand, counting down.
TGCCAAGAACGTTGTTTGGTCTGAGATCTCCCTGAGCAAACTGCTCACGGTCAGCCCTGGCAGGTATGCCCCTTTCCCAGTTACGTGCTGACCACTGCGCGCTGACCACAGCCAAGAGGACAGGAAGGCCACCGCACCCCCCCAGGCAAAGGGAGCTACCTACCTTACACACCATCTTCGAGAAGGCAGAGGCAAAGAGTCACTTGGTAAAGGGTCTCTCTGTGCAATGCCTTGCTCCAGAAAGATATCCAGCCCCTGTGGGCTCCAGCTTTCAGAAGCAAGTACAGGATGTGAAAGAAGCTGTAACGTGTCACTCCCCATGCAAAGAGTGAAGGGCTTTGCCATGCAGCCATCATATGGATGAGCAAGTACAGCCTTTATTAGATACCCAAATGCTGAGCAACCAAATCCTTGCATATTCTTGTTTACTTCTAAGCAGATCCCATTAAGCCCTGGGCAGTTGGCTAGTTACTCCCTGGATCAAAGTTAAATTAAATTACCCAACAAGCTTCTTTTCAGAGAGAGAGAGACACACACACACACAGACTGACTCACCTTCCAGAAGCTATCCACTTTGCCATATACAAGGGACTGGTTCTGCCTTTTGATTTCGTTAATGTGGTGGATGTCGCTGGAGTTCAGGTGCTGCTCCACCACAAAGCCCAGAAAGCTGTTGTCTGGGGTGTGAGCTGATGTGGAAAGCAAAGCACAGGGCAGTGAGAATTTAATCAGCGAGAGGCAACAACAGTAATTACAAATTTAATACAAGCCATCTCACACATAATTAAATGTTTTCATTTTACCCGGTTCTTTCTTACCTGGGAGGGGCCAGGGACTGCCTGCTCCCACATATCCCCAGCAAAACCTTCACAGGAGAATAATTCCAGGATGGATTACCCTGAACCAAGTCTCGCTCTCTGTGGTGGAAAATACATCTGCCTAAAGAAGCATTCAGCTGTGCTGTCTCCTCCTTCCTGTTACCGCAGCACAAGGTTACTGTCTCCCGACAGAAATGCCCTCATCTAGGTTTTACCAGCTAATGGCCAGAAATTTGTAGGGAACAGGGCTGAGTCAACAGTTCTCAGCAGGGGCAGGGGCCGCTGTCCGGGCAGGCCCCACACAATCTGACCTGACTCCTGCTGTGTTTACCACCCAGTTGGGTAAAAGGGGATTTGGGGGCAAAACCAAGCAACATCACCCCAACCTTGCACATCCTCTGAGAATTACTCACTAAGGAAAGATGTAATTATGGGCTACACTGAAGGGACAGGAGGAAGACAGAAAAAAAGGTGAAGCTCACTGGGATGCAAACCACCCCAAAAAGGCAACCACCACAAGGAACAGTATCTAGTCCACAGAAGAAACTTTTCTGGAAGAGAAAAAGCATTTTCCTCTGGATCTCTCTCATCATTTCAGTTCTAAAATTTCTCTATTTTAACACCTGACCAAGGGGGAAAGCAGTCCCACACTCTCCTCAAACATTTGTCACTTGTGCCTCTAATTTTAAAAGGAATTTCACTGGAAGGCAACAATCAAAAAATAAAAAACAATTGTCTTGATGAAACAGAGACCCTGTTCTCTAATACATTCATTCTGTCCAGAGAAATCTGTTTTTCAGGAGATGACCCTGCAGAGGCCCCACAATATTAAATGAAGCAACCTCTCCGCTTGACTCTGACCTGAATAGAACAGCTATAAATAACTTGAATTGAAAGATACTCGATATTCAGTGAAATCCACACACTGTGGCTTCAACCATAGTAATTCACAGGGTGTTCAACACAAAGTCGGTTCCTTTGTCTTGTTCTGGTTTTCCCCGGACTCAGGAGCCCTTTCCCAGGCAGGAAGCTGGCCCAGAAGGCCCTTAAGATGGGCAGGGGGTGGGTCTGCTGCAAAGGCCTAGGGATCTGAAGCCCCGGGCCCGCTCTCATACACTGTGCACAGAGATGAACAAGGTAACACAGCAGGGAGCTGTGAACTGTGGAGATGAATGAGCTGCATAAATACTGCGTGATCACCATCCGGTCTCGCAGGCTTCTGCCTAATGTGGGTGACAGAACGAAGAGATAACAGGGTTGCAACTGGGGAGTTGTGCTCGGCCTGGCCAATCTGTTATTTCATTTCTGCATTTTTGAACAAGTGCCCAGAGGCAATGGCAATGGCTGCAGTTAGCTGGAAAGTAAATTACTGAATAAATTCTACTGCCAACCAGAGGCAATGGTTGCTTTTTTTTCCTTTTTGACAAGTTGGTGGGGAGGGGATTTGAAGGACTGTGGGGGAGGGGAAGACAGCCTGTGTGCATTCGAAATGTCAATAAGGCAGTTTAAAGTACTTCTTTGTAAAACTTTTGGTTAACTGTAAAAATTTTGAAATAGAATCTGCCACTTTAAACTACGAGATCATGTTTTTAATCTTCAGAAAATTTATGTGGTGACTAAAGCTCCATGCTTTGACAATTACCTCTGCAATTCAGTTATCTAGTCCCTATGTGGGCACTTTTTAAAAAAAATGAAATAATCTAGCATCTAAAACAATAGGTCTTATTTCATGTAATAATATACTCAGATGTAGTCAAAAATAAAATGATCATCAAACCCAAAACAAAATAAACTCATGTATGTATATATATTTGTGTCAGAGATTCCCCTTGATTATAGTTTGAACAGTGAGAAGGAGGGAAAGTAAGTTATCTCTTCAAAAAACTTGTGGGAAGTGGCGGGCTTCTGCTGAATATAATTTGGTACTAAATCAACTCTGACATTGTATGAAGAACGAATTTCACATACAAGCTCCCCTCTACGTTCCCAGCCAAACACTTCATTTCAACTCCTCTCTCTCATCTGGAGATGTTAACTTGGGGATCGACAACCTGCAAGTACAGCTGAAGGACCTTAGATGAGACTTAAGGAAAAATGACGGTTGTGCTTAGAAACAGCACCACCACATTTCACGAACACCTACCAGATCCTCCGTATTTCTTCCCAGGTAACGCTGAACCTGTCACAGGCCACTGAGCGTCTGCAACATGAGGGGTTGCTCCGCTGTGACCCACCCAGCAGGAGACTGGGAAGTAACCAAAGGCCCAGTGTGGATCGATTCCAAGGAGCTGGCCAGCAGCTGGGTGTGCCTGCCTGGTGACATCCTCATGGAGCACCCTGGTCCGAACACACGCGTTCCTAACGTTGCTTATAATAACCCAAAAGCCGCAAGCAAAGCTGATGCTATCTGAAATGACCTTTTGGTGGAGATCCAATCTCAGACCAAGCTTTCTCTTTTGTTCTGCCTTATGATGGGAACATAGACTTTAGCTGTGTTGGGAGGGTTTCAAAGAGAAGTTATTTACATTTCAAGGTAAATCAAAGAAATCCCATTATAAATGAGACACAGGAAATCCTGTACTTTTGGAAATCGCTCCGTCCCAGGAGATAAACAAATGTGATTTTAAAAAATGGCTGATGTTTGACTTCTGCCTATGTGCTGAGTTCTAAGTGCTTCATAGTGACTACTTTATTTTATCTTCATGACAACCTAATAGCATGTTTGCACAGATGAGAAAAGAGAGAGAGAGAAACTTAAACTACCCAAGTCTACACGCTAGAAAACGACAATGTTGGGATTCAGAGCCAGACCAGCTGTTCCAGAGCCCAAGCGCCTTAAAGCACGCTAACACACAGTCTCATAGTCCAAATATTTTATTTTCTGGGCCCTGTGAACTATAGTGCTAAACACGCTCCAGAGGAAAATAATGTTATAAGCTAGACCAAAATACACATGAAAGACCTAGGAAAAATATATATATAGTATTACTTCAGTTTCTTGAGCAACTTATGCTATATGTATTTGGAACCATGCTGATTTTTTTTATATGCTACAGACTGGAGAGGATTTGCTAAACATTAGCAATGGTCTTAAAATAATTTAAGACAAACATTTTATTAAGAAAAGCATTATTTTAAGCACTTTGGAAGCACCTATTTCCAAATGATTACAAATCAATGTGATGAGTTTCCTGAGCAGGTTACAGTGATGACTATTTTAAGAACTACTGTTAGTTTAGCCTGAATAAGTCATTCAAGGACAAACATTCTAGAGCACTCTTTCTACAGTCCAGGTTATATGCTAGATATTGAACTCAGCATAAAGATGAGTTTCTGCCCTCACAGAACTTACCAACTACTTAATAAATGAGGTATATACTATAGCTACCAAGCAGTAATAATGGCCTCTTTTGAAATATAATTCAAAATTTTTAAGTCAAATGTACCCTTCTTTCAATTGCGTGAATCTCTGAGATCTGTTTTTTCTATCACCAAGTCCTAAACATCTCTAAGAAGTGCACATATTCATTTTAACAGGTTGTCTGGTAGCCTTTAACCACAGCTGGCCTGACAGTGTTGGGTACCCTCAGACCACCTGGTTCAGTCACCAAGGGCAGAAACCCCAGAGCCAGCCTGGGATCCTCCCTCAGCCCTCATAGCCAGCCAATCAGCAAGTCCTGGGAATGTCAGCTTCTCAAAACCCATCAACTCCTTCCCTCCTCTTCACCTTCCTTAGTCTGGCCTCATCAATTCTTGTCGAGACTTCTGCCATAATAAGCTTTTCTTTTCCCTAAATAGAAATGGTTTTATTGGTTTTCCTGATTATAATAGAAATATATCTCTGTGTAAAACCTTTTTCAGACAACAAAGAAAGATATAAGGAAAGAAAGATGTCACCCATCATCTTACCACCTAGAAATAACCACTATTAGTGGGCTTTTTTTTTTTTTAAGACTTATGAATCTTTTTTGTCCTCAAACCAAAATTGGATCCTACTATACCTACTCTTTTGCAAACTTTTTTCACTTACACAATGTGCCACAAGTATCTTTCTGGGTTAATAATCACAGCTCATCACTACTTGTTAAAGCAGTACCATACTTCAGTGCCTGAACTCATTCTATCAGCTGGGATGCCCCATGGCTCTGGTCTGCCAGCATCGCTTTATGGAACTAACCACACTTCCCCCAGGCCATGCAATTCTGTTCCATTCAGGTGGTTGGATTGGTGCTAATCCTGACTCCTTGACTCCTCCTCTCTCCCCACACCTCCAAGGATGGGCACATAACCCAGAGGACTCTACCTGACCAAGGCTCAGCTGAAAAATGGGTTTATGATCCAAATCCCACCAATCACAGTTGCTCCAGGACTAGTCAGAGCTACTTTTGAAGTCAATATCTTTCTGCTACAGTCACTAAGCTGGCAAGCTGGAAGTCTAGAGCTGCAGATGTCATCTATGTGCCCACGTGAGGACAGCCTGCCCTGAAAATGATGCCAATCCAGAGACATGCAAAGCTGAGATATGGAGAGAGTGAAGATGTCCTCCAAGCCCTGAATCCAGCTCTGCCTAAAGCTGGTTTCAACAATTCCCAGTGACAAGAGCCAACAAACCCTTGTGACTAAGTCCATATGACAGAAATCCTGCCTAACACACCCTACCACAAGACATTTAGGATGCTTCCAATTCTCGACTACCCAAATCAACAAATGTTGTATATCATCGCACCCTTGTAAACTCTGCAGTGGATTTCTAAGTAGTCTCCAAACCACCAGCCTTGCTCCTTCCTCCCTTTCTCTCTGCTCCCTAATTCCAATCCATGCTCTGCGTTGCTTGACAAGGTATTCTTTGAAACAAATATATGACTATGGCAGTTTCCTGCTGAAAACCTTCACCTCCTCCAGGATGAAGCAGAGCCCAGCTTCCCTACCATTCCAGCTTCATCTCAGGTCACCCTCCCACTGATACCTCTGCTCCATGCTGACCTATTTGGGGTTTTTCAGTGCCACATTTTTTCACCTTATCTCATGCTGGCATACGTCTGGCATGTCTATTGCTTCCTCCTCCCTGTAAGTCTCAGCTCCTATCACCTCCAAGTTGAGGGATTCCATAACTCCCTAAAACTGGAAGCAAGTACCCCTCCTCTTAGACCATGAAGAATTAGAGCTCTGATTACATACTACTGTCTCCCCTGATGGACTATATGCTCCTTGAGGACTAAGTCATGATTTATGTAGCTCTTACTTCCCAGAGCCCAGAGCATAGTAGAATTTGAGTAAATATTTGTTGAATGCACTATTAAGTCAACGATGAATGTGTAATTAACTAGTGTGATGGACTCTGTAGGTAGATCTACATTACAAACAGCAGAGCCCATGCCTAAACTATCTCCAGCATCATGCTCTTTGCACACAAGCTCCAAAATCAAAGCCCATTCTTCTTAAGATTCATCATTAGCCAAGACAGCTCACTATTCCATCCTTGAACATAGCTCAGGCCTGGTGTATTATAGGTGTTCAATAAATATTTACTGAATTAACAAATTAACATATCTTTTTATCTAGGTCACAAAGTAGATGTTGGGGAGAAGGCAAACAAATCAGTGACACACTTTTAAAATTCTAACATCACAGGCTTCTAAATATCATTCATTCATTCAACATTCAGCACATTGAGCACTTACTATGAGCCAGGCAACAACTGAGAAGTTCAAGACATACAAGGGAACAAGATAAGCACAAATGAAGCTCCCCTCACTGACCTACCATTCAGCTGAAGAGACAGGCGGTAAATAAGTAAACAAATAAAATAATTCAATGTCATACATAAAAAAGAAATAAACACAATTGGTTTGGTAACCAATATTGAACTCTAATTAACGTTGAAACATCTAAAGGTTAAGTGTTCTTTTACGCATCTCAAGAAAGAAGATGGATTGATAGAGAGAAGATAGACATCAGGACTGATATGTCATAGAACAAATAAAGCAAACTACTAACTGCAGAGTCTAGGCTGTAGGTTTCTATTGTACATTTCTTTCATTTTTCTTGTATATTTGAAAAATTTCATAAGAAGATAGGAAGAATATAGGCTGCTGTCATTCGTGGTATTCACAATGCTGATGCTGATTCCGATGATGATGAACCTGACGTGGTAGAAACAACTTTACTGAAAAATAAAGTTGGTTTTAAAAACTGTACATAGATAGTGATGTCATGCTTTGAATTTTACCAAAACTGATTTTTTTCAAATGGTAGTGATACTAACCTCTTCGAGAGACAGAAAAGCCTGGGATGCAGGCTAGGGAAACTATTATGTACAGTTGAGTTGAAAAGATGAGGGCCTGAACTGCTGACAGAAGGCACACCAGAGTAAATTTCTCAAGTGTCAAAAAGCAATTTAGAAGAGAATGGACTCCTTAGAAGAACATCACTCCTGAAGGCTGAGACCCAGACTGAAGAAACTGCAAGGCTGATCCTATTACTCACTGGTCTGCACAGAAGTAAAAGGCGAGAGTCCTCCTGATCCAAGTTAAAGGCCAAAAAGGCAGTTTGAATCACAAACAGCTCCTCTCCTTGTCAGGCCTTAAAAATAAAATCATACATGGAAGCAACTGATCCTTAGCTGAAGCCAACAAGTTTGTCATTTACTGGCATGAAAGGGAACTGGCTCGTTTTCTAAAATTCTTGTTTTGTTCAGGCAAAACTTTTGGTCTACAAGCTACTATTCCAACCTGATCATGCAAATAAACAAGCCCATGAGCCCCAGATCCCGGGAGAAACTCAGAGTTAGAATGTCAATGACAACGACAATCAGTATGATTTGAAGAACTCGTGAAAGCCCAACCACGTGAATAAGTTCTGTGGGATGACAAAAGAGAGCAACATGAGGCCACTGGTCCCAAGAAGCTTCTGTCATCTTAAATTTGTACCACCCTTCTTACCCTTCCCTACATTGCTGCATGGAGAAAAAACAGAACAGGCTTTACTGTTCAATTTAATTCAATCAATAAATATTTTCTGCATGCCTACTCTGTGCCAGGCATTCTTCAGGTGTGAGTTTCAGCGATGAACAAAACAGACAAAACGTCTAGTAGTATATGCCTCAGATTCCACAGTAGGAAAACAGAAAATCAACAAAAGTAAGTGAAGCATAAATGCTGAGTGGTAATACAGTTAAGAAGGAAAATAAAGCAGGGAAGGGGTGTAGGAAGTTAGGGGAGAAAGGAGTTGCATTTAAAAAGGGAGGGAGGGTGTCAGAGTTAGTCTCACTAAAGTGACATGGGAGTTAAAGACCTAAAGGAGGTAATATGAAAGTCTAAGGAAAGAATGTTCCAGAAGATGGAACAACTAATGCAAAGGTCCTGGGGTGGGAGCATGCCTGGTCCATCCAAGAAACAGCAAGGAGGCTAGAGAGCAGTGAGCAAGAAGACCTGTAGTAAGAGATGAGGCCAGAAGGGAAGTGGAGCCAGACCACACCGGAGCTTGAGGCCACTGGGATGACTCATCCTTCCCTACAGTGAGATGCCATGCATTGTGAGTGTGGGAGTGTCATGATCTGACTTATGTTTAAATTAACTCCATTTTGTAGTTGGGGAAAACTGGGTCTGTTTGTTCTTTATTAATTAATTCAACAGATATTTATCACCAATGATGTTACCACTTCAGGTATTCAGGACTCAGCAGTGATCATGCTGGTGGGGCTCACACCGTGGGATTCAGGCTGGAACATAGGTGCTGTGAGAGCCTCAGAGCAGGAGCGTCTGGCTCAGGAAAGGAAGGCTTTCTGGAGGACATGACATCTCCCTGAAGGATGAGCAGGGTGTACACAGGGGTGGGGGGGAGGAGTGAGGGACAGGGGCTTCCAGACAAAGAAACAGCACATGCAATGGGCTGGATGTCACAGAGCACTTGACACCCTGGCAGACACCTAAAAGCCAAGTGGAGGCAAGACAACATCAGAGAGGCCAGCAGGGGCCAGACAGTATAAAAAAAGGGAAGGGGTTAGAGATGAAGTGGGCAGGCTCTAAACTGACACCTCCAGAATCCCAATCTGGAGGAGTGACGTCAGCATCATGGCAGAGTGAGCTGTTCCCTTTGTCTCTCCCCTCTACACTACAACTAAACAGACATCCATTAACCAACAGAGGCTTCCCTACACAGCACAACAGGACGCCTGAGAGACCCGTGCAGCTCTACTTCAGAATCTCCCATCTGTTCTTCATTCAACTCCATTACAGCTCCCTGTCTTTTCTGCCCCAAATTTCCACACATACCAAGAAACACTGACTATTCCCCAGCCTCGACAAGAACTACAGAATGTGAGCACCCAGAAGGTAAATTCTTTGGTGTCTTCATATTGTGAACGACAGCTGAAATGTGGCAGGTACTCAAAAAATTATTAATTAAATAAAAATAAACCATTACAAACAGGCTTTGCCTGGAGAACAGGAAATGTCCTATGATAGGGATATGAATAGTAAGGTTGTTAAGCAGACTACTAAACGTTACTGAAACTTTTCAACTACAGGATATAAATATAAGTCTGAGATGAAACTTGCCTGAAACCAGGGATGAGGAATCTGATAATCTCCACTATTGCTACTTTCAGCCACAGTTTCCAGAGAAAAAGAGGAAAAACGTTCAATTAGATACAGATGTTTTACCACTGCTGATGTTTTTACAGAAGCCAAATGTGAAAGAGGGTGTCATGCAGATAACTAGAACTATTCAAATACAGGATAACTCAAGGTACAAGCCATCAACTTCAGGGTTTTAGTTTCTCTCGTAAATGGTATAGGCAAATGTCTTCTCTGTTTTATTTATCTGTGGGCAGATTTCTTTCATTTGTTTACTAAGGTATAACACACCTTGTTTGGGACTGAGAAAAATAAGAGATTGCCTTCAGGAGTTTAGAACAAGCAGTATGCACAGCAGACTAAAGGCCGCCACTGAAATAATGCCTAAATGTAGGGTCAAGCCAAGGCCAGAAAAAGCAACAATTCTCAACAAGAAATAACAAAAGTATCCCAAAATAAATACAAATTAGGAGCTAGCCACTTGATGGACTATAAAACAGGCTTGGAAACTATGGTTTTAAAAGTAGAACCTTGAAAAAAATTATGATATATTAGGTGGGAAAAAAAAAAGGAGATACACAATTTTAGTATGTTTGTTACAACTATGTAAAAACGTACTGATGAAAAAGATAATAACGCTTATGTTAGGGTATGGGAGCCTTTTTCAGTGAGGGGAGGCTCTCCCTGTTTTTGTAATAGGGTTATGTTTTGTTTTAGTTTGATTGGAAAGATGGAGGGACTCGAATAGAGTCTTCAAGAAAAAAATCAAATTTTGCTATGAGGGGTATTTGAAGGAGGCAAGAGTGGCGAGGAATCTGGGTGGCAGAGGCCAGCAGGCTGTCTGGTGAGGTTGCGCCAGGACCTGGGGAGGGATGTGGTTGGGGGAGAGAAGGGCAAGGGCGGCTCGAGGCCAGAGAGCCCAGGGTCTTGAATATTTTGCTATGGACTTTGGACCTGACTCTGTGGGCAAAGGGAAGGCACCATGGTCTTTAAGGCGGAATAGCTTGGTCCAGGCTGAGCTTTCAAGAGGTGGCTCTGGTGTCAGGAGGAAGGCCTTAGTGCCTACTCAGAGGCCATGCCACAGTGTGGACAAGAGGTGAAAGCAGGAACCAGGTCCCTGCCTTGAGGGAGGAAAAACCAGACTTCTCAGCTTCCTGGAAAAAACCATCACTCAACAGATCTAATCAAAAGGGCTTAGTGGTGTCTGACCACTTGGTCCCTATAGAAGCTGCTTAGGAAGGTTTCAGGAATAGTCTATGCTGACACATACAAAATGCCCAACTGCAAACAGAATACACGGAGAGGATGTTCCAGTGAAACTCTGAGAATTGGGGCAAAACAATCAAGACACACTAGGTTTTTCAACCTGTAGAAACTCCACCAACTCAGTGAGGAAATGAGTTAGAGGAGAAATAGAAGCAGCCTTAAGGTGAGCAGTGTAGTACTCTGAATATCATTCTAGAACAAACGCGCTCTGGTCAGGAGTACAGCCACGCACTGCATAACCGTTTCGGTCAATGGGACTGCATATACGACGCACATCCCATAAGATCAGTACCATAAAGCCTCGGTGTGTAGTAGGCTATACCATCTAAGTTGCGTAAGTACACTCTGTGACGTTTGCACAACGAATCTGCCTAATGATGCATTTCTCAGAACACATCTTTGTCATTAAGCGAAGCATCACTGTATCTCATTTCACTGCTCCTAAAGATGCTTCACCAATGGTGCATTTTTCTCTTTCTTTATTCTTCTGCTGGGCCCTTTCTGACTGGCCTCCCCCATGTTCTCTCTGCACTCTACAGGTGCCAGAACACTGCTAAATCTCATAATAGGAAAGCTGGACTTGAAGATTTGATTCTACAAGTACAACACTGTATTTCTGTGGTCTCTGAACTTTTCATTGTGCACCTCATCAGTAGAAAACAATCTAAGGACACCTGCAATACATGTGCATATTTATACATCACTTATATGATTATCATCAGCCCATATATTAAGCACTAGTAGATTTGTCTCATTGGTTAAAAATTAATAAGGAATAAATAAAATTTTGACATTTTCAGCTTATACTCAAAGGAATGGTCTTCCCTTTCAGACCACTAGAACAGCCATGTTGATCCAAATGGGGAGGAAATGAAAGATTCTGTGGGAACAACAGGGCTGGACTGGACCCTACTCCTTTGTCATGCAGGAAGGAAGGGACCCTCTCTCAGGATGCACCCAAGTTCTCTGTGGGCAGGCTCTGGAATGCAAGGTGCAGGCAGGAGTCACTGTTTTCTGCTGCAAATTCTCCAGCTGAACATCTCAATATGATAAAGGTCTCAAATTGCTTCATTCCCCTATTACTTCCATTCAGGACAGCCTCATCCATGAGGAAGTATTCTATCAACTTGTTACTTGATGAATTTAGCAACCATTGATGATTCCTGCCTTGCTCCATTGTCTCATTAGTTTTAAAATGCTGATTTTCTAATTCTTCATTCCTTTTGCATCTATTAGCTGTAATTTCTCCATGATTAACAACTTTCTCTCATCAACTATTTGATTATCTTCAAATACAATTGTCCTAGAGAGGCAGGATCAAAGCTGGTCTCTTTCCCTTTATTTTTCAGAGTAACGAAGTGGTGTCCTAGCAACTTGCAAAGGTGACCAATTGATTTTGTGGGTTTTTCTCATTTGGAGTATCATTCTGGACTCATGGATTATTTGTCATTGGTTTGATTTCAATCCACTGCAGCCATTATTGTTTTTAATGCTCAAATTACCCCATCTTTGGCTCTTGTGTCCTTCTGACTCACCCCAGTGGTCTTTCTTAGCTTCCTTGCTTTCTGGCAGGACAAGATGTCCCATCTTGAACGCTTCCTGCCCTAGACCTGGAACGAGCTGTTAACCCTAGGAGGAGGTTCCCTTTAGTGGGAAAGGCATTTAGGGAATCTCAAACTGAGTAATAAGGATACTCATTGCTACTGGATTGTCTTTACTTTAGATCCTTCTCAAAGTATAGAGCTATGAAACATTTCTATTTTAAAGAGAAAAAAATAAGTTCCTATTGAGATTTCCTATTCAAGTTGAAGGTTATTCAGTCTATATAAATTCTTTAAGTACTCCCTGCTTCTTGTATATTGAAAATCTTGGTTCCTAGAGCATACCTGTAATAGTTTCAAACAACAATATAAATATTTCCCACTATGAATGTATGGTCCAAAGATTGTATTCTAAAGTCACTTGGAAAAAATTATTTTCTGTGTGAGAGATTAACACCAACCTAATATATCACTAGGTTTGTTTGTTTCATTTTTTTCAATCTGTTTTCAATTATTAGTTAACACTTTTTTCTTTTAGATTTTTCTTTTTAAATTATGTAAAACATTTACATGGTTCCAAAGTCAAAGTAAGGTTAAGTAAGATTAAGAGACATCTGCTTTCTCTCTCTGTCTCTGCATGCCCCCCTCCTCCAGTGCTAATCATTTTTATCAACTTGTTATTTATTCTTCCATTGCTTCTTTGAAAACACAAGCCAATTCATAACACCAACATATATACACATTCCTCCTCCCTACTCTTCTCATGTAGAAAGGAGTATCTCTGCACACTGCCCTGCACCTTGGTTTTTATCACTTACAGTATCCCAGACATCTCCCTCCAGAACAGTGGAGACCTTCCTCATCCCTTTACAGTTACACAGTACTTTACTCTGTCAATGGACCATGTTATTCACTCAATCCCCTATTATGAACATTAGGGTTATTTCCAGTCTTTTCCTATTACAAATAGTGCCACCATAAATGGCCTTGTGCACATGCCATTTCTTATAGTTGCTCATGTATCTTTGGGATAGATTCTTAGATATGATCTGCTCAGTCAAAGGAAAGATGCACAGGTAGATTCGCTACATCGTGACAAATACCCTCCCACAAGGGTATACCATACCATACTGCATTCTCACCACTAGAGTAGGAAAAGACTGGTTTCCCTGAGCCTCACCACTGGAACAGCTATGCTGGCAAACTTTCAGATTTGGGCCAATCTGATATGTGGGACATGGTATCTTGGTGTCGTTTTAAAATGCATTCCTCTTGTCAGTGAGGCTAACGTGTTTTCATATGTTTGGGGTAATAAACTGCTTTTTCCTCTGAACTGGTAATAGCTTTTGCCCATTTTCCTATTGGATTGTGGCACTTTTTCTTCTCAATTTTTAGAAGGTCTTTATACTTTAGTGACATTAACCCTCTGTGATAGAACTTGCTTATGGTGTTCCTTGTTGTTGTTATTCTTTTTGCCATACAGGTTCTTATTTTTAAAAGGCAGTCCAATGTATCAATTTCCCCCTGATGCTGCTGAATTCTGACTCAGTTAGGAAACTTCTCCCCTTCCCAGGCTAATAAGAATTAATCCATGTTTTCAACTTTAGTTACATTTTAATTTCTTTCAATTCAATCAACCAACATTCCTGCAGTCCTCTATCCATGAAGAACAAAATAGGTTTTTTAGGACTCTGAATACCAACATTCTAAAAGAGATCTTTATACTTCTGGAAAAGCCTCCTATTTCTACTCTCTGGATATAAGGAAACACCTTATCCTGTGGAGGGCATACATACACCATGTCATTTAGGCAACTTTGGCCATTTTGGACATAGCTAACATTTGATATAACACACAGGTCACATCTTACATTATTTTGTATGACCTCATCCCAGACCCTCAAAGTCACACAGCAAAGCTAAACCAGAGGCTAACTCTAACCATGCCTCACCATGCTGACCAGCCATCTGTCACCTAACATGCCATATATGAGTTTGTTCCCTGAACTGTGCCCCAGGGACAAGTTGCAACAGCAGGATGATAAAGCTTCAAGAACAATAATAATAATGTTTACAGTGCATATAGCACACACTCACAAATCTCTCTGAGCTAAAAAGAACATTTAAACACGAGTTGATTTTTAAAATCACTCCTCCATCTGCCATAACTCTTCTTAATTCTCCCTTCTCATACCCTACACCTAAGGATTAGTCCAATGTGTTTGCTGTCACATTTAGTGAACTTAAGGGTCATCTTCAGGTAACCGCATACAAGGTGGAGGGGCCACCACACAGGAAAATGCAGGGCAGGGGTCCCTTGGGGCTTAGCTCAACAAAGCAAACAGATTCACATCTCTGATGTTAATCCTAGGATGGAAACGTCTGGATTAAAATCATTCTGATAATTTAGGAAAATGGGAATTCTCCACTCAGAGCATCCAAACGAACTGTTTAACTCACGTGACCTTGCATTTCCAGAACAGGACTTCACCTCATCACCAAGGTCCACTGACTTAAACAATACATTTATTTTTGGCATGAATACTATCAAATTTAGAGTTTGGCTTCACAATCCGCAGCTAATTATAAATGAAATGAGGCTCAAGGCAGGTAATCTGATAGCAAATGAGCACTGAAGAAATGGTAAATGTAGGAAAAGAACTCGATAGAAAAATGCCGAGAGCCTCAAGTGGAGGGCACTTAGTGCATCAGCTTTTAGTGTGCCCGCTGAGTCATTCTGTAAAACAGGCACTGCTATTGGCAACAATGACACCGCATGAGCACGAGGTGAGTGTTTAAGAAGTCAGTAAAGTGTGAAACAGGGTTTAAAACAGTTTCATTTTTAAAAGGCTAACTTTTTCCTTTATAAAGTTTGATGCTTAAATCACTAAGGTTTAATTATTTGTAAAATGTATGGACATGAGAGACCTCATTCCTCATCAGTAATCAAGTGGACCCTAAACAGCGTCTGTGTGGCATGACACGTGTTTAGTGCCTGCCAATCCAAAGTGGGCCCAAAGTACTCTCCCAAATCGTTTCTGGTGATACTTCATATTGAGCATTTATTTCCAGAACACTTCTAAGGCTTTTCACAAAATGCTCACATGGCCTTTCAATTCCAATAAAAAAAAAAAATCAGTTATTCCCAAGGGCAAGTTTCAATAGCACACATTTCTACAGCTAAGGGCCCTGAGAATCATAACCCAAAATATATGGCCACACCATTTCTTTTCCCACCTGTTTTCAGTGGCATTCTGGAAAGCAGGGCTGAAACACGAATACTCACGGAACATGGTATAAAACTGCTGTGGGTTCAGATTCCATTTTCCCCAGGGGGTCTTGTGGCCTTTGGATTGGGCATAGCTAGCATGGTTAAACTCGGGCTCAGTGCCGAATGAGTCCAGGACTCGGAGCATGCATCTGAAAGAAGAAAGCACGGCGGGTAAAACTACTGCCTTGACCCCAAAGTTCAAAAGGTACAAGCTTTAACCCCTCCTTCCGGACCACCAAAAATGGACAAAAACTTTTAGTTAGAAATGCTACTGGGCAGGAAGTGAGAGTTTTTAGAATAGCTTGGATACCAAACATCCCCATGTGTTACTTTTGAGCCTAGGCCATCACACAGCAGATATGATTTGCTTCAGGTTAGTTGACTGATCATAGAGATCGCTCAAATACCAGTGAAATAAAAAGTTCCATGAAAGCTGAAACTGCAGACTGCCATGTTCACTGCTGTACTCCCACCCAGGGCCAAGCATACAGTGGTGTCTAATGAACAACTGTTGAAGAAACAAAGAACTACCATTTTTCAAGGTTGTCTGAATGCTTATGTCCTCCAAAATTTCATACGTTGAAATCCTTACCCCACCAAGGTGATGGGGCTTTTGGGAGGAGACTGGGTGACAAGGGTGGAGTCCTCATGATGGGATTAGCACCCTTATAAAAGAGACACCACAGAGCTCCCTAGCCCCTTCCATCATGTGAAGACACAACAGAAGTCTGAGACCTGGAAAAGAGCCCTCCCTCAACCACGCTGGCATGCTGATCTCGGACTTTAGCCTCCAGAACCGTAAGCAATAAATGTTTGTTGTTTATAAGCCTCCCCATCTTCAGTATTTTGTTACAGCAGCCCAAATGAACTAAGATGGAGGTCTTATTCTGCTTAAAACCCATGGCATGCCTTATCTCTTTCAACAATCATTCAACGTTTTCATCAATTAACCAGAGCACGTGAATGATTTTAGGTAAAGTGTAGAAACTCGCTCAATAGGCAGTGGTGATTTTTATGTATTTGATAGTAACAGAACATTACTGCTTTCTCCCAGAGCCTGAAGAAGTGAAACTGAAAGATGTTTCATTTGGCTGTTCCACCAAAGCCTTAGAACAGGATCGGCCAAATCTGGTCTACACCTATTTTTTTTTTTTTTTTTAATGTGAGGAAAATCAGCCCTGAGCTAATATTCCAATGCCAATGTTCCTCTTTTTGCCGAGGAAGGCTAGCCCTGGGCTAACATCCGTGCCCATCTTCCTCTGTTTTATATGGGACACCGCCACAGCATGGCTTGACAAGCGGTGTGTCGATGTGTGCCTGGGATCTGACCCTGCGAACCGCAGGTCACTGAAGCAGAGCGTGCACTTAACCTCTATGCCACCGGGCCAGCCCCTACACCTGTTTTTATATGACCTATGAGCTAAGAATGATCTTTATACTTTTAAATAATTTAAAAAAAAAAAAAAAGAAAGAATATTTTGTGACATGAAAATTATATGAAATTTTCAGTGTTCAAAAATGAAGTTTTATTTGAACACAGCCACATTCAGTTGTTTACATATTATCTGTAGCTGCTTTCACACAGTAACAATGGAGTTCAGTAGTTGCAACACACTATATAGCCTGCAAAGCCTAAAACCTTTACTATCTGGCCTTTTACAGAAAAAGCCTGCTGACCACTGCTTTCGAGTACACAAAGAATGACCAACTGGAAGAAAGGAATCAATACTGAAACAGCATTTATTGACTTTGGTTACATTTCTTTCACCACTGATTCTCGAAACATTGATGTAAATTTAGCTCGTGACTAGCCAATAAAAATAGCTCTATTTTCTGTTATGTATCACTAATACTTTTGAATAGCTCTTATTGGACCAACAAGCATAAAAATAAGTAAAGATTAAAGCACTCATTTTAGAATCAGATGATGGCAACAATTTTCAAATATCTAATTCAGTTTTTTTCTTCTTTTTTCCTCTATTAGTAGGAAGTCATTCTTCCAACTTTTTTTTTTTTAATGTCAGTGTGCAATTCAGAAAAATGTCCTAACACCAAAGACAAGTTTCCAGAAAGAGTAAGGGTAAATCGCTATTTTAGCATGAGGATTTTCTCATCAGAGATCACCACCCTTTGTCTAGACTAGGAAGAGAAGAAAGAGACAGAGAAGGCAGAGTGGAAGGAGGGTGGGCGATGACCACAAAGTGAAATACAAGCCGACCACAGAAAGAGCTTCCTTGTTTCAGATTTCTGTGTGGCTCTCAAGTAACATGCTATCATCACAGTGACAATTTTCACAATATCACCAAGAACATGTCATCAGTCTGGCAGTTAATAGGTAGACAGAAATGGAGCCCACAGTCCAGGAAAAAGAGAGCTAGGGACCCAAGGAAATGACCAATTGTGTTTCCCCTGCTCTTTGAATAACTCAGCATTCTTTTTCTCTTCTTAATGAAACACTGCCATTTCTTAACACATTTTTTTAATATACTTAACTTATATTTAGAAACTCAACTGAATTAAAAACTCTTAATTTAAAAAATCTTAATTAACTCTTTAACTTAATATTTTAAAATAAGATATGAAAGCAACTGGTTGGAGCCTGTATATGTTCTTCTGAGAAAGATGGCAGTGCCTCAAAAGCAGCAGGGACAATAGTGGCAGCTCTGCAGAAGGTCACTGTGACAGGAGGGAGGAGGAGAGGGAGAGACACAGTGACAGGTGGGGCTGTGGAAGGTTCAGCTCCCGCCAGAGGACCAGCGCTGGGATTCAAAGATTACAGCTCTGTGCAGGCGCAGCAGCAGAGACAGGCAGCCTGCTCACAAGAAACCTTTGCCTTGAAGGCACTTCCGCTTATTTGCAGTGGACTCGAACAGACTACGCTCCTCTCTAGCTTGTGACTATTTTTCACTTGGAGTTTTACTAGTGTTATTCTTAATTTGGATAATTAAAACAAAGCTTGAAGAGTAAAGCTGCCTGGCAGGAGCCTAACTCTTGAAAGCTTGGACTTTCTATACAGCGCCTAGATGTAAGCTACGTGACGTTGGGCTTCTTCCCAACAGAAGGCTATAGAATGAATGATTGCGTGTCTCAGAAACTCGTCATTCTATATCCTTATACTTGAAGCTTTGGTTTGGGAACCATTTTTCAGCTTATCTGGGGCTGGCCTTATAAACCAGAGGCAGGAGACTGATCTCTGTCTACGGGCGGCAGAGGCTTAACGTTATAGTTTTCCTTCTTCAATCACTCTCTACCTCTGCGTGTTTTGGAACTGTGTTTGTTTTGTTAATATTTATGCCACTCCTCTAATATCTTTTGTGTGTCTGGAGCATCGGGAACAGACTGATGACTTAAAAAGATATTTGCCTTCCTGCCCGCAGCAGCTGGCCTCCTCCTAACAGGGATGGCCGCAGCAACGCCAAATGACTCCCGGAAAATTCTCTTTGCTGTAAGCCACACTATTACGAGATGGAGGCTCACAACCTCCTTGTCAGGACCTACTTTCCAATTTGGAGTTTGATGTAAAACATGGTATATCTTGGACTATTTGCATCTCACTTTCCTGTGTGTTCTCAATGCTCAGCTAAGTCTTCAGATGAAGCGACATGGGTATCAGTTTTGCAATACCCAGCAGTATACTAGCTGCATGTAGGCATTTAATAAATGTTTAATTGAATTTCCTGGGTCCCTACATAAATTGTACAGAATTTACACATATTTTTCCAAGATCAAGAGGACTCAAGGGTTTGCTCCTAAATGAAAGATCAGATGATAACTTTATATTTAATGGAATGCATACCATCTACTAAGATGAATACAGAGATCCCTGACAATTTCTAATCTTCAAAAGGGAAAGAAGTGGGCAAGAAACTTTCTAGAGGACCCGCTTGGCCTTTTGATGAAATCTTAGCTTCATCACACCACAAAGACGGCAGGCTAATGTACTTGTAGACTTCCTGCGGTATCACTGACCTAATATCATTAACTAGCTAATATCACTACTGTAGAAGATCTATTAAAGAAAGGAGAGATAAACATCACACTCTGTCATAAAACCCCCTCTGACATGGTGCTTTTTCACCCAAGAGGAATCAAATACCAATCAACGGGTAACCATTTTAATAATGAAGTCATCCTTTTTAATTGACCGAAACACTGCCACTGAGAATATTTCTCCATCCAAACAGCCCTTCTAGGGATGCCCATAATGCCCAATTCCTTTTGCATATTTATCAGATGCCCGCCAATCACATAATGCCAGAGAACAACAGCTCTGCTTTTCCTTGTTTTTTTTGATGCTGTAGCTAAAAAGAAAAAAAAAAATGTTTGTTTACTTACATGGCTTATTAACCAAGAAGAAAGATGGTTACTTCTGCGTAACTGAGAATAAATATGATGGCCTCTGATTCACGAAGATTTCAAGGAAAAAACAAGCAAAAAGCAGAAAAAATCTGATGCAGAAGGTAGAATACTATCCTGGCCCAAACCCAGATTTTTATTTTGCTTTTTTATGAAACAATATTGAAAAGGAAATGAAAAGTGCAGTCTCTTCTCAATCAATCCCTTTCCTCTGCCCATAAGTGTTGCATTGCCCAGTGAGAAAATCATCGCTACTGGAAAGAAAATTGCAAGGAAATTCCGCAGACAATAGACGTTTTCCCCCACTCTGTGTTTTGGAGAAGATTCTTAATATTTTGAATTTTCCTTTCTTTCGAATTTCTAAAAAACTTCCAATTGATATAACCTTGGACATTAAATAATATTAAACTCTAAACTAACCTAAAATGGAGAAACGTAGTTCAGGCCATCAAGAATTAGTTTATCAGTTAAGTTAGTAGAACACATCAAAAAATCTCTACTCAACAACAACAGAAAAGAAACACATGGAGGGATTTCTACATTGTGCTCATTAAAAGATTTTCAGAGTGTTCTTTTAGGAAGTTCGTTCAAACTGTAGGTCAATATATACTATTAGTTGGTAAAGTTGGTACTAACTTCATGAGTAAATTTATGTACCATTGACACCAGTAAATGTTTATTTAAATTTATTGGGAACTTTTATAGACCATAAATAAAAGCCAGTATCAACTCCAATAAATGGAAGATAACAAAAAAGCATATTACTCTTCTTTAAAAATATTATTCAATTCAAAGTAGATACTTTTGCCTGCTGAAGGCTGAGACTTATAGCTACTCTCATTTTGTTAAAAACGCATGCAAGTGTTAAAAGAAGTGTTGGAGATACAGGAGCATCAAACTAAGGCTTTTTGCAGGAAGACAAAGAAAATTGAAAGATTAATAAACTTCATTACATAATTCAATGTTATTTAGTGACATGATTGTGTACAATGTAAAGTCATTTCAAATACTAAATCAAGGTCCGAAACACTCACCCAGGGAAACACTGAGCCCTTCTACTAAATAATAAAAACTATACACAGAGTAACACATGCACTCTAGTCATCTAAGCATGAGGTTTATCTTAAAAAGTGTAAGACCCCAGCATTCAGACAAGGTATCCCCAGCTTTCTCTTCCAAAACTGACAAGAATACTGATGAGGGAATGGGGATGAGAAATGAGTTATCATCTCAAACCTAAGGAACACAAGATATGACACTGCCCATACTTATCATACTTATCAAAATTATTACTTAATTAAACAGATAAGATTAGTGTAGGCATACTGCTAGGAATGCTAAGTATTAGGGAAGGTAAAAAGGAGGTTGGACACTTGTTTTCTATTCTTAAAAGAAATCAGTGAAAATAATGAACAGTCCTTGAAAGTAAAAAGTCACTGTGGAGAATCGGAATTTCAATTAGGAATGAGAAACATACTCCACACAGTTCAAAAGACAATATTTGATAAGCTTTTTCTACCTGCACCATCTAACCCTTGTTAAAAACAATAAAAAGCACTGAAAACTTAAGAACAGCAGGTAGCACTTACTGGTAATGAACCCAGGATGGTCCCAGAGTTTTCTTGAATTGAGCGAGTCCCACAATATCAATATAGATGAGCTCCACAATCCTGTCTCCTACAGTTGGGCAGCCAGATCGGTTTCCTACAACCTTCTTCATTATTCTAGAGAAAGGGCAGAGGGGAAATAAAGAAAAAAAAATTGTTTACTGCAAGGGACTACACTTAGCAACTTTAAGAGGCAAATAAACATCCCAAAAATCCTTATCGAGGAGGATGGCACAGCCCTTCCCAATCTCCTGCCTATCCAAATCCTGCCCACCCACAAGGCCCATCCAGAGCCCTGATTTCGACTCTTGTGAAAGTATATGCTAGCATACAAACACAGCCTTTGAAACCAAGGAAGATCTGGGCCTGATTCTGTCTTCACTATCTAGCAGCTGTGAGTTCTTAGACAAGTTACTTAACCTCTCTGAATCTTTTCTCATCCTCAGAGAAAAAAAGAAACACTGCCACAAAACAGAACTGGATACAGATTAGATGATAAGAGAACAACCTCTCAGGGATTCTTCAGGTGTTTAAATGCAATATTGAGTAGAAAGTGCCTAACGTATACGAGATACTCAGTGACCATTAATTTCTCCACCGAGTCTGTTATTACTCCAGCCCTTACTGATCTCCTAAATGTCTTCCATTTCTAGCCTCTAGAATATAAATTTCTTTCTAGACTGTCTTCTACTGTTTCCTAATTTTTTCTCTGATGTCAATTTTTCCTTCTGACGAGACTGTATTACAGAACTGGCCCTATGGTTTATACTTTTTCATTACCCTTCCTTCCATCCATCCACTCATCCTTCCAAACAAACACACCCCTGCACTCAAAGAGAGCCAACTTCACACATGAGAGTAAGTAACTGTAACGATACTGCCATTCACCCAGAAATCAGTCATCATTGATGCCTTTTCATCCCTGCTTATGCCCCAAACCAAATTATGCTTCACCAAATTATGGACATCCTACTTCAAAGAGCAAGTGTCATAAACAGGACTCTGCTCTCTAGCTCCATCCTGCCACTGCTTGAGGCATCTTTCTCCTCTCCCCTGGGCTGCTGAAATGGCTAGGTTCCATATAACCAATTTCGTCCCAAGAACTTGAAAACGTTTTCTGTAAAGGGCTAGATAGTAAATAGTTTCATCTTGGCAGACCACACATTCTCTGCCACAACTACCCAACTCTGCCCTTGAAGAATGAAAGCAGCCATAGACAATACATAATACATAGGCTGTATTCCTGTGAAACTTTGTTAACACAAACAGGCAGAGGACTAGATTTGGCCTACTGAGCCATCGTTTGCTGACTCCTGGTCCACTTTGTTTTCCGTGGTTCTCAAACTTGTCTGTACACTGGCATTACCTGGAGGTATCAAAAGATACTTATGCCTGTGTCCTGTCACCAAAGATTGTGAATTAACTAGTCTGGGATATGGTCTGGGTTATGGGAGTCTTAAAAAAAAAAAAAAAAATCCCCAGTTGATTCTAATGTGCAGGTATGTTGAGAACCACTGCTCTAGGTTGCTTCCATGATTATCTTAAATAAAACACATCTGGCCCTGTCACCAGTGCTTAAAGACTTCCACAGACTTCCTCTTGACCACCAAATTAAGTCTATGCCTGATAGACCCCTAACAAGCCTTTCCTGACCTCCCTAGAAAGCAACTGTCCCTTGTGCTCCAACAGAACTCCATCTGTTTGCCTACTCACTCATTCACTTATCCCTTCACTCACTTGTTCAGTAAATAGTTATGAGCACCCACTGTGTGCCAGGAACTATTCTAGGTGCTAAACACACAGTGGTGAACAATATTCACAGTTTCTGTACTCCCTGTGCTTACATTCTAGCATCCACACATCAATTAGCACTAATCACATTGTAATTAATGTAATTGTTATGCAATGTATTAGTTGTAATTAGCAAAAGATTGGCATCTCCTTGACCACATGCTGGTCATCTCTGTATATCCCATACCAAGTACCAGCCCACAGAGAACACAGGAAGAATGACTGCTAAATGTATGAGTGTATCCACCTCACAGGCTGTGTACCGAACGTGTTGGTTTTTTTTTTTTCCTGCGAGGAAGATCAGCCCTGAGCTAATATCCATGCTAATCTTCCTCTTTTTGCTGAAGAACACCGGCTCTGAGCTAACATCTATTGCCAATCCTCCTCTTTTTTTTTCCCCAAAGCTCCTGTAGATAGTTGTATGTCAGAGTTGCAAATCCTTCTAGTTGCTGTATGTGGGACACGGCCTCAGCACGGCGAGAGAAGTGGTGCGTAGGTGCGCGCACGGGATCCGAACCCGGGCCGCCAGGAGCGGAGCGCGCACACTTAACTGCTAAGCCACGGGGCCGGCCCCCCAATGTGTTTTAAAGCATGCAGGAGAAGGCAACAGGAGGCAGGATGCTAAAGGGACAAGCGTGGTGATTAAGGGCTCAGGAGACCTCAAGGTTTATCTAGGTCTGAAAGGAGCAATGTAGTACCATGGTGAAGAGCACAGGCTTTGAAGTCAGACAGACATAGGGCTCAAACCCTGGCTCTCCCACATATTCTCCATGCAACCTTGAACAACTCATTTTTGGCTTGAACCTCAGTTTCCTCATCTTTAAAAATGCAGGAAGCAACAGCACCTACTTCCAGCTTTGCACTAAGGACTAAATAAGATAAAACATGTAAAATGCTTAGTATTTGATACATAGTAAGCGCTCAAAAAATGTTAGCTGTTAATAGTCATCGTTAATATTATGGTCATCATAATTGTTGATCTTACTGTTGTAACTAAAGCCCTTATTGCAGTTTTGGCACATGGAGATCATTTAACAAATGACAGCCAATATTATCTTACCGATATTGCTTTCATCTGGATAACACCATAATCAGGTGTGGACCTCAGACCTAACACGAGTGAGCTCTCTCTCTGGGTATCAATGTCTTGGACAGTAAAGTAGGAGCAGGGTGGGACATATATTGTATTAGCATCCTTTCCATCTCTACAATGTTCTTTCAAGGTATTTCTTCTGGAACATTTGACATATTGCACCATGCCAACTTGGCTGTTGGGTGGAAGATCTCCATGGGCAGTCATTTGAAAGGAGTGAAGGGGATCTAAGCATTCTTGCTTAGCCAGCTGCATCAATCTAAAGAGGATTAAGAGAGGGCTAGAGCCAGAAGCAAATTTCAATGAAACAGAGAGCCCAGGTAGAGTTAACAGACAGAGTTGCAAGTCGGCTAATTGAAAAAGGATTGGATCAGGGCTCTCAGGAAATTCATTCTATCCAAATTAAATTATAAACAGGAATCTACCCCGTCTTAAGATTTAGAAAGCTTGATATTGAGTAGGGAATGGTATGAATTTCAGCAAGAGACAGGAAATTAGGAAAGTCAATAATGTTTTGTGCTGCAGATGTTGGAAACACCTGTAATAGCAAAGAATAAGCTCCTTAGTTTGAATTATCTGGCATTCATTTACGAAGCCTCTGGAGCCTATAGCTACAATGAAAACATATTATCCTTTTCACAGTGTATGTATTTAGCTCCTGAAAATAATCTTCTTATCTCCTGTTTAGTGAATTATCAATTTCATTTTCCTCCACAAGAAATTACACACTAATAGAGGGCGTAAAGAGTTTACGATTTCTTTTTTGTATTCTGATTTTAAAATTGAAAAGTAATCTCCTTACTCCTTGAGCTCAGCCAGTGAAGCTGAAATCCTAATGTCATGGCCCAGTAAGTACAGAGATGTAATTAAATCACTCCACTGAACTAATTCACCAAGAGGGCCACCACTGAAAGCCGTCTCTGCAATCTTAAATCCAGATTCCTTCGTCAGGAGTCCCAGGTGAACAAGGACCTGAAAAAAAAAGAGGAGGCATTTACTGACTCCCACTGCACCAAGTACAAACTCCACAGTCACACCCCAAAAAGCGATCAAGCAACTCTAAAGTCACGTTTACGTTCTAATGAAATCTCAATGTGAGGTGAGTGATTCTTCTAGAAGGTACAAAGAAAGAGAGGAAATGGTTTTTCATTGTTGTTTTAGAAAAATCAAGTTATTACTGCCCTTTATACCTCATGCTCATACAGTTATGAGCATGAGGTATAAAGAGATAATCCTGCTTTTAAAAAGAGGGATGCATTTGGAAAATCAGATTTTAAAGGCGAGTAAGCCAGGACAATAAAATATCTTTTAACAATATTGGGCTTTTTACCACAGCTGGAATATTTTTAAGCTTTTCACATGGAAAATTTCAAACACATACAAAAGTAGACATGACAATATAGTCAGTTGCAATGTACTCATCATGTAACTTCAACAACCATTAACTCATGACAAATCTTATTTAATCTACACTCCTCATTTTCTCCCAACCCCTCTAGCTTATCTCGAAGCAAACCCTAGACATTATATCCTTTCATCTGTAAATATTTCAGGGTGTATCTCTAAAAGAAACAAATTTTCACTTTAAAAACATAACCATAACATCCCTATCACTCCCAAAATAGCTATTAATTCCTCAATGTCATCCAATATCCAGGTAATGTTTACATTTCCCTCACCTGCCCCTTATTTTTCTTTCCAGTGCAGTTGTTCAAGTCACAAGTCAAAGTACATAAATTATAACTGCCTATATATCTCTGAGCCTTCTTCAACCTATACTAGTCCCCGATTACCGCCCCCCCCCTTTTTTTTTTACAGGAAGGAAGGCTTGTAATTTATTTGTCAGAGAAACTAGGCTGTATTTCCAGTAGAAACTTTCACACTGTGGATTTTGTTGATTGTATAACAACAGACTCTTCTGTCTCTTGTATTTATGGTAAATTAGTAATTAGATCTGCAAACATGATCAAATTCACATTTGATTTTTTTGGCAATACTACTTCACAGGTGGTGCTGGGTACTTTCACTGGCGGGAACGATATCTGGGTATGTCTGCTCTGTAACATTAGTAGCTACTGATGATCACTAACTAGATGCATTAATCCATTAGGGGCTGCAAAATGGTGATATTCTGTCATTCCTTCTGCATTTACTAGCTGGAATACTTCTACAAAGAGAAACTACCCATCACCAACTATTTGGTTACCTAGAAGTACAGTTTACATAGAAAAAGCCTGGTAAATATATATATATTTTTTTAAAGTAAATTCCACCTCCATTTTTATTTATTTTTTTTCCCCCCAAAGCCCCAGTAGATAGTTGTATGTCATAGCTCCACGTCCTTCTAGTTGCTGTATGTGGGACACGGCCTCAGCATGGCCAGAGAAGCAGTGCGTCGGTGCGCGCCCGGGATCCGAACCCGGGCCGCCAGCAGTAGAGCGCGCGCACTTAACCGCTAAGCCATGGGGCCGGCCCAAGCCTGGTAAATATTTGACTCTTTCCCTTTATTTACCACTTTCCAAAATAACAAATTTGTTCTCTAGCATACTGTGATGATGACCAATGAGGATTTAAAAATATATATATATATCCTTATAAAGTCATGGATATAAGTATACTGGATATGTTTCAATAAACTGTAGTTCCCATTCTTACTGATTATCAAATTGTCCCATCTTGGCCAATGGGAGGCTGTTCAAGGTGGCTTCTAAGTTCTTTTGACACAATCCTAGTAGTCTTTGCTATTTTCTTTGCTCTCTGGTATGACAAGATGTTCCAAACTCATCATGTACAACTTCTGTCTCAGACCTTAATCAGCCATTTTTCCAAGAACCTCTTATACCATTTAGTGGAAATGGTATTGAAAGATCAAAGTCTAATGCTTAGAGTACTCTAGATTATCACTGTTTGTAGGCCTTTTCAGCAGACATAGCTAGAAAATTTATTTTTCCTCAAGGATAAAACTAATCATGAGTTCTTACTGGTTTTTCCAATTCAAACTCAGGATTACAGTATCTTTACATAACATTATCCATTTCACATCTGTTATCACTGAAAATCCCACTTCTCAAGGACACTAACATAATTATTCACGTGCTTTATTCCAATACACACAGTGGATTCAGAATGAGAATATCAACATCACCACCTACGGCATGACTAGTAAAAAGTGTTTTAAGGTATTTTTGCAGTTTTTTTGTCCTTTGTGATATCCTGTTGTGAAATGTTCAACTTACTGTGTTCTAAAGTCACTAAGAATAGTCTTTCTCTATGTGTTTACAATAAAATTGAACATGTAGCTGGTTCATCTGTTTTACATTCCTTGTGATTTTTATGTATTGCATTTTTTTGGTAGTTAAATTTTTTTACACTTATGTAAAATGATTCCAGTATCAAATCTACAAAGCAAGACATATTCAGAGAAGTCTAGTTTCTTTTTTAGCTGAGGAAGATTCACCCTGAGCTAACATCTACTGCCAATCTTCCTCTTTTTACTTGAAGCAGATTCGCCCTGAGCTAACATCTGTGCCAATTTCTTTTTCGAGGATTTCCTCTATTTTGTATGTGGGTTGCTGCCACACCGTGGCCAACAACAAGTGGTGTAGGTCCGTGCCTGGGAACCAAACCTGGGCTCCCGAAGCAGAGCACACCGAACTTAATCACTAGGCCATGGGGCCAGCCCAGAAGTCTAGTTTCTATACCCTTCACCTCTAAGCTATTCCCTCCTTCCCCTTATTTGACCTTTTTTTTTATTGTGGTAAAATACACATAACACAAAATTTACCATATTAACCATCTTTAAGTATACAGTTCAGTGGCATTAAGTACATTCACGTTGTTGTGCAACCACCACCATCATCCATCTCCTTCATTTTTAGTATTATGGTTTATCTTTCCATTTAAAAAATATGAGCAAAAAGCACATATGTATATTATATATACCTTATATATGTGTGTACATATCTATTTGTATACATGTAGGTATAGAGATATATAAATTCCCTCTCCCCTTTAAAAATAACGTTCACAATTCTCCACCTAACATTTCTTCACCTAATAATATATCCTGGAGGTTACTGCATAGTATTATATAGACATACTCTTGATTTCTTTTTACAGTCCACCTAGATCTCTGACCACACATTCTTCCATAGAGGACCACAGGGTGCCAGGACGTTGGGTCCTGATGTCTCAAAAACTCAAGGGATCTAAGCAAAACTGATCCATCAAACTGTGACTTGGTGTTTTACAAGTGTATTTGTATTTTCTTTTTTGAGGATATCAAACTAGTCAAATTAGGATTACCAGACTCATTTTAATCTACTTTTAGATAAAGGAACAGATTGTTTACTTTGCTCAGTTGTTCATCATCAGAACAATTAAGCTAAAGCCACGGCCACTTAATCTCTAATAGGCTATAAGATCTTCCATGCTCAGGGGTATTCTAGAGGTTTTCCAAGCATCTCCTCATGAACTTGAAACAAATTGGCTTAAGTTTAATTTAAGGTCTCTCTCTCTCAGGATCACAAGCAGAAGCACCCACTGAACAGAGCAGCAGCGGAACTCACCAGTTGCCCAAACCCCAGAATTGGCAAATAACAAAAATATGAAATTGTCATGATGATGTAACAGGAAGTTCTCAAAGGTTGTATTCAGGTAAAGCAAAGAGGATTAAGTTTCCTGACACCATTGAGAGACAGTCAGATGGTGCAAAGGAAAATCTTACAGACATTCTGCTTGGCTTTACCCAAAAAACATGTGTGCTGGTCCCTGCTAAGTAAGATTATTGTAGTGGGGAAAGGAAAAACCCAAAAATGGTTCTACAAGAGACTGAGCAGATTCACCCTGAGGGAGTATCATTTGAGACATGACATTTCTCTTAGTCTTGTTTCCAAGCAAAATCAAATCTTCAAAGAAAACTGGCATCTAATTGAACTGAATTCATTAGAAACCCACTTTCTTCCGCTTTCTCTTTTCAAGACTCTGCTTTTCTGCCAGGGACTTGATTGCTTGGATCCAGGCATCAGCCATTCGCCGGATCCGCAGTCTCATCCACCGGAATTCTTCGTGCTTTTTCATCATACTGTAGAGAATATTAAAATCTGTACGAATTTCCGCCTAGAAACAGAAATTTAATAAAAATGAATAGAAGATAAAAAAGGCAGAAAGCATAATGGTCTTCATGATGTGACATCTGAAAACTTGAAAGAGACAGTCAGTTAAACACAGGGCTTCACAGTGAGTCTTGTCTGCTACACAGCTTTACTTTAAGGCCCCAGGATTGCAAATGGGAGCCAAGGCCGCTGACTGCTGATACGCTATAAGGTGCATCATTAAAAAATTAGAAATTGAGAGAGGCAGCACAGTCATTGCAAAGCCCTGAGCTATGTTAAAATGCATTTTCTTACAATGACTATGCTTGATGCACCTTGAAATTCTCTGCACCCGAATTTATTGGCCACATCAATCTACTGCAGGGCAGCAGAGCCCTGGAAAAACTGAAGTCAATTCTTAACAGGCTACCAGGTATTGTGTAGATTGCCAAAAAGACTCATTCTGTCCACAAAGTAGGAAAAGAAATACTCCTCTTCCAGTTTGGTCCCAGTCCAAAGCAACAAAAGTTCATTATTTTCTAGGGAATGTAAAAGCCAGGAATAACGTTTCCCTACCATAGCTGAATAAAATTTAAAATTCAGGCCAGAATAATTTAAAAGCCAGGAAGAACACTTTTGTAATACAGCTGATACAACCAGTGATCGAAATAACAAAGAAAAATAATAACACTAGTATTTATTTCATACAACATCTAAAACGTGCTGAATCCATCTTCCGGCAGTCACCACAGTTCATTCTCAACTCTCATCTGATCATGCCCCTCCTTGACTCATCTATTTCTCAAGATTCCCCTGATCTAAGCGAAGGTCAGCAAACTCTGACTCTTAGGCCAACTCCTCCCGGCTGCCTGTTTCTGTACACAAGCTTTTATCAGAACACAACCATGCCATTCATTTACATATGGTCTATGGCTGCCCTCTGGGCTATAAGGTCAGAATTGAGTAATTGTGACATAGAACTTACAGCTTGCAGAGATGAAAATATTTACTATCTGGCCTTTTACAGAAAAAGCTTGCTGATCCCTGGTCTAAAGAATAAAGACTTAAGCTTTTAATGTGGCATACATAGCCTTTCACAGCCCCCACCTACCTTTTCCATTTCATCTTCACCTCAGCTCATCCAAACCCCTATGGCCTTGTCCACTGAACCATGCTCTACTCTCTGAAAATGTCAGAGATGCATTTTATACGCATCTTTTCCCCTCACCTCAGAGACATCTTTCTCTCCCTGACCTAGTATAAACTCATGCATCATTTTAAATTCAGCTCCAATGCCATCTTCTCTTTGCAATCTCTCCTAACCCCTGCAGGCTGAGATCACCAGTTCCTCATTAATTTCCATGGGCCTGTATTCCAGAGTTTACACAGGTATGCTCATTACTTACGACCATCACCCTCATTAGATCACTGAGTGCCTCCGCATCTGGCACCAGGTCTTATTCATATCAGTAGCCTATGACTTAGGAACGCTGGGAGAATTGCTCAATAAACATATATATGCTAACTGGTTGACTGATTTGGTCACCCACATTTCCATAAAACTGGGGAGAGAAGTTCTTCAGTTTACCACTATTTCAGATTACAGCTGGCATTTCCAGAAGATTCCATATGTATCACTTGGCATCAGACCCAAATCGCAAGCCTGGAAAGAGGTTTCCAAAATCACTTACCAGTGAATTATGATCAGCTTCTTCGTAGGGATTTTTTGCTCTCCAAGGTAAATGAGGACACCAATTTTCAACCTGAAAAATATAAATCAGACACTCAGTATGCTGGTTCATCTGTAAATGAATTAATGTGTGTACAAAGCACTGAGCACAGTTCCTGGCTCACAAAGAGCTCTATACTTAAGTGAGTTATGATTATTTTGAGTCAGACTCCCACGCTTTTAGCCAGCAATCCAAAGACAGGTGTCCTCTCAGATGAAACAATAATCAGCAAAGGTCTCAAGGAGCACATGATTATACATCTGTCCTCCAAAGTACTTTACGGTGACTGACTCCTTAATCATTCAATCCTCACACTTCTACACCAGAAGGAGGGGGTGGGTCTTGGGGCAGAAAGTTGAAAGACTTGAACATTGCCGCAGGGGACTGAGAATGTAAAGATGCCTCTGTGACTACTTAGCACAAGGACAGGAATGATTCGTTATCTGCTGTGGCACGTCTAGAAAGGAAATAGCAGGGCATTAGAGCCACAGAACTCAATCATTTATCTCAGAATTAGGAATGCAGCTGATGGTTTAAGGCTAATTGATCAAGGCTTTCCCTCATTTTCTGGCTGTTCACTTCACGCTATCTCAAGGAATAAGACGATAAAAACCTATTGGAGGGCCGGCCCGGTGGCTTAGCAGTTAAGTGCACGCGCTCCGTTCCTGGCGGCCCGGGTTCGGATCCCGGGCGTGCACCAACGCACCGCTTCTCCGGCCATGCTGAGGCTGTGTCCCACATACAGCAACTAGAAGGATGTGCAGCTGTGACATACAACTATCTGCTGGGGCTTTGGGGGAAAAAATAAATAAATAAAATCTTTAAAAAAAAAAAAAACCTATTGGAGAAAGAGAAGAAAGGAAAAGGAAAAAGAAAAAAAACCTCAGTGATCTCGTGAGAGCAATTCTGGAAGACGGATTGTTTTGTCGATACACAAGAGTTTAGAGAATTGGGGGGAAGAGGAAAGACAAAAGAAAGGCACCATATTTTACAGGATTACTTCAACAAAGGTTACCAAGAAAATTAGGCAAATTCACAACTTACAGTAAAGGAAAGATGAAAAATGCATTGAGTAATATTGATGCCTGGCCTCTCTGTCAAAACTAACTATACTATTCCAAGATAGCGTATCACCCACTTGCTAATATATAATGAGATTATTAAAGCTGGCTAATAAAGAGCCACTGAAAATAATCTTTCTATGGCCGGGTGGACCTGTAAAAATGAACAGAACAAGAGGGTGGGGCATGTCCATGGAGGGTCACTGAGAAGGCAGGGACGTGTGTGAGACCACAGCCTCAGGGTCAGTAATGCAGAGTCACACAAGATGGTTTGCCCTCCAGCTCTGGGTGAGTTTTCAAACAAACACAGTAGTTTCACTAACTTAGAAATCTCTCTTAATGCAAGGTGATTTTTACTATGACCAAAAATTGGGTGATTTGCACAAAGCCCTCTGCCACTGCCAATGATCTGAAAGCAACAAGCAGAGGGCAGCACAGCTTGCAGGAGGGTGGGATCCTTGGACAGGAAAAGTGTAATATTCTCTTTCTTTTCCTGTGGAGTGAAATTAGATTTTACCATTTTTGTGAATGACTTCAGAGACTCAAACAGAAAGCTGAAGTGGTTTTTACTCATAAAAAAAGAAACTACTAACTTGCCTTGGATGCTCAAGTCTAATTACTGAGACCTTACAGCAATGTCACCACGAAAGGCAATATCTGCAGCTCCACAAATGAAAGAATGAGGGAAAACTAGCGGAAAAGGAGCCTGCAAGTGGATGCAGCCTGAGCTGGTCCCAGCAGCACCGCGTGCAACTGTTCCTTGTATTCTTCGGCTGGACTGAATTATTTAATTCAAATTAAATTTTTGTAAAAGGACTCAATAAAACATTGCCATAAAGCATATTTAAAACATGAAGGCCTCAAATGGATTGCAGACCTGATTGTGAGACCTTCAACCCCACACAAAAAGGATGAGGATGAGCAAGCAGTGTGCAGATTTGAAGTCAACCTCACACTAAATAAATACCCAAGTTTATACAGCCACGTGTCAGGATAAAAAATTTCCCCACAATTAGCATGACAGGAAAAGACGAAACAAGACGGTGAATAAAGAAAATCAACCACGAGGAGACACATGAATGAGACCAGCTATTTTCTTTTTTTGTGAGGAAGATCAGCCCTGAGCTAACATCCATGCTAATCCTCCCCTTTTTGCTGAGGAAGACCGGCTCTGAGCTAACATCTATTGCCAATCCTCCTCCTTTTTTTCCCCAAAGCCCCAGTAGACAGTTGTATGTCATAGCTGCACATCCTTCTAGTTGCTGTATGTGGGATGCGGCCTCAGCATGGCCGGAGAAGCGGTGCGTCGGTGCACGCCCGGGATCCGAACCCGGGCCGCCAGTAGCGGAGCGCGTGCACTTAACTGCTAAGCCACGGGGCCGGCCGAGACCAGCTACTGATAAAGGACAGTACATTCGCTCCTCACTCCTCCGCCCTAAGAAGAACCTTCCAAAATTCACTGTGATGAAAATAGTCCAAGGTGATCTTCGAAAATATGACTTCCCTACAGAATACTCAAGACTTTAATTCCTCTCTGAAACTGATCATTTCTCTCGGTTCTTGTTACTTTAAATCACTGGATAATACTCTGCAAGGCTTCAAGGGCATCCCTGAAAATATGGAAAATACTGTCAGTCTATTTTAGCTTTAGCAAAAAAATCTTACTATTCCATATTCACTCGTAATGGAGGAAAAACCAATTATGAACATCCTGACACAGAACGAGGATGGTGGGTTTTTAAGGTTGTTGTTTTTGTGCACAGTGATAGGATAACAAAATAATTAAATTATACATAAACCAATTACTCCATGGAGAGAAGGAAAAAAAAACCAAAAACATTTCTTTCTGAAACCTCAGAGGATTACCAGGATTGGAAGAAAGCCAGCACTGGCAGTAACTCCAAGTACCGAAACAAACAGCCGTCAAATGAGCAACATTTTCCTAAATAAGAGCGTCATTAATAACACTCAGGGAAAATCTTGCTCGAGGCTAATAACTCAACCTCCTAATCCCCAACTTTGTTTTCTGTCTGATCTACCCAGGCTCCTCGACCGAGTTTAACCCCCCAGCACATCATCCTACTAAGACAGCTGGACCCCAGAATGAGCCCACCGCCTTCCTGAACTGGAAGCTCTTTTATTTCAAATCATTCTTACCATCTCTTCTCTTCCTGGCTCTCAGAATCCTAGTGCCCTATATCTGCTTGTGGTCAACTTGCTTTGCCCACTGCCTTGGCCACACTTTTCCGACTGTGACCCCTAGTGGTCTCTCTGGGACAAGATTCTGTGTTTGCCCTGGTGGCAGGCACGCATGGCTCTGGCACTGGACCCTCCCACTGTCCATCCCCCATCCCCAGGCCCCCCCAAGCCCTGAGTCAAGCCCTCTGGCAGGGAGGGGACTGGACAGCCTTAAAACAGCTCACAAAACACCACAGTAAGTCTAAAGACTGAAAACCATCTAAGTTCATGGCAACACGCATGCAACAATCAACAGAGGAGCAGAACGATTACTCTAATAACCTTCGATTTGAAGGCAAAACTTCTTCGACAGGAACTAATCTTTTTAGTGCTCTAGCCTCAGGCCACAAAATGAAGAGGCAGCAAAAAACAGAAAAAGACCAGCCAGGCTAGACCATGGTAACATCAATGCATATTCCACAGAGAGGGCCCTAGAAATCACTTTTCTTGAACGAGGAGATAGAAAGTTAACCAATTTGATTTTTGACATTCCTCCTCCCAATGATTTATTTAAACTTCTTTGATCTGAGAAGGTTTTGCAGCTTAATCACGTGCAACGTGAATCAAAGCAAAGTCCCTAAACAGAGCTCAAGTAGGTCACACTTATTCTCAAGGTCTGTAGGATGGACAGTTCATTGTATTTGAGAAGAAATAAACTGCGGGTAAATACATATACATCTCAAGTTGGAATTGAAAGGGGAAAAAGAAGTAATAAAATTACAGGAAAAACTGGTAAAAGATTCAATGTATATATGCATGTACTTAGGCATAACTGGCATAACTCTTTGTAGTAATGTTCTGTTCTTCTGAGAGAATAACCATCAGGCTCTGTTATAGCCTCTTCTCTCATGATGAATGTGAAGTGTTTTGCTGTAATGGATCACTGACATATAGAATTTCAGGCTGTATTTTTCAGACAGTAAGAGCAACCGAAACTAAATGAGAAAAATGCATAACAAAAGTTTGAAACTATCTCTGGATGAATGGTGTTATGGGTGTTTTTCATTTTCTTCTTTATACTAATCTGCATAATGATTTTTTTTTTACAATGAACATTTATTAATAGAATAATTTTTAAAGGAGTTACATTATATGAGCATACAATCATTTACTGAAGGTTAGGGTCTCTGGGAAAAAACAAACGAGCCTGCATGCATTCCATCACCTAATCCCCTGAAGTGCCCTATGGCAGGGTACCATCGCCAGGTCACAGGTGAGGAAGTCACGGCCTACAGGGGTAGGGGACTTGCCGAGGTAGGCTCACAGTCAGCAGCAGGGATGGGTGACACGAGGCCTGTTGCTCCACTGACCAGGACACGTCACAGTTACCTTAAGGGCCAAGCATCGTGAAAGATAGGAGAGCTGTTGAGTGGGGAAAGAGGACTGAGTCTGGAATCAGCCAAAATGGATTCTACACCCAGCTCTACAAACAACTAGGCATATAACCTCACACCATGTGGCTTTCAAGTTTTCCCATCTACAAAATGAAGGAATTGGTTCGGGTGACCTCTTAAAAATTCTCTTATGCTATGAGACCTGAAAAAGATAATTTTACATCATCCTGTCAGGCTAGTTGGTTACATATCAAAACAATACAGTTGACTATATATATATATACCTATTCACTTAATACATTGATTATACATATATATACATATACATACATATATACACATGCACATATTTGTTATATTGACCATATATCACAAGAAGTTACTCATTAAGGGATATGCTTATAAAAAGACTTCTCTACCCCACTCCAACCCCCACCAACTTCCCTTTCTAAAGTTTCAAAGAGGAAATGCAAATGGTAAAAGATGTCTACACATGAAAGTGGTTCAGCTATCTGGACTAGTCCTCTGCACCAAACACCTGAGCTGACTGATATTTTGGCCAAACTGCTTGTTGGAAATGGTTGTGCATAGGGGGCGGAGTGGGGGAGACAAAGGATAAGAATGAAGCTATCATATACTAGGAGCCAAGCACTAGGATGAGCGCTTTACATTCATTGTCTCACTTGGTCTTCAAATAATCCTCTGGGAAAGGCCGCTTATCATGCCAGAGGGAGACACTGCACAGGGAGGACCCACAGCTGAGGACTGAAGCTCTGTCTGCCCTAACCCACAGCCCGTGTGCTTAATCACCACGCAAATCCATAGAAACCAGACATTTGGTTCCTACAGTCCCAGAAGCGTAGTCCCGTCTTCAATATTAGAGTATTATAGCCTAAATCTTCTCTATAAAATCCTTGAAAAGGCTTTACTATGCCCTACTCTGTGGCAGTACTGTAAGGGCAATGACAGTAACGACAACTCCCTGCTCGCAACTCTTGCCCTACCCTCTGTTCTGTGCAGCAAGAGTGATGGCTTTAAAGCCCCAATTGGATCACACCCTACACTAGCTCAAACCCTTCAGTGGCTTTTTGCACTCAGAATAAAACCCAGAATTTATACCAAGGTCCTACAGAATCTGACCTCAACCTTCACACCTCCCGCCTCACTCACCCTGCCCTACACACCGAGCTCATTCCTACCTCAGAAGGTTGCCAGATTTAGGGTGGGGAGAGGAAGGACTCCCAGTTAAATTAGACTTTCAGATAAACAATGACTTTTTTTTTTTTTCAGTATAAGTATGTCCCAGGCAGTATTTGTCACATTACTTATAGCTTAAAAAAAATCATTGTTTACTTGAAATTCAAATATCATTGGGTAGCCTGTATTTCCCCTAGTAACCCTACACCTCAGGGCTTCTGCATTTGCTATTCTTTCTACCTGAAACACTGCCCCTTCCAGGGAGTTCGTGCCTCCCTCCCTTACTTCCTTCCACACTATACTCCAACTTCTCCTCGGAGAAGCTTTCCCTGACTTACTAACCTGGCCACACACTGACTCTACTTCATTATTCTTTGGAGCACTCGCCACTTGTGGAAATTATTTCATGTATTGGTTGACTCTTGTTTGCTGCCCCATCTGAATGTAAGCTCCTTGAGGACAGAAACTTTGACTGGCCTGTTCAGTGCTCTATCCCCAGCCCCAAGAGCAGTGCCCCGTGCACAGTGGGCACTCAGTCATTTGTTGAGAAGTGAATGAATCAATCAAAGACATGACCTGAGCACTAAAGATATTCATGATAATGATACTCTTCTCCATTTATGTGGCACTTACCCATTTCATCATTTTAGTAGAACCTTTCAACAATACACTGAGGCAAACAAGGCAGGCTTCACCTTGATCTCAGTGAGGAGAAACCAGACTGAAAACTCCAGCGAATGCTCTAGGCCACACAGGTAGGAGGTGGATGCAGGCAGGCAATCAAGGCTTTGTGTGTTGCATTCTATAATACTGTACTGCTGCCCCTACCACGAGAGGCGGGAATCTTATGAACAGAAGGCACAGGACTGACCATGTGCAAGAGATAGCCAAGGACTGAGGTGATCCATGCTAGCTTTGCTCAGGATGGTAGGGAAGGGGCAGAACTTAAAGAGAAGCGGCAGTGAATTTTCAATGTGCCACAAACCAGTGGGGTTCTAATGAGAGGATGTCACAGAGTTTCAAAAATCCATCCCAAATCGCTGTAGGAGGAGAAATGTCAATTTTCCTTTACATAGGATAGGCAGCAAATGAACGCCTCTGTAGCCGACCACATAGCGCACAGAGATGCTTCTTGTACCAACTCCCGCTAGGCACACTTCTCCTGCACACTGCACAGTGGCCAAACCGGCCATCGGGCCTGCATCCACACTGAGGACTTCCAGAGCCAAAGTTACCCAAGTTATAGAGAGTCACATTCTAGAGACCAGGGATAGAGTTCCCTTTTGTGTTAATGTGCAATTTTGCCTGAAGCATAGATCCAGACAAATAATGCTAAATGACGATGAGAATAAAAGATAGGGAAGAAAACTGTGCCTTCTAATATAATTGGCTCCTTCCATTCTAACAGTCAAATCTGATCCCTTGCATTCTTATAGATATAATATCAAAGAGCATGATGTTAAAATTGTTAGTAAGTGCTCAAAATACCCCTGCTTCACGTCTCAAACTTAATGTTTTAGCAGATTTTCATGGTACAAATTTTACAATAATGTTTTTTTCAAGATTAGAAAGGTGATAGCTGGGAGAGTTTACTCAGAACAAACAAAAAAGCTATTACCTATTTTTTAAAATGCTTTAAATAGAATCATTCACTCAATAAATACATGTGGCAGGCACCATTATACCTGTGAACAAAACAGACAAAAATCTCTCTGGAGATTGCTTTCCATGTACCTGTTCTTAACGTTGGATCTTGATGGTCACCCCAGGACCTTTGCACTTATTTTTCCCACAGCCTCCTAAACACCTCTGCCAGATATCTGTACTTCTTACTCTCTTACCGCCTTCAAATTGGTGCTCAAACATCATCCTCTCATTTTCTCAGTAGGGCATTTCCTGACCACTCTATCTAAAACGGACACCATCACTCCTCAGGAGCATTTCCTAGCCCCCTCTTCTGTTTTTCTCTGTGGCACTACAATCTAAAAGGTATACATTTTACTTTTTTTTGTCTATCTCCCACTATAAAACGTAACCTTAGTGAAGAATGTTTGTCTTTTTGTTCATTGTAATATCTCCAGCACCCAGAAAAACCCAATAGCGATGAAGGCCCTCAAACTGTGTCTCTAAGTCTTACTTCTCACTACAAGGAACCAGGGGTCCTTAGAGAAATGGCTGATTCCAGGTCTAGCGCAGAAATTGTCTAAGATGAACCGGGTAGATCTTGTCATACCAGGTAGAAAAAAAACTATTAAAAACTACCAGGGTCACGTCAAAAGGACTCAGAAGACAACGTGAATTGTTTCCCTCTGGCCAAAGAAGGGGCAATTTGAGAACCAGTAAGAAAATAATTGGAATAGAGAAAACATATCAAATATGTTTTAATCAATAACATCATAATGATGATAAAATCTAACAAGCATACAAACAAACAAACAAACAAAATACTGGTCACAGTGGAAGTTGCTGGGAAACCAACAGAAAAATAAACAAAGGTTTCCTACATGAACTGCCCCTCACAGTAACCAAATACCAGATGACGAGCCATTTCTCTTCATAGATGTATTCCTGACGTGTTAATGAACCCAGGCACTGATCATCAACGGCTGCTAACATCACAAAAAGAGAGACAACCAGGCATTAATGTGCCTCCTGACAGAAGTATACAATACCATCCACGAAGCAGTTTTGCAAAAAAATACTAAGCCTGACTCTAATCAAACCTCAGATCTAACTATCAATTTATAGGAAATATGAGGGGCAGGGAACCAGGTTATACAGCAACATGGAGAGATAATCATCAAAATCCAGAGTACGACAAACTTTCTAAGGCAAATGAAGAAGTTTTTTCAACACAAAATCACATGGTGAAAAATAAGAGATGGAAAAGAACCTAAAATTAAAGAGAGACTTAAGAGACACCAACAATTGCAATTTATAGTGCTGACTTGAAACCAAGTTCAAATAAATAAACTTTAACTTTGGACAGCCTAGAAAATGTGAATACTAATCTGATATTTAATATTAAAAAATTATGTGAATTTTTAGATATGAAATGGTATTAGTAGTTATAATGGAAGTATGTATATGTTTTAAAAGAGCCTCTTTTTTTTTTTTTTGGTGAGGAAGATTGGCCCTGAGCTAACATCCATTGCCAATCCTCCTCTTTTTGCTGAGGAAGATTAGCCCTGAGCTAACGTCTGTGCCCATCTTCCTCTATTTTGTACATGGGACGACGCCACCACATCATGGCTTGATGAGTGGAGCCTAGGTCCGCGCCCAGGATCCGAACCTGCAAACCCCAGGCTGCCAAAGCGGAGCATGCGAACTTAACCACTATGCCACCGGGCGCGCCCCAAAAGAGTCTCTGTTACAGATACATATTGAAACACTCACAGATAATATGACTTTTGGGATCTGCTTCAAAATAGTGGACGGGAGAAGGGTGTAAATGAAATGAGACTGGCCTTGAATTGACAATTGTTGAATCTGAGTTGTAGGCACATGGGGGTTTGTTAACACTCTTCTCTTTCGTATGTTTGAAATTTTCCCTACTAAAAAAGTTTAACATAAAATTTTTACAAATATTTTACCAGACTACAACAGAAATTACCAGAGACAATATTGAAGTTTGTAAAAAAAAAAAAAAAAAAAAAAAAAAAAAAACAGATTGAAGATGACTGCATTGAAGCCCCAGTTTGCCACACGTATTCCAGGGAGCAAAGATGTACTGGTTTGGGGTTTGGCAAGTCCTACGACTTAGCGTTCTAATTTTCGTAAGGTGGAGGCCAGAGCAAGAAATCTAACTGCTCTGCTATGTGAAACTTACAGACAAACAGGAGGCGTCACCAAGAA
The DNA here is from genome assembly GCF_020826845.1 of Diceros bicornis minor. Classification (NCBI taxonomy): domain Eukaryota; kingdom Metazoa; phylum Chordata; class Mammalia; order Perissodactyla; family Rhinocerotidae; genus Diceros; species Diceros bicornis. The sequence goes on along the minus strand of NC_080749.1, from coordinate 20,028,889 downwards.
GATGAACTTGTGAGAGGGGAGAGGTTGAGGAGACAGAATTGAGAGATCAGTTAGTCTGACTGACAAATACTGTTCTGTAAACTCAGGATTGTTTAAAAAAACAACGCTTTTTCGCAGGATGTCTTAGAATTTAGGCAACAAGAGCAATGAAAACACGTAGATGAAAAAGATACAAATAAAGGCTGAACTCAAAAGTGAAAAACACATGATCGTAAATCTCTGCCACCTCTTTGACCGCCAAGAAACATTATCTCACAGGAAGGGAATTTCCTATTTCAAACGGCTAAACATTGAAAAGGTGCGTGTTGGTATTCTCCGGCAACAGTCTAATGATATTTTTAAAGTATTCCCTGACTCGTTCCAAAATGTTAGTTCTGTTTTTTCATTCAGGTTTCTCCTGCAACCCAAACAGTCAATTCTTTATTGCTGCCCAAATTGACGAATTAGTCTGTGCAACACCATTTCCAAGTTATCTTTAGCAGCCAACACAACCCATAAATCCAAATCATTGTACTGGTTATTAGGATTGCATTTTATGTTCACATTCACAAACACTGAAACATTCAACCTTTGCTGTTGAGCATTAATCTTGGCCTTAATCAAGGGATTAAGTACGCTGAATTTAAACTCAAGGTTAATAGCATGCTCAACCAATATTAGTTTTACTTATTGCCAAGGGAGAACAGAAAGAGGCAAAGACCTTTATGCCTGTTGTTCATGAAATATAAGAAACAAATTGATGAGTAAGGCATGAAATTGCTTCTTTTGTTCCTTTTCGAGGGAGTCATACACATACACACACACACGCACGCACGCACGCACGCACTCTCACTCATCCAGTCCAAATTGGCATCTGCAGCAACGGCTTGTACACATCCTAAGATCTAGCAATCAATCATTGGGCAAATTGATTATTTCAGTGCAACTATGCTTGCAACAGCAACAGAAGTACTTAAAAATAGCAGAAACAAATTAAGAAGTCTGGAAGGGTATGATGGTTGCTAGTAGCTAGAATAATTGTGTAAACATAAAAAATGTGTGGTTATCAAATATATCAGCATCATCAGTATAATATCAGTAGGGGTAAAGAAATTCATTCTCATTTTCAGAAAAGCTGATAGCAGTAAAAGGCTCTGCAGAAGGCTAAGTTAATATACCTGGAACAATGACAGAGTAATTACTTTATAGCGCCTTGTCTCTATAACAGGAACAGTTACATGGCTCACAAAAATAGATACAGAAAATGAACTGCCCGATGGTCTGGAAATACAAGGCCGTCCAATGAATCATTCATTCACTCCACCACTTGGAATGGCTAAGCACCTGGTTTTCATGACTTATGTCCTCAGGAGAACAGGTGCTGTTTCTCTTTTTTTGGGTAGGGTATCAAAAGTGAGTATTCGAAAACTAGCTAAATTAGAGCCGTATTTCAAACACGAGTGGTTTTGAGCATAGAACTGAATGCAAAGTCAGTGGCGACAAACCACTTACCTGAGCTCAGTGTTCCTTCAACATGAAGGGGCAGCAGTATGGAAAGTGCAGAAGCACTGAGCAACTGGACCTCTCAGAGCCTCTATGACTTGGCTCTTTATTCTCAGAGTTGGGGAGAGGTTTAAATGAGATTGTGTATTTGAGGTGTCTGACATACAGTCAGGCTCAATAAAGTTTCATTCTTCTCTTATTGTCTGCCACCCAACAAGAGAAATGACTAGATTTTTTATCACCACATCCAGTCCCTAGTACAGTGTCAGACACACAAAAGGCATTCATGGTGATAATGTAAGGGAAAATATTGATGGCTTTACTTTCTGGGATTTACCAAAAAAGATCTGTAGGCTACAAGGTGGTGAGGGTAAAAGTAGAAGTTTATAATCCCATAATTCAGTGGATGTTGGCCCACTGAGACAACCAAGGGAAAGAAAAATGAAGGAAGAGTGCCATCTCCCAAGACTGGTCTGAATCTAAATGGCTCAGTTCAACTAGTGACCAACCACACGGGAGACATGTCACGTCATGTCCTTTTGGTATCTGTCAAAGTTCTGAAGTTAAATGCAGATGGAAACAAATGCAGATGGCTCTTGGATTAAGAAAAAAGTCACTGGAACATCTGTGATCAAGTAAACAAATCAAATGAAGATGTCTCTCTGCACTGATCCAATTGCAAGAGAAACCTGGCATATGATACAGGTTAAACGAAAGAATGAAAGAAGGAAAGTTTCAAGAAAGCAAGAGGGGAAAAAAAAAAAAGACAACAGCACCATAAAGCCACAGACCAACGTTGTTCAGGATTTAAAACATACTAGAACAGAACTAACTGGCTTTAGAAAACATCTCCAGTAATTTCATGCTGACAAGGGCAGGGGTGCACCGCTGCTCCGTACGTCCAGCTCGCGATTTGAATGTAAAGAGAAGTGTCATATCCACAGAAAAGAAGTCAAGGGGAATAGCTGAATCTCTACATGCCCAGAAGTCAAGGGATCTAAAGTTAAATTAGATTGGTGAATAAGAACCAGAAATCGATTCTAATTCTACCACAGAATCAAGGTCCCACATAAAATGTCCCAGCCTAAGTGATACTTCACAACTGTCCTCAAATAATGACATCAAAAAAGATAAAAGTATCAATTATGTTTACTGAGTGTCATCTATCTGCCAGGCTCTAATCTAAGCATGTTCCCTATACACTCAGGAATTCTCACGGTAGGATCCTTTAAAAACAAAATTAACACTATTATTTTACAAAGGAAGAACCTATGACATTGTGGGAGATCAAGATTTGGCCACTCTGAAATATATCTCTTTACCTTGATTGTTTTCTCTGACGGACATTTGACCTCCCCCACCAACTGCCTAAAGAATTTGACATAGTAACTCCTTCCTGGAACAGATCTTCTATCTGATGGCTGTAATAGAATGTAAAATAGATGTTACAATAGAAAAGGCACCAACAAGCCCATCTTATCGGAAGTTCTGTCTCTCTGGCCACATTCTCTGGATGGCCCTGCGAGGAGCTGCCAGGCAAACATTTACATTTATAAGGGAAATCTCCATTTGTACATTTATAAAGGAAATCTCCATTTGTACAGGTATCTCCTTCTCTGTATGGGAAGAGGGGGGATGATCTCATTTCTAGAAACTTATCAATGTGGAAGGTGAGGCCTTAACTCTGCATAATAACCTTACTCTTGTTTACTGTGCTTTAGTGGTAATCTCCTGTAACCGTCTCCCCCCACCCCCAACATCCTCCTTTGTCTTTAGCTGAACATGGTATTTAAGACGAGAATTTCTGCTATTGTGTTGAGAAACGGAGTGTCCCTGCTTTCTCCCATGTATACATGTTATTAAACTTGGTATTATTTTCTCCTGCTAACCTGTCTTGTTAATTATTTGGCCAGCCATAAGAACCTTAAGGGAAGGGACAGAGGGGGATTCTCCCTCTTCCCCCAACAGCATGAAGAAAGGAAGTAACTTTTCCAAAAGCAGAGCTTAGGAAGCATCAGAAGGAGAAGCTGAAGTCAGGTGTGAGGCTCCAGGGCAATACTTCCTACTGAAGTGGCCATACAGGTAAAGTTCTCCTCTAACTTCTCGGCTACCTATTAAGATGCAATGATAAAATGCAAACTTTTTAGAAAGTCCAGAGTTTCAAGGTTATTTTCAGGTTAAAACTTAGAAAAAGAAGTTCCTAGTTCTCTCTCCAGGGGAATTATCTCCACCCCTTCCCAGCTCAATTACCTGCATCTACTCTTCTGCCTCCATGTGACTCTTAAGATAATGAATGCATAGCATGGTGCCAAGAAAATGACTTCTCAGTAATTGTTGACAACCAATGAATATAATAGGAGTGCAATAAGTGTTCACTGAACTGAATTCAGCTGAAGAAAAAGACAAGCCTGATCATCTGCATAAGAAGAGAGCAGAGTAGGCTAAGGAAGCCCTATTCCACACCTCCAATAGTTACAGGCTCCAACACTCAGCCTATATGATCTATCACATCTTTACACAGCCCAGTCTGTCCCACTCTCCTCTTAATTTGCCTTCACCAGAATCTCACTTTCTCTCATCTTAGCTACATCCTTCCTTCACTGTGAGTGGGGGTGAGGTGGCAGTTTCAAAGGCAGGGAACCAGGTCACCAATAATCTCAACCACTTTCCATCTGGACCATTCTCCCACACCTTCCCAGCTCTGGCGTGGAAGATGGAGAGCGAGGCTGGAGTGTATGTAATGTAAAAGTCTCTTCGTTTACCTCAGCAGTCCACCCCACCATGCTAACTCTCAGGAAGGCGTGAAATTAGCTCAGCTTGTCAATCAGGGAGCACAGTTGGATTCTGGCTAAATTCTGTCAAATGGAAAGGGGAAGAAAACTTTTGAAAATGAAACTGGATAAGGAACTTTTTCCTCAAGGCAGAAAAGGTCATTCTAATTGACTTCTCACTGGAGTGACTGTTCACCCGTGGCCCCAGGCCTTATTCCTCTGGAGAAGGAAATGAGAAGGTGGGACCACAGGCTGCTCAAGCCAGAAACACACTCAAATAAATGCTACAAAATCAATTTGCCAGCAGCCTGCTAATGAGGAGCATCACACACCCAGCTCTCTGTGCTTTTAATTTCCAAGAGGTATTTTAACTACCATTAGCTCTGAGGGTTTCCATGATGGCTTTGGGGTGGCCATGGTACAACCCTGTCAAAAAAAAGCCTGAGTGGATGTTACAGAGAAAAGAGACATAAAGCTGAAGGAGAGGAACAAATCCCACAGAATCCAGTCCCACATGCCCTACAGCAGTACTGGCTTGGCCTCCATCCCAAAAAGCTATCCGTCACCTCAGAGCCCAGAGAAGAGAGGCACTTGAGTCCCACAGGAAAACTATGGCAAAAGCATTTCATTTAGCCTCAAAATGGAGGCATTCTCCTTTCCACATAGCATCACCAGGGAGCTGTAATTAACTACGCGTTAAACAGCAACAACACACAACACCAGAGACAATACAAAAGAAATGGCAGCCAAGAGCCCGTGAAGTGCACATCCTCTGAAATTAGCCAGCACCCATTTCACCAGCCCATAGAGCTGCCACTGCCCATAAAGGTGGAGGGGAAAGCCAGTGAGTTTTGATTCCCTACTCAGTTCTTCCCCTGTAGCTTATCCTGGATCAAGACTTAACTCTCCTCCACCTCCTCAAGTTTCCTAAAGGTGAAATGGAGATCAGTGAAGCCTGTAGCAAATTCCATGAGGTCTGTAAAATTCTCTGAAACTCTCAAACAAAAAAGCTGCTATTTATAGTGAAGTGTACAAATGAAAATGAAGTTCAGATAAAAAGAAAAAGGTAAAAGTAAATAACTCACCCTGTAAGTAAATAGCTAACTCAGCCAATAAGCACATGAAAATATGCTCAACACCACTAATCATGAGGGAAATGTTGACCAAAACCACAATGAGATACCACCTCACACCCATTAGGATGGCTACTGATACAAACTGGAAAAGAAGAAGTAAAACTGTCACTATTTGCAGATGACATGATTTTATATATAAAAAACCCTAAAGAATCCACCAAAAAACTATTATAAATAATAAACAAATACAGTAAAGTTGTAGGATACAAAATCAACATACAAAAATAGTTGCATTTCTATACACTAACAACGAAATAGCAGAAAGAGAAATCAAAAATACAATCCCATTTACAATTTCAACAACAACAACAAAAATACCTAGAAATAAATTTAACCACAGAGGTGAAAGACGTACATTGAAAACTGTGAGACATTGTTGAAAGAAATGAAGAAGACATAAAGAAATGGAAACATACTCTGCACTCATGGTTTGGAAGAATTAACATAGTTAAAATGTCCATACTTCCTAAACTAATCTACAGATTCAGTGCAATCCCTATCAAAGTTGCAATGACATTTTTCATGGTAATAGAACAAAGAATCCTAAAATTTATATGGAAAAACAAAAGATCCCTAATAGCCAAAGCAATCCTGAGAAAAAAGAATGAAGCTGGAGGTATCACACTCCCTGATTTCAAAATATGCTACAAAGCTATAGTAACCAAAACAGCATGGTATTGGCAGAAAAACAGACACGCAGATCAATGGAACAGAACTAAGAGCCCAGAATTAAACCCACACATTTTTCAACATAGGGGCCAAGAACATACAATGGAGAAAAGAAAGTCTGTTCAATAAATGGTGTTGGGAAAACTGGACAGCCACATGCAAAGAATGAAAGCAGACCACTATCTTAAACCATACACAAAAATTAACTCGAAATGGATTAAAGACTTGAATCTAAGAGCTGAAACCATAAAACTCCTAGAGGAAAACATGAGCAGTATGCTCTTCGACATTGGTCTTAGCAGTATATTTTCGAACATCATGTCTTCCCAGGCAAGAGAAACAAAAGGAAAAATAAACAAATGGGACTACATCAAACTAAAAATCTTCTGCACAACAAAGGAAACCATCAACAAAACAAATAGAGAAAGTAACAATTGGGAGAAGATATTTGCAAATCATAAAGGATTAATATCCAAAATATATAAAGAACTCATACATCTCAACAACAAAAAAATAAAGCACTCAATTAAAAAATGGGCAAAGGATCTGAACATTTTTCCAAAGAAGATATACAGATGGCCAACAGGCAAATGAAAAGATGTCCAAAATCATCAATTATTAGGGAAATGCAAATCAAAACTACAATGAGATATCACCTCAAACATGTCAGAAAGGCTATTATTAAAACAACAAGAAATAACAAGTGTTGGAGAGGATGTGGAAAAAGGAAACCGTCATACACTGCTGGTGGGCATGTAAACTGGTGCAGACACTATGGAAAACAATAAGGAGATTCTTCAAAAAATTAGGAATAGAACTGCCATATGATCCAGCTTTTCTGCTTCTGAGTATTTATCCAAAGAACATGAAAATACTAATTTGAAAACATATTTGCATCCCTATGCTCACTGTAGCATTATTCACAATAGCAAAGACCTGGAAACAACCTGAGTGCCCACTGACAGATGAATGGATAAAGAAGATGTGGTGTATATATATACAATGGAATATTAGTCATAAAAAAGATGAAATCTTGCTATTTGCAACAACAAAGATGGACTTTGAGGGTATTACGTTAAGCGAAATAAGTCAGATGGAGAAAGCCAAACACTGTATGATTTCACTCATATGTGGAAGATAAAAACAACAAAAAACAAACACAAAGATATAGAGGTTAGACTGGTGGTTACCAGAGGGGAAGGGGAAGGGAGGAGGGCAAAAGGAGTAAAAGGGCACATGTGCTCAGTGATGGATGGTGATTAGTCTTTGGGTGGTGAACACGATGTAGTCTACACAGAAATTGAAATATAATGATGTACATCTGAAATTTATATAATGTTATAAACCAAAGTTACCTCAATAAAAATAAATAAATTAATAGAAAACATTGAAAAAAACGGAGAAGTGTTGATTAGGATGTGGAGAAACTGGAACCCTTGTGCACTGTTGGTGGGAATGTAAAATGATGCAACTGCTTTGGAAAAGTTTGGCAGCTCCTCAAAAAATTAAAAATAGGGGTCAGCCTGGTGGTGCAGTGGTTAAGTTCCGTGCTCCGCTTTGGCAGCCCAGGGTTCACAGGTTCGAATCCTGGGCACGAACATATGCACTGCTCATCAAGCCACGCTGTGGAGGCATCCCACATACAGAATAGAGGAAGACTGTCAACAGATGTTAGCTCAGGGCCAGTCTTCCTCACCAAAAAAAAAAAAAAAAATTAAAAATAGAATTACCATATGGTTCAGCCATTCCACTCTGGATCTATACCCAAAAGAATTGAAAGCAGAGTCTCAAAGAGTTATGTGTACACCTCTGTTCATAACAGCATTATTCACAATAGCTAAAAGGCAAAAGCAACCCAAGTGTCCATTAAGAGATGAATGGATAAGCAAAATGTGGTCTATCCATACAACGGAATATTATTCAGTCTTAAAAAGGAAGGAAATTCTGACACGTGCTACAACATGGATGAAACTGGGGTACATTATGCTAAGTGAAATAAGCTGATCACAAAAAGACAAATACTGTTATTTCACTATATGAGTACTTAGAGTAGTCAAAATCAGAGACAGAATGTAGAATAGAGGTTGCCAAGGGTTAAGAGGAGGGGAAAATGGGGAATTATTGTTTAATAGGTGCAGAGTTTCAGGTCTGCAAGATGAAGAGTTCTGGAGATGGATGGTGGTAATGGTTACACAGCAATGTGAATGTACTTAATGCCACTGAACTGTACACTTAATGGTTAAGGTAACAAATTTTATGTTATATGTATTTTACTACATTTTTTAAAAATTGGGAGAAAAAGTAAATAGCTAACAGCCTGTTTTTCCCTCAAGGAAAAAAAAAGTCATCCTACTTGAGGGCAGGGGAGAGGAATGAAGAAGGGAACTGTAGGTCCTCCATGTAAAAACAATACACATTTTTAAGCTTTTCAAATTCCAGGCTCAGTTATAAAACAGACTGACCACACACATCTCTCCCCTCCACCCTACCTCTCCAAGCCACATGAAGCCACTCACCTCACTGAGGTAAATAAAAAAAGAGCAGGTGGACCCATCCACTCCATAGTCTGCGTAGCAGGGATCTGAGCGCCACATATCTTTCATCCACTGAAACACAAGAGCCAGGTAAGAACAGCTATGAGCAGCCTATTCTCAGGGGCCCTGCATATCTGCTGGTAGGGAAGGTGTGGGCACAAAGAGTAAGGACGGGTGAATGGCTCAAGCTGTGGCCTAAAGACCACAGTGATGGAGTCACTGAGCTGAGGTCAAGACAACAGATGTTCAGGTCCTGGATGATGCACAGGTAGATACAGCCTTGAGTTGGGCCTTAGTAGAGGTACTTGGAGCAGGGAGAGGCCATGGGGCACACCAGGCAATAAAGCCAGGAGAGGCAAAGGCTAGGAGAGTTTTATCAAGAACAAGTGCCTAATAGGATCCTTGCATCGAAATCCCCTCTCCCCAAAGAACTAGTTTCACCAGCCCTAGCACAGTGCCTTCCTGGAACAGAGTGCACAAACGAGTGCAGGAGTGCAATTGCACCCATGAGTCCCAAATGGAGACCATGTAAATCCTTGTGGGGTTTGGTCTCACCACCTTGAACTGAAACTTTTCTCTGGAAACTACTAGCAGGGGAGTGGTCTCCCCAAAGGCAGGTTGTATTAATAGGATTTTTAAAAAAATGTTAAGAGTGAAAGATTGGCCAAGTGTTTCTGGAGACTCAAGTGCGAATGAAAATGCGACGTTTAAATCAGTCTGGATACCTCATAGCAGGGGCCTGGAGACTGGAGGAGAGAGAAGTTGGACACTAAATAATGGCAACCCCTTGTCATTGGCCCTTGAAGGATCACCTGCTGGAGGCTGGGAAAGCGAGGAGAAGGCAGCTCCAGAGACACAGCAGGTGCCTGAAACGGCCCAGCCTCTTTCAGTCTGACCAGTTAGAGCCATTGTTGCCCAAACCCATGGAGTTGGCATAAGCAGAGAAGGGTTGTCCTGGCCACAGCCCAAAACTGGCAGGACTGAGGCACCCCTTAAATGACCCGCTAAAGGGCTCGCACGCCCATGTGTATTGCTGGGGAGGAAAGGAGAGGGGAGAGGGAGGAAGGGGGTGTCAGTGCAGAATGAGAATGGTGAGTGCGCATCACTTCTGCCTTACCTTGATTTTCCCCTCGCAGTGGGGGTAGCCATCCATAGGAGGCAATACACATTTTTCTTGAGCTCCATTAATGATATCTGAAAAGGATGAAAAAGAACAAAGGAAATCATGAAGTTTATGAAACACAAGCCTAACATCATTGCAAGCAAGGGCCAGGGAGAGAAACCGAAAAGAGAAGTCTACACTGGGAGCCATGCTCTGACTCATGGAACTCCTCCAGCTGGAAACACGTCCAATGGGCCTGCAATGAGGACCTGACCCAACAGCAGCCCACCTCCAGGATGGCCAGAGACCCATGATGCGTGTGCCCCAGCTTGAAAGGGTGAGCTAGGCCAGCCAGAGTGCTTGCTTGGAAATTTGCAACTGGGAAACTGAGAAACCAAACAAGTAGGAGGCAGGAAATTAAGCCATGAGACTAGGAGGGTCCACAAGGGCTGGCAGGGCCATGCTAGGCTATGCAGACAAACTGAGGTCACGATCAGCTTGAGGAAGACGTATGCTTGAGCTGAAGCAGCCAGCAGGAGAAAGAGAGGTGAACAGGACTGGTGTGCAGAGGAGCAGAAAGCCATGAGACACATCCGCAAGGTACAGCTTCTTCTGGACTCAGTCCTTAAATTTTCCCGGAGATCTCCTTAGTGTTTCAAATACTTCCTCACAATAAACTCCCTTTCTATCATCTACCTTGAGTGGATTCCTATTCCTGGTAACTACGGAGTCAGAACTAAAAAGAATGCCTTTAAGAAGCTTACAGTTTAGTGGTGGACAACAGACAAACAATTCAACAACAGTGTAATAGACGTTGCGTAAGCGCAGGGGAAGGCCACCTACCCTGGCTCTAAGGGTCAAAAAAGGCTTTCTGGATCCAGAGGCATCTTAGCTGAGATGTGAAGATGAAGGAGGAGCGAGCCAGGGAGAGGGACAAGGTAGAGATGGTGTTCTAGGAACTGAGGTGGTTCCCAATGCAGGGACACGCTCGACTGGCATGAAGAAGTGTGAGGTACTAAGAGGACAGACAGGAGAGGCAGGCAAGGCCCAAACCGGAAAGGCCTCAGGCATGGTAAAAAAGACTTCCATCTTCACGCTAAGGATGTGGCAGAGCACTGAAAGGTTTTAAGGAGGAGATGGACGTGATCAGGTTTTTGTTTAGGAGTGATCACTTTAGCTGGAAACCAGGACAATCCTAAACCTACATGCTTCTCTCTGGACCTATGATATTTTCCAGACATGCTTGGAAAATGTCTCCATTACTACTGCAGACAGTTTTCTACACAAAGTACTAATGAGAAGTTAGATCCCAAACCACAATATCATTTGACAGTGGTATTTAAGCGACATCAGTGGCTGCTGGGACTAAAACAAGGCAGTGCTAAGGGGGATTTTAGTTGTACTTGTCCCTTGAAAACTAGTTCTTTAGACAGTCTGAAACAGAAATTCCTGACCTCGAGTCAGCGTTTTCAATGAGCATTCTATTTGCTAAGGATAACTAGAGCATAAAATCAGCATCCTCCTTATCGGGGATCAGAGGCACTGTCATTTAGTAGTTAACATGGAAGGCACTCAGCTTGTCAGAGACTCTGTTTCTCCATCTGTAAAATCGGAATAATTGCACCTCTATTTCATCCAGTTCTTATTAAATCAGTTAACATTCGTAAAGAGTCTGGTCTGTCAGACCAGATACCACAGACCACAGCAGGTTCTTAAAAGTTGGCATCTGCTATGTAATTCCACACAACTTTCATTCACTATATCCAGGAAAGTAATATTTCAAACTCACAGTGGCTTCTGGAAATGCATTCTCTGTGTTTTTGAAATAAATGCAGGTTTGAGGTATTGGGTCTCCCCACAGCTCCCCTTCTGTCTCACTGACAAGGGGCAGTCAGCTCCCAAATCCACTAACAAATGGACCGCCTCATCAAAGAACAGAGATGCTTTTCAATGACTACTACTCATATCTCCACTTTTAATTCAAAGTTTACTTGGCAACATTTACCAAGCAAATAAGCAGCACTAGATTTTCCCAAAAGCTTCAGCAGAGTCTAAAACAGCTGGGGGCTGCGGGAATCAGACATTTACGGAGACACTTGGGGGAGACGCACCCCTGTCTTCACACACCATAGGTACCATTCTCATGCTGGATGTTGAGAGTCCGAAGTTATGGAAACTAGAGTGTACCAAGTTAGAGGTGTGACAGCGTGGGGCGGAGAGAAATCACCGGGTGGTAAAATAAACAAACAGGTCCACGAAGGCCGGCAAGCAGAGCCTGGCTGCTGACAGTGTGGGTCCTCTTCATCAGGAGATTCAAGGAGTAAAAATATGTTACACCATGGGCCAGCAAACAGTGTCTGTAAAGGACCAGGGGGTAAGTATATGAGACTCGGCAGGCCACACGGTCTCGGCTGCAACTACCCACTCTGGGAGTTATCAGGAAAGTGGCCACAGACAAGAAGAGGACCAACGGGCATGGCTGCGTTCCAGTAAAACTTTATTTACAAAAATAGGCCCAGACCCCTGTGTCTGCTATGCTAAGGGAGTCCTAAAAGAAGGATCCTCATTTCTGCAAAGATGTGTTGAAATGACTTGTTAAGGATACCTGCCGGCAGTGCTCTGCTAGCAACGCCCTTCCTCTCACCCCTTCTGTCCTCCACACCTTGTCCACCCTGTTAATGCCACTCCTCCTTTAAGACCCAGCTCAAGCCTCACCTCCGGAAGAAACAGTTCTAATCCTTCCTTCCCGTGCCAAATCAGGATTTAATTAGGATTTAGTGCTGCCGTCCTGCTCATGTCTCTCCCATGGCTGTGAACAATCTTGCTATTTTTCTCTATATTTGTCCATCTCCCCTCCTAGGATGTGAGGACGTTATGGGAAGGTTTCGTCTTTCTGCTGCATCACCAGGTGCTCACTAAGTGTGGTTTGACTGAATAGACACACGCATGTTCCGCCTGCCCCCCCTGGGCCTGACTCTTTGCTCAGGGAGAACTAGACGGAGCTGAGGCCCCTGCTGCACTGGGGCTCTTACTCCTTCTCCAACTGGCAGATTGTTAGCTAATTCAACCGGGTCTCCTCTGCAATGCCATTATCTTATGACAACTGTTCTCTCTATTTAGTTACACAGTGGTGGGTTTGAACAGACAATGGCTTCCAAAAGTTTAGCTCAGTGGCTTGGGGCTCTGGGGTAGGAGGGATCTAGGAAAGGGAGAAACAGAAAGTGCCAGGCTTCCGAGCTGCTCCCTGAATCCGACCACTAGTAATCTGAGCAACACCCTCCATCACCTCACAGCCCCAGAGGAGTTTCAGCTCCTCTCAGAGGACAGCTTGCCATTTTGCTTCCATCACAATGTCAAAAATTCAATAAATAATGTTTTTATTAGTCTGTGACCACAGAAGACCTTCCTACCTGTGCAAGAGCCTCCAATCTAAGTTTGGTTAAAAAGCAAAAATTCAGGCCAAAAAAGGTTAACATTACTGCTTTTTTGGGGGAGACTTAGCTTACTGTACACAGGCCCCTTCAGAAGGAGAAGACAGGATTCTGCCAAGATGTGTTACGATAATGTTCTCCCCGCTGTTCACCCCACGCTCTCCAGCATCCCAATTTTTCTAATGGTGAAAGGGCAAGGAAAAAAAAGATGTTCATGTAAGCCATGAAGCTCAGCTCTTACTGCTGTTTAGGACTCAGTTTCATCCCTTACTCACACACCAGCCCATGTTGTATCTTTCACTGAAAATTTCACCTCTGTACTGAGTCTATGGGACCATCAATCAGGAATCACACAAAAGGCAGAAGACCTAGGTGTGAAAATTCTGTTGTTTTATCAGTCACCTATACCCACACAGCACAGTAGTTGCTTGAATATTAGGTTTAATCTAAGAGAATGAACACTTTTCCTGTTTTCAAAAATGCTTACGTTTCAGGAAGAACCCACGTACAGCAGGAGCAGACGTGGCCAAAGATGTCATAAACACACCCAGAGTGGGGCGTCCCTGTCAAGCGTGGAGCCAGATTCTCCCCAACCGTCCCAATATACATACATATATTGAGAGAGAGACATAGAGACAATGGCATTTTAAATACATATTTGGAAGTGACAGAGACAAAGATATGGAACCAGGCAGACTTTTTTTGACTCATGATTTCCTCCACCTCTGACGAAAGAAAGAAAGCGGGGAGAGAGAGAGGGCAGAAATAATGGTAAAGATGGTCTCAAAGGGACAGTGAGAACAGAAATAGGGTGACACAGGAAATGAAGGTGGATGAGAATACCTCCCTTGATGTATTACCTGCCTTTCTAAAGTGCTGGCACATACATTATCACCTATTATACACACCACATCCTCCTGAAAAAGGAAGACAGTTACCTCATCTTATAATTTGGAAAGGAGAAACTAAAATCCTCAGGTTCTACCTCCAAACTCAGCCCACAGTCACTTTGAACGTCTCTCAAAAGCCTGCTGTTTGCCACGTGCTGAAGTTTTACAGCTGTATCCTTGAAAGATACGATCCATACCCTCAAGGAGCTCACCACGGCGAGGGGAGGCACCACATACAACAGAGTGTGGCATGTCACTGGAGCCCCCGCCCCGGGCACAGCGCTCCTGGAAGGCAGGACAGCCGCCCTCAGGGCTGTGGTACCCAACATAGCACCTGGCACACTGGCAACTCCACAGGATGTTTTTAAACAAATGAATGAACAAATGTAACAAAGGAATGAAGAGCCCAATGAAGAGAAGTGAAGAGAGGAGAAAGCGCCCCAGAAGAAAGTGGGTGGGAGATGCTCACTCAGAATCAATGAACCAGGAATTCCGAGTTCTGGACTACACACTAAACACAGCTGAAGGAATCTGGGTTCCACGTAAGGAAAAAAGACAGGAAGGAGCAGCTATTTCTGATGCAGGGAAAGTGGAAGTGGCCTATCCCCCGTGTGAGTTACTGATATTCATATTTTATTGATATTTTATTGGCATTTAAAATGAGACGCTTACTTACAGTTTTGTGAGATATTATCTGAATGAGTCATATGTTAACTGTCCTGATGCATTTACAAATCAAATACAAGATCCACGGGTACAAGGATACCTTTATCTTTTCTGATAAAGGTGGAACGTTTATCAGCTCCACACATATACATGGAGATGCTGTGGAGGTTATTTGTTGTTGTTGTTGTTGTTAGGAATACTGGCCCTGGGCTAACATCCGTGCCCCTCTTCCTCTACTTTATGAGGGACGCCACCACAGCATGGCCTGACAAGCCATGCGTCGGTCCACACCTGGGATCTGAACCTGAGAACCCTGGGGTGCCTGCGAAGCAGAGCAATCGAACTTAACTACTATGCCAATGGCCAGCCCGTTTTTTGTTTTTTTGGTGAGGAAGATTGGCCCTGAGCTAACATCTGTTGCCAATCTCCCTCGTTTTTGCTTGAGGAATATTGTCACTGAGCTAACATCTGTGCCAATCTTCCTCTATTTTGTATAAGGGATGCCACCACAGCATGGCTTAATGAGCAGTGCGTAGGTCTGCACCCAGGATCTGAACCCGTGAACCCCAACCTGCAGAAGTGGAGCGCACAAACTTAACCACTACGCTACTGCGCCGGTTTTTTAAAGCATCATCAACTATCAACCGTGCAGCATCAGAAAACATTCACCTACTACAAACTTATTTAAAGTTAATGATAACCACTCTTCACTGTTGAACAAGCAGTCCAGAAATATGGTTATAAAAAGAGGTTCAAAACAAATGAGGCTGCAAGTGTCACCCTTAATCCCAATTCTATTGATGCTTATAGGTGGTACCACGTGTAAGAAACTCAACTACATGCTCCAGGGTGATGATGATGAAGTAAAGATGTGAGGGGAGAGGAACATGTGTGTGTGTGTGTGTGTGTGTGTGTGTGTGAGAGAGAGGGAGAGAGGGAGAGAGGGAGAGAGGGAGAGAGGGAGGTGTTTGTAAGTGAGCACCACACAGAAGACAGTCATTTCTGAATGAAAGTTGACCCTACCAAGGGAGCCTCCTTTGTCAAGGGTCATTTTTCTGTACATTAATTATAGCAAAGATGACAAGTACTTGAAATGGCCCTTCTTTTTAAGAACTTGTAGAACACAATGCCATTAATTTTTTATCTAGAACTGAACAAGCATCTGATAGGTTAAGGGTGTCTGATTCCCTCACCATTGTTATTTTAAACAGAAGGGAAAAAAAGAAGAAAAAGTAGGTTTAAGAAACTCTCAGAAATCTCAAGAAACCTGACCATCTGTCCACCACAGGAAGTTTTAGGAAACTGAGTTCAATCTCCTCATCCACTTCCTGTGCCAGCAGCTAAGATAATCATCTTCATGTGCAAGGGCTCGATTCAGCCCAAAGGCACCCCATAAATACGTCCTCTCAAAAGATAAAGTCTCCAGCAATTTTGTTTTGTGTGGGGACAAGGGAGTGTTTCTCTTGGAACACCTGATAGGAACATGCGGCCTCAGTTATCAGATGGCCCCCGGCAGAGCACCCATGTGAGCATGCTACTGGCCCGCAGCTCTGTGCCAGCAGGGAACTGACTCCATCTCTGAGCTCAGCCAGGAGACAAAGCTCCTGCCAGCACCTCCATCCCCTGGCCTTGCGTCAGGAGTTAATAGCAATAAATCGGACAGAAACCAGCCACGGTGAAATATCATCTCCCATTAAAAATGACCTCAACCATCATTCTCAGCTTGGCAAATATTCATCTAGGGTCACTTTGCATTAGCATTACGAAAAAAGTGATTTAACTTCTATAACCCAGTCATGTACACATATTCCAGCCCCAGGGCCCATGGTAACAGGAAGCTCTCTGCCCACCAAAAGAGCTGGGGAGCCACGACAGGTGATGGGCTGGACTCACTCACGGCCCCCCAGCGATGCAAAGTGGGCACCCTGAAAAGAGTTGTTTGTATTTTGTTGTTTTTGTTTTGTTTTTTAACCTAAGAAACTGCAAATGCAATCACTGTACCAAAGAACATTAGAGCTGCAAGGGACTTCTGAAGCCACAGTAGTAAACTGCTTACATTTTTCCTAATTCATAAAATCAAGGCCTAGAAAGAGAAAGTGCCTTCCTCATTCACTGATTAAACAAAATTCATTAAACACCTTCCATGTACAAGGCATTCTGCACATTCAACCCAGGCCTCCGTCTTCTGAGTGGAGATGATTTCCACTACACTATTTCCAGGTATTAAAAGGCACACCACCACCATCTCCACCACCTTCACGCTCTACACTGGAAATCTGAAGAGTGAACACTGAAGAATAAAATGACAAATTCTTACTCCTCTCTAAATAAGCACTTCCATGGGTCTCATGGACTTGCTAAAAACCTGGAGCTACAGTATCGCCCATCTAACAAATACTATGGGTATAAGGGAAGTCAACAAGAAAATCATATTCAATATAAAGTTTCTCAATTATGCATAACTTTTCTAGAACTCACAAGAATGAAGTTGTGAGGACTATGAAAACACATTGCCAAGTATAATCAATGTCATAAAGTTTCAAATCACAATAATAGCCAAATAACCCTAGATTATTTATGCTTTCCTTTGTCATACCCTCTGTCACTTATTTATCATTTTTTTGCAGGATTATCTACCTAATTAAGATTTTAAGCCAGCGTTAATAAGGTTTTTCTTTTTGTTGGTAAAACAGAATTAAAAAGAGCACCTAGGATTAAGATTCTCAGTAGGAGGGGCAGAGTCTATAAGAATGTCGCACACAGGCACCACTCCTCCATTCTGATATGCCCCCAGGCACTGCTATTGATAAAAGCACGTCAGATTCCTAGGAATACTCAGGCAGAAAGGTTGGTCATCACACACCTAGGCACGCATGTATAGTGGGCAGAAAATAACTAGGGTTAAATACCTGCCACTAACATAGAAAAAAAAAAGCTCACCATCATTAGTCACCCGGGAAATGCAAATCAAAACCACAATGAGATACTACTTCACCCATTGAAATGGCTATAATAAAAAATTCAGGTAATAACAAGCACTGGCAAAAATATGGAGAAATCAGAACCCTCAAACACTGCTGGTAGGAATAGAAAATGGTGCAGCTATATTAGCAAATAGTCTAGCAGCTCCTTAAGAAGTTAAACACACAGTTACCATTTTACCCAGCAACTACACTCCTAGGTATACACCCAAGAGAAATGAAAACCCATGTCCACACGAAAGTTCATAGTAGCATTATTCACAAGAGTCAAAAGTTGAACACTGGAAACAATCCAAATGTTCATCAACTGAATAATGGCTACACAAAATGTGACACATCCATTGACGTATCCAGTGGAGTATTATTCGGCCATAAAACGGAATGAAGTACTGATTCATGCTACAATATGGATGAACCTTGAAAAAATTAAGCTAAGTGAAAGAAGCAGTCACAAAAGACCACATATTATATGAAACATCCAGAATAGGCAAATCTATAGAAACAGAAAGTAGATTAGTGGTTATTAGGGCTAGGGGAAACGGATGTTGGAAGAGGGTAATGATAGCTAACAAGTACGGAATTTCTTTTTGAGGTGAAGAAAATGTTATAAATTGATTGTGGTGGTGGATGCACAATTCTGTGAATACACTTAAAAGCCACTGAATTGTACATCTTAAATGGGTGAATCATATGGTATGCAAATTATATCTCAATAAAACCGTTACCCCAAAAAACCCCATCATTGATTCATTCAGCAAATACCGAACCTAAATAAGCATCTGCAATGCTTTTAGTACCTTCCTAAGAAGGATACAGAGGAACACAAAGCAATCTTTACCTTGAGGGAGCCTAGAATATACCTAAAAACTTGCACACCAGAAAAAGTAGTTAACAGCCCAGTGCAATAGAGAACAAGGGACAGGCAACAAAACAACAGATGAACAGGCAAGAAGAGGAAGAAGCAGACTGCACCAGCCTGGCCTGGCAGGACATTTGGCATTCTTCCAGATCTCACCTTCCTTCCCGCCTCAGTAACAGAACGTTTAAAAGCTGAACAGCTGGCCGCCCAGTTAGGGCCTCTCCCATCACTCGATGTGACCACATGACTATGTTCAGGCAAAGGGGATATGAGAAGAAATTACGGGCAATCTCCAACTTCAGGACGATCTGCCTGGCCGAGTCTATAGTTCTGACTCCCTTCCCATGGGCTGGAAGATGAACGTGCGATGACCTGGCAAAATGGGAGAGATCTGGAATCCTGAACGGCAGTGCAGAGAAGAGCCACTCAGCGGGCCCAGACTTCTTGCTATTGGATTATCACGTGAAAGAGAAACCACCTGTCTTATTTAAGCACTGTATTTTTGGGTCTTTGTTACAACAGCTTAGTTTGTACCTTTAGTCATCACCAAACAAGTGGGATTTCAGTTGAGCTTTGCAGCACAAGCAGGAATAGGAGAGAAAGAGGAGGATGAGCACTTGAAGAACAGTGATAATGACAGCCGACACAGCCTGAGCACCTACCACGAGCTCCTGCGATAATCCATTCTCATGGAGCATCCCACTTAATCCTCACAGTAACCCTAAGAGGTAAAGACTATTATCCTTATTCCACAGTAGAAGACACTGAGGCCCAGAGAGATTAAGTAACTTGGCCAAGGTCACAAAACAAACCAGCCCTTCTTAACCCTCTCTGCATATTAAAATCACTTGGGGAGCTTTTAAAAATGTACCAAGCCCTCCAGAAATTCTAATTTGAATGGTCTGTGGAATGGTCCCGCCACTGCCCTACTTTTTTTTTTTTTTTTTTGTGAGGAAGATCAGCCCTGAGCTAACATCTGCCAATCTTCCTCTTTTTGCTGGGGAAGACTGGCTCTGGGCTAACATCCATGCCAATCTTCCTCTACTTTATATGGGACGCCGCCACAGCATGGCCTGACAAGTGGTGTGTCAGTGTGCACCCGGGATCCCAACCGGTGAACCCCGGGCCACCGCAGTGGAGCACACGCACTTAACCGCTTGCACCACCGGGCCGGCCCCCACTGCCCTACTTTTATGCTCCCCTCACCTCAGGTGATTTTATAGGGTAGCCTCTGTTGGGAACTAATAGAATAAATAGTGAAGTAAGGTGGGTACACTGAAAAAGAGGAAAGGTCAGAGATGGAAAACAGATTTCTATCTTACGTTTCAACCCCGAGTGTTCTCCTGAGAGAGCAAATCCACCCCTAGTGCGTCAGATATTAATCAAACATCAACGTCTGAGAGGGCGTGGGAGAGTGGAGGGAGACAATTTGGCTAAAGCAGAGGACTCAGGGTCGGGCAGTCAGAAATAAGGTTGGAAAGGTAAGCTGGCACCGCACACTACAGAATCGTGAATTCCAGGCTGAGAACACAGTTCACCTCTGCAGGAGACAGGAGGGTCGCTGCGCACGCTTGTGTGCTCGGGTACTATGGCGTGGGGAAGTAACTCACGGTCTTGGAGGAGAGAAGCAAGACCATGAAAAACATGAAAGCCAAGAAAAAAAGAGCAACAGCCACATTTTGAGGATAAAAATTTGACCATATGGACTTTAAAACATACTGCAGCATAAAGTCTTTATAGTTGAATAGAGTTTACACCTCAAGCTGTAAATTATCAAGGAGTCGAAGTTGTCTTTCACTGGTAAGGAAGCCCAGGCTATTTTTCTGACATATGAACCTTTAACCCTTTCTTTGATTTATAGCAGCTTCTAATGCCCTTTGTAAATAGCCCTTGTAACATTTATTTACATTTAATTAAACTCGCACTGGTGCCTACTTTGTAGGTAATTGGTAAATCCTTTACAAATTTTCAAATGTACTTCCAAAATGACATTGTATCAGCCTCTAAAGTTATAAAGGTATAAAAATCTGTATTCTGACTATAGTTAACACTGCTATATGGGATACCCGAAAGTTGCTAAGAGAGTAGATCCTAAAAGTTCTCATGACAAAAAAAAAAATTGTTTTCTTTCCTTTTTTTTCCTCTTTTTTTTCTTGTATCTATATGAGATGATGGATGTTAACTAAACTTATTGTGGTAATTATTCCACAATATATGTAAAGCCATTATGCTGTACACCTTAAACTTCTACAGTGCTGTTATGTCAATTAGATCTCAATAAAACAAAGGGAAAAAGTCTGTTTCTTCTGATCTTCAAACAGTAGATCAATCCTCTCACAAAACGCCATCTCCCCTCCCGACCACCATGCTAGACATCTTCTCATTATGAAGCAACCTGCTCCTGGAATTGACACTGTAAAATGTTCTGAGAGAGAGCAGCACTCCCGTGCCCTGGTATTTTCTAGTACTTGACCACATCTAACACCTGCAGTAGAAACAGTGGAAAAAGTGAGTAAAAACCATGTGCTGGAAACAACAGGGGTTGGAAGGGCAGGGGTATATAAGACATTTCAGCTGGGATTATCCATCTGCCGCTTACCAGCTGGATGACCTAGGCAAGTTACTGAAACTTCCCGAGCCTATGTTTCTTCGTGCAAGAACTAGGGTCATCTTTGACAAAGGAGCCAAGAACATACAAGGGAGAAAAGAAAGTCTCTTCAACAAATGGTGCTGGGAAAACTGGACAGCCACATGCAAAAGAATGAAAGTAGACCGCTATCTTACACCAAACACAGAAATTAACTCAAAATGGATTAAAGACTTGAATGTAAGACCTGAAACCATAAAACTCCTGGAAGAAAACATAGGCAGTACACTCTTTGACAGGCAATACCATGTCTACTCAGGCAAGGGAACCAAAAGAAAAAATACAACAAATGGGACTACATCAGACGAAAGAGCTCCTGCATGGCAAAGGAAACCATGAACAAAACGAAAAGACAACCCACCCACTGGGTCAGTAAAACCTTCTAACATCTGAGTTACCCTTTCTGTGTCAGGTACTGTGCCTGGCACTCATTTATTGCTGCATGTCATCCTCAGCCTTCTAAGTCAAATATGGAATGCTGAGGGAGATAACGTCGTTAGAAAGAGAGACTGCACACTAGCTCACATTCACTCAAGTCTTCCATCTGTTCAATATACTTGTCCTACTGTCCGTATATTCTGTGTCTGTGTTACCCATCTCTGATTTATTTTACATCACAATGCTTAGCGGAGTGTGAGATATAGTCAGTGATTAAATTGCTTTGGATTTATGGAAGAAAAAAACCTCAAGTCTTTTTAAATGAATAGCACAAAAGCATATATTGTATATTCTAATAGCTCTGGGATTGGAAGATAAAACTGAGTTTGCAATATGATTTGGATAATCAGAGTTCTTTTTATGTCTAAGTCTACATGTATTCATTTCTATGTAAATGCCATATTCTGTAATTTTATACTTAATCTCTGCTATCATTTCTTCTGCAACAAAATGTTCCTCAGCATTTTAAGTAACAAGGTTAAGGGACATAAAATATTCCACATGGGTATTATGTATGTATCCAGTTACAATAAATGGGCATAACAGACACCGAATTGGGAGAATGCTAGTTTTATACACAAAAACAAAAGAAAAGGTTATACTAGTGTCATATTACAAAGAAAATAAAAGTGTTTCTGTAGATAATATTTTAAAAAATAAGATATAGTACTGACAGATTCTGATGCAACCTCAGCTGTTAATTCAGATTTAAGAAAATATACTAGGAAGTGGGCGGCACACATTAAAAATTCAAGATTATACTTGCAAAACTAAACCATATTCTCAAGTTGGGGGCCTAAGGCAATTTTTTCACCTGGTCTCCATTTCTAATAAGCAAGGTAGGACACAGCCTTTCATAACGTCGCCTCTCCTCACACGTAGTTTACCGAGAGATGGAAAGACGCATTATGCAGCTATCTTACTGTAACAGCGACATCCCCTTGGAACACGGAGCACCCACACCTTTCTTCAACTCCTCGAACAACAAATGGTTCAATTTTTCTTCTAAAACACAGTTGAGTTAAGCACAGCTCACACATTCCTGACTGTTTTTATCAAACTATCAATGGTATTTGGGGTTTGGATTTTGTTAAGGAAAATAAAGAAATATATACACAGTTCATGTGTGTGTGTGCGTGTTTGTATTTCATTCTTCAAACTGAAGGAGAAAAGATATATGGGGGCCAGCCCAGAGGCATAGTGGTTAACTTTGCATGCTCCACTTCAGTGGCCTGGGGTTCATGCTCATCAGGCCATGCTGTGCCAGGCGTCCCACATATAAAAAAGTAGAGGAAGATGGGCACGGATGTTAGCCCAGGGTCAATCTTCCTCAGCAAAAAAGAGGAGGATTGGCAACAGATGTTAGCTCAGGGCTAATCTTCCTCACCAAAAAAAAAAAAAAAAAGGAATTAATAACTGTAGAAGACTGGCTATATATACCTATTTTGATTGTAAAAAGTGCCAAAAATAGATGTGTTCTCTTCATATTACACAATACGACGTTTTTGAATCACCCGTCACAAGCCTTTAAAAGACAGGGATTTTAATTGGCCGCCCAGACATCTACAGGCAACAAGGAAGCACTTTGATCATTCTTTTAATAGGAGATCAAGATTAAATCTTTGTTTTCACGCTCTCATATGAACTGAATTTTTCATTTTGTTTTGGTTGCCTGGTTATAGTCTCCTTCCCCCCTTTTTAGCATGGAACCCCCTTTTTAGCATGGAAAACTAAATTGTAAGTTAATTTAGAATTAAGATGTTACCTTGATAATAAGTTTTTGGTACTAGAAAAAGCAGCAGAGAGAGAACAAGAAGAAGCTGAAGGCCTAGAATATTGAGAACACCCACAAGTACATCAAACCCTTGGATATAAGTTTGAAGAAAGGCTGTGAGCTACTTCATTTTTAGGTCTCATTTGATTTACCCAGAGTTGTATGAAATCTACAAGTCCATTGGCACAAAACATATATGTATGCTACGCCTGCTAGACATGTCCTTGGCTAGGGATGCCCCTGAAAAACCAGGCTGTCTTATAACTTAGTTCTTTTTATCTCTCCTTGCCCTTGGCAGGTTTTTCTTCTTGTGGAAAGGAAACATGCCTGGTGTGAAGACCCTGTAAATCTGGACAACGATACTCAGCTTGTGAAGTTGAAAGAGTAATGTGCATATTCTTAAGTGTTATCCTGCAATGCTATTCATCTACTCAATAGAAAAGGCTAGTAAATATGTGAATGCAAGTTCTTTCTAGTATGAAACACCAATGTTTTCAAATGCCTAGGAATTTGTTTGTTTCAGGAAGTCTGTTCCCAGACTGGAATTTGATTTTTGAGTCAGTTCTTGGAGGTCTCCAATCCTCTGGTGGTGGGATTATTACCTGCAGGTCTTCACCTGAAGACCTGTTCCACCATGCAGTATCCAGAACAAACTGCACTCACTCACTCACTCACTCACTCACTCACTTACTCACTCTCCAGCCACGGTATCCAGAGCAAAGGGAGAGCCGTCATTAAAAACACACTCTCCTTGCCAACCTAGAAATGGTGGTTATTGTATCGAAAGCAAGAAAGAGCTGGCATACGTACCAAAAGGCAGGAGAAAGTCAGAGCTGTGGTAAGAAACAACCTAGACCATTTGTCGACCAGAGTGGACTGCTAAACCGCACTACTTGTGTAAGAATTATGTGATTCCTTATAAAACAGAGCTGAGAAATTATACACTGGCAATGGCAGAGAAGCTTATATTGGAATAACCTTCCCACAGATAATACGTATAATAAGACAATGAAGTGTAAGGAAAAGGAGCAGACACTAGACGGGATTTGATGCTTAAAAGAAGGGACCTGCACGTTTATATGGCTTTGCTCCTGAAGGGATTCTCTATCTGGGTAATGGGAGGTAACTAGAAGGCAAGCAAAAGGCTACAGTCTTAAGATTAAGTTTGGCCAATCAGGGTGGCTAGAAATTGAAGTAGAATATGCGCAAAAAGAGGGAACCAAAGAAGAGGAGCCCTAAAATCTGCATATAAACTACTTTAAAATCCTTGAATGACCATATAACTGAGCATTTGTATGGGAGACTCCAAGGAAAACACTAAAGGTGTTCAGAGGTTCAGCATTTGTTCGCTGCAAGGGAGTCGAGTTTGAATCCCAAGAAGCTAGAAGGGTTCAGTTAACATTTCAGGCTTGCCAGTAAAATCCACAAAGGCCTTGCATCAGGCCCAGGACTTAAGGCTTCCTAAGACTAGGGCAAAAACTGAAAAAGACAAATCCAACAAACCATAAAATCAAGTCTTCATAAGTTCAAGGTGGTAAGTCAGTAATTTCACTGCCTGCTAAAACAAAACTCACCACTCTTCAGAGGATGATAACAGAACAGACTGGCATATCATTACATCATTATATATCATTATAATGCCCAATATGTAATAAAAATTACTAGACATGTGGAGAAACAGGAAAATGTGAACAAAGTCAAGAAAAGCAGTTAACAAAAACACATATCCCAAGATGATGTAAATGTTGGAATTGACAAATAATTTAAAGCATCTATTATAAATAAGACCAAAGAAAAAGAAGAAGAAATGAACACTTTAGAAATTCCAGAACTGAAAAGTATATCATCTAAAAGGGGGAAAAAAAAAAAACCACACAGAATAGAATTAACAATAGTTTCAAGGTAGCAGAACAAAGGATCAGTGAACTTGGAAAAGTGGAAATTATTTAATCTGAAAAACAGAGACAACAAAAGTTGGGGAGAAAAAAATGAGCAGAGCCTCAGTGACCCGTGGGACAACATCATATAGGCTAAACTCTGTGTAAATGGATGCCCAGAAGTAGAAAAGAGAGAAAATAGGGAAGAAAAATACTTGAATAAATGACGGCTGAAAACTTTCCAAATTTCGTGGAAAACATTAACTTCGAATCCAATATCTCAGTGAACCACAAGCAAGATAAACACAAAGACAATTACATTTATCATAATCAAACTGCTAAAAGCCAAAGATAAAGAGAAAATGTTGAAAGCAGCCACCAGAGAAACATGAGACATATTACATAAAAAGGTACAAAGATAGAAATGTCACCCAGCTTCTCATAAGAAAAAGATGGAGGCTAGAAAACAAAGAAATAGTGTTTTTAAAGTTCTGAAAGAAAACTCGAGTCAACTCAGAATTCTCGACCAGAATTCTATACGTTTGTCCTTGAAAAATGCTGGCCAAAAAAAGCCATTTTCACATGAATGATGCAAGAATTCACCACCAGCAGACCTGCATGGCAAGAAATAAACAAAAGAAGTTCTTTGTGTTGAAAGGGAAATGACATCCAACGGAAACTTAGAACTATAGAAAGGAATGAAAGCATCAGAAATGTTGATGTGGGTAAATATAAAAGATTATCATTTTTTTCCTTCCTTTAATTTATCAGTTGACTAACGCAAAAATCATAGTAGGGTATAGCGAGGTTTAAAACATTTGTAGATGTAAGATATTTAACAACAATAGTACAAAAGATGGGGGATTAGTGGAATTAAACATGAAGTTAATAATATTAATTCTAAGGAGACTGTGCTAAGTTAAGAAGGCATATTGAAATCTCTAGAACAGGGGACAGCAAACTACAGCTTATAGGCTAAATGTGGTCTACCGCTTAGTTTTGTAAATAAAGATTTATTGGAATACAGTCATGCCATTCATTTACTTATTGTCTATGGCTGCTTTTGCACTACAATGGCAGAGTTAAATAGCTGTGACAGAGACCAGATGGTCTGCAAAGCTACAATATTTACTATCTGGTGCTTCATAGAAAAAGTTTGTCAACCCCTGTCCTATACAGTTCTTTGGTCAGTCTTACTACTTACAGAATTTTTTTTTTTTTGGTCTCTAACAGGTGGAGTAGTAATGATTTGCTTCTTCCCAAGTCTCTTTTATTTCAAGATAAAGGGCACCAGCTTCTGTAGGACATCCACACCTCAAAGTCAGAGGCCAAAAAAAAAAAGACATGAGTGTCACTTTGTCATCATGGAATCCAGCTCACACTTGTGGATTCCAGCATGTTCTTACTATCTTGCACTCAGTATTTATCTTCCATTCCTGGCTGCCTGACCCATGGATTTCAAGTTCCAGCATCAGACACAAAGACAATAACCTTATAGAAACTGTTAAACCAGCTCCCACAACTGTGTAAGCTCAAAGCCCTTTAACAAATCCCTTAATATACACACGTCTGTGCATGCACACGCGCGCACACACCCACATCCCCTTCTAGTGGCTCTGTTTCTCTGATTTAATCCTGAGGCACAAATTAACAAAGCCAAAGTTGGTTCTTTGAAAAGACAAATAAAATTTATAACCTCCTAGCAAGAATAATCAAGAAAAAGAAAAAATAAATGAGCAATATTAGGAATTGAAATAGAATGTCACTACAAATTCTATAAATATTAAAAGAATAAGAATATTATGAACAACTTATGGCAATATAGTCTACCATTTAGAAGAAATTATGGGCTCATGTATTTCTGGCAGCTTTATTCATAATAGTCCAAAACTGGAAATGACTCACATGCCCATTATCAGGAAAATAGATAAATCAATTATGCTATCTTCATAAAACAGAATACTATTCTGATTAAAAAAAAAAAGAACTAGTGACATAGGCAATGCCATGGATGAATCTCAAAAATATTATGCTGGGAGAAAGAAGCCAGACACACACAAAATGTTTATACTGTATGATTTCATTTTTATGAAGCTCAACAACAGGCAAAATTAATCTATGGTGATAGAAATCAGAACAGTGATTGCCTATGCAGGATGGAGACTGAATGGAAGGAGGCAGGAGGGAACATCCTGGGGTGATGAATATGTTCTGTATCTTGCCTGCAGTGCTGGTTTTCTGGATGTACACATTTATCAAAACTCATCAAATGGTCCACTTAAGATCTGTGTCTCGCATTATATGTAATTTTGCTCTCATAAAAATTAACCTAAGTTGCTTTAAAATGTATGCTTTCTATATGATTTAGGAATACAGATGAAGGAACATTATTTTCCTTTGCTTATCTCCATCTATTAACCCTTTGCCAACCACCTTCCAAGGAAAGACTTAATCTCCAATAAGCTCATATGCATCTTAAAGCACCTCAAACCTCCAATAGCACATGTTTCACTGTGGGCTGACCACGGTAGGGAATCCTTTTGTGTTACAAAAGCACAGAGAGAACAGACATTTAATCTTTATTCCAGAAATTACAATCTCAGAGTAAAGTACAATCTGTAGGTAAAATGTTTTTCTTGGTCACTGACTGCATCTAGGTGTCCCTTATTTGGAGTAGACTAGTTAATTGTGTATTTATAGTGCTTGGCCCGAAGCTGAAGAGAGGTTTAAAGAACAGCCTTCGCTCTAAAATGTAACTGCAGTTGTGCAGAAAGAGTCAGCAGTCCCAGGAAATAATCACCCATGAGACACTCGACGGAAGAAAGGCTGTGATTTCACTTCTGTTTGAGCCTTTGACAAAAATCACTCGACTTCAATTTACAATATGGAACCCTGATTTCTCAGCCTATTTGTAGTGTGTGGCTTTTTGCCTCTGAAACAAAAATCCTAAATAAGTACTGAAAAGGGAAGATGGTCTAAGTGAGGGACGTAAAAGCAGTAATTGGAATTTTTTATTTTTCAGCATCATGCAGAGTTAATAAAACCAAAGGGGCAGAGAAAGGTTGATTCTTGCAAAAGTTACAGTGAACAACTAGTACTGTAAGGAATTAATCTCACTTACTTCTATTCTGTTCACTAGAACACAAACTAATTTAATAGTAACCGCTGCCACAGAACTGTAGATCAAAGAGTAATCACTAATGATTTCCATAGCTATAGGACAAAATTGTACTGTATGAGCTTAGACGTAGTCACGGAATTCTGTGTAAGTTCGGTGCAAGGCAAAGGAAAAGCCAGGGAGGATCCTGTTGGGACGAAGGAAGGTTTATGCGTTCCAGGGGTGAGTGCTTGCTACAGGAAGGGGACACTATCCAAGGAGGCCTTTGGACACTGATTACGGAATTAAAGGAAGCGGAAACTTTTTTTTTTTTTTTTTTTTTGACGGAGCCTGTACATACCCAATATGAAGCTCTTGAGGAACAAAACATAAGACAGGGGATAAATATTAGATATTTATCTAAATATTATCTGAATACTAGATAAGAAAGGGAGAGAACTTCTGAGTTCTTTTAGGTATTCCTCCCATTTGGTTTGGCCCTACCACTATGGAATCAGAAGAGAGAGTGCAAATACCCTTATCAACATTTGAAGTTTATCTTGCTGAAATGAAGAAGATCCTGATGCAGACATACTCCATTTTAAAAAATAAAACAAAATAAAAGAGCTACAAAACCTTAAACATAAATCTTGTTTCCATTTATTTAATGTAATGAAGGTCATTTCAAAATCTACACAGCCTGCAGGTCTAGCTCAAACTCTGCCTTATCTGTGAACCTTGCAAGAGTACTTCAGCTCAAATAGACACCTTCAGTATGCCTGTGAACTACTATAAAATTTTTAGTCTGTACTACACAATCTAGAACTCTGCCTTGTGTTCACTTTGTCCTCTAATTGGGGCATGTTTGTGTGTACACACATGAGCATAACCCAAAAATACTGCAAAGTCAACAGACTAACTTCCACAAGGTCAGTGACCACGTATCAGCCTTCTTTTGTATTCCACAGAACAACAATGGCTTATACAATTGATACAGCTTTTGTGAATTCAAGATGCTGGTGCTCCGAAAGGTCAGATATGAACCCCAGGGGAGAAGAAGAAATGACAAGCTCATGTGTTTCTAGGCGAGATGGAAAAGTGCTGTCAAAAAGACCTAGGTAAAAATATTCTTCTCAAATGAAGACATTTTTCTTTCAGAGGAAAGAGGAAGAATCATTTTTAAAATGTCACTTTCTTCTTCTTCCATTCTTTTGCCTTCCTCAGTCAGAGAGAAGTTAGGGTCTTGAACCTTCATGCTTGTTGCTTTGGAATCATCTCAGCTTTTACACATTACACCCAACCAGCCCCCAATTCCAACCCATGGCCCCTACCAACCAAACACAAAAAGCCCCTACCCACACATATATGCTCAATACCACCACCACCAAGAAAAACTACCCCTTCCTGGATTCCTAGCCTAGATTCAATTCTTTGGTATACTTCTGATAACAACCAAAAGAGACTCCAAGGGACCACAGAAATTCATCTGTGGTCCTGAATTTACGTCATATTGAAAATAGCTTCCAACATCTGGAAACTCAGAAGTATATTTGGTTGACATTAACTTTTGATAAACAAAGATTTGTCACAACAGAATTTGATTTGCATGATGTCCAGTTCCTTGTATAACTAGCTCTTCCAATTCTCTGATCATTCTTAGGGCTGGAAAAAAAATAAGTGACATGACTTACTGCAAGTGGAAATAAATGTTCTAAATTTTCAATTATATTATTTACACAAAGAATTCAACATTAACACATAAAGATATACACATTCATACTCATACTTAAATAATTTGGCTAAACAGAAAACACAACAGACTTAAAGACTTGCTAGTTTTTTTTTTTAATAACCTAGGTTATTTTTTTAGAAAAAAATTGAAACATACTCAACAGTATAAAGAATGATATAATGAACCCCTACTACCCATCACTTAGCTTCAACAGTTAACAGTATACTGCTGAATAAAAGTGGCAAGAATGGACAATCTTGCCTTTTTTCCTGACTTTAGGGGAAAAGCATTCAGTTCTTCTCTAAGTATGATGTTACCTGTAAGGTTTTTCCTAGTTTGTTGGGAATTTCTTTCATGAGTCCATGTTGGATTTTCTCAAATGCTTTTCTGCATCTATTAAGATGATATGTGATTTCTGATCTTTGTTCTATTAATATGGTACATTATATTAATAATTTTTGAATGTTAAAACAACCTTGCATTCCTGGGATAAATTTCAATTAGCCATGATATATAATCCTTTTTATATGTTGCTGGATTCAGGTTCCTAATATTGTAAGAATTTTTGTGTCTGTGCATAGGAGTAACGTCTTTGTCTAAGTTTTGGTATTCGGGTAACACTGGACTCAAAGAAGGTATTGTAAGGTATTCCCTCCTCCTATATTTTATGGAATAGTTTGTGAAGGATTGGTATTATTTCCTCTTTAAATATTTGATAGAATTCACCAATGAAGCCATATGAGCCTGATTTCTTTGTGGGTAGAATTTTAATTACTAATTCACTTTCTTTATTTGTTATTGAGCTAGTCAAATGATTTTGTGTTAGTATAAACTATTTGTGTCATTCTAAGAATTTGTCCGTTTCATCAAAATTGTCTAATATGATGGCATAAACTTATTCATAGCATTCCCTTATAATCTTTTTAATTTCTGTAAGGTCATTAGTGACATTCTATTTTTCATTTATGATTTTGGTAATTTATATCTCCTCTTTCCTTTTTCATCAATTTTCTTGATCTCTTCAAAGAATCAATTTTGGTTTCATTGATTTCCTCTATTGTTTTGATTTCTCTTTCACTGATTTCCACTCTAATCTTTATTATTTCTTGACTCCTGCTTGCTTTGGGTTTACTTTGCTCTCCTTTTTCTTGTTTCTTAGTGTAGAGGATTAAGTTATTGATTGGAACCTGTCTTCTTTTCTAATATAAGTATTTAAACTTATAAATCACATTAATATGTGTTTTAAACCCAACAATAATATAATTGTTTTTTATAGAATCTTGAAGTTAAGAAAAGAAAAAACATATCTATATCTATCTACACATCTTTTATATTTACCTTCTCTAGTGTTCTTCATTTCTTTGTGTGGAATCAAGTTACCATTTGTGTCATTTCCTTTTGGCATACAGGACATCCTTTAGTTTTTCATGTAAGGCAGGTCTACTTAGCAACAAATTCTCCAAGTCTTCATTTGTGTGGGGATGTCTTCATTTTGCCTTCGCTATTGACTGATAGTTTTGCTGGAAAGAGAATGGCTAGTTTTTCTCTTTCAGCACTTTGTATAACACTGTCTTCTAGCCACCATTGTTTCTGATGTGGTGAGTTTTTCTTTTAAGCTTTCAAAATTTTCTCTTCGTCTTTCAACAGTTTGACTACGATGTGTCTGTGTGTGAATCTCTTTGTGTTTATACTACTTTGGGTTCATTGAGCATATTTGTCAGTGGTTCTTTATCAAAGTTTGGAAGTTTTCAGCCATTATTTCTTCAAATGTTTTTTCTGCCCCCTTTTCTTTCTTCTTCTTCTTCTTCCAGGCCCCCTATTACACATATATTAGTATGCTTGAATTCACACAGGTCTCTGAGACTCTATTTTTCATCATTCTTTTTATATTCTATTCTTCAGATTGGATAATTTCTATTTATCTATTTTCAGGTCCACTATTTCTTTTAACTTCTCAAATACTGTCATGAGTCCCTTTGGTGACTTTTTCATTTCGGTTATTTTACTTTCGAACTCCAGAATTTCCATCTGGTTCTTTTTTATCGTTTCTCTCTTTGCTGTGATTCTCTACTTGTTGAGTCATTTTCATTATACTTTCCTTTAGTTTTTAAGATATGATTTCCTTTAGTTCTTCTAATAGCTGCTTTGAAGTCTTGTCTGCTAAGTTCAAGATCTGGGCCCACTCACAGACAGTTTCCCCCCTAAGCATAGATCACTTCCTGTTTCTTTGCAACTCTCAATTTTTTGCTAAAACTAGGTATTTTAGATATATATTGTAGCAGCTCTGGATTCTGATTCCCAAAGGATCAGGAATCTGATACTTCCTGAAGGTTGGGGGGGGGGCATGCACTGCAAATTGTTGTTGCTAGTATTTTGTTTGTGTAGCAATTTACCTAGACTAAATCTGTGGAATCTGCTTCCTCCATGGTATTTGGCAGTTGATGTCTCTGCTGAGGTTGTGTGTGTGTGTGTGTTTAATTCTTGTTTATTTTTAAGCCTAGAGTCTTAGGGATCACCCCTGTGTCTACACAGCTTAGTAGTCAGGCAATAATTGGTCAGAGATTGATCTTTTGGTAGCACATTCAGTATTAAGCAGTATTTAAATCTATCCAGGCTTTTCTTCTCTGCCGTGCCCTGTTGCGTTTCCTTTATATGTGCACACAGGTTCACGGTCAGCTAAGGATGAGTAGACAGCTTAGGCCCTCTCTGGTTTCTCCTAGGCAGATTTGTGGAGATCTTATAAAAGCTCCTTATGACTGTCTTACTTCCCATATCTGCATACTAAATATCTGGCTAGTCTTCTGGTTCATTGCTTGCTCCAAACCAGAAGGCAACCTCAATCTAGCTGTGCCAGTGGTATTCTCACTCATTTGTCAAGACTACTACTGTTACTGACTGGACATGGGATTTTTCTGTGTTCTGATGCAAATCAAGCCAACCTCCTCTCTATTAGTGAAGTTATTGGTCTTCTCAGATTGCCCTGCCCTGCTAGAAGTACCCTGATGAACTGGGGTAGACAATGGCGGCAACTCCAGGTAAAAGGTTGTCAACTCCCACTGTTCTTACACAAAGTTCATGAGTTTTTCATGAGTAATCACTTCTCAACTTGATGTATGCTTTCTGTCAATTTCCAAAGCCCTGAAATGGTTATATTTGACAAGTTCATCCAGTTTTATCATTGCTTTTTATGGAGAGGATTTGCCAAGCTACTCCCTCCACCATACTGGAAGTTCTGCCCTCAACCTACATTGTGTTTGCAGAAAGAACTACAAATACTATGCAATGTAAAAGTATAATTTATTCACATTAACTAGTTTGGGAAATCATAATTTATCTTCTCTTTCCTGGATGCTATAGCTATTACCATTTGAACACAGATTTTTGTTTTCTTTTCCTAATCAACTATCAAGTCTATTTTAGCAAAGTAAAATAAATAACAGAAGAAAGAGAGGTTACATGAACTAGACAGATTACAACATCGGCAGAATAAGGGCAGTTTTATAAAAAGATTCTCTATTTTTCACTATCTTTCATATACTCTATAAGAAATAAGAAAAGTAGTTTTTCTTTTAAGAATCAACATTAATTCCAAAGGGTGAAAGGGAGAAACACGAGAAGGGCAAAAAGAAAAAGGAAGCAAAAAACCTTAAGTTCTAGTGATATGCTGCAAAGAAAACAAAAAAGAATATTTAACCTTTTACCAATAAAATCTTGAAGCCAAGGATATTAAGAACAGGAAATTCAGAAAAACTGAACGAGCCAGCCACTCCCTCAATACCAAACCAAGTAATTTAGTATTTCAGTGCCCACAAATTCCAGAAACTGACTCCCAGGTTCAGCTAGTTATATATAATCATAGTGAATTTTTAAATTGTATGTTATTTCTTGAGTACCAGGTGCCCGTCCCCAATTCCCTGAAACATAATCATGTAGAAAACACAGCAACTCAAATACAATTGGCCCTGCAGACCCTGCTACACAAAATTTAATGAATTTAGTCTGTTCCCCACTCTCTTCTCCCTCCACCCCCAACTCTGCACCTAAATGGCCAAGATCATAGTATTTCTTTTTCCAAAGAGTCCAAGTTCAAATAAGAAGAAATATGTGTGCTTGAGGCTGCCAAATATTACCAGATGAACCACTCCTTGCCTCCAAAGGATTTCACACCTTACTTTCTACCTCCCAAATACTGCAGTCATTTTTGGGTCCCACTACAAATAATGAACCCATAGATTCCTATGATTTCGAAGGAATGTTGTGAAACCACCTAACCCATCACCCAATCCTTAAGCAGAACTCTCATTAAGACAGGGGAGTGTTTGTTGTGTTAAGGTTAAGAGACTAAGCTGAATACAAACTGTAACTCAAGCTTTCTGAAACCACTGCTGTTGGGTATCAAAGCTGCCCAAACAGTATTCTTCTTGCTTCCAAGAGAAACTCTGAACAGCCCTTTCCTGTTTGGTTGAAGCCAGTGACATCATTGACAAGCCACTATCAGGCCGCTACTGTTGCTCTTGTAATCCTTGGAGAGAATCTGCGTGATGTGTCAAAATGGAATGAATACCCTTAGTAAAATGATAAAAAAACTACCAACTAAAATTAAGACAGAGAAGAATGAGAATAAAAGAGAAGGCCAATTGGGGGAAAAATATTTTCAACACCATGAAGATTTCTTTCTACTTATATCCTATTTCATAGCTCTGATGTTTGGAAGTTACTGAAAGAGTACCCCAAAACGATTCCATTTTCCCCGCCTGACTGAAGAAAGCCATGCAGTTGACTTGGGCCCACTGAACTCCCAATTCCACTGCCAGCCTCAGCAGATACTTCTAGCACAATCCAGTTCTACTATGGTTATATTCAACTTATAAGTACCTTAACCACAATTTCTAGATTTCTCTGGCCACTCCAAGTCTCCAATTGTTCTTTTCTGTCATCTTCAAACCCCTTAAGAGCCACCAAATGTCAATCAACATGTGGGGCATCCAAAACTATATATCTGGACCTACCTTTTATAAAACCACAGCCTTCAGCATGCAGGACTACAATCCCCTTATACAGAACATGACCTGCAGTGGGATGTACCTGGGACAAAAATCCCTTGTTAGACTATACGTTTCTAAGTTTGTCTCAGAAATACAAATATCATATCCTGAATACTCCATCGTAGTGGTTTCTGAGGCAATATGACCCAGCATCCCAATAAAACCCTTATGTTGAGACCCTATGTTGAGACTTGGAAATAGATGAAAATAAAAACAAAAAAAATAAAATGAAGAAAGTTACTTTACTGCTAGCATGGACACCTTCCCACTACTTATAAGGTCCATGGGGCTAGACAATGGGTGCTGTCCATAATTAATGCCTGAAACAGTGAGGACTGGTCACCATGAAAGAAGGCAGAACACAACTGCCTCTCTCTCCTCTATCTGTCCCTCACTCCAAGGCAAAAGGATGGAGGCCACCAGAAAAGCAGGCAGGATCTCTTTACTGAATGGGAAATGCTGTGTGAAGCAGTCCGAGTGTTATTCTCTTCTACATCCACTTTCCGTCCATTTAGACACTGAAACACTCTGAGAAAAAGCAGGCAGGAAACTAGGAGGGGACAAAGGGAGCAATCTGTGGGAGGGTGTGGTCCAGCCCTCCCTCCTCCCTACTGCGTTTCACATCCCCCAGTGCGTTCTGTGAGAGAAGGGACGAAGGAGGACAGAGGGGGTCTCACTTCATTCTAGCAAAGCCACGCCAAAGACCTAGGAACTGCTGCATATCCCCATGTCAGCCAACTGTAGCTTCAAGGGGCTTGGCCACTATCAAAACAGTTTTCTGGCTTGGCTTTTCTTCAATTCAAAGGAAGAGAAAGGAGGAGGAATAAAAAGAGGAAAGGAAGGGAGTGGGCCCCATTAGGTAGTGGTTAGGTTCTGCGCATTCCGCTTCAGTGGCCTGGGTTCGCGGGTTCGGATCCCAGGTGGTGACCCACACCACTCATCAGCCATGCTGAGGCAGCGGCCCACATACAAAATAGAGGAAGACTGGCACAGATGTAAGCTCAGGGCTAATCTTCCTCAAGCCAAAAAAGAGGAAGATTGGCAACAGATGTTAGCTCAGGGCTAATTTTCCTCACCAAAAAAAAAAAAAAAAAAAAGAGGAAGGGAAGGAGAAAGAGAGGGGTAGATGTGGAAGAAGTGGGAAGAAAAAGAAGGGAGCAAAGCACTTACTCATATT
Organism: Diceros bicornis minor; assembly: GCF_020826845.1. NCBI lineage: Eukaryota > Metazoa > Chordata > Mammalia > Perissodactyla > Rhinocerotidae > Diceros > Diceros bicornis. Next base: position 19,992,581 of record NC_080749.1, on the reverse strand, counting down.
AGAACCTGCAGGCTTGTGTTATTTGCCCCCCATACTTACTATACTAAAATCACAGCAGCAGTAACCAGCCTAGTGCTTGGAACAAACTGCCCACCGATAATGTATTCATTTGCAATTTAATGAATCCACCATCCATTTTCAATTTTCATATTTTCCACACACTGAATAGTAACACTTATTATCATATACATGTGATGAAAACATGCAGGAGGGGCCAGGGCGCACAATGGTATTCAAAAGGAGTTGTAATTAAATGAGAATTGGCTTCCTCTCCTGTGTGAAGGTCTATTAAGGACCCACGCCTCCCTGGAGGCATGCCCGCCTGCTATTTTCACCACTGACAACAACGGATTTGCCCTGAGCCAGGCACTTACCCAGGAAGGGGTGAGTGTAGGCCTATGACCTCCTTCGTCTGACCTTGAAACACAGCCTTCCAGGTAGGTACCTGCCTGTTCTTATCAACTTAGTTATCCGGCTCAACTGTAGTGGCTTTTCAAAGAGCTGCGAGAGCAAGAAGTCATATAAGTCATGCTTTGATAAAGACCCCGTGTCATGGAGAGTCTACAGCACAAACACTGGTTACAAGAGTTGCCCATGGGACAGAGACCTTCAAATGGAAATTCAGCCACCAGCTATGGCCCGAGGCAAAGAACAAAGAGCAAGACGGGTCCTAATGGGGAAAAAAATACTCAGTGATATTTGGGACCCTGGACTGGCAGGGGTAGGATGGGGGCAGTGGGAGAGGATAAACCTAAATTCTATTAAAATCATAGAAGTCTGGAGTTGGAAGACCTTAGAGAGAACCCAAATTCTCTAATTTCAAAAATAAAGACAGCAAATCCTGGCTTTATCCCCAAGTTAAAACTACCAATTCCTAACAGAGCTAGCAATAGAAGCAAGCTCTCCCGTTGCCCGATAAAACACAATGGACTAGAAAGAGCAGGGAGTTGGGTCTCAGGTGTTTTACGTAAGAGCAGGAGGAACTTGAGCAAATGACACCCCTCATTGCTCTCCTCCAAAAGAGAACTAGGGGGGACATTCTGATACTGCTTCCTGTTCTACCTCTCCTGAGGTATACTCCGTTCCGAAGACACAGACACAATCTGAAAGCCTCACCAACTGAGGCAATGTTTACCTGTCAAGGTAAAGTTTCCACCTGACTCACTCATTCTAAGTGGGCCCAACCCTTTCACAAATTAAAAATGTCCAACTCCAGACCAAAAAAGATGATATGATCATACATGTCAACCCAGCCTGGCCCGACACAGCCTAATGGGTGAATAGATTGAAAGGGAAACCTTTTAGAACGCAGTCATGGAAGGTCCCAGAATGAAACAAAGTAACTGCTGATATAAAGGGAGAAACGAAGCATCATGCTTAATGCTGCCTGAATGACCACCAAATACACAACATCAAAAGATTCTAAGAGGGCCCAAATTTTATAAGCTTCTAGGACATATTGACTCAACAAATAATCATAGTAACTGCTATCACAATCAGCATAAATATATTCTCACAGTATCCAATAAATTACCTTAACTTGGCCTAGAGAGCTCTCAACCTCAGCTCATATCCCTCTTACCCTTCGCTTATTAACGGCCTCATTTTTGCCTGGGGACATGCTAAGGAATGTCCTGAGTCCCAGACTCTCTCCCTGCTGTTTCCTCTGTCCTCAATGCCTTTCCAAATCACTTCCTTCAGATTTCAGCTCAAATGGCATTCTCTCCGAGGCCTTCCTCAATCACCTTAAATGCACTCTCAACCTGACCCAGGTAATTTTCTCTCTCTTAACCTTGCTTTACGTTTTTTATTGCACTTATCACTAATTGACATTATTATTATACATAATAATAATTATACATAAACTTGTCTCCTGCCTGTCTAACTAGAATGCACGCTCCCTGAAGTGAGGTCCTTGTCTATTTCATTTTACATTACATCCCTAGCACCTAGAAGAGGCTCAACACTTACTGAGTGATGTAATTAATTTTGAGACTCCATGTATCCAATCTTATCATCAAGTGGTCTTGTTCTGCTTGGCTCCACTGGTAGAAGTGTTCTCTGCTATGCTTTTTTACCCCCATTGTAAAGTGCTGAAGAAATCGGTTTTGCTTTGCAGTTCAGTCCCTCCAGTATGTTTTTCTCTGCTGACAGCAGACACCAAATAGAGAAAAAGCCACAGAATCAGCAAGCTCCTCTGCCACAGTCATCAATTATGCCTGATCAGTCTGCTGCTGCCCATTTTCAGGGGGGCCACCACTTTTAATGTAAAACCAGCCACAGAGGCCACATGTCCAATGGGGAACTGAAAGACGATCAGAAGAGGTTTCAGAAGAACAATTTATAAGGTTAGACAACAGTATAAACCAAACTGCATGAAATGACTAGAGACAGGAAAGAATACCTCACTTGCGTGTGGAGAGAGCACAGGAAGGAAGAGGAAGAGCCAACCACCAGCCTCTGATTTACTGCACAGTAGATGGAACTGATCACTGTCTGTCACCTGCTTTAATCTCCCACAAAACCCCCAGAAAATGCTGAGGGACTCGCACCCAGCAACAGGATCAGAGAAATAAAATGGAGGCAGCTCCAGCCAGAAATGGTAAAAGAGTCAAGGCTAAGAACATACTACAATGTATCAACTGGCCAAGATAACGCTGGCGCGAGCAGTGCTTCCCCATGTCATTTCACTGGTTTAAAGTGTATGCTTTTGGAAAGGGAGGGTGAACATAAGAATACGTGCGTGGAACCATCAGACATCAGATGGTCTGTCTTGAATTTGCATAGCCTGGAGAGTTCTGGACGTTCTGAGAACCAGCCCTGAAGATAAAGCCTTGTGTCAGGGGTAGGTATCCAAGACCTCTCCCAAGTTGGGTGATTTGCTACGAGGATTCACAGCTAAGAGTTAGTACAGCAAAAGGATACAAAGCAAAATAAGCAGAGGGAGAAAGTGCAGGTGGCCGATCCAAAGGAAACGAGGCACAAGCTTGAGTCCTCTCCCAGTGGTGCCACACAAGATGCACTTAATTCCTCCAGCAACGAGTTATGACAACACATGTGAAATGTGGTCTACCAGGGAAGCTTGTTAGAGACTCAATGACCAGGGTTTTGATTGGGGGCTGGTCATACAGGCACACTCTGCCTAGCAAGAGCCAAGATTCCAAACTCCCAGAAGGAAAGCAGATGTCTGGCATAAACCATATTATTTGCACAGTTTAGGCAGAGTGAGCCACTCTTATTAGGGAATGGTAGAAACTCTCCCAACATCCAAATTTCCAGATGCCACCCATGGGTCAACCTTGCAGGCAGGTCTTTCTAAGGATAGCAGTCTCAGGCCTGCTATGCTAACCCTTTCTGCACAGCCCTACATCAAGCCCAAGTGTGTCACATCCATATACACATAACACACAGTGTGCTGCTGCCAAGACGCCCCTGCCTCACATAGCATGCATGAGAGTAGGCGGGAAGCAGCAGCTGACAGCTTTGTGTACAGGCCACTACCAAGGGGCACTGTTGTTGGCAGGGACTCGGGAAAAGTCACAGCAGGGATTTCAGCACACAGGAAGAGAGAGGCAGTCTCCAGTGCATGGAGTCTGGCAGTGACTCTCCTCCCAAAGTCAGAGAGGTAGAGGCAGGTCCACACAGCAGGAGAGCAGCCCCATCGAGCAAAGGCCGTGCAGCAGGGGACAGCCAAGCCACAGTGCTCAGCGCCCAGCATAAGCACAGCTGTTGAGAAGCGAGAGTCTGGATCCTGAAGGGGATGGTGGAGGTGAAAAATCCACAGCAGGAAGACTGGGGCCCTAATGACAAGTGAGATGAAGGACATTCGAAAAAGACTGGTGTGGGGCTGGCCCGCTGGCGTAGCAGTTGAGCTCACATGCTCCGCTTCGGCGGCCCGGGGTTCACCAGGTCAGATCCTGGGCACGGACTTACGCACCGCTCACCAAGCAATGCTGAGGCGGCGTCCCACAGAGAGCAACTCTAAGGATGTGCTTCTATGATATACAACTATCTACTGGGGCTTTGGGGAGAAAAAGGGAAAAAAGGAGGAAGACTGCAACAGATGTTAGCTCAGGGCCAATCTTCCTCCAAAAAAAAAAAAAAAGTAAGGTACCTAAGGTCATGCAACAATGCAAAAGAAAAAACAAGATTGGTGGTTTAAGCATATGAAGAGTCTTTCGCCTTCCACGTGCTAACCACCGGCGTCCCTCCGCTGCTTTTCACTTGTTGAACACAATTTGTTTTTGCAATGGTGTGAAAATAGCAACAAAGAGGTTTGAGCAGGTTAAGCCCATTTTGTATGTCTGACATTTCCAGAAAGTGTGGGGAGTGGTGGAGGAGAGCGGAAAAGGAAGTGGGGTGGTTTCAGGGCAGAATGCAGCTACAAAAGCAATATTCCTGGAAACCAGTTACCTGGGGATTTCACAAAAGGGAAGACTGACACAGGTATTTACACTCACATCCATAATTTGAAGAAAGATGACTACCACTGTCATCTTAGTAGTTTTTACAGAAGGTATGGCAATCACAATTATTAGTTTTTATTCATAAGAACAAGGAACCAACAGTTTTCATGAGCCTTTGCAAAATTCTTAAATGGCACTAAGCAACCAACAAACATCTTAGTTCAAGGGTTGGTAAACGTATTTTAAAAGGGCTAGATCATAAATATTCTATATTTTAACGGTCTCTGTCACAACTACTCAACTTCTGCCTTCGTAGCAGCCATCAGCAATATGTAAACAAATAAGCATGGCTGTGTTCCAGTGAAATTTTATTTACACAAACTAAAATCTAACCCTATAAACCGTAAAATCTAGGCTGTGCGCTAGATTTTGGCCCTCAGCCACCATTTGCCGACCACTGGCTTAATTCATATATAGAACTTGTAAGAGGCAGAAACAGGTCTTAGATGGCCATTTAGATGTTTAGCTGAACTGGTATTGACGTATCTGATAAGAAATGCACACCATGTGCCAGATAAAGCATTTCAGGTGCCTCTATCCTCACAGGAGACTACTGCGACACGTCAGGGAGACAGAATCACACAAAGCCAACAAGAATAAAGGAGGACTTTACTTCCAGACACCAGTAATAGGATTCAAACCTCAGTGAGTGCTCAAGGGAATAAAAGCAAAAAAAGACATGGACAGGATATTCATAAAATATACACATCCCATGAAACATATGGAAAGCATCCAATCTCTCTGGTAATCGAAGAAACACATGTAAAGTATCATTTTCTATTTACTATACTGGCAAAGTTTTTTTTTTTTTTAAAGGAAAATATGAGGTATTTAGACAGAGACTGTAAAACAGGAATACTCATACATTATTGGTGAGAGGGTCACTTGTAATGTCTATCAAGCCTTAAGATGCTTATACTAGAGACTTCTAGTCATCAACAGCAAAGGTTTACTCTCTGGAGAGATTGAACCAAAAAGGGTTCTGGACGTAGAAGAGCAGAGAAGGCAGAGAAGTGGAAGTGAGGTCCCTACTACAAATTTTAAAAGGCCTCAGGCTACAGCTTTGCAGCAGAATTTTAGCAGCAATGCTTTTGGTCCCCTGCGCACTGAAGGATTCATCTCCGAGGAAACTAACCAGAGAGAGAAAAGACTGATACAGACGCCAGGGATCCCCTAATGCCATCTTTGGTTCCTGTGAGGTGGCCTAGCAGCTGTCAATCCTCATCTATGGCCAGCTGCAGTGTTCTACTAAATAGCTTCTCCCTCAAATATGAAATAATACCTAAAGGTTACCAAGACATTTGAGAAAACATTCTAACATGAAAGAAATCAAAACAAACTCATAAACAAAAGAAAGAGGGAAAGAAAGAGAAAGAATAAAACTCAGAGTAAATAGAGATGATGCAGAAAACAGAAAATGACTTAACAATATTTTAAAAATGTAATGACTCTCTGACAGATAAGTGAAGAAATATATTGATTCATGAAACCAGAACAAGAACATGATGCCATTTTTTAAAAAAAGGAACCTTGAGAGAACAAGAACTCTTGGAAATGAAGACTAAAATAGAAGAATTGACACATTTGGTAGAGGAGCTGGATATAAAGTGGTGGAAATCTTCCAGAAAATGGAGCAAAAAGACGAACAGAAGGATAATAGGAGAGAAAAGTTAGGCATGAGGAGAGAGGAAATCAATCACTTACGTGTAAATTCTAACTAATGTTCTAGAAGAAAAAGTAGAGCAGTGTAGAGTCAGGGAGCCGTGGCAGGAAGAGAGACTATCAAATGAACAGTTCACGAAAACTTCCCAGACAAGAAAGACATCAATACCCTAATGGAAAGAGTCCACTGAAGGGTCAGAATCATGATGAAATGTGGTGCACACCAGCACAAGAAATGTCAGGACACAGGGCAAATCCCACAATCTTCCAGAGGGGCCAGAGGTCATATCCAGGTATGAGAATGCCACTGGCCTTCCCAAAAATAATACTCAAAACTGTAAGTTAAAGGAACAAAGTCTTCAAATTTTTAAGGAAAATAATTTTCAAACAGATAATTTTGCATTCAACCAATTTTACATTCAACTGATTTACCGTTTGAGGTAGAATAAAGATGTTTTCCGTTAATTAGACTTATTGTGGCAATCATTTCACAATATATACAACTATCAAATCATTATGTTGTACATTTGAAACTAATATGTGATGTGTCAATAAAGAAAGACATTTTCCAACATTCAAGAAATTTCTAACTTTTCTTCCCATGTACCCTGTTTCTCAGGAAACTACTAGAAGACAAGCTTTACCTGGATGAGATGATAAACCAACAAAGAGGAAGATATGGAATCCAGGAAATAGGAGACTGAGCACAGAAGAGAGAAAAAGGGTCTTCCCAGGGTGTGGGAAGAGACGGGCCCAGGACAACAACTGAACAGCAGGTCCGGACAGCAACCAGGCCAGATGGCAGCAGGAGAGCACAAGGTTCCCGGAAGAAAGCCGCTAAATAAACATGGATCTGATAGACTGTCCCATCCGTTGGCCATATTAAGAGGGGTTGTGATGCAAAGTTTAGGGCTGAATTTTGCTGAGGGCAGGAATTTTTGTCTGTTTTGTTCACTGATGTATTCCCAGCACCCTGAAAATAATTAGTGAAAATTTATTGTACTGATTCATTAAAACTAAGCAAATATAAAAAGTAAATTATCAACTCTGGGAAAGACAAAAAGATGTATCAGAAAGGCAATTCAGTATCAAACTTTTTTACTAGATGGCTAAGAAGGGTCTTTATAGAGTAAGCACTGACCACTGATTTAAAAAAAAAAAAATCAGGATATTAGGATTCTGGAGAATGGGGAGAGGAAACACGTCATGTGTGAGAGCAGTTTCCAGCAATGGTGGTATGTAGTGTCAGAAAGCTAAATTCCCATCTTCCATAACAGAAAATCAGTAGACAATGTTGAAAATTGCAAGATAAGGAAAAGCAGCATGAATATGTTAATGAGAAATATATATATATTGGAAGATATATATTGGAAGAAACAACTAAAAAGAGTTAAAGGTATTTGCATTTGAGGAGCATAAGTCAGAAAGAGGGAAGAATGGAGACGTACAGGGCAGAAGACTGTGATTTTGTTATAAGTCTTGTATTATTTGATTTTTAAAATATACACATCTCCTAAATTGATCAAAATAAAAATTAAATCTAAAAATTGCTCATACATTAGGCCTAGCCATTCTATATCTAAGAAACTCTCACAAGAGAATAAGAGATGCAAAGATTCATGTTCACTGCAATGATCTTCATAATAAAAAAAAGGGGGGGTATTTAAAAATAGGGATCTAGTTAATGAAATAAGAAAATATTATGTAGTTATTTAAAAAATAAAGCTTTTGAAGTTTAATAAAGACATAAGAGAATACTCCCTTAAAAAGATCAGGATTTAAAAACTACAGAGTAAAATTATAGTTTTTATGCACTACATGGATAGAAAAAAGACCAGAAAGAAAAAAACCATATGTTAACAGTCACATGCTCTAGATAATAGGATAACAGTCATTTTTATGTCTTATTTGTTCTTCTCTGTATTTTCTCAATTTCCTACAATGAATTTGCGTCACCTTGTCAAGCAGTTTTACAGTGTTTTTAATTTTTAAAGCAGAAAATATTGGAAAATAATTCTCGGTATTTCTCTAGAGGAAGTGACCTCATTTGAAATATTTAAGAGTTAACAAGAAAATCGAAGGGAAATCAATGCACAAAGGCAAAAAGAAGACCAAAAAAAAAAATCAAAACTCAAAAATAAAGTATGCTTGGCACAAAAAACATTTATAATCACATTCAAATGAACAAAAAGGTCCTGTCTCTTAGATTATCTTCCATTCTTGAGCCTTAAACTATTCACCTTTAAAAACACCCCATGGGTGACCTTTTGGCATAATGTTCACTGAAATTCTATTGTCCCAGCTGTGGGCAGCATGTCTGAATCTGGACTTGAGAGTTGAGCCAACGAGGATCTGAATCCTGGCTCAGGCTTTCACGGACTTGGGCAGATTATACAGTATCTCCTACTCTGAATCCCCTTGTCTATTAAATTGGGATTATTATTTTGCAGGTTTGCTCTACGGAAAGAACTAGTAACTACTTTAAAATGATTATTTGTGCCTAGGACATAGTAATCCATCAATAAATAGTGGCTATTTTTTTGTTCTGTTTTATAAACACTGCACAAAGCTAATCTGTTTAGCCTTACTCACTAATAGAAGCTGTGTCCTCATTCATTCACTGACTCATTCTCCCAGACTCAACTACGTGCCACAGGCGCTAGGTTTGAGAATGGGTGAAAGGAGAGGCTGACTTCAAAGAGCTACACAGCAGGGACTAGCTTACCATGTCAAATTTTTACAACTGCATCCTTTATTAAGAAAGTGGCTATTTCAAAGGGAATTTGATCAACTTGCAAAGGATTTATGAGCTCTTTTTTACAAGTAACAAATGAAGTTTCAAGAGACAGATGCGCAGCAGTGAAATAAGAAAAAGCTATACTGTTGGAAAGTGAATAAATCAGAACATCATTAGTTAGACTGGCATTTACCAAGGTCAGTGTGCTATATCCACACAAGGCATACCAAGGTGAGTATTTCCATCGTAATTTCATACAATGCTTTAAATATTTTTAACAGTGCTTTCGAGGACTCTGCTTTTAGTTTCTATTACCAAAATCTGTAGCATGGCAAAGTACAAGTATGATATAGATTTGCAGGATGATGATGCTTTGCATCATTATTAAGAAACTGTTGAGAAGACCAGAGATGGGCAAATGTTTCCTCCATCCTTAAATGTGGTAGGGGAGATAAGGTTATGAAAAATAAGAATAAGCTTTCTGTTCATTTCTGGCAAAATTCTACAGTAGATTATTCAACAAATGACTTAAGAGTACCTAGAATACCAACTAAACTAATATTATCCACCACTCCCTCCCTCCACTTTTTTAAAAGGGCACTAGACCAGAAGATGGAGGGACAGGTGAAATATCCTATGACATGACTTTGGTCCTTTAATGATATCCTTGTGGATAAGATGGGAAAGTGACAGGCTAACTAGTTGTATTTGTACCTGGTTGAGCAATTATATTAACAATGTTGGTCAATGGACCTGTGTCAACCTGGAAGTTGCTCTTTGACTCACTGATTGAAAGCCAAAATGGAAATACTAATGACCAATCTGGAAGGAAAAACTAATAATTCAGAAGACAACAAAAACCTTAAAGAGTCAATATAATGTTTACATGTTTGGAAAATAAGCAAAATAATACTGAATAAGGATTAAAGTAAAATCCCATATGCTGGGAATATAAGTAAAGCATGAATTGCAGGGGAGCACAAGAGGACTCGGGATAGGGAGACAACTTAGCTTAATGACAGTCCATAGAGAAAAGACAGGAAGGTTTAGTCCCCTAGTCAAAGCTGCAGCACGATGTGGCTGCTGTGCATTCAGGCTACATTGAGCAAGTCTGGTGTGCACAAAAGGAGGGTTAGGCCCCTTTTTTCCTCCAAGCTCTGGGTTACTCAGTTTCTGGAGGAACAAATGCAGTTCTGGTGTCCCACCATAAGTAGAGAGTCTTGACAAACTGGAGCATGCTAAGGAGAGCATCCAAAGGGGCAAGGGATCAAGACAGTATACCAGCAGCGGACTGGCGACAAAGCTGAGGATGGTGAGGATGTGCTGTCTGAAAAGGAATACTCTGCAGATCACATGGCCCAAGTCTCTAAAGATTAAGAGTTGCTCTCAAAAATGAAGCCAAGATAACAAGTAAAAATACCAAACTAGAATGGCCCCACCCAGAAGGTTATCTTTTACAATGGTTGAGCCTACCAGGGCCACAGCACATGGAGGCGCAGGCTGTGCCCTGCACTCTAGGGAGCACCATTCATTTAGACTGAGGGTCAGCACACTCTTTCTGTAGAGAGCCAGATAGTATCTATTTTCAGGTTTGTGAGCCATGTGGTCTCCACCACAACTTCTCAATTCTGTAGTTGTAGCACAAAAGCAGCCATAGACAATAAGGAAGTGAAAAGGCAAGACTGTGTTCCAAAAATGTATTTACAAAAACAGGTGGTGCGTCAGATGTGGCCTGTGGGCCTCAGTCTGGCAACCCCTGCTATAGACTATGATGTGAATGTGGTCCATTGAAGTTGTGTAATATCTAGAATTGTTCAGATAAGGATGGAAGATCATCCACCAAGGATTTTGGAAGGTTGCAGTACCCCAATTTGGGAGAAAGGTTAGAACATCCAAATCTCCTCCACTTCTAAAAGTCCATGAAAATCTGCCTAGGAAAGAAGAAACAGAAAAATTGGATGATCTCACAGTCAGTTCTCATAGCAGCAAGCCTAGAACCCAGACCTCCCGGGTCCTGGTCCTACATTCCTTCACCATAGCTCAAAGTTCCTAGCCTGGTATTCCTCTACTTGTGGCCAGCTTACACTCTGAAATGTTATAAATGCCAGCCAATCACTAGCCAGTCACATAATTCTCTGAGACTATCCTGCATGGATGCCCATATCTTTGCATCTCTGACATCACACAGAGAGAACCCAGTAGCCAGGAGAATCTTGTGATTCTCCTTTTTGGAGACTAAGAACAGAGTAGGCAGAGATTAGAGGTTATCTATAGAAAGGATTCTTGTGGAGACTGGGAGTTGGGGCCAGACCTTCACCCCATGACTCCACGTGTCCAAGATTTCATCTTGAGTCAAGGAGAGCCACGGATACGACTCAAACACTGAGAAAATCTGCATCTTGGACCCAGGTACATCATGATGACTTAGTTATCCAAGTACCATCTTTCAGGAAGATTAATCTAAAAGCAAGAACCCAACGTAGGTTAAGCCTCACAAACACCACATAAGACCAAGGACAATTTCACTGTGGCCTTCCGAAGACCCAGGGTCACACACCAACATCCTCAAACCTGAGAGTGATTTCTATGAAAACAAATACTACATTCCCAACGATGGTTTTAAATTTGAATACAGACAGACACATACAGACAAGAAGTTGATCTCCACAAACTCTGCACCCACTTCATGACCAAAAGCCCAAACCCTACCCAAAACGTGTGATCCTTCTCTTAAAGCCTTGATTATATTTAGCTTATTCTTTGGCAAATGAATAGAACTCTCTCCCACTTTGGGGCCTCTAATATAATTTTTGAAGCTCATTAGCTTTGGTTAAAAGGCCTATGGAACAAAATCATGCACAGAGCCTTTTAAAAAAAACCATTTAGCAAAACCACATTCTGATCATTATAATAACATCCAATATTTTCCGAGCACTTATTGTGTGCCAGTCCTGCATGTGCACTTTCTCACGTGGCCCTCCCAACGTCCCCGTGAGCTAGTTTCTGTGGTACAGATGTGGGGACTGAGACCTGACCTTTCTAAATGATCTGGCCAAAGTCACACTGCTCTGGTGGAACTCAGACTCAAACCCCAGCAGCCCGATCATGGAGCCGGTACTCCTGGCTGCTGCATACACTTAGGTATCATCACACGCTGAATCACTATGTTACCACATCAACACCCGACCGGGTTCCAACACTGCTCTCTCAGATATCCACTATAAGCCTAGTGGAAGCATAAATCACAAATGATACAGTTTGGTACTAAATGGTCTCTTTTTGGTTTTAATAAGCCACTTGCTGCTGAAAGATTAAAAGTGCACAATAGTTTTTCTTGAACACACCCAGGAAGAATGTGCCTGTGATCCCTCTGCATGGAACAACCTTCCCCAGGTCACCTCATGGCTCCCTCCCTCACTTATTTGGGTCTTTGTTCAGTGTCACTTCTTCAGAGAAGTTTTCCCTGACAACGCACCCAACCTGAAACAGTACCCCCTCCCTGCTATCTCCTCACTCCACTTGACTATTCTCCACAGAACTGATCACCACTCAGCACAGTATATGTTTGTGTATTTGTTGATTATCCACCTTCACTGCTGGATTATAACCTCCATGAAAGAAGAAACTTGGTTTTGCTCATCCTTCTATCTCCAGTGCCTAGAAAGTGCCCGGCACAGAACAGACGCTGATGGTATCTGTTAGGAATAAATCAAATCAATTGACCTCTGGGTAATGGAATAATAGCTGCTTTGTATTTTCATCTTTTTGCTTAGCTGTAATTTCCAAATTTTTAGCAATAAAATGTTATCCTTTTTTATAATATAGAGGAAAAGTTCTGTTTATAAAGTCTTTCCTTTTGAAAATACTACCCCATGATTACATAAACTCAAAGACAGAGATTATGGCTGCTTTTGGTTACTGGTAGCCTGGAGGTATGAAAACCATAGCTAAATTAATCCCCTGGTGCCCTCAGATGACAGGTCAGCATGCCCAGCCATGGACACGTACTCACCATGGGCTTTCCTGGCCAACTCAGCTGCCACTAATGGCACTCTGCCTTCAGGGAACAACCGTCCTCCCCACATGGCACAGCCACGGGCCAACAGCCACCTTCTTAATCCTCATAGAATTCCTGGAAGTACAGGGAAGGCTGTTTCTCTTCATCACCATGTTACTCTGTCTGACAGGGGCCAAAAATGTAAGGAGAGACTAGAGCTCATAACTGTCCCCTGGAGGAAATCCATCTGCCTCCCCCGAGTTGGGATCAAGAGAGCCACTGAAGAGAAACCACTGGAATTCAGCCAAGTGGTCCGCTGCATTTCGATGTCAGATACCATCCGATTCAGCTTTTACTAATCTTCTCTTTGCCCCAACCCAACTGCACCCTGAAATAAAGTCTTAAATATTTACTTTGTTCTTCTGCTAATCTTGCTATAACTTGTACTGCTCATATTAACACACTTAATGAAGGCAATTATTGAGAAAGTTCTATTAGCATAAAGTTTAGACAGGTTAATGACTATCTTCCCTTGAGAGCTGAGCTCTATTGCACAGGAATTCCCTCCCTACTTTGGAGTAAGAAGGTCTAGTGAGGGGTCAGGCGCAGTTTCCAGACTGCTTGAGTTTGCTGTGACAAGGGCTGTATGGCTTCCACTGTGTGATAGTGGAAATTCCTTCTGCGCCAATGCCTGTAGGTCATCCCTATTCCTATCTCGAAATGGCTATAGAGTTCGAAGGTCATTCCCAAGGCCAAAAGGTCAGGCGAAGCCAACAGGTCCTCTTGGACTGGGGTGAAAGAAGCCCCAGGTTGAGGGTCAAGAAAGGTATCGTGAGAACTCCTCCACTACCTGGTGAACCCTACATTTACAACAGGAGCCCCAGCTTCTTACCCGGGTGCATTCCCACTGCCTGACACAAGGCCTGGCACTATCCAGGCAGTGTTGGTTGTATAAAAGATACATCAGTGTTTGCCATATGAGGTTTGTGACCCCTCCCTTCTATCAAAGCATTAACCACAGAGGGCAGGGCCTGTTGGCAACCGGGGTAAGGTGCCATGCCAGGCTCTCAGTACACATTATCTCATGGCATCCGTCTGGGCACATGAGTGTCGGTGTCGCTGTCTCCAATGTACAGAGAATGAGGTGGAGGCTCAATGATGATAAGTACAATCCCAATGGTGAGTAAATAAGGGAACTGGAAGTTCTGCTCAAGACTATCTGATGCCAAAGACCAGGTCCAGCCTGTGAATGTCACGTGGCTTCCAGAAATCTTTCTCCAGGTCCAGTTTTCTCTACGAAATGCAGCATTAGGTCTGGGTAGTTTATACTCTCATCAAGCACTGACCAACGGCTACACACCTAGCCCACGGGTCAGACCCTGAGTCGGTTCCAAACCTACTGAGCTCTTATTTTGTGCCTGGCCTTGAGTGTTTTCCATGTACTAACTCACAGTCCTCACAACAATCCCACGGCACAGGTACTTTATCCCCATTTTACAGATGAGGAAATGGACTGGGTTTATCCAAGGACACACAGCTGGGAGGTGGCTGAGCTTGGATTTGAACCCAGGCAGTCAGTGTCTAGAATCTGTATCTGAACCACAGTCCTATGTCTGCTGTTTAACAGGGGGAAGCACTGCACAAGCCCTTCACGTTCAATTGTGGCTCTTCCTTAACAAGTCTGTGTCAAGAGCCCATCTCCAGGGGCACCAACACAGAGAGAACGTTCCCACTGTCAATGTTGACTCGAAAGCTCACCAACATGAAACGTCAAGACAGCTTAAAACCAGCTCATAGTGGAGCTGGCCAGCTCTGACAAGGCAAATCAAAATACAGTTGAAACCCTCCATCAATCCCAGACATGCAGGCCCTCTGCTGGCTCTGTCAATGCTACACGCCCTGAGCTTGACGTAAATGGACTCGAGGGCTGCAACCATGCACCTGAGACTTACTGAAGGTCCAGAAGCACAGGAGGGACAGAGAAAGCAGAATGCAAGGAAGATCAGTTCTGCTCTCCAGAACTGCGGGGCAGTTTGGCCCCTCAACCACATCTCTAATTAGATTCTTCTTTTCTTCACTTTTAAACTCAGCAAAGAATTTCAGACCACCTTCACCACATATGCTTTATCTCTTCTTTTCTGAGATACAGCAAGAAAGGAAAACAAGAACAAAAACTAGCAACTGATTTTTATTTAAGCCACTTAATTTTAGAAGCAGTGGATATGCAAAGCCAAAAGCACAGCTTAAAAGAAAATCCCTCAAAACCCCACAAACCTAAAAAACCTTTTCAACAACACAGAGACAGAGAGCTTCCCCTGCCTCCATCAAAACAGCTTTAATTTAAAAATTTTTCTGAATTTTTAAATCTCAGGCTCTAGAGTGAGTTTATTGAAATGTGTGTCAATGAAAACAGGTAAAGGATGAAACAGGAAAGCATATGCCACACTGGAGCTGTGGAACGTCTATTGAATCAATACCATATGTAAGCTGATAGCACAACTGTATACACATACCTCATTAAGCCAAATTAGAGCAAGTGGGACCTGTTGCTTTCTGGTTGAAACAAACAAGTCTAATTTCATTATGTCCTATCTCCGATCCACAGAACCACCCTGTGTAGGGACATTTTTATAAACAACAGTAAAGCCAGCATCTGTTCCCAAGGCCAGTCCTGGAGTGCACATCCCTCAAGGCCGTGGTCCTTCCCGCTGTTTCCCCCTGAAACGGCTGGAGAGGAACACCATTCCCATAGGGATACACACTCCCACTTTCTGAAATGAAAAAAGCCAAGTATTTCTTGAAGGGTCAGTAATGAATCCAAAAGCACTGAGATTGGTGGGTCCCTGCCTCTCTTCTGCAAGAACTATTCATTCAGAGCAATCGCTAATATAGTGTAGCTGGTTAGAATTTTTTCTAAATCCTCCTTACATTTTTATAATTAGCCACCAAGAAATGACATAATAAATTATCTTATTATGGAATCTTAGTTTTCAGAAAGTGTAGTAAAGCAAGAGCATTTCTCTTTTGAATAATACAGCAGTCAACCTTCCAGGCGCTTTCAGGAATTCCTAAAATATTCAGGAAACTGCCAAAGCAGGCAAGTGGCAGACATGCTGATCCAGAACTCAGTGTGTGGCCATCGCTGTTGTGATAAAAGTTCCATGACAGTGACTGACCTGGCGTGTGTCCAGAGAGTGAGGAGTACATTCAGTTGGACCAATACTTATTGAGAACCTGCTCTTCGCCAGGCTCCTGGCTAGGTACCGGGTTTAAAAGAAAGAAAGTAGGATCTTTTGCCCACGGTAGAAGAGCTTAGAGCCTGGCTGTAGAGACAGGTAAAGTGTGGCAATGTCCAAGGATGCACATAGCAGCTGTGGGAACACAAAGCAAGGACACCAGAAACCTCTGGGGTGGGAGGGGCATCAAGGCATTGCTCTGAATGAATAGTTCTTGCAGAAAAGAGGCAGGGATCCACCAATCTGAATGCTTTTGGATTCATTACTGACCCTTCAAGGAAGAAGGAAGGCTTCTTAGCAAAGAGTGCTTCAGACGAGTCTTGAAAAAAGATGATAAATAAGAGTTAGCCAGAAAAACAGAAGGGCATTCCAGGCTGAGGACATGTAAATGTGGAAGGGCATAAATGAAGAGCATGCTGTGGGCTAGGCTAGTTCCCAGCAGGGCTGAAGCACACTCAGCCACAGCAGCATTTAAAATGGGGGCAGAAAGAAGCTTAGCTTTCTGAACCCTTAAGGAAAGAAAAGTGTTAGTCAGTTTTAGGATGACTCTAGAAATCCATGAAAAGGGTCTCTGGTAGTCATACTTATTTTATCTGCTTGCCTGGAATCTCTTTAGGGACTCTCCCCTGACCATGAAATCTCCGGGTGACCTATGTGATCCAGGGCTAGTCAATCAGGATGTCACTGGGGGCTGTGACTGTACCATGGAGAGAAATATATTGCAAGCCAAGCCGATCAGGACCCTCCCCAAGAGTGTTGCCAAAAACCTAGAACCGCCTGGGACTACTTCTGCCCCCATCCTGCGAAGATGGCCTAAGAATAAAGCCAACACAGAAGACAGTGCAGCTGAGGTTCTTGAAGATGGTACTCATGTCTGTATCCAGCAGTGCTAAACTCAGCATCATCTTCTGAATTTTCCAATTACACGGGCCCCAAATTCCCTTTCTGTTTAACGTTTTTTTTCGCCTCCTGCAACCAAGAGATTACTGATAAATATGTGGATTTCCTGCCAAGCCACTAAGTACTGATAATAAAGGTCTCTAAGTACTGACAAAACGGTCAATTTCAGAACTTCAAGTTTAATACACTCAAAATGAAATATATATGAAAATATCTTCTAATCTACAAAGCACTATACGAATGTTATTTATTTCACTATCAGTGGTGATATTCTAATAACTAGTCAATGCAATTTCCATTCTTAAATCCAACTGTGTAGCTTTTAAACTGTAATTAACAAATGCTTACTTAATGCTGACTTTGTACCAGGCATGTTGCTAAGTAGTTTACTTATCTCACTGAATCCTCATAAACAAATCCATGAAATTTCCCCCATTTTACAGATGATGAAACTCAGCCACAGAAAGGTTAAAAAACATACCCAAGATCACAGAGGTATGAAGTGGTGGAGCTGAGATTTGAACCAGGGCAGCCCAGCTCCACAAACACTGCCTCTTATTGTCCCTCATCTCCTGAGCACTAGAACCAATATTTCAACTTCCTTTAAACTGAGATCCTAAAAAAAATGGCTTGCAGCAAAGCACTTTACACTCCCTAAATCCACATTAACAGATGGCTACTGTCTGCACAAAATCCTGTCTCTCTGCAGGCTTGTTTCCACAATAAATGCATCATCCTTCAAGCTACATCCTTGGGCATCATTGTGACGGCTCCTCCCTTGCCCTCTCCCATGGCACACCAGTGTCCCCGTCATGCCAGCTCCACCAACTTGGGTATCAAATCCTCCCCTTCTCCCTGGGCCTCATGCACATGTCTAGTTTCAGGCCTCCTCCCACCTCTGTCACCTAAACTCTCTCTCCCCTGGCTTCTGGTATGACCCCCTTCAAAAGCATCCCACTTTCACACATCCATTAATTGTTCTCCAAACATACAAATCTCATCTAATCAGCTTCCTGTTTTAAGCCCTCATCAGCTGCCACTGCCCACAGAACAAAGGAGAATCTTCTTAGTTTTACATTGAAAACTCTTTACAAATCCCACAACCCACCTCCCCAGTCTCATCTCCTTTTACAGTGCTCCAAATATGCTCTGTAGGGTATTTCATGCTATAAAGTAGATCTTTGGGGACCTGTCTTGTTTTCCTTAACTTATTTAATTTACTCTCTCTTATTCTGAAGTAGTGGCTCTTTCATGAAAATACGTAATACCCTCTATATAAGCAGGAGTAAAATGCGGATTGCCAGAAATTTACTGGTTTGTGTCCAGGAAAGGAGTTTCGTGAGAACACCAGATTCCTACAATACCTTGTACATCAGGGTTTCTCAACTGCAGCACAACAGACATTTGGGGCTAGATAATTCTCTGTTGTGGGGGCTGGGCTGTGCACTGTAGGATGTTTAAGCAGCATCCCTGGCCTCTATCTACTAGATGTCAATAGCACCTCCTCAGTCGTGACAACAAAAAATGTCTTCAGACATTGCCAAGTGTTACCTGGGGGGCAAAATTTCCTGCAGTTGAGATTCAGTGCTATAAATACCCAGCCTCAGAGGTCAGCATCACTTCTCCTGAATTGTATTTTTCTCTGTCCTCCTCCTGCCTGCCTTCTCCTTATTCATAATAAAAATCAAAACACCCTTGACCACAAGGAGTGAAAACCACACCGACGACATACATTTTACTGTGAAGATACCAAAAGAATTGTTTCTGACAAGTAGCCAAATATGTATTGCTACTCTTGCAAAAAATGAAACAGAAAGAGACAGGGAGATAGGAGGAACACATTTGTTTCTTGCTCAAATTAATAAGAAAGCACTCTGCAATCTCATCTCTCTCCTGTCTCTAGGCAGCATCTGGGGCACCACTGACTGGCCAATACCTGATCCTGGGAAAGTCGCCTGCTGAGCCACTGCCTGAGCAGGCTGGGAAAGTTCAGGTGCTACTCCAACACAACCGATAACGCAGGTACACAAACAAGGAAATAGCATAGGTGCAACTTAATTTCAAGGTCCATTAGCAGCACCAAAGGAGGAAAACTGCACTTGCAAACACAAGCCTTGGAACTCAGCAGGGACATTTTTCATTTCAATTTTCAAATGGTAAGAATAATAATTATGGTTCTTTTTTATCGAGAACAGCATTCAAGTTGAAATACACTGCACTTTAACCCCAAATACTAGAATATGTTGAATGTTGCAAGTAACGTTTGGGAAAAGCAGGGCTTCCTAATGTTCACTTTGGACTAAATATCAGAAAACAGCCACTTGAGTTGTGCCTGCACCTTTGATTTTGTGGTTGTGTTTCCCAATTGACCTTGCAATTGTAAGCAGTCATAACACAAAGGGAAAGCTATCATGATGTTTTTTTTGCCTTTTAGCTAACCCTCAACACTGACCAGTTATTCAGCTGACGTTGAATGACAATAACTGGTTCTTGAGAAAATTAAATAGATGCACACACTCCTCCCCTCCTACCAGAGAGCTGTGCAATCCACCCCCCCACCCCAAATATTACAATCTAGAGTTGTAACCATCACGTTCTATGAAGGCTCCACAGCACAGCATCATCATGGGAAGCTCAGTCATGACCAACAAGGATGGAGTCCTACTTCTTAGGTGGTGTCTGCTGAGGTCTGAGAAAGGGAAATGAGATACCAAGTCCCACTTCCAAGCAAATCGCACTTCCAAGCACATATAAATGAAGAAGAACTATAAAGAGAAACTCCTTATAGCAGGGAAACTTAATACTGTCTCCTCCAGCATAATCCAATCCACGTGGGCAGTATTATTGAGTACCTTTAACAGGCAGGCTTTGAACCAGACACCATGGACAAACCAAAGATAAAAGGGACACTGTCAGTCCTCGGAAGGCAAGCATTTTCATTAGCACATATCTATACATTTTACCTTTCCGCCATGCTAGTACATGGCAAAGAACTACAGACCCAATCCTATTCACTCCGCTTCATAATTTAAGACCACAGAACTAGAGACAAGCAGAATTGGTCTTTTCAAAAAACCAAAGCATCGGGCCAGCCCCGTGGCTTAGCGGTTAGGTATGCGCGCTCTGCTGCTGGCAGCCGGGGTTCGGATCCCAGGCGCGCACCAACGCACCGCTTCTCCAGCCATGCTGAGGCCACGTCCCACATACAGCAACTAGAAGGATGTGCAACTATGACATACAACTATCTACTGGGGCTTTGGGGGTAAAAAAATAAATAAATAAAATTAAAAAAAAAAAAAAAAAAACCCAAAGCATCATTCTGAAAGTAGCTAATTTTGACAAGGGTATACTCAAGTCCTTTTAGGGAGCAAATCTGGAGAAATTAATTTACTACGTAATTAGTTGAAGGATGGGGATTTTTAAAAATCTGGTTTTTCATTTATTTGATTCACCTTCCTCTTCAACAAAATAAACAGAGCTCCAAAAAGCAGTTCAATCTGATTCTTGATTTTAATAAAGTTCATTTCCACCTAGATTTCTCTGGGGCACATTCACTTTCACATAATAAAAAAGCCCAAGAGTGATAAATTTGGAGGAAAAGCCAGTTTTGATAAAAGCAACACAGAACACAGCTAAACAGAGAAAAGAATGGGGATACACACACACACAGCTGCCACTAAAAAGAAAATAAATTTAGGGAACCCTCCTTCAACTGCTGTGGTACCCAATTTAGAGGCAGTTTATAGCCAACCAGAAGATATATCAGCAATAAGACACAAGAGTAAGCAATCAGAAACATCACTGAGCAATAAGACACCAGAGTAAGCAGTAAAGACACACCAGGGAGAACATTTCTGAGCAATTACCACATGTCTTAATGCAAAAAGGGAGAGAGAAACACTTCACTCAACTAGGACTGGAATCCTAGAAAAACGAACTCTCTCACAGCTCACGTTCCTGCTATGACAAGAGGGGTGTGAGGACCACCAACATGGCCATGGACTGCAGAGAAGGCAACAAAAGCAATGAAGAATTTTTCACGAATGAGATCTGTGAAATTCAGTTCTCGTCCCTCTTTTTGGCACCCTAATCTATAGACATAATAAATAGTTAAAACAATATATGCTGGTTAATTGACAAGATATAAAGGACTCTCCAACCTCCAGGGGAAATAAAGGAGAATGTCTTTATTCTTTATTTCACATCTATATCCACTGTGACCAACAGAGTGTCTAAAGGAAGGGGTGCATATGCATATGCACACAGGGAGGCGAGCTTCTTTTTTTTTTATCAGACAGGTTATTCAATATCCCAGGAAACTGTCAGCTTCTAGAAAACTCTAAGAAAATGGTAGCACATTTTTCTCGACTCATCCATCCGCGATGATTTACAAATGGAAGCGAGAAAGATGGAGCAAACACTCGTAATCTCTTCTCTACAAGGTGTAGCAGGTCTTAAGCTGAACTCAGGGGATTCCAGTACCAAAAGTCCCCCTCTCCCAAATACTTAAACTCAGTAAAACCTGGGAAACCACTTACTTCTCAGAGATGATAAGAAGATTAAGTAAAATCATATACCTCCAAGTGTCAGGAACAGTATCTGGTATTACTGGATTGTTGCTAGATGTTAGTTTCCCCTCCTCCCTTCCAAGTTTTTTTCTCGGTCACAATCCATTTCTAGCCAGCATCTCCTCCATGAGGCCCTATGCCTCAATCCTACTCACAATCCAAGTGCACCTTCCTGCAAGAAGACTTCCACAGTCTGCCCACTTACAGTGACCATAGTCCCTCTTATTTTACGCATGTGTATTATTTTCCTAATTGCCCAGTGAAGTCTCAAAAGTATGGAGTGTATCACACATACACATGAAATATACAAAGGAAAATGAGGTTAATTATTAAGGCCATAACTGTAAATTTTCTCCCATTTCCCCAAAGGAAAAAAATATTTTGGTTCTTTAAACGTTAGTAAAAACACAGTACCAGTGGCACATCTTAAAGGAGCTCCATTCAGAGCCAATGGCTTAGAGAACGTGCTCAAGAGATATTTACTGGTGCCGGCCGGGTGGCGTAGCAGTTAAGCGTACGCACTCCACTTCGGCAGCCCGGGGTTCGCAGGTTTGGATCCCGGGTGCCATCAACACACTGCTTGTCAAGCCATGCTGTGGCGGCATCCCACATAAAGTAGAGGAAGATGGGAATGGATGTCGGCCCAGGGCCAATCTTCCTCAGCAACAAGAGGAGGATTGGCAACAGATGTTAGCTCAGGGCTAATCTTCCTCACAAAAAAAAAAAAAAAGAAAGAAAGATATTTACTTACTGAGTAACCTACCTCAATACATGGGGTTGGGATCCTGTTTAAAAGAAGTAACCACCGACTCCCTCCCATTTGTCTTCTGGAGGTCTACCCACAAGTCTGTACCCTGGGACTTGGAGCCCAGGCGGGGAAGTCTCCCTGTGAGCCTGGTACACAAATGTGGCAGCCAGAGGCAGCAAAATCCCTCATTAGGGAAGAGAATGACAGCAGACGTTTACACGGGCCCTACAGGACAGAGGCAGTGGGAGACAACAAAGTCAGAGGGAGAACCCCATACCCCACTCCCAGAACTTGATAATGCAGAACTGTCATAAAATCAGACAGGACCTTTTCAGTAGCCTTTCCCACTGCAGACAAGGGTGGAGGAGTGGAGACTGGAGAGGCCTGGGTTCTATTTATTAAAAAGCTGCTCAACACAGTGGGAGGTTTTCTTGTCTAATTACAGAAGCTGTTGGAAACTGCAGGGAAGACAGGATTTATGGCCCAGATGACACTGCCTCTGTGTTGTAATTAAAAGTTATTTTTAATACCCTTGTTGGGTTGGATACTTTGGATTATTAGAAATATATTTTGTAATTTAAAACGTGCTCAAGGGCAAAGAACATCACAAAAAGGTAATCCAACAGGTTTGCATAATGTGAAACAATTAAATGATTTGACACTGCGAGGCAGGAAATGACAAGAATCTCTCCCACTTACGTCTGCGAATTTAAGAAAGAGGGAGAGCGAAACAAACCAAAAAGGGTACTAGAGTTAAAAAATTTCAGAAGTAACTCAGTTACTTATTTCCACAGTAACTAGAGTTTAGATACCACCCACCAGGAGTATAGACAGCTCATTCACAACCATTCAGCCAAAGCACCTAATCCTAATCCTCAAACTCTTTGCTTTGTCCTGGGTCCCTAGGAAACGACAGTGGTCACCCTAAACAAGAGCAAACGCTGGCTCAACCACAAAGACCCAGAGCCAAGCCCAGGGCAGTACAATGGGGGGAGTCCAATGTGAACTGTAGACAATACATCTGTGTATGATTTAGGTTTTGTTTTTAATTCATTTCTCTTCTCTTATCCAAGATGCCAGTTTCAAGAAGGGGCCAGACAAGCATCCCAGTGGGAACTGCATGCTGGCATCCATGAATGGCTACAGAATCAGCCCAAGGTCAGGTAGGGGCCACTCATTTTCTAAGTTCCATTTCCAGGATTTCTATTTCTCCAGATACACAGAGGAGGCATTTTCTACAATGGTGGCTCTTCTTTAACAGCAGGGAGGAGAGAATCTATTATATGTGACAGACTTCTGAAATCGTCTGATGAAAATAGGAAGGAGGAAGGAACTCGAACTGGCAGGAGCTTCCCAGATAACCTCCACATTTCATTTATCCATGCTATGAATCTTCTCATTAAAAGTGAATTCAGGAGCTCATTATGTGAAATATGTCAGAAACCACCAGACACTACACATCATGATGAGACTATAAAAGCGTTTTAACATCTGTTATTCAAAAATAAATTTAAACTTAACTTTCTAGGTGCCATGCCAAGTTTATGGGATTTATCTTATACCAGTAAGAACCATTGTGCTCCTTTATTCTCTTCTCAGTTCAAAGCAGGGTTTGACTCCATGTTCTTACCTGCCACATTAATTTTCTCAAGTGCTACCAGGCTGGGAACAGCCGTGGTGGAGTTGGTCGAGTTTGTTCCTGTGCCATTGATGACAAGATTGTCCACCTTCGACTCTAACTTGCCAATGCGCTGTAAAATATTATCCAACAACACAGCAAGAGTTTTCTTCAGATCTGTAAAAGAAAATGCAGATAATTTAAAAATTCTTTGGCCTCTGCATATTGGTTTAGTGCTCATACTCTCTCTTTCTCTCTGACATTAAGAACAAAAAGTGGCACAGTCAAAAAGTACTGCTTGAAGGCCTGTCCTAACAAACCACATCTTAAAGATGAAAGAGGCCATCTTCAAGTGGCCTAGAGAGTACAAAACACATCGGTCTGCTCTGTGATGTAAGTTTGGCAATAAATGACAGAAAATTATTTCCAGCAACTAGAGTGATAGAGAAAACTCCTTCTTACTTAGCATCCTGCTAAAGTATTCTATTAAATTCCTCTTCCTTATAGCATGATAGTTACTGACACATAGAATGACTACCCCAAAGTGCAGCAGGGTCCTGAAGTAGCTTCTGGATCAAGTTCATTGCTATTTTTGGTGCTGTGTACTCTAGCATGTCCCAATTTTTTACAAAAAGTTTTTATTTCTGTTGGCTACATATGATAATACTTAATAAAAGCTACAGTTCCATATTTCCAGACATTCTGGATGACCCAGAGTTAACTATCATCAGAGAAATTTAGAAAAATATTTAAAGACCAGAGTCATTCATTCATTCAAGAAATATTTACTAAACAACTACTATGTGCCAGACATTGTTCTAGATGCTGGGGACATTCTCTCACGGTGTGAGCTGATTCCCTTTCTTACACATCTGACTGTGAGTTAAAGAGTAGTGTACTTCCCTATGGACAAATTACAGACACATTATCCACATACATACAAAGTTTGTATGCAAGGTATTCCACAGACACAGAAAAAGATGAATTTAGCCCCTCTCCTCTGGAAACTCATAATCAAAGAAAGATACACACACTTGTATAAGTGGGAAAGCAGAAGGACCACAGGAGAGCCACCTATGTGAACAGAGTCCAGATTCATTATGAATTGGGAGTGGGCCCAGGGAGAAGTGCACAGTGTGGGTAACAGGATGTAGTCAAGTCCTGAACAAATGGGAAGTCACCACCTTCATTCTGCTGGGAACACAGCAAACTTGCTCTGAGCAGGTCCTCTGATCTAGCCAGGAAGGAAACACACATCTGGTTAATTCACCAACTCCCAGAGCTCAGCCAACCCACCTCGCCCAAGAGGCACTCAGGTTGTCCTATTTCGCCAGGTCAAGACAGAAACTCATCAGAACAGAAACACAGATGTATAATTAACATGGAAGTCTATGTTCTCAGTGGTTTACAGACAGCATCACTGGAGCTGACCAAAAACTATAAACAGAAACAAGACCCACACCTTTTCCTGAAAACCTAGTTCTATATGCTTGGTATAATCTCATTTTCTCCACTGCTCCCCCAACACCAAACATCAGACTTCTTCACAATGTTAAGATCTGGGGCAGTTTGTTCCTTCATTCATTCTAACAAATATCTGATTAGGCCTATTTGTTGCTCTTCAGAGTGTGTCTTACCTACAGGTAGTAAGACAAGCTGGCCATGACATTTAGAGCAATAGGGCTAAAAATATGATTATAACAAAGAAGGTGGAAGGGAACTAATGTTTCCTGAACGCCTATTACATGCCATACACAGATATAAGAAATCCCACATTATCTTCACATTCTACATGAGGTACGTATGACTTCACTTTACAGATGAGAAAACCAAGGTTCACAGACATGAAGTAACATGTTCGTGGTTACAGAGATAATAAATCAGAATGGAGACTCGACTCAGGTCTGCCTAATTCCCTGATGCCTCACTGAGACTGGGCAGAAGTCAAGAGCCAGGGTAGAAAAAAGAAGCCAAGTGTGAAATTCAGTGTCTTTAGGGGCCCAGACTTTGATGCCAAACTTGCTAGGTTTGAGTCCTTGCTTTCCATTCCTGTTTCCTTATCTGTAAATGGGTAATATGAATAAGCCTACTTTTGGGGCTCTTATGAGGACTTAATGAGTTAATATTTATAAAATGTTTTGAACACTGCCTGGTACATAATAAGCACTACATAACTTCCTGTTGCATATACAAATTAAAAATTAAACCTTCCTCTGAAAAATGCTCTCCTCTTTCCTAAAGCAATCTCTCCCCGAGTGATGCAAAGCTTTATCGCTTTATCCAAAGGGTCATGAGATCACTCTCCTCCAGGGGCTGCAGTCCAGGGTCAGCATGACTCACAGTCTGTCCCTGGCACATCATTAGCTGGCATGGACTGCAGGAGTCAGCCACCAGCTCTGCTCTTACACTGAATCTAAAGCATCGACTAGCTCTCCAGAGTTCTGAAGACTGCCGGAGGCTAGCCACACAGATGGAGGCAGTGGTCCCACTGAGAGGTGGCTGTATTCGGTATAAAGAAACCACTCCTCAGATAAAGAAAGTCAGTCTCCTCCATCTCCAGCCTCTTTGCCTGGAGCCTGTATTACCAGCCAAGGAGTCCTTGTCTAAAAATTACGTTTAACTATTACCGGCAATTATAGTTAGCCAGACACAGAAGCTCTGGCCCTCTAGTTTGGTTAACTCAGGGTTTCTCAACTTTGGCACTATTGACACTTTGGGTTACATAATTCTTTGTTGTGGGGGGCTGTCCTGTGCATTGTAGGGTGTTTGGCAGTATCCCTGACCTCTAGCCACTAAATGAGTCGCAATACCCCCATTGTGACAACCAAATATATCTTTAGACACTGCCAATGTCCCTTGGGGGGCACAACTGCCCCCATTTGAGAACCACTGATTAAGCACAGTCTCCCAACCCTTGTCTTCCCCACTGCCCCTCTGTGGAGATATCAAGAGAGAATTCTGACAGAGGGGTTATGGCATGGAAAACGGAAATGTGAGGAACCACTCACTGAACTTACATTATGTGTGACTTCCATTCACAGAGGCACTAGAGGATTGCTACGAATACAATGGGAAGTACAATGAAGGAAGTCGGCCCTCCTCCCTACCAGTGCTGACAGAAGCCTAGCCCATGCTGAGGGTCTCTCAAGGGCTGCTAATCTTTTGCAACACTGTTAAAAGGCAACAGGACTACTGGACAGAGTCCCCAACCCATAGTCATTGGTGGAGCACACCTTAGGCAGGATGCTAAGTTGTCACATCAGCATTAAGGAGACATTCTTCCTCAATTCTTAAAATACAGTCCACCATTAAGTACGACCTATCTCCTATTCACCCCACCTACCAGGGTCAGGTGACTGTGCGACATGATAGAAGGGAATTCATGATGAGGAGGATGTTGATGTTCACCCTCAAGCTACCACCTCAATACTACTACCACTACTCCTGCTACTACAACTACTGCTACTGCTGCTACCACCACCACCACTTATTGACCTCATTGTGTCAGCTGCTGTCCTAAGCACTTTACATGGATTAACCCGTTTGATTTCTCCAAGACAAGTATGACGAACGTGCTGTTGTTCCCATCTCCATCTCACAGATGAGTAAACACAGGACAGAGAGGTCAATTAATTCACCCAGGTGACTGCAGACTCCAGGTTCAAACCGAGACAGCCTGGTTCCAGAGCTGACGGCCCTTATCTCCCACGCTACACTGCCTCCTAAGAATCACTATGGACCTGGCAGCCAGCAAGCATCTCCGACCTGCTGCTTCTGAATATACTTATCAGGAATTAACCTCTGGGTTCTACCATGTGTTCTTGTGAAATCATATCCCAATCACCCTCAAGACTTGCTGATGCCACTGTTCTGTGAGCAACTCCAACACTAAAGAAAATGAAGAATCTGCCCTTCCATACCTTCGGCCTTAAGATGAAAATGGAATATAGGCTATCAAAATCCTTAGATAATCTGGGCACTTTACCCGAGTAGGCATGTCTTCTTTCCCAGTATGAAAGAAAAAAGGGTCATTTGCAACTCACGCAGTTATTTGAGTCACTATTTCAAAGCAGTCCAACACAAGATGAAAGATATTGTCAATAAAACACACAAATACAAAAACAATACCAAGCCCACCCCTGTATCCTTACCAACTAGCACAGAGCCTGGCATAACGAGTACTCAGTAAGAGTGTGTTACCTAAGTGAATAAATGAATGAACCAACAAATAAATGAAATATGCTCTTGCCACAAATAAGGTTACATAAATTGTACCTGTCTAGGTGACAGAATTATATCTCACCTTTGAATTTTACAGTTAAACCTGCAAAAACTGCTAAGAGTTTTATTGCCATTTTAAACTAATATCAGAGTATTTTTGTTTGTTTTAGTCTTAATGATAACCCATTTACCCAATAAGACTGTACACTCAAGAATAATTTCTATAGAGTTTAATAAAGAGGGTGAAAATATTCCTCCAAATACTAGTATAATATTTTTATATTTATCATTGTGTTTGATAGTTATTACAGCAGTAAAATGTGTCCTCAGCAGGATTACAATTTTCAATTACTAACAGGCTTTTAAAATTTTGTTTATGCTTCAAGCCTTAGCAATCAAAATTTAATCCCAACATTATTATGGCAATTCTGGGCTCCTAAAACTTACTGTACATGAGAAAGATGAGATCAAAGTAGCTGAAAACATTTAAAATATCCCTCTGGGTAAAGTAAGCTTTGGTTTTTATCAGGCTAGAAGTTCTTTGATAAAGAGTGAAATCGACAAAATCTCAGAACAGGTGCTCTGAAAGCTTCTCTAACTTCATTTCCAGAAAGCAACGACATTAGGGGGCAGGAAGGGGCTGGAAGATGCTGCCACATCCTTGAGCAGTACAGTCAAGGGGATATCACTGCCAGCTATACTTTCCTCCATAGCTGGAGTCCAAGGAGATGGAATCTCAGGAGAAAGGAGGTCCTGCTGGTGGAAAAAGATCTATCAGTTTATAGGTCTATCAGCTAAAGCTGTGGCACTGGGTGGTAAACCCCAATTGCCCATATCATCAAGTCAATCAATAATCGAGGAATTATCAAGAAAGGCTGTGTGCTTGGGGCCTATGCTGTCCCCATCCCAGTCCCCTGGGACATGCTTCCAAAGCAGTGGTTCCTCAGCCTACTGTCCATCAGGCTCACCTGTGGAGTCAGAGTTACCAGGCTCCATTCTCAAGGCACTCAACTGGAATCTGCAGAACCCACAGGTCAAGGATTCCAGGCACAGCCCCCACTGAGACTACATTTAAGTCGCGGCCACCACAATTCACTGGCGCAGAACCAACTATGCAATGAGCAAGGAGGTACATCTGAACTGCCAAAAATAATTTACATCTATGCTTGCTCCCAACACAAATGCCTCTTCACCACAGCTGCCCCAGAGGCAGAGCACGAACAACAGAACCACAGAGCAGCTTCACTTGCTGCTCCAGAGAAACCAGCAGAGACAGGGTGTTAATGAGAAAGGGAGGTGCTAATGAAAAAAGAATTAACCCCAACCTCTCATTCCCACTGCCTGCCTGCCAGGAATGTCAAGTTTCATCAGTTATACATTTTTAAATTAATTTTAAACTGACCTTTCCACAGAAAGATAATACAGTTATGGTAATGACCAAAATACACTCCATTCACTATGTACAAGGACATTCAAGGCAGTGTTAGTTATATAAGAGAATAGTGTTATTTACTCTAGATAAGAACTGGACACTACCCAAATACCCAACAAAAAGATTAAATTACATTCTGTCCATCCATTCTTAAGATGGAATAAATCTCTAGATTGGAAACTCCGGGGGGCAGAGACCAGGTCTGTCTTGTCACCTCTGTTTATCGCCACTAGCTATTAATATCAGGAGCTCAATAAATATTTATTGAATGGATGGATCAAAAAGGAAAAATGTATGGCCATTACAAATATCCAATGGAATAAGGAACTACAACAAAGATGAGTCTAAAAAGCTGTATATAAAATATTCTAATTTTTTAAAATGAACATATATACACACATATATCTATCTGTGTTTAAAAAAAGGAGTGGAGAGAAATCAAAATTTAGCTGAGTTTGGGGGTAAGGAGTATTTTATTTTTTATTCCTTTTATTTGTAAGGATACAAAGATGGGTTTGGTTATCATCTTTGTCCTTGTGTGTTTTATTGACAGTATATTTTATCTTGTGTTGAACTGCCTAGAAATAGTGACTCAAATAGCTGCTTGAGTTAAAGTGAACTTTTTTGCTTTCCTATAGGAAGAGAAAACGTGCCTACCCAGGTAAAGTGCCCAGAGAGTCCAAGGATTTGATAGCCTTATATGCCACATGCTCTCACTGTTATATATACATTCACATTACTCTCACAATCACAAAGGCAGTAAATACATTTTAAAACACATACAGTATGGTGTTTTCTACCCTCAGAATTCACAGATGCTGGCCATGAGGACCCTGATGTCAGGCAGGAAGACGTCCCCCAGAAACATCTCAGACACTGGCCCTCACTGCCTTACCTCATCGGAATTCTTAAAGCCACACAGTGGATAACTCACAAATGTGCCCTTCACCCCACAGCTGTCACACGCAGCCAAACCAAGACACAAAAGAGTGCTGAAGGATCATCACAACGTGAAAGAGCAGCTCAGATGCCCAGTGTCTGTCTGACATGCTCTCCTGGGGTAGGCGTATGGATCCAAGCTTTGACTCGAACTTGTACCTAGAAGTGAATGTTATTCCTGAGGTGCTGCAGAGGGTGTCACTAGTATTTTCCAGGAACTTTCCAGGCAGCAGAATCTGAGAAAAGATCATATCTAGGCCCACTGATGATATCAGTGCTTCATGGCATCTGTAAATACCCAGAATGGAGTCCTTGGGCTGTTCTCTCAATTGTCCTAACACCTAGCCAGCTGTATGGAATAGGAGTCAAGCATTTTAGCCCTGTATATAGAAGAGAAAAGAACTTGGGCTCTGAGAGGGCAAGCCCATTATTGCCCAAAGTCCCCCACCTGACTGCAGGGCCCACATCCTGCCTGTGAGGAACAGGCAGCCAGAGCACACTGTTCCTTCTAGCTCAGCACCCATAGCAGCAAGAGGACCCCCAACAGTGCCCTCTGCAGAGAACGAGCGAGCTCGGCCACATCCAGCTTATCTCACAGCCCACAAAGGAAAGCCTTCTCTGTTAAACAGAGAACAGGGCAATGACAATCACCTCTCCTGTTTCTAAAATGCCAAAGTCACCCTGTGGAGCTAACACACCTTAGGAAGGTACCCAGGGAAGAGCCAAACAGCATCTCTTTAGAGTCAGAGCAGCAGTTCTCAACCCCGGCCGGCGTGGGACCCAGCGTCAGTGCTGTCTAAGAGTCTCGGGTGATTCTGGTGGAGAAGCCTTGCCTGTCCTTGTTTAGGAGTGGGTGGCAAGCCTGCTTCCTCCGAGCAGAGCTTATTTCCTCTCATGTCTGGTTGGGCCTCATCCCCTGTAAATGCTAAGGACAGCTACATAACCAGGTTGCTAAGCCTGCATGCAAACAAATCAACACCACCAGGTCCACATGGACAATGCTGGTTGGGTGGTAACAGGGGCAGGTACGTGCAGGCCAGGGCTAGCGATGACTCACAGTAATGACTGCACTTCACTAATCTAAGTGCTTTAATCAGCTTTGTCACATGTAATCCTTACAACAAAACTATGTGGTAAGTGACATTATATCCTCTATTTAACAAAAAAGGAAGCAGGCTTTTAAAACATCAGTGACTTGAGCCAGCCCTGATGGCCTAGTGGTTAAAGTTCAGCGCACTCAGCTTCAGCGGCCCGTGTTCGGTTTTCGTGCACAGAACCACACCACTCGTCTGTCAGTAGCCATGCTGTGGTGGCAGCTCACATAAAAGAAATAGGAGGACCTACAAGTAGAATATACCACTACGTACTGGGACTTTGGTGGTGGGCGGGGGGGCGGAGAAAAGAGAGAGGAGGATTGGCAACGGATGTTAGCTCAGGGAGAATCTTTCCCAGCAAAAAAAAAAAAAAGAGAGAGCTACCTAAAAAGAAAAACAAAAAACATTAGTGACTTGCCCAAGGTCACCCATGTAGTAAAGAGCCCTTCCACAGGCCACATATAAAAACACTCTCTAACTGCCTTCCAGAATAAACAACGGTTCCCATGTCAGAAGCATGCATAATAGCTACTTGGAGCCTCCTGGACACAGAGTCCATAGGAAATCTCTTCTGGCTTCCTGTCTCACTAAAAACATTGCTGTGATTTTCACATTAGCCTCAGCTGTAACTATATCACACAGACAGAGTCAGGGGTGTGCAGACTGCTGCTGTTCACTCACGACTCCTACTCTGCCAGGCACGCGCTAAGCCCTGGGGTACAAGACAAGACAGACAAAAGCCCTGCTCTTTGGGGGCTGATATTTTAGGTGGGGGAGAGCGATGATAAACAAATTGTAATGATAGGTGGTGTAAGTGTTATGAAGAATGAGAATGAAGCAGGGTTGGTCCTACTTCTGAAAGAGAGAAGGGAAGGCGAGGAGAGAGCAAGCTCTTTGAAGGGAAGAGCAAACGCACAGACCGGAGATGGGAAAATGCCTGGCCATCACCCAACAGGTGGTCGTAGAAGACAGTTGCAGTGCCAGGGCACACATGAGAAGGTGAACAGCTCTTCAGGGTGGCCACAGTGGGGCGAGGTCCGCACAAGCACTTCCGACAGAGAAAGAGCATCATGACACAGCTGGGAGGAGGGAAGAGCTAGGGCCACCAGGCAAGGTGAGGAACCCTATTTCAGGGGCCAGGACATTCTGAGCCTGAGAGCCAGACCCCCTCACACGCCCATTACTTCCTGAAGCCAGGACTGGAAGCAGTGGTGTGGCGCAACGGGAAAGGGCTTGACGACAAAGGGAGTCAAAAAATGAGCCTCCAATGCCTCCTAGAGACCCGTGTTCTGATTGTACTGGTGTCTAAACGCTCCAAGGTCCTCCTCGGACTTCTGCACTGGGCTGGGTGAGCTTGGGAGCCCGGCTTGGCTCGGATGGGGGCTGGACCTCTGAACCTCTACCACAGCATCGCTGGAAAAGCCCCAAGCCCCAAAGAGGCCCGCTCGTAGGTTCCAAGCTTCTTAAAGCAGAAAGTCCTCTCTTTAATCACGCTAGCCACATCACTGTAGAGTAACCACGGCCTCCTCAGACACACTGCACAGCCCGGCTCTTTTTTCTCTATCAGTTTCACTCCAGGAACTGTGTACTTTCCTCAAAGGCAGGGAATTTCTGCTCTGGTGATGTGGTTTTCCACATCACCGCATCCCTCCAAAAAACAGTCCCTAAATCCCATTTGTAGAACAGAGGGAAAAAGAAAAAAGCAAATAAATATTTTTTAAAAACCTTTACAGGCTTATATCCCCAATGAAATCCAACTTAAATTTCTATCTTCTTCTTTTTTTCATAGGAGAGGTGGAATGAAACAAATGTCAGAACTCTTGCCTGACCCTCAGAACATTACCCAGGTCTGCAACAAGGGCACCCGCCACCTTTACAGAGCGAACTCAGGCAGTCATGCCAGCATCATGTCACGGTGGCGGCCTCCCACTGGCTTTTAAGCAGAACCCGAAATGGTGTTAATATCTTAGAAATGGGCTTCCCCAGGCCAATGAGGGCCACCTGAAGCCCAAGGCGGCTACCGCTCCACTGCCCCCTGACCAGCAACCAAAAGCCCGACCCTGGTTCTCCTCCCCCACCATATGTACACCCCATCTCCTTCAGGAAATAGGAAGAACGTCCTTCCTCCTTACCTCCCTTCTCCCCTGTGGAGGTGACAGCGGATAACAGGGTGGGCCTGAGGCCAGCACCAGGCAGGGGCAGGCCAGGCCAGGCTCACTCACAAGAGTCACCCATCAACTCCCTCTCCCTCCCATCACACCAAGACCCACAGCCTGCAGGGCTACCCTACGCATGGTCCTCTGCCCACTTCTCAGACACCAACACCTTCCACACTGCTCCTTGGTCACTTTGTTCCAGCCGCAGCAGCCTCCGTTCTGCCCCGGGAGTGCACATGCAGGTCTTAGGGCCTGGCACACACTTGGCCTTCTGCCTGGCATGCTCTGCCTCAACCTCCCTCTTCCCACCCACCCCCGCAACCGTGGCTCCTTGGTGTTATTTGGGCTAAAAGATACCTCCTGGGAGAGGCATTCTTTGACCTCTCATCCAAAGTAGCTCCTCAAGTACTTTTTAAAAATAATCTCCCTGTGTCATTTTTCTTCCTGGAATTTACTACTACCTGACATTCATCTTGTTTATTATTTCTCCCCTCCAAAAGGAACATAGCCTCTATGAGAGCAGGGACCTTGTTGGTTTTTTCCTGTTGCGCACACAAAACATTGGCATATACTAGCCAACAGCACAGACATTTCCCAAAATGCCAGGCTTGAGGGACAAGAGCCAATCAAGGGGACAGTCTAGGCCCAAGAAGTTCAGGGAACCAGGAGATAAGAGGTAAGGAAGAGCAGGAAACAGGATGCTGGTGGGGAGGGGGGTTGGCAGAGAAGCTGAGGACCCACAGCTGTTTCAGCCTGAAGCCGGTCCAAGCCAAAGCTAGTGCCCAGAGAAGCAAGCAGGCGAGACAAGTCAGGGTTAATAAGGTGTGGATGGACCACACGGGGGCCGGGGTGGGGGGGCAGTCACATGTCACCCCAGGTTTCCATTCCTGTTACTTAGAGAACACAAGTGGACCAGGCCTGACTTGTTAGATAAAAGGTGATCACCAGAGATCAGAATTTGGGTCAGACCGTCAGAGACAGAGATCAATTCACCTCAGAAACAAGAAGGGCATTGACTGGGGTGAGTGACACCACTCATGACGCAATTTTCACGAAGTCACTGACAGGCATGGCCCTGCCATGTGGGCCTGGGAGATGCTGTTGAGGCTGAACTGCAGAGAGCTCTGCTCCACACGCTCGTCTCCAGAATGACAGAGAAACACACAGAAATGCCCTCCACACCCCAAGAATGAATGCTCCGAGTGTTCCACAAAGGCTGCCTGGGACATCTTCCAGGCACCACTTTTGAATTACCAAATCCCAAAAGAAGTTCAGAAGTCTCTTTTCAAATCACCAAAACAAGAATAAGGGGAGGGGAGGTACTGTTTGAAAGTTCTACTGTTGTTCGAGGACTAGTCAAACTGACAGAGTACAGCAACCACGAGTTGGGCACCTGATAGGCAGCACCTCCCCTTGAGGCTTCTCACTCACCTGGTGAGACGGAGCGATACCCACTCTGAAAGTAGTTTGTGCCTCTAGGGCCCAGGCCACACAGCCAGGATGTGGCAGAGCCAAACTGGCTGGCTCCAAAGCCCATGCTTCTAACCACTAAACTCGCATCCTGCCCTTCAGAAGAAGCATTTCCAGAGGGCAGAGAAATGCAGCATTTGGAGCTAATGTCTTGAATGAATTCAAATGCATAGATGAAAGAGTCTTGGGACACCAAAAAATATCCCGCAGGTAGAAAGACTGACCCAGGAACTATCCAGATCAGGGACTGACAAATATATTTGGCAAAAGACCAGACAGTAAACATCTTAGGCTTGGTAGTCTCTGTGGCAACTTCTCAGATCTGCCATTGTGGCCCAAAAGCAGCCACAGACATCACACAAACAAAAGGGTATGCTGGGTTCTAAGACACTTCACAGACAAAAACAGGAGGATTTGGCCCAAGGCCATAGTTTGCTGACCATGCCTTAGACCACCAGAGTCCCAGGAAATCGCTGAGTCAAGGAGGAACATGATCAGATGAGTGTTTTAGAATGAACTATGGTGACTACTGAAGGATGGAGTCAGCATGTTTTAGATGTTATGTGAAATAAATACTGGTAAAATGTTTCTGTTATTACAGCTGTTATAAACAAATGGGAGTGGCTGTGTTTCAATAAAACTTTATTTACACAAACAGATAGAGGTTGGAATTTGACCCAGGTCACAATTTGCTGAACCCTGCTGCTCTAGGATCTCACGTCAGGGATTCTAATAAATCAGTAATAACCTAAAATCAGCTACCATGATTCTTCAAACATCTGCCACAGCTACTGAAGACACATATTAAAGCTTCAAGCAAGAGCCTCTGATTATACCAATATGGGGATGAGAGAAGGGATTTTTTTTTTGGTCTGTTAACTGGATTCATTCAAACCAGACACAGATCCCAGCCATATAAGATCAGCTCTTTACTACTTCAGAACAGACATCTAGGCATGCTCTGTACGTGGGCTGCATATGTGGCAGAAAACAAAACTGCAAACCAATGGCTCATGCATCCTCATCCCTGCTCTGCCAGCCCAGCTAAACCACTGAATATCCTGCAGTCTCTGCATCTCCATCTGATAGCAACTGCTAGAGCTGCCTGCCTGCTGACATGCCCACAACTGGTACTGACAGATTCCAGCGGAAGCACACGACATCAGGATGGCTCTCCCGCTTTCCAGGACTGACCTTGTTCAATTTCAGCTCTTGTTGCCCAGAACTAAGAACCAGGGAGAAGGCCAGGCTGTCAAATTTTAAATAACAAAACCAGTTATCTGCTTGAGAATTTCCATAAGAAGGTGCTGTTAGATAGTGTTTGCTGTTTCTGCTGTTAGTGCAGTGGTTCTCCACAGTGGGGAGGGGGTGATTTTGCCTCCCAGGTCTGGAGACATTTTTGATTGTCACAACTAGGGGGGTGCTACTGGTATCCAGTAGGTATAGTCACCAGAGATGCTGTCAAACGTCCTAAAATGCATGAATAGACCCCCACGACAATGAATTATCTAGTCCAAAATGTCAGCAGTGCCAAGGTGAGAAGCTCTGTCTTAGTGGGATTTCACCACATGATGAACCCAAGGCCTCAAGTACATATTCACAGTCCAAGTAAATTCCAGAAACTTGGCTCCAAAGACCACTGTGATTGATATGTTGAGTAGATTAGATAAAAGAGAAAAATAGAAGTGTGAGTTAGACTTGCTGACGGGGCCCCTTTGGTTGTTTCTCTGTTGTTTTTGAGAAAAAAGAATTACTTTGCTAAGGTTCATCTGGAAAAAGAGGAGTTGGAATAAATAATTTCTGTAATTTCTTTGAGCTCTAAAGTCTTATGATTATAAGCATATAAGGTGGTTAAAATTCTAACAGACTACTCTGGGGTTTTTGGTAGCTTTCTAAAAAACATAATACCTCCATGAGGCTGAAAAACTAAGATCAGATCACTGTCCTTTATAATGTAGAGAAAGCCTACCCTGTGAGATGTTTAGCAGCACAAAAGAAATAAAAACAGTCAAAACTAGAGAAATTGAAAGTCTGTAAATTGACCATTCATGTGGCTTCTTTCTTTCCATGGAAAAGTTTTGAAAAACAGGAGGAAATTATTACTGGACTTTCCTCCCAAATGTGCAACATGGAATGCATTGAACCAGAAACTTGAAAACAGCATCTGTTTTACTTGTTACACATTGTAACACCTTACTTACTACACATTGATAATACCAATGGTGACCATGTGCTTTCTTTATTTTTTCTGGTGGTTTACTTTTAATATTCAGGAAATATTACAGAAGATCAAAGTCAATGAGTAATTTAAAAACACACCCTCTGAAAAACTACCTAGTTGTTTTTCAACATAGGCTCTCAAAATGGAGTCTCATTTTTTAATCCATCAGATCAAAAAAGGTGGCATTTTATTTAGACGTATTAAAAGTCAGTGTCTACAGACACTGCCAAGTCTTGAAGGAATAGATTAAAAGCAGACAGCATGATCATTCAAATAGCAGGCACTGAAAAAGAATTTCCACATTGTATGTTAAAAGCAACCATTTTCTCCTCACCAAAAAAACCATACAAAATTAAAAAGTATCCAAGTTTCCTGGATCCTTTCATAAAAAATATACAAATATATGTAAAACTGAGTATGATTTCCTGTGTTTGAACTCAAGCTTCAATCTATTGCTGCACATTTTCAGGAATTATTATTTGAACTCCACACACTTCAGGGAACGTTCCTTGACTGGGTTGCAAAGTGAAACACCAACCTTTCTCCACCTCACTCAACCCCATTCTTGTATCTCATTTATATTATACCTCAAGGTCCCAAACACTGAGGCCACTGAAGTCTCCATTCAATGACTAGACTTGTCACTGAACAATAACAGCAGGTCGTCATCTACAGATCAAGTCCACTCTGATACTCAGTGACCACAGGAGAACTGGGATGTGGATTCTCCAAAACAGTATGATTCAGGTTTCATTTGCAATTTTTGTTTTGTATTTGTGTATATATATTTTTGTAAGTATTTTATGTATATATTTGTATATATATTTTTGTGTGTCTACAGAAAATCTAAGATATACACTGAAATGTTAATTGTGATTATTTTCTAGAGTAGCAGATTTATGTGATTTTCTTTTTAATTCCTGGGGTTTTTTTTGCTTGTCTACAGCTTCCAACTTTTTCTATATTAAGTGTAACTTTTGCCAAAAGAAAAATCAGTAATATTCCATATGTGCATTTTTTTCTCAACCTCATTTCAAAAAGGATTTCAGGCACCTGACAAAAAAAGCAATGAGTACAAAAAGACTTCTTTCAAAGTGAGGGTAATTAAGAGACAAGGGCAAGAAACAAGAGCAGTGAACCCTGAAGAAGGCAAAGGTTAAAGCTATTAGCCAGCACGTAAGCCCTAATGTCCTGCGTGCTGGCCGGAGGGAGGCACACATTTGGCTCTGAGTTTCTTGGCATCCATAGACCATTCCTCCCCACCCTCCTTACCTCACTCCCACCAGTCCTAATTAAGTTTTGTTTAGGGAAAGGTAATGAGAATATTTTTCTACATTCCCTGATCATACTCCCAGATGAGATCATGCAATCCAGAAATGTGGTGGAGGAGGAGGAGTTAGCTGCGAATACAACCAATAGCATGCTCACTGTTCTGCACCACTGATCCTGGGACTAAGTGTCAGTGTGTACAAAAGCTCAGAATCTCCTAAAAGGCATTCCTTTAACGGTCTAAAAGTGTCTTTCTGCGTGAAATTCACTGTCATGAAGTCAGTGGCAAAGGATATACTCAAACTGTGACAAGACCAAGTCTGAACACTCAAACCATGATAAGACCAAGGCTGAGAGCCTCTGGTGTCCTTTTGAGGCACAGCCAAGCTCAATCGAGAGGCCCCAGTACAGTGCTTACCATAAGCTGTCATGACACCAGCGTAGGGCCCATCCACCACATTCCTGTTTTCTTCTGCCAGCGCCTTGATGTACCTCTTGCTGAGGTCCAGGATCTGCTCGCGCAGCATGGAGCTGCTTTCAGGCTGAGTTCGCTGCTGAATGGTAAAATGCAGGAGCATCATACCCCAAATAAAGCCAAAAGTCACGAGGAAAAAGCCCAGCTTCTGAGAGGACAACTTCCACGGAGTGAAGAGAGCCATTGCTCTCCGGCAACTTCACCCGCCCTCGGCTCTTAAAGCAGAGAAGGGAGACACAAGGTCATGGTGTAGGCTGGGTTTGCAGGTTCCTGGGTCTCACTCCGGCTCCTACGTCAGCCGATTTCCTTTGCTCACTTCCATTCTGCTGTGAAGAAGGAGGAAAGTTAGCACAGCGGTCGTGGCAAAACACAGTGAAATAAACCAGAAGCCGTGTTTTCACTCGAAAAGCTCTAAAATGTAAGCTTATTTTTTCCTTAACTTGCTGGTTCAGAATCTTACGTTATGATTCCGGATCTGTAAGCTGGGAGGGGAAATCTGGCTAGGCAATAAGAAGCTGTACAAATACAGAGGGGGAAATGTGTGCCTGAGCGTGTTAACAGGTGTAGCGGGGTTGTTCCAGTCTGGACCAAGTTCAAAACAGGAAGTTTGCTTTGCAAGGTGGGGAGGAGATGGAAGGATATTTCACACTGAATGTCAGCAAAAACCCCAGCAGAGGGTGGGGTCATATCGCCATTGGGCACTTTTGTGCATCTGTAACTTGAGCTTACAAAGTCATCATTACGTGCTCTGGCAAGGATTAGGACACGCAGCTGGAGAGGTGGGCAAGAAAGCAGAGGCCCCCTTGGGGGTAATCAGACGAGGAAGGGGAGAGAGCCCCCTTATTACTGAAGCACGGCCAGCTTTCATTAGTGTCTGGAGATGAGGTGAGCCTCTCGGGGCCACCAGGTGGCCTCTCCCCGGGCACCAGCACAGAGAGGCTTTGCCAGAGGGACCCAGTGGTCTTTCCGTTCTAGCTACCGTGGCTGAGAACTGCACATCACTGCTTACTTGCACACTTCAGCACAGGAAATGTGGAGCACACGATAACCTGCTTTTCTATAGTTCTCACTTTCACTCACGCCATGAGGCAAAATAAGAAGTCAAAAGGCACAGTTTCAATACTAATGCGGCCAGATCCTATCTGATATCAGCACAGGCTGGGCCAAGGTCCTAAATGCTAAATGAAGGCTTCCCAGCGAACGGTGCAGAAGCATAGGTTGCAAATGGGTTACAGGGAGGCCAAGATACCCACCCCTACAGCCAGAGGCCTGGGCCGAAGAACCAACTAGCTTACAAATGGCACCATTTTCTAAATGTGCTGAGGGAAAGGCGGAGCAATGATCTACCGGGGGGCTAACCCAGGATGTATTCACAGTGCACATGTTTCAGGTCAAAGGATTCTTCTTCATAAGCAGCCTAAGAAGAAATGATAATGGGATCTTGGAGCAATTAGCTTTCAGAGTCTGCACTGCAGCGGATTTGTGTTGGTCTGCCTCTCTAACTTTCCCTCACCTATCAACAGAGTCATCAGGAGTTGGTAGTACCACTGCTACTATTAATAGTAAATGACAAATAAATTCTAGATATGTCCCAGGCATTATGATAAATGTTTTTTGTGCCTTAGTTCATTGAATTCTTCTAAGAGTCCTATGTGGTAAGAACTATTAATATTATCTCTGTTTTATAGATGAAAAAAACAAAGGCACAGAGAGATTAACTTGGCAAAGGTCAGCCACCTATGTGGCAGAAGAGGGACAATCTAGGGACAGCCCAGGAGTCAGTAAACCACATCCCTTTGCCATCCCTCCTCCCCAGCCAGCCTGTTCATGTCTGGCCAAGAATGGTTTGTACATGCTTAAAGGGTCGTGAAAAGCAACAAAGAATATGTGACAGAGACCCTATGTGGCTCAAAAGCCCAAAACATTTACTATCTGGCCCTTAACAGAAAAAGTTACCAACACTCGAATTCTAGGCC
Source organism: Diceros bicornis minor (assembly GCF_020826845.1). Classification (NCBI taxonomy): domain Eukaryota; kingdom Metazoa; phylum Chordata; class Mammalia; order Perissodactyla; family Rhinocerotidae; genus Diceros; species Diceros bicornis. The sequence goes on along the minus strand of NC_080749.1, from coordinate 19,951,396 downwards.
AGTGATTCTCCAAGTGTGGTCCCTAACTCAGCAGCAGCAGAACCAGTGAGAAATGCAAATTCTCAGGCCCTGCCCCACTGAATCAGCAATTTGGAGGGGGGCGGTGTGCAACCTGTGCTTCAACAAGCCTTCCAGGGGATTCCGTTGTCCGCTCAAGTTTGAGAGCCCTGACCCAGGTGGACGGATGCTGTCGCTGTGCCACACCACCACTCTGCCAATACAGCGTGGCTCGAACTCCATCTCCCACTACTTTAGCACGTAAGTTCCTCTGCTCCATGCGCACCTTCCGCACCTGCCGTCACCATAGCCCTGCACACCCTTCTTCAGGGTCTCCCTTTCTCCACTCAAACTGCTCCCCTACCAGGCTGGCCCTCCCGTATCACGCTGACGATCCAAACCCGGTCGGTTCCCCGAGCCCCAGCTCTAGTCTCACCTGCCTCAGATCACTCCCCACTACTCCAGCCCACACTGCCTTTGCCTAGTCTGTAGTTTTAAAACACTTGTCTGTCTACCTTGGATTATGTACCAGTTTCTGTGTGGGATCCCACGCCTCCCCCACATACCTTCTCAGAGAAAGACAGTGATGCCAGGGGCGTGATAAAATACCTGTTGACTAAGTGAACTTGTCACCGGGCACTTTAGTCAGCCCCTCTTCAGTCAGCTGAACAGCACCCGCCCTCTTTCCTTCCGCCATTCTTGCTACAAGTATACAGCCAGCTGGCAGGGCCAGCTGGCCCTGGGGACTGAATGATGACTAGGACAAAGTTCCCACCCTCAAGGGAGCTGATGTTTTAGAAGCCATCCCTCTAACCCGGTGCTGCCCCAGGTTCCTCGGGAGGTGGCTGAACTTCCTTTTTGATAAACCACACTAGTCAGTCAGTTTTACACCACGGCTGCAGGGATTTTCCCAGAGCAAGTGAACTAACAAATGTATCAAGAAGGACAGTCTTCTGGTGATTTTCTTTACTATGTCAGGAGAGAACTCAGAACGCTGACAGGAATTACCTGTCAACTTTCAGACAGGAAACCCCACTCCGCTTCCACAATTAGTCCCCTGAAGAAGCTGCTCAAGGCTGCAGGGTTTAAGCAAACGAATGGCTAAGGGCCAAGAACTGAACCAGGGCTTCAGTGGAAGGTGGCACACTTCTCTGCCTTGGCCTTGGGGAGAGTCAGAACCACTCAGGGGGCGCATTGGAGGGGCCAAAAGATGGTCAAGAAACCTAGCCAAGGTTCAATTATTCCAGCTCAGAGACATACAAATTTGGAGTGAAAATCCCTAACTGTAAGAAAGCTCAGAGCACAGTTATGATTACTGAGGGTCCAGATTTTAAGTGACTATAGAACTGCCAGGAATATCCTTTACTTCTACAGTTTGAAATAGCAGCAACTATATCAGCACACAACCAGCACACACAGAGAATTAAATTAGAATTCATCTCTACAATTCCTATAAAGAAGACAGAATTTTAAAAGACTTTTCAAAATCATTATTTGAGAGACACTCCTATCTCCCACAGGAATACGAGGATAACAGGAGAGCAATTCTCACCAGAGGGTCTTGGCGCCATAAAAGGACCTAACGACGATCATGAGTAATGGCCACACAATTAACCAAGAGACGGCAGAACAACAGTGATCAAAAAGTTGTTGATCAGGCCAAGAATCTGCCTGCCTCCAGACCTTCTAACAGCTGGATCCTATAGTGAAGGGGATCTGACAGACACAAAAAGGACTACATAGTATATCTCAGAGGCCTTATTGCCAACCGGAGCAATGACAGCCCAGGGCCATGACTTCTGTCCTGCTCCAGAAAGAAGTCTGCACCAAGTCTGTTTGCAATGAGTTATGCTTCAATCCCTGCCACTAACCACCCTAATGTGTATCTCCCCTGACTCTGGTACTTCTGAAAAGAGCAGCATTCACTTCCTTCTTTCCCCTTCACTCCTCAACACAACCAAATCTGGATTCCATCTTTCCAAATGTGGTCAAAGATCTCTGGCAAAGAAATGTGTCAGTTCTTTTAAAAAGTAAAAGCATATGCTCATCATCATCACTAGCCATTAGGGAAACGCAAATCAAAACGACAATGATATACCAATTCACATTCATTAGGATGGCTATAATCAAAAAAGACAGGTAAGAACAAGTGCTGGCGAGGATGTAGAGAAACTGGAACCCTTATATACTGCAGGTGGGAACATACAATGGTGCAGTCAGGGTGGAAAATAGTCTGGCAGTTCCTCAAATGGTTAAGCACAGAGTTACCATATGACCTAGCCAACCCTGCTCCTAGGAATTCTCCCAAGAGAAATGAAAATATATTTCCACATAAAAACATGTTCACAAATGTTCATAGCAGCATTATTTGTAATAGACAAAAAAAGAAACAACCCAAATGTCCATCAGCTGACGAATGGATAAACAAAATGTGGTATAACCATATACAACGGAATATTGTCAATAAAAAGAAATGAAGTACTGGTACATGCTACAACATGGATGATCCCTGAAAATATTATGCTAAGTGAAAAAAGGCAGTCACAAAAGACCACATATTCTGACTCTATTTATATGAAATGTCTAGAGCAGGCAAATCCATAGAGACAGAAAGTATAATAGTAGTCTCTTAGGGCTCAAGGGAACAACTAAGGAATGCAGGGTTTATTTTGTAGGGTGATGAAAATGTTCTAAAATCATGGTGATGGATGCACAATTCTGTAGATATACTAAAAGCCACTGAATGGGAGAATTGTATGATATGTGAATCATATCTCAATAAAGCTGTTACAAAAAAAAAAAAAAAAAAGCAAGGAAGTCCACCTCCAAAGTTGGAGGTAGACAGAGGATCTATACTTGCAGACAGTAAGATAAGCCTCATGGGCCCACTGCAGCCCTGGCGAGGACCTTCCCTCACTCCTCACAGCACAGCCAGGACCAGTCTGTACCATTAGTGAAGGATGACCACAGGCCTAGCAACAGAAAGAAATTGCACAGAGAAATTTGCCACCAGTGCACCAGACGTGGTCACTCTTACAAGCTCTGGATCAAGCTCACAGGCCACCCCTCAGACAGCTCCCGGCATGCCTTGCCTGGCAGATGCCAAATTCTCAAACCACCTGAGAACAGCCCAGTTCCAGTGGAGTGAAAACCAGGCCGATGAAGAAGTACCACCTGAACTACTTCGTATCTATCTTTTAATGGTGGCTCTTGGCGCCTACTTTTAGCTTCATCCTGTGCAATAACACTCAAGAAATCCTAAGTCTACTGCGCTCATCCATGTTACCTTGGGAATCCCACCTGCTTCTCACAACCGAACCCCAACTCCTACATAAAGCCTCTCCTGGTTCCGCAGACTGAGGAGAGCGCATCCTCCTTGGAATACTCATAACAGTTTCTGCTGCTTCTGAAGAGCTTCTTACCTACTGCTCTGTAGGATAATCCTTTCTTTCATCTCTCCTATGGGGTCTGTAAGCTCCCCAAAGGCAGGAAATGCTGGGAATGGCCAGGCCTTGCACATAGTGGATGGTCATTAAGTGTTTGCTAGATGAAAGGACAGGATGGTAGAAATGAGATGAAGAAACACAAATTAGCAATGACCTCCGAGACATCCTTCTGGTGTGAACCACAAAGAACCCGGGCACTCTGCGAGTATATTTGTACCTTATCTGCCCGAAGTTTTTACCCTAAGATCTTGTCATATAACAGTGAAAATTCATTGTGCCCTTTAACAGATGGGGTTAAACTAAAGTGGATACGGTGGTGGACAGGTATTACAAGAGAAAAAGAAGGAAAAAAAAACTACAGAAAAAAATTCTAGAAGGCGCAGTGATTGTGGAAACAAAAAGATGGCCAAGACAAGGAATGGGAGGAGAAACAAGTGAGAGGAACCTTCGATGGAGGCTGCTTGTTTCATTGCTAGTTACCCGAGATGATCACAAGAAGACATCAGAAGGGGTGGTGAGGAGGAGCTAAAAGAACCCCTGCACCCAAGGCCTGGAAATCTTTGATCTACAGCTTCTTCTACCCACTGGCACTGTGTGATCGCAGACAAGTCTATCTCACCTCCCGCAAGCATAAAATGGGGAAAGTTGTAGAACCACAGAACATTGCCAGAGCTGGATGAGGAGGGGATGAATGATCCTGGTTTTCAAACTGTGTTCCAAAGGACTTCAGGGTTCCCAGAGATGTTTCAGAGGTTCCACAAAGGTTTTAATTTGAATTTTGTCTTGCTTTGTTTAAAATATGTTCTTTTAAAAAAATCTAAGAAAAGTTTTACATACCAAATTTTAAGATACTGGGGACAATCAGTACATGTATCAATTTTCACTACAGAGATTCAGAAGATAACTTCTCTAGCTACCTCTGTACATGGAATCTGAACTTTGAATTTCTATGCTATTTGGTCAGAAAGTAATGCTTGGCAATGGTCTTGCTTGTTATTTGTTTTATAAAATTCAGGTCCACATATCTACGCATGTAAAACTGTATGATAGAGAACACTATGATACTCTAATTAAATGCTAGATAAGGGTCAGTCATAAATTGTAAGTTTCAGAGGCTTCTTGCCTGACTTCTTTATAGAAGTAACAACAGTCTTTAAATAATGTTAATGATTCAACTCTGAAACAATTTCCTACTATTTCTCTTTCCAGCCTCCATATCAATTTAAGAGCAACTTAGAGTGCGTGGAAAATTGTTTTAAAATATAGTAGCCATTACCGTTTGCAATCTAGGCTTCCATTACTCGGCAAACAAAATGTGCTGTGGAAACCAACTGGACGCTAACTTGAAATGACTGCACATCATCTTACCAAACTCTCAATTCTGTGCTCACCAGAGCAGCTCACTGACCTAATGATCAACTTTAAAAGGAAATACGATAAATTAAAATATATAAAAGACTTTATACAGACTGGGAGACTGCATTAGATCTTGCTTAGGAAAATAATAACCATTACAAACCCCCAATTTACAGAGGAGGACACGGAGGCCCAGAAAATGTTGTTTTCTGGTTAGAGTCAGAATCAAACCAATACTCAAGTCTGCTCAAGCCAGTGTCCTGTTTTCTAATACCATACGGTCTCCACCAAACCATGCTGCATCTACCAGCCGCCTGCAGACACTCAAAATGAAAGAGACTTATCAATATGAAACAGAACCCAGAAACCACAGTCCGGTGATATTAAGGAGCTGAGTCTAATGTGACATCCCACCAACCTCAAGGGGTTGGGAGAATCAACAGATGATAGGAAGAAAAGTACACTTTTACGGAATTACTGGTATAAGGAAGACAGATGGCCTAGGGGGAGACTCTTGCTCGAAATACAGTTGTCTTCTGTTGTTAAAAGAAGTCGAGGAGGAGGGAAGGACAAGCAAAGCAGCTTTTTCCTCTAAAATAAGTCCAAATTCCTGGGAAGCTGCTCGGAGGTTGTTCACTCTCCTGGATGGCCCGGACACACAGGCCTGGTGCCACCACCTTGAAACCAGTCACAGAGCCCACTCACCAGCAGCCCCAAATCTGCAGTGTGAATCCTTGTCAGCTGCACTAACCGCTGAGCCTCCTGCCATTCTAGGGAGCAAAGGAGCTCCGGAGCCAACAGGGGTGCTGCCCAGGACAGGTACTGTTCTGGGCCCTTCTTCTTCACTTTCGTAACTTGGTCTTCTGATGAATTCTAACACTTTTCTTTATAAACAGGAAAAACACATTCTAAGTGAAAACAGCCTGTTCCCTTTAGAACTGGCTAAACAAGTCTCATTTAGAGTCAGTAACTGAAAGACACCCACTAAAACAACACGCCTTTGCTATTCTTGGGGAGGCTTTTTTAACATCTGAGTTTTAAACCAACTAGTCCCTTCTATGGTTGAAATGATCAAAGCCAGAGAATCCTGTGCCCAGTTCTTATTTATTATGCTCCACCTGCATCCTTAGTCAGGGCAGCGAAAGGACGACTTCCAACTCCACCCACCTGAAGCGGTATTTGCCTGGCGGTCACGTTGAGTGTAGCTCAGGCCTCCATATCTGGCATCAACAGCAAAATAAATTTTTAAATTCTGTCATAATGTTAATGCCTCCATATCCAGAACAGGCCCTCCTTCCTGCCCTCTCTATTCTGTCCTCCCTCCCACTCCCTGCCCCAAGTGTCCCCTGGCCACTTCACACACGGCCATCTCCACTAGAAGGTGTAGAGGGGAATGGAAAGCAGTTGGAAGAGAACACTTGGTATTTTATTCTGACGTGGCCTCTTGGGCATGCACGTACTAGCAGGTGGACAAAGGGGAAAGGAGACAAAGAAAGCAATGAGAAGGAAGCTGTGGCTGCTGGATCAGACAACATCTTCACATGTTCTGTGAGTTTCATTCACAGGCCCATAGGTTATTCACAGATGACAGAATTTCCCATCAACAAAAAATGAAACCACAGCAACTCCAAGTGTTCTGAAAACATCTACTAAATCAAAACAAAAAGCATGGGTCCCTGAAAAATAAAATAAATTCCTTTCATTCAGAGCTTCTCAATCTTGGCACAATTGACATTTGGGGCCAGATTCTTTGTGATGGGGGGGCTGTCCTGCACATGGTAGCATGTTTAGCAGTATCCCTATCCCCCAGCCACTAGAGGCCATTAGAACCCTCCACTCCCAAACTGTGACCATCAAAAATGTCTCCTCCTGTTCCCCAGAGGAAAAGAGTACCCCAGTTGAGAACCACTGCCTTAATCAATCAGCAGAACCTTACCCACCCCATTGGAAGAGGCTCAGAGAGGGTCACCCCATAGGACCAGACTGCAGAGCAAAGAGTAGCAAACCAAGGTGAATTCAGGAGTCAGTCACCAGCCCTGAAGACAAGCAGGCGCAGAGCCCTGTGCTACGACTGGAGGCCACAGAGAGATGAGAGGAGGGCCAATTCCTGACGCTGTCCAAGCTGACTGACAGATATCCGAGTCTCACTTTCTTCCACATCCTTCGGTGCCAACACTGTCTTGGCACGTGCCAAGGAGCTCATTCCTAGGCTGGCTGTGCCCCCATTTACTAATTAGTATATGGCACTGGGGCTCTGCTCCACAAAGATCCCAGTCTGTGGGCCAGCCCTGTGGCTTAGCAGTTAAGTGCACGCACTCCGCTGCTGGCGGCCCAGGTTCGGATCCCGGGCGCGCACTGACGCACCGCTTCTCCGGCCATGCTGAGGCTGCGTCCCACGTACAGCAACTAGAAGGATGTGCAACTATGACATACAACTATCTACTGGGGCTTTGGGGGAAAAAATAAATAAATAAAAATTATAAAAAAAAAAAAAGATCCCAGTCTATGAATCAACAAGCACAGGGAAGAAGGCTTTGAGAAGACAAAATCTGGACAATGAAAGTCTTCAAAAAGAGCAGGATTGTCATCTGGCTTCCAGCCCAGGAAACCATGAACATGCATTATGACAGGTCGATAATTTCTCTCTGAGAAGAAAAAAGGAATGGTCTGTGAAAAGATCACACCGTGTGTAAATATGTTAGGTAGGTCTCCTCAATGTTGAATGAAAACACTCAGAAGATTAACTTTTATTCAGAGCCCAAGGATAGCAAAGCCACAGAGGAATTTTATGGTAAGTATAAAATGCACCTTTTTTCTCTGAGGATCAGACTTCTGGCAACTCCCGATATCTAGAAAACACCCAAGAAGGACAACATGCCCAAAATGACCACAGTAATAAAGAAAACCAGTCACAAAAAATCATCAAAATTACTTCCAAAAAGTGGGGCAATGCCCTCAAGATAAATCTCATTATTCAGCAAGTGCTCTCTGAACCCTACAAGCCAAGCCCCCCAGCCCGAGGACCCCTCTCCCCACCTGGGGAGGCACACAGGCTGGGTGGTGGCCTACCACGTGAGTGTTCTAGGTGCACAGTCTACTGTGCACGGGACACTGTCCCGTGTGCGCACACGCACACACACACACACACACACCACACCCTAACCTCCTTAGGAACTTTTTAATCATTTAATTTTTACATATATATGGTAAAGATGGAATACCAAAGTAAAATCAAATTTCATTTTTGAAACAAGATAAAGTTTAGGTGCATTCATTTCGATACATCTTTGTTAATGTTCAAAATGATTAATGACAGATTATCTTTTGCCCATTAAACCTATAACACACAGCATTTAATTCTATAAGAAAAAAGTGTGATTTGTCAACATCAATTCCAGAATTACATTCTCTTTTTTTATAATTTTATTTATTTATTTTTTTCCCCCAAAGCCCTATTAGATAGTTGTATGTCATAGCTGCACATCCTTCTAGTTGCTGTACGTGGGACAGCGGCCTCAGCATCGCCAGAGAAGCGGTGCGTCGGTGCGTGCCCGGGATCCGAACCCGGGCCGCCATCAGCGGAGCGCGCGCACCCAACCGCTAAGCCACGGGGCCGGCCCCAGAATTACATTCTTATTAGCATACATTTGGTGCAGGGACCAAATGTACACAGTTATGTGCCATATAACAATGTTTTCAGTTATTGGTACCATATAGCCTAGATGTGTAGTAGGCTATACCATCTAGGTTTGTGGAAGTACACTCTGTGATGTTCACACAAGATGAAATCACCTAACGATGCGTTTCTCAGAATGTATCCCCATCGTTAAGCGATGCATGCCTGTATTAAAACACAGATAGCAATCTGATTACGGCCCAGCATCAAAACTAGACAAGAAACTGCTAATGTTTGGAATTCTTGCATCTGATTTTAAAAACAAACCTAATGGTTTATAAAGGGAAGACTCCTTACCTCCTCTGGACATGTTTCCATGCAAAATGTGTGCTCTATTTTGCAGGCAAAAACCACAGGGGACTATTTCTGCTCCTGCATCAGAGGGCTCACAGGCCTTCTGGGGGAGGAAGGACAGCAGGTAAGCTTGCGGGGGTGGGGGTGGCAGTTGCCATGGTCGATGGTCGGACACTGCTGGGTTTCCTGCCCTCAGGGAGTCCACTCTCTCTCTCTCTTCCTGCCCCCACAGGTTAAAGGGACAGAGCTTCCCTACACAAGAGAGCCCACCCACAGCTGCCAGGCCATCACCTGGGCAGATGTGTGGATTCCATTGAGGGTAGATCAGAAAGTCTTGCCCCCAAGACACATCTTGCAACTCAGCTTTACTCTAATAAAGCTGGTACTGTACTTTAATCTTCGTCTGGCTTCTTCTATTTCCTCTAGTTTAGAACCCAGAAGGGAAGAAGGGTAGATTAATTGGCATCTCCAAACCCCCATAAGTTTATTTTTATATTTTTTCTGTTTTGTTTCTAAATATCAGGGTAAGACAGGTGGTTTCCAGCAGCTATTTGAAAGCATTTCTCTACATAAAAAAACACATTGCAGGTGTATAAATCTTTAATCCTAATAAATTAAAAGACAAAATGACTATAACAGTCACAATATTTTCTCTTTCTAAATACTGAATTTTTAAAAAAATACTTTAAGATATGCCAAAAGAATTCTGATCGGATGAATGCAACTTTTGGCTAGAGGGAAGAGAATCTGGAGGAAGATCATCAGAATTATCAGCATAATGCTCAATAATTCATATTTTGGCCTGAGTGTTTCTAATGCATCCTGTCTTTAACCAATAGTCCATTAGGGATATAAATATTTTTTACGATAAAATATTTTCAAAAACCGCACGTGTTGCTAGTGCAGAACACTTTTCCGAATGCCATTAACCATGATCCAAACTCTTGATAAATGCTGGTAGGCTTTCAAACTCTTCCATCTAAAAGGAGGATCAGAGATTGTATACGGAAATACATATTTTATTTAACGACCTTCAAAAATAGAAACAGTAAACCAGACATCACTGCCATTCAGAGTGAAAGCTCAAGGTACCCTCAAGAATCCCTGGGATATGAGAACCACTAGATGGGACTCGCTGCTCTAGATATTTTAAATCCCTGGATTTGGCCTGGCCCTGGACCACATGTCTTGGAAGAAATCTTCACAGCAATGCAAGTTTGACCTAATAGAAAGCAGTAATAAGAAAAGAAAAAAAAAAAAAAAAAAAAAAAAAGGCCAGCTGAAACGTATCACTGGGTTTACCGTAAATCTGGCAAAGGTCTTCATCTTAGTATCAAGTGTTCATCTTTCATCTTAGTATCAAGAATATTCTTCATGGGCCAGCCCCGTGGCTTAGCGGTTAAGTGCGCACGCTCCGCTGCTGGCGGCCCGCTTCGGATCACGGGCGCGCACCAACGCACCACTTGTCTGGCCATGCTGAGGCCGCGTCCCACATACAGCAACTAGAAGGATGTGCAGCTATGACATACAACTGTCTACTGGGGCTTTGGGGGAAAAAATAAATAAAAAATTAAAAAAAAAAAAAAAGAATATTCATCCGGGCATCTGAACAACTGGTCAGATTTTACCCAATGACACAGTAAAACATAACTGACATTGCTTCTCTCTTTAAGAGAGCTGCTAGGAAAAGCTCAGAGCCAAAAATCACAGTCCACTTCCAGAAGCAAATTGGTACCTATTTTGTGTTTAAACCTCATTTCTGACTCATTTTCTCCTTGCCTCATTTTTTTCTGTACTTAATTTTAAGTGTACTTTATCTTCCTGTATTGGACGCTGTAATCCTTTTTGGAACATATCATGATACTAAGTAATTAATTCAACAAAAAGGAACAAGACAGCTGTGGGAGGTAGAATCATGGCCCTCCACATAAGTCAACATCCTCATCCCCAGAGCCACCTGTTACGCTACATGACAAGGAGGAATTAAGGTATCAGATAGAATTAAGGTTGCTAATCAGCTGACCTTAAAATAGGGAGATGATCCTGGATTATTCTGGTGGGCTCAATGTAATCACAGGGTCCTTAAAGGTGGAAAAGGGAGACAGAGGGTACATCAGAAGATGTACAACAAGGGTACAACAGTCTCTCCTCAAGAACTCTCAGATTACTTATTAAGTCGTTTGCATAAAACTAAGGTCATGGATTTAATAAGTCTGGTTATTTGGTTTCTCCTGGTAACCTTTGGTTCTACTCTAGTAAGAGATTAGGAATTTTAGAAGTAGGGGGCTCCGTAATGAAGACGACAGCACAAAAAAAATGACTGCAAAAAGGACAATAGTTTAGGGCCATTTAGCATCAGGGCAAGTATCTCAGGAGTGCCTGCAAGAGTCACCCTACAGTTCTGAGCGAAACCAATTTTTCCCAATAATGACACCAGATCATTCATTAACAGGATGTAATACAGACTTCTGGGATACTTTTAGAAAAATTCATATAGCTGAGCTCTTAAGTGATAATGACAGATAAATGAGGCATTGATGAGGGTGGGGTTCAGAGGGAGGGAAGACTGTACGGTAAGATGGGAAAAGCACAGATATGTCACATATGCTGGCGATGGTGCTTCCCCTCTGGACCCTGGGTGCCACCAAACTATCTGCTTTCTGAGGGTAGGACTGTCCTTATCACTGCAGTAAGAGCTGGCACCTTACACATCCTCTTAGCCTGTGAGGTAGGTGCTATGACTGTCCTCCTTTACAGTGGGGGAAACTGAAGCATGAACCACCAAGCGATCTGTTTCAAGGTCACACAGCCACCAGGTGGTAAAGCGTCTGGCTTCTTAACCAGCGCTCTAGGATGCCTCAGCACCTATCAGAGCCTGACACCAGGAAGGTATCCAAACATGAAATGAATAAATGGAGTGAGTCTGAAAAAAACAAAGCGATTAAATCATTTGATAGGGCATATAACAAGAAGCACTTAATAAACAGGAGTTGCTTTCCATTGAGTGTTAGGCTTTTCCCCTACTTCATCAAGGAAAGCCATTTTTCAAATGAGGAGGTAGAGAGGTATATAATAATCATCTGGAAATTTTTCAAAAAATATAGCCCCGAGCAGAGCCATCTTCTCATTTTCCTCCCCAGACTATGCTTTTGTCATTCTGAGTTGGGCTTTTATCTGGAGATTAAAAAAGAAAACAATTTCTCAGGTGATCCTGCAGACGCCTACTCACATCCTCTCCTAACCCAGCCAAGGAAGCATCTCCGCCACGAGGCGTCTTGGCTCTCGGGACAGGGAGCAGAACCCAGAGTGGGTTGTGTGGAGCCTCACGATGGAGACTGAATTTCAAAGAGATGAGGAGCCACAAGTAAGATTAAGCAATCAGCAAAATAATTGTGCTATTAGCGTGACGCAGCCAGGTACACAGCAAGGGGGTAAAAACACACAAATGTGCACGCGTGCACACACCCACACCTTACACTGCAGAGGCTACCCTGAGAAAAATGAGAGATTACCAACACGTCTCCAGCTTAGAAAGCGATACCAATCTTAGTGTTTTTCTCTTGCAGTTCCCTCAAAGTGACATGAGGGTGGCATTTCAGAGCATTTTCCGTAGAACAAAAACCAGGTGAAAGGGCCATGAGAGGCCAAAAGAGAGAGTGGAAACCCCATCACACAAACATTCATGGAAGGGGCTCGCGGTGTGCTCTCCATGGTTCTACACACTGTGGAGAAACACCGAAGGTCCCAGAGATGTCCCTGCCCTCAGAGACAAGCCCTAACTTCCCGCAAGGCTCACACGGAGCAGCGCAGAACCCGCTAACTCAGGGGCTCTACGAGGGCACGCCACCCATGGGTCCCAAGGACTCGGGGGCTGCAGAGAAGCCCCAGGAGGTTTCCTGGACACCCTGTGACCTGAATTGGGTCTCTTTCCTTCATTAGCCCTCATTTTCTGAGCTCCAACTAATGTGAGGCCCCAGGGTAGACACTGGGGGATAAAAGGTGAATAACACAAAGTTCCTGAAGCTGCTGCCCGCAAGCTTAAGGAAAGGTACCAGCATCCCAGATATCCAGTTTCTCTGCAGTCCCAGGGACCTGGGCAGAACAGCTCTACAGGGAGGGAGGGAAGCACGAGGCACAGAGTTCCAGGACTAGGGACAGAGCTGTGAACTGTCACTTAACATCGCAAAACCTTAGTTTCATCTGCTCTTAAAATGAAGCAGCAGAAATGGGTGGTGTCTAAGTCCCTTCTATTTTAAGTTTCAAATGAGAACAAATTTTTATTTATTAGCTACATGAAACCTTTAATCATTCAGGATGACCACACTCACAGCCTAGACTGTGATCCTGGCAGGAGGGGGAAGCAGGCAACAGATGATAGAAATTGATTTACAGTGAGAGAATCCTATGATTGAAGCCACTATGCAAAAACAGAAAACCAACAAAGTTCATTTTAACTGTGCCCCCTCCATTTTATCCCTTGCCTCAAATACACTAAATTCACATCACTTGCCTCTCATGATCACTAGATTTATAAGCCCATTAAAAACACTTTTATAATCACTCCATGCAAAAAACTATGGTCATTATTCTAATGACTTAAGTGCCTACAGCAGTACAGCAGGATCTGGAGGGAGTTTATTAATACCTTAGCAAAATGTGCCATGAATACGCCACTGGGATATTTGCTTTTTAAAAGTTCCCTAATTTTTCCCAGTGAGTTCAGTTCACACTTAACTCACGTCATGACTGCCCCAATCAATTTCCTCTGCTCCATGGTGGTTCTCTCATCAAAACTCACCCCAGGATCAATTCTCAACCATAACTGTGCATCAAAATTGCCTGGGGAGACTTTTTAAATACAAATGTCAGCCCAACCCCCTCCCCAAGATTATGATTCAATCCATCTGGACAGGGTCAGGAAAACGATATAATTTTAAGCACACCCCAAAATTCTAAGGTGTGCCAGGGTTGAGAAGTATTGAATTAAAGTGTCCACCTTACCAGGCAGATAATAAAAGTGAGCAGGGAGAAAAGTGAGCAGGACAAGGCTATGGGGGGAAGAGGGAGAGGAGGGATGGAGGGAGACAGAGTGGAATGGGGAGGGGGGACACTGGAGGGAGGAGGGGGGCTGTAATGAACCTGAGACCACGTGCTCCATCTACAGAGGGCAGCCACTTCGCAGCTCCAGACACCAGACAACTTGAGGGAAGACAGTCTGGGGTGGCCAGATCTTCCAATCTTTCCAGAGAAGCCAGAAACTCAAGTTTTGGGTCAAATCTCTGTATTTATAAATGTTGGCACTAATTTAGGTTGTTTTAAAAAAAATTCTGGGTGGGCCAAAGTTCAAAGGAGTTTACAATCTTGCCCTCCTGCTCAGGCCACCTCATTACAGGTGTCTGTGACTTTATCCTAATTGCCTAAACATTCTTAACTTTCTAAAAAGTAGCCAGTATTGCTCTCAATCAAATACTGATCTCTGATCATCACTATCAAAGGCTTCAGAGCACTAGCTTCTGGCCCACATGCTCTACCCAATACAAGCTTGCAAATTAGTCACACCTAACTGCCAATCCTAAGAAACTGGAAGGGAAATTTAAAAGCCATCTAGTGAGAGAGATGCAGGCCCCAGGATCCAAAAAGTCTAAGTGGCTTGCCCAGGGCCACAAAGACTGTTGAAGGCAGGGTGACCAACTTTGTTCCAGCGTTAGCACCAGAAGTCCCCTGTCCTGGGAAACCCTCCTGTCCCAGGTAAAGCAGGATGGCTGGTCGCCCTAGAGGAAGGACAGAGCCACACTGCTGTCCCTTGTGCCTGTACTACATAATCTGGTAATTCTTGACACATACACACACAGTTGACTTTTAGCTTCAAGTTTGCTCCCTGTTAAGATGTAAACTCTTTTTTTTTTTGTGAGGAAGATCAGCCCTGAGCTAACATCCATGCCAATCCTCCTCTTTTTGCTGAGGAAGACTGCCCCTGAGCTAACATCCATTGCCCATCCTCCTCCTTTTTCTCCCCAAAGCCACAGTAGATAGTTGTATGTCGTAGTTGCACATCCTTCTAGTTGCTGTATGTGGGACCGGGCCTCAGCATGGCCGGACAAGCGGTGTGTCGGTGCATGCCCGGGATCCGAACCAGGGCCGTCAGCAGCGGAGCGTGCACACTTAACCACTAAGCCACAGGACCCACCCCTAAACTCCTTGAAGGAAGGGATGCAAGTCCTTCTGCAGGTTGAGTAAATGTTGTTGGGAAAAGTCCTTGCAGCCCCTTGGTCAATAAAGATGCCTGCTGGTGTTGTCTTTGGAAAACATAGGCATCACTGCTCTGAGAATCTCTCTGAAGAATCTGAAGGTCTCGGCCAGTCCCCCGAGTCCCCTTCACAGCCCCCAATAACTGCATCACCATGCCGGTATCAGAAAGTATGAGAAACACAAAGAAATGAATCGGACGAGTAACTTTCAGCTGGGGCTTCCTTCTCTCCTTGGGCCACAAAGTCTCCTCCCTATTCTAGTAAGGTTATTACTCATCAGCAAGGGACATGGCATCTAGTGTGCTCCGAATTCTCCCCTCAGAGATACACCTCAAAAGGCAGCTTCTCAGCCATGAAAGAAGTTGGCCTTTGCAATCTTCTCTCAGAAGCCTGTTTTGGAATTACTCAAGAGGCTCGGCGCTGAACCTGAGTGTCTTGCATGGATGGAGAGGCAATCTGGTGTGGTAGAAAGGCTTGGGAATTAGATCCAGATTCAGCTCTCAGCACTGACAAGAATTGGCCCCGTGGCCCCTGTGGAAAGTTACAGAAATGGAGATCCAATTTCCTCATCTGTAAAATATGTATCTTGCAGGGTTTTAATTTGCAAAGGGCCCAGTCCAGTGCCTGGCCCTTGATGAGAGGTGGGTTTACTGAAGAAGTCTGATGACTCCTCCAAAGAGCCCCAGAGGCCTCTGTGAGTTAGGCGGGAGAACTCACCACACTTCCTGATTTTAAAACATAGCATCGACCTTCTCTGACCTAGTTATATATTCTGAAGCAGATACTGGTTTTCTTATTACTCTTCAGTTCGCTTTCTCAAAAGATGCAAGAAAGTCTGTGTGAAACACAAAAAATGCAGACAAGTGTCAACAAAATGTCACCTCAGCTGATACAAAGGGTTTTTCTATCTTGTCCATCAGTTTTGAGGAGGAAGCCAAGCTGAGCCCGATTCTCAGTACTGGTTTAGATCCCTACTTCAAAGAATCTCCTAGGTCAGCACCTAAAGGTCTGAAATCCATTCCACTGAATTCATTACAACCCATAATAATATTCCATCTCTCATGGCAAAACTACACTTTATGATTCACTGCATAGAACCATTACCATGGTAGACGCTGTATTTTAGAATTATGACCAAAACAAGACCAAAAACAACAACAAAACAAGCCCTTTGCCCTTATGTTTTACAATCTAAATAAGATAAAACAAAGCAAGATTTACACATGCCTGGGAAACAATTCACACTGACATAATTTTATGCTAACTGTATCTTAGATTCAAGAAGAATAAATGTCTGTACTATTCTTCTAGCATAAAACCTGCTGTGGCAGTTTCAACTTTTTACATAAGAAAGTTATGACCTTGGGTCACTAGATAGAATTACATTGCTCAAATTTATTCTTGGCAAGCTCTCTGGGGTATAATCCACTTTACAAGGATAAACAAGTGGTAGCTATCAAAATCTTACACTCACAATACAACATACACCACCACCACCACCAGCACTACCACTCCCAGAATCAAGAATGCCCATGCCATTCCTAAACTAAACTGTGTTCCAATAATTCATGTAACAGGAACTGTTATATTCTAACTTGGCAAGAGAAATGGGCATTGAAAAGCATGACTTAGGTAGGTCTGTAGTCTACTCATCAGTAAGGTATCAATGTCAATTTCCTGGTTTTACATTGTACTAGAGCATATAAGATAACATTTGGGGAAGCTGGATTCATGGAACACTCTATACTTTTTGTGCAACTTCCTGTGAAATAATTATTTCAAAATAAAAAGTTATATTTTTTAAAGCATTAATTATTGCATATCTTCCTGTTTGGGGAGATTTTTCATGATACAGAAGCCCAAACCCCTTTCCCAGGGCCCTCGTTCTATTTATGGGTCCAGGATGGGACCCACACCTTAATACTTTGAAAAGGATCTACAGATGGTTCTGAAAAACCTCCCCCGTTCAATGAGAACCACTACCCCAACAACATAAGTCACTGGAGTCTTATCAAGAGTGGAGCACCTCCATATTTGCTCTTCGCCTCTGTGCAGAGGATTTGAAGAGGACGTGGCTGGAGCCCAGGAGCCCAGTGAGGTAGTCATGTAACTCTGGGTGAGAAATAAGCGAGATAAAGGCCTCAACAGTGTAGTGGCAGTCATGGTAGATAGAAACCAGGAGCCAGAAACATGCAAGAGGTCAAATCAGCAGGACAATGGCCAACGACTAACTGGTGGGAATGGGTGAGAAGGAGGCTCGATGATGGCTAGACTTCAGCTTGGGCAGCTGAGGAAAAGTAGTGTATCATTCACCAGGACAGGAAAATGGAGGAGCCAGCCTGAGAGGGAGGATGAAGAAGGCTGCCTGAAGGTTCTACACAGCAACAGTGTATATTATATATTGCTGACAGGACAGTCTTCGTCCTCTAGTGGGGAAATCCCCTCTTCCTCGTCTGACTAGGCACAAAGTACCGGGAGATGGACAACTTGGCGTAGCGGGTGAGAAGGGTGGCCACTGCTCAGCCACATCGGCCCTGTCAGATCATTCTCACATCCAACCACATACCCAGTCATTTGACACCATACACGGAAAAGAGCTACCTAAGATGTCCCCCATTCAACATACAGGGTCTTGGATTCTAGCATTCCTATAAAAGCAACTCAACAGCACAGAAAATCTGACTTAAATTGTTTTTCAAAATTGAACATCCTACAACAAATGTTTTCATATATTTTCTTACTTGTAGGAGTACGGATTATTGGGGAATAGGAAGAGGGTGGACTGCCACAGCTCCTTAAATTTCATTAGAAATGCATTTTTTTGAGGTGGAGAATTAAAACTCCAGAAACCCCTTCAACAAAAGGAACAAACAAGCTACTAAGAATTGTAAGAGGTAGAGGGAACTCAAAAATAGTTACCTCCTATAACATTCGCTATACCTAAAGGAAACCCTTCTACAGTAGCATTGATTATCAGAAATTAGCCTCTTCACCTTGTCCCCCATCTTCCACCCCAATCTTCATCCATTAAAAGGTCATTTTCAAATAAAACATTGCCATGTCAAGCCCTAAACACACAAGATCCTTCCCTTCTCCAAATCCCAGAGCACTCTGTAAATCTCTTAGGTCTTTATAAAATGTCTATGCCATAGTTATTTTTGTATTTGTCTTATTCCCCTGATTATATTACTAATTATGTTATATAAGAAGTACTATTTCTTGAGCACTTACTATGCACCAGCTAGGTACTTTATGCAAATTTTAATCTTCAAAAAATATCCATTTTATAGATGAGGAACCCAAGACAGAAACACTAGTAAAGTGCAGAGCCCCTCTTACTGTAACTGTCTGTACTAACTCAGGCTGCCCCTTCCAGTGGGTGGTATATAGGTGACGTGAGGTTTTTGTCCCCATAGCATCTAACAGAAGTTTTCCCATAAAAGACACTCAATAATTATTTTCTTGAACTGCATTCACAACTGCCAGCTCCTCCTCCATCAGGGCCACCCTCCGCCTGCACTCCCTCTAAGAACATGATTCTATTAACCAGATCCCAATGTTCCCAGTGGGATCTGGTTGTTGCCACGTACTGGCACTGTCATTTCCCTTAATCTGGAATCCCTACTTCTATAACTATTTTCTATCATCTGCACCATCATCATATAGTGTCTATATGTGCCAGGTACAGCTTTAAGGCTTCACAAATATTAACCTAGCCTATCTTTACAACAATCCAATAAGATAGATATTATTATCCCCATTTCACAGATGAAGAAACTGAGATGCAGTGAGGTGAAGAAGCCTGCCCTGGGCCATTCAGTTACTAAGCAGTTGACTTGGGGGTGTAAACAAGAATAAGAGTTTTCTCAAAGCCACAACAATTTCGGCTCTTATTCAGCCTTCCTCCCCACCACGCCCCATTTAAAATCAACATGGCTTTATTTATAATTGGAATTGCCAATTAAGCCAGGTCATCTCCACTCTAGGCTGGTATAACTGATTGTTTTGAATGTAGGTGCAAGACTTCCTATTTATCCCCAGTATATTTTACATTGTTACTTTGGCCCACTGTTCTATCCCATTGGTTTTTCTTTGTCAACCTAAGCTCTAGATATCAATTTTGGCTCTGTATCATTTGTAAATTAGATAATTTACAAATTTACAGATTCCTTCAGCACCCACTATCACAAGATCCTGAGACAAATAAGATATAAAATAAGACATTAAACACTTAAGTAGTGATAGGAAAAATCAAGCCTCAGGTAAAATATCAGTTCTCCAAGCTGCTTCCCACGGGGATGGTGGGGGTGAGAAAAACACCCATCAAGAAATCGTGCAGCGGTTCATCTCATTGTGCAATAATCTCCCTTGGAGAAAATGGTGCTTCAAGTTAAAAAGGTAAGTTCCAGATGAGAGGACATCACAAAAGAAAGTGTATGAAGATCTTCTGACATGTGGACGATGGATCTGGACATTCATGCACAGGCAGCATTTTCCACCCACAACTGAGGAATGTGGTTTATATGATGATTATCATAACTGTCCAGGTTCTCTCTTTTTGGCAGCTTTATTGAGGTATAATTCACATAGCACACAATTCACCCATTCAAAGTGTACGATTCAACAGTTTTTAGTATAGTCACAGTGTTGCACGACTATCACAACAATCAGCTTTAGAACATTTCCATCACCCCAAAAAAGAAACCCCGTACCCTTTAGATATTACCTCCTAATCCTCCATCCTCATTCCCAGCCCTAGGCATCACTAACCTACTTTCTGTCTCTAGAGATGTGTCTATTGTGGACATTTCATATAAATGGAATCACATAATAACTAGTCTTTTGTAACTGGCTTCTTTCACTTAGCATAATGTTTTCAAGGTTGATCCTCATTCTGGCATGTATCAATACTTCATTCTGTTTATGGTCAAACAATATTCCACTGTATGGATAGATCAAATTTTGTTTATCTGTTCATCAATTGATGGCTATTATGAATAAACATCTATATAAACATTCACATCCAACTTTGTGTCTAGACATATATTTTCATTTCTCTTGGGTTTATACCTAGAAGTGGAATTGCTGGGTCATTTGGTAACTCTACGTTTAACATTTTGAGGCACTGTTAAAATGTTTTCTACAGTGGTTGCACCATTTTGCATTCCTACCAGTAGTGTATGAAGGTTCTAATTTCTCTACATCCTCATCAACAGTTGTAAGTATCTGTCTTTTTTATTACAGTCATCCTAGTAGGTTTGAGGTGGTATCTCACTGTGGTTTTGATTTGCATTTCCCTGATGACTAATAATAGTGAGAACTTTTCATGTACTTATTGGCTATTTGTGTTTCTTTTGGGGGAAGTATCTATCCAGTTTCTGTGCTCATTTTTAAATTGGGTTGTCTTTTTATTATTGAGTTGTAAGAGTTTTTAATATATTCTAAATACAAGTCTCTTATTAGACATATGATTTGCAAATATGTTCTCCCATTCTGTGGGTATGTTATGAATCTTATCTTCTATTTTCAAAACATAATTGTAATACTTTTTCTTTATTTGTTCTTTATAAATAAAATGATTTTATTTTTCTATTTCTGTCTAGTTATAAAGTATTAAAAATGCATTTAAATCACTTTTCTAGCAATTCATATCACCATTTTCTACGGTATTTTTAAATCTAAGTCAGCCTATCTCATGAGCTCCTTAATACATAATACTATTACAGGATTTTTTTTTTAAAGATGAACCTATGACTGTTACAAATACAAAATAAACATTTATCAAAGATTTTATTTAGCTCATTAATTAAAGAGGGAACCAGAAGGATATTACAACAGATTCAAAGGAGAATACAAAGAACACACACATATGTAGGCAATCAGGAATGTTGAAATAAATTTGTTTACATAAAGCTGGTTTCTTGGGAAGAATTAATAGTAACTCCACAGGACAAATTTGCATTTCTATGAACATAAATCATTTCCATTACTATCATTTTTCTACAGTTTGCCAAATTATAAAACAGTTCAAAGAAAACAAAAAGCACAGATAACCCAGAAGGGTGCACTAGATACTAAGTAATGTTTTCTGCCTATTTCAGAGTCTTTCACAATTTTTCTTGAAAATACTTTTTTTAAGATGTGTCATATCAGTCAGAATCCAATCAGGAGATGGAAATCACACAGTAATCTGAATAAGAAATGCTTAATATAAACAATTATTAACTCCAGCCAGGGACTGGGGTGACAAGAGATTGGCTAGTAAGAAGTAATACAATGAACTCTAAAGCATATAGGAAGACCAGCTACAAGGAACAGGGATTGAGATAGAGCACCTAAGGAAGAGGAACCCACCCCAGGGCAAAGATCCTGATTATGTTGGAACAGGCACAGTTATGACTCACTATTTGGCATGGAAGCCTTCGTGGTGCCAGTTCACTGGAAATGTGTCCTCTAGGGTTCCAGGGAAGGCTGTTCACAGGGAGGTATCTCAATGGAGGCACTCTGCTACAAAATCACCCAAGGGGGTGCCAGGGGAAGCTGCTGGTCACTGTGTGCTCTTGGCTGCCACTTGCCACAGGAGCAGGACACTGCAGAAGACACACACTCTGGAAGAGCCCCCGCAGAGAGCACACAGAATCAGGAAGCAAAACTCTCTCCTCCTGCAATGTCTCTCCAGCACCCTCTACTGACAAAGCTTAACACTGTGCCAGCTGCAAAGGAAAAATACGGAAGAGGCCCAGATCCAGTTTCACAGAGCAGGCAAAAGGGATAAATTTGGAGTTGAGAGGCTGTAAATCAATAACGGCACATGTGCTGTGGTCAAATACGTTTGGGAAATGCCAGATATAAATGTGGAGAAAGACACCTGTGTAGTACCCTCTGCCGAGAGGACTTCGGCAACCTTCAACAAAAGTGAAAACAAAGATTCTAATTGGGGCTTTTCTTACCCTGTAATTTGCCAAGGGCTGACCCTGAGTGTTTACACATCTATAAGGCTAATGATCCTTCTCAACTCTCCTGTGAATCCTCACCTTCTCCTTCAAAGGAACACCCTCCTTACCTTCCACTTCACTCCTGTTCTTTTCCTACCCTCCTAAACACACACACTCCCCCATCACAAACACACATTACATAGTAACAACAGGTGATTTGATCCCACCATAATTCTGTGCTGTTCTGATTACTCTGCCTTGAAACGACGACTAAGAACATCCCAGCTCTTTCCTCTTGTATCAGAAAGATTACCCCTCTGTATAAATCCTTCCAATTTTGTGCTAACACTGAAAGTGGCAAAGAGTTAGCCATTGATGATTAAACAGCTAGTAACTATGGGGGATCAGAATAGGCCCCCCACCCCCACTAACTAACCAAAGGAGTTTGGGATGGGAGGCCTGCCCCCAGAACAGGCCATCACCATAGACCTCCCCGGTGTCTGGGTGGGTCCGTGCTAAGCCCATTCTTAGTTCTGGTTACCCTTTATAAAATACATTTACATTTGTAAAGAAAATCTCCATTTATAAGGGTATCTTCTTCCCTGTACCAGGGCCTAGGTAAGGGATGGCCTTACCTAGAAACTTATCAGAATGGAAAATGAAGACTTAAACCTGCATGATAGGGCCGGCTCCGTGGCTTGGCGGTTAAGTGCGCGCGCTCTGATGCTGGCGGCCCGGGTTCGGATCCCGGGCGTGCCCCGAGGCACCACTTCTCCGTCCAACCCGAGGCCGAGTCCCACGTACAGCAACTAGAAGGATGTGACCCTATGACATGCAACTATCTACTGGGGCTTTGGGGGGAAAAAATGAATAAATAAAAAAAAAAAATCTTTAAACCTGCATGATAAATTTACCCATTGTTAACTGTGCTGTTTAGGTAATATGCTATCTGACTCCCACTAGGTTCCTATAGGTAATATCCCCGGATCCTGGGTCACCATGGTAACGGGTATTTGAGCTATTTTTTTCAGGAACTGAACCCCTTGTCCACTTCATGCTGGATTGAGACCACCAACCCATCAACTGGGCCCTTTTGATGGCAAGAGGTTGCAACTCACCCCTCAGGGCATGCTAATGCCGCCATTCTGTGAACATGTGTCCTATAAAGGGGCATGAAGGGGCCGGCCCCGCGGCTTAGCCGTTAAGTGCGCACGCTCCGCTGCTGCCGGGTTCAGATCCCGGGCACGCACCAACGCACTGCTTCTCCAGCCATGCTGAGGCCGCGTCCCACATACAGCAACTAGAAGGATGTGCAGCTACGACATACAACTATCTACTTCTTCTCCCATTTTTCCTCACTTGGCTGCCTTGTGATTAAACCCTCTCTCCCTGCAATCTCGTCGTCTCGGTGATTGGCTTTCCGGGCTGCGGGTAAAAACGGACCTGGTGCGGTAACAACGCTCTTACTTGGAAATCACCACCATGAGCCTGGTCTTTTCTGGATCCAATTCTTCTCTGCCCTGAGCGTCTAAACCAGGTTGTGTTTGGTCTCTCTAATGGGTGGCAGGTGAGTGAAAAGCTTGACATCTAGGCCCTAGTCTATGTAAAAGAAAAGTGGCTCATCCGCTTGTGTCATGTCCCACAGCCATTGGCAAGACAACCGGTTAGCACCAGCAGCTGCCACTCCAAAGCACACAGAACTGACTGAAGAGTAGTGAGGTTCCCACCTTCCCACCCATCACGAACCCAGCAGAGTCTGAGGCCATATGAGATGCTCAAGAAAATCATAGTGAAAGAGGATCCTAGAGTAAGCCAAGAACCTTCTCTTCTTGAGGACGCCTTCCCTGCCAAGTTCACCCCCAGAAACCATACAACATAATTCAAAGATAAGTAGGTGAGTGTCAGAGTTCAGCTTTTCCAGAATACAGCCTACAAAAAAGTCATACTAACAAAGAAGTCGGTGCCAATGTTTTTTAAGAGGTACTATTTTTTTTCTTTGTTTATTTTAGGCAAAATTTGTAGCTCAGAACTTCAGTGCTCATAAATGCTAAACCCCACAAAGAATGAATATGAATGCAGGTCCTTCCAAGAATAGCTAGTCTCTAAAACTCACTATTTCAGGTTTTCCATTTTGGGTTCAAGTAGAAGTAGCAATTAGAACAGAGTAATAAAAAGATCATACCCAGAGCTCAATCCAGTATAGGCCTTTTAAGTTGTTTTGTTTCATAGACAAGTGGCCATTCCATGGTCACTTTCTTACTGTTGTGGCCCACAATTCCAAGGAGGAGAGCGTAGACAGGCTCTGGGATACAGACCCCAGGTATGTGTCCTACTGGTAAGAAAGATGGGGTGGAGGATCAGGTCATGATTTGTGGTAAGTGATGAGCCAGAGAGGGCAGAATATCAAAATTATATTTGCTGAGGGCCAGCCCCAGTGGCCTAGTAGTTAAGTTTGGCGTGCCCCCACTTCAGCAGCCTGGGTTCGGTTCCTGGGTGCAGGCCTATATCACTCATCATTGGCCACACTGTGGCAGCGGCTCACATACAAAAAACAGAAAGGAGGATTGGCAACAGATATTAGCTCAGGGAGAATCTTCCTCAGCAAAAAATAAATAAATAAATAAATAAATTACAATTGTGGATAAGGATACACCTTTATTATTTGTTGCTAGACTAGAAATTGAGTTAGGAAGATTTTTGTTTTGTTTTGTTTGTGAGGAAGATCAGCCCTGACCTAACATCCGTGCTAATCCTCCTCTTTTTGCTGAGGAAGACCGGCTCTGAGCTAACATTTATTGCCAATCCTCCTCCCTTTTTCTTCCCCAAAGCCCCAGGAGATAGTTGTATGTCATAGTTGCACATCCTTCTGGTTGCTGTATGTGGGATGCGGCCTCAGCATGGCCGGAGAAGTGGTGCATCGGTGCACGCCCGGGATCCGAACCCGGGCCGCCAGTAGCAAAGCGCGCGCACTTAACCGCTAAGCCACAGGGCCGGCCCGGAAGATTTTTTTTTTTTAATTAGTTACCAACATTTGAAAAACAGGGAGATTTCACACAAAGATCTGAGTTTCTGGCATCTCCTGAAAAATGGGCCTATCTGGTATCACTGAATACCTTTCTGTGAGGGCACCTTGGCAGGAATGGAGTACTGGGGCATGGCTCTCCCATTTTCCACGGAACACACACAGGCTGCTTTACATATCTGCTACTTGCCCAGCATTTTAGTTCAGTCATATACTAAAGGACTATAAGCTCTAATGAGGGCAGGTCATGTCTGTAGTTTTTATTTGTAAGCATATTTCAACACGGTGCCCAGTACATAGTTGCCAGCAGTTGTGCCTACCAGATGCTAGGCACTCAATATCAAATAAATGACTGCATGAACTCTACTAGACCCTCTGTATACACCATCTCATTTCGTTCTTAATTATCATTTTGAAATATTTGCTCCCCACCTTTCACAAGAGGTTCAGAGAATTAGCTAACCACGTTTCTAAAGCTCACCCAGCTACTAAGTGATTACAGAATTTGATCCCAAGTTTATGTGACTTCAAAGCACAGGAGTGAGGACAAGCAAGTCAGAAAACAGAAAAAGAGCTTCTAGTTAAAAAAAAAAAAAAGGCAACAGGCTGATTGCAAACACTCTGTGGTTTCCCAGATAGTTCTTGTTCCACATTTGTAAACAGAAAGTACATATATTATAGGGTCATTGCTTCTCTCCTCTACAAAACTCTTAATCTTACATCAAGAGAGCCAAAATCCACTTCCCAAATCTTCATATGAGGCTAATTCTGCTACAGGGATCAGTGACCAGGCTTCAGACAGGCGATTCGGAAGGAAAAGCATTAAGTTTTAAACATAATGTGCCTTCAATTTGAGATCACAAAGACATAAAGGCATAGCAGGCAGTCATTCCACTTAAGGAGAAGCAAGGATTCTTAGCCAAGGGGCAGAGCAGCAGAACAGCCCTCAACAACAAACATTCCCTCTTGGTAACTAAACAAGTGACTATCTAAGCTACTTACTTGAAAACACAAAAGGTTCTATCCATTCACAGTTTGAAGAGGCATCAGGGCAGCTCCCTGAAGAGGTCAGAAGTCTGGCAAAGCTCTAAAAATGTCTATCATATAAGGTTGTCCAACTATCAATGTACCCCGATGTTAGTGACACCCCAGCAGTAGAGCAAAGAACTACCCACTCTTCTCTGGTCCCTTATGCTATCACAAGATATAGTATGAGATGAAATTACCCTTTTCTGTGTTCTTCTCCCTGGACCAGACTTCTCAAAGAACCCATGTCTTACTGCTCGAAGCCCCCACGCCTTCTGTGGTGACTGCATACGGCAGGCACGATGGTATCTTCCCGTCCCCAGACCTCAGGCAGACAGTCAAGAAAGGATTCTTTTTCTGATCTAAGCATTTGCTTATGAACACTCACAGAAAGGTGCAAAACCAAATGACACACAGGCATGTATGTATCTAAATCACTTCGTCTTAGAATTTATCATAAAAACGACAGGAAATGAGAACTTCATCTAAAACACTGAGGAGCCATGCGTCCCAGGACACAATGTTTCCGAGAGATGTGGCTGCTGCCCAGGAAACAAGCTGAGCCCAGAACCTGAACACTAACGTGCCCGTGAATCACCTGGGAATCTGGTCATTCTGCAGATTCTGAGTCAGTGGGTCTGAAGAGTCTGCTTATCTAATAAGCTCGCAGGCGTGGCTTGTGGGAGATCAAAATTTGGCCACCCTGAAATATGTCTCTTTACCTTGATTATTTTCTCTGACAGACATTTAACCTCCCCCACTAAACTGCCTAAAGAATTTAACATAAAAGGCCTATTTCAGGACGGAGTTACTATTATATGATGGCTGTAATATAATGCAAAATAGATGTTACAACAGGAAAGGCACCAACAAGCCCCTCTTATCAAAAATTCTCTCTCTTCCCGGCCACATTCTCTAGGTGGCCCTGCAAGGAGTTGCCAGACAAACATTTGCATTTATAAGGGAAATCTCCCTTTGTAAAGGTATCTCCCTCTGTGTGCTGGGAAGAGGGGGGGATGGCCTTGTTTCTGGAAACTCTTATCAGCATGGAAGGAGAGGACTTAAATCAACATACTCCTGATTGATTTCTGTCTCTCCGGCCACATTCTCTATAGGTGGCCCTGTAAAGAATTGTCTGACAAACATTTACATTTCCCTCTCCATGTGAATTGTCTTCTTCCTCTCTGAAATCCCAAACCACTACCACCCCCAACATCCTCCTTTGTCTTTAGCTGAAGATAGTATTTAAGATGAGAATCACCACTATTGTGTTGAGAAACTCAGTTCCCCTGGTTTCTCCCATGTATACATGTTATACATGTTATTAAACTTGGTATTATTTTCTCCTGCTAACCTGTCTTTTAATTATTTGGCCAGCCATAAGAACCTTAAGGGAAAGGGTGGAGGGGGATTCTCCCTCATCCCCGACGGGCTCATGCTGCCCGTTTGTGGACCCCCCTTTGAGGAGCAAGGATCTAGGGGCTCCAGCAGGGTCCCATGACCACCTTTGTTCCTTGCAGCCTACAGCATGCTCTAAGGAGCTGAGCTAACTTGGCACATAGGACAAAGCTTGAAGTGGTGTGCTTTAGAGTGGTAATTCCTAGGGCAATGTACTTTTTCTTTTATTCCATTCAACTCTAACACTCTAAGAGCCGTCAACCCTAAGGGGTGAGAATTAGTACAAGGGGAAACTCTCAAAAGCAAATCTCAAGCTCCTTTGTTACTACCCCTTGTTTAGATGTCATAGTTGTGGGTACCTGGACTTGCATACCTCCAGGTGCCTAAAATGGCTTTATCCTCACTGCAAACAGGTTTCTGTCTGCTCCTGCGGCCTCCATCCTTTCCTTCCAGATCACACATTATAATTTCAAATCTCTTTAGGATTTCTAAATAACCCAGGTAGGGAGTCCTAATATTTGGGGGCCATAGACTCCTATAGGAATCTGATAAAAGTTATGAACACTCTTTCCCCCCAAAATACGCAGACACTAAATGTTATTTAACATTTCAGAGGTTTCACAGACTGTGTCTGAATCTATCAAAGGAAGCCTGCTCCCTGTCTTCTGGAAGACTTAAAGACACAAGTTAACACTTACTCAGAGCACTTTATTTTTAAAATACAAATCCTTTCCAACAAATACTCCAAAGCAGATACCAAGTCCTTGCCTCTGGAAACTTATTGCAGATCATGAAATGCCCGCAAACAGGTTGCATGCCTCATCACTGAATGAGACGACAAAGAAATAAAGCTGAAAATTTCAAGACAAAGCCACAACAATGGAAACAATAACCATGATTGGCATTGCTCTGACACACATTTTCTTAAAAGCACGCAAGAAACTGTGGGACTTGTACCTGTTATCCACAGAAGGACCACAGGACGGAGGGGCAAGAGGAGAAGCAGGAGAGGAAAATTAATTAAAATGCAAATGGGGAAAAATTAGCTTGGAAAGGGCTCACTGAACTGCTGACAGAAGAGAGTGCTGAGGTGAAAAACAAATGCAAAGAGATTTGGCAGAATCCGAAAAGAACACATCAGAATGAGAAATGAGGCCACAGCCAACTCCCAGCTACGAGTAGAGAAAGGCAGTCAGAGTGACATTCGTGGAGATGGAAAAAGGAGGAAGTTCCCCGGACGAAAGGAGAGCTAACAGCTTGGACTGAAGGAGAGAGAGGGCTGAGGAGGAGAGTGGGCAGATCTCTGCTACAGAAAACAAAACACAGCAGCATCACTCACTCATGCACGCGCGCATGCACATACACACTCTGAGGACAGCAGAGAACCCAACCCAACGCCATCTGATGCCCTCTTAAGAAAAAGAGGAGACCAACGGGAGACAGGGAAGAAGGCGCTGCCTAAGCCATCACAGATCAGCTCATAATTACAAACAAAAGCCTACCTGGTGTGCAAGAGGATTTGCTGGCAGTTGCACAAGAAGCCCCCACCCCCACCCATTATCAGGCCATCAGGCTCCTTTCCACTAACGCAGAAAACGACAAGGCAGAGACAGCATCGTGTGTTCCTTTCATCTGAGCCATTTACTGTAGAGACAGGTCACTCCACTTGGGTGGGGGATGGTACACAGGAAAGAGACAATATGAATGAAGGTACCTGAGCACTTCACTTTGAAACCAGAGCTGCATTTGGGAAATAAGTTTCCTAAAATGAGAGGCTGGAGGAGAACCAGAATAATACGGAAGAGCATCAAGATGTACAGCAGTATCCATCTCAGCCTGCAATTTCACATAGAATATCAAGTCCCATTTGCTGCTCAAAGGCTCCTGAACTCTGCAGGCCCTCCTTCCCCCAGCAAGGGTACCTGTGCTGTGTTGGTGCTGTCACAGAAAGACAACTGACCTAGCAACAGCCCAGTTACGGTGGCATTACTAATTAATAACGGTAATAAAGTAACTACCAAAATTAGTGCTTACGCCACGCCGCGCTCCTTTAAAGCTCTTTACTTACACAAACTCATGCATTCCTCTCAATAACCCCAAGGAGGGAGGTAGCATCTTTACTTTACAGACGAGGAGACTCACTTGCCCAAGGTCACATGTCTAATAAGTGGCAGGGGCAGGCTTCAAACCCAGTCCTCTTAACAACTTGACCAGAGGTTCTCAAACTCAAACTTTCCCTTTTGACTGCACTGTTGGTGATTCAGTAATTTTTTTCACAGTACCTTTAGGCCAAAAGAAATAACTAATAAAAGCTCCATTTACTAAGTAGTGAGGTGCAAACAACTTAGCAGTAGTTAAGTGGTGTCTGGCAGATGTAGATGTGCTTTCCTCAAAATCTTACAATCTCCCGTGGCACCCCGTGCCTCTCCTGTGGCACCCCAGGGTGCCTCAGCACACAGTTTGGAATCCACAGAACTACACTTTCCTGTCTTCCTCCTTCTGATGAGGAAAAGGAGTCAGGGTGCAATAATCACAGTCTGCTCCTAAAAGTGCGTGAGTCACTGACATGGAAAATGTGCTAACACCTGCCTTTGGGTCATGGATAATGTATGAGTCCCTGAACTCTCTCAGCAGGCTTTTTCCACCTGGCCCAAGCACACTTTTCCAGCCTTAGCACCTGTCACTCCCATCCCTACAGTAAATCAAGCATTCCAGAACAAACTACTGAGGCCCTTTTGCCCCCATAGGCACTTCTCCATCTGCCACACACTCTCCCATCTCATTCTTCTCTCCAAACACTTCCTCCTCCCAGTTCCTGGGTGACTTAGTTCCTCTTTTCAAAAGCCATTCCTCCCACAGACTTGGTTCACTCCTTCCTCTGAGTCCACAGTCCACTTTCTACACAAACTTCTTCGGGCTTCCTCCAATTCTCTCATTCTTGGCTGCCTTCACGTCCATCTCCCCTGCCCCTGTGGTTAGGAACTTCTGCAGGGTGGGGCTGGTATCTTACTCATCTTGGTGACTTCCTCAGAGACTATGCACAGTAAATGGTACAGTCTTTCCTGAGTTTTAACTAATAAAGAATGGAACAAAAGAATGAAGGATTGCTTATGGGACCACAAGAAGGATTATGGGATGAATGAATAAAAGAATGAATGTGGTAGACTGAATATATTGATGGCCCCAATTAATGGTCTCCTTGTATCCATGCCCCTTGCAACGAGACTCTGCAGCAACTCCCATCAGAGTCTCTATCCTTACCCTCTGAATCTGGACTGGTCTTGCACCTTGCTTTGACTAATAAAATGCAGGAGAAGTCACAGTATGCCAGTCCTAAATCTGGGCCTCAAAAGGCATTCATTGCTTGCTTCTGTTCACCCTTTCAGAACCACATAAGTAAACTGGGCTAGCCTACTGCAAGAAGGCAGGCCATGTGGAAGGGAGCCCAGGTGTCCCAGCTGAGACCATCCTAGACCAGACTCAGCCAGCCAACTCCCCAAGTATGTGAGAAACCCCAGCTAAGACCAGCAGACTGACCCCCCAGTCACATAAGTGAACCCACTTGAGAAGAGAAGAACCACCCAACTGACTTACAGACCTGTGAACACCAATAAAGGCTTTCTGTTTCACGCCACCAAGTGTGGGGGTAGCTTGTCATGTGGCAATAGCTAACTGACAATGAATGGTCTAACTTAGGACAGTGAAGTCCCTAGAAGTTAGGGGCTCTGAGTTTTTGTTCTGTGCCATATTGAGAACCACAGTTCTTAACCACAATGTGGCAACATGTTAGGAGGTATACCATGATCTGTTGTAAGGTATTTGAACAAAATATTTCTGAATTTTACAAGGGATTTACTTGAAGTTAGTGTGGATTCATCATCATCCTCATCTATAACACTACTATTGTGCATTCTGATAAGCTTTCTTGGAGAGGACAGGAAATAGAAGAAAGGACGGAGGACCCATTTCCTAATACACCTCCTGGAAGCCTGAGTCCCTGAACCCTCATTAATACTAACAGTAACAGCAAGCATTTATTGATTGCCTATCCTATCCACCCTCTATGCACATCTCCTGGCTATGAACTAGCTCTCAATGAATCTAAATGACAATTTCTGGAGATGATGTCAAATCTTTTTGGGAAAAGGCAAGGCATTAAAACATTTTTCAAAGTTATGATCTATTTTTTCCCTTCAACTCTCCATGTTTTTTCCCCTTCAGTCAACAAAATACCTAGTTTTGTGCTGAGTATTAAGGATACAAAAAACATGTTTTCTGCCCTCAGGGCACTCCGTCTGGTGGACCTTTTCAAAGGCTCTCTTCTCGCAGCAAGAGGCTAGATAAGAGCCCAGCCTTATTTTTTCTGACCATAAAAGTCAGAAATCCACAGCAGGTGGCCAGCCTCAGGGCTTGCTTTCTAAAATGAAAAAGTCCTAGTAACCACACCTGCCCTGGTTGTCACAGTGGTACTGTAGGAAGCCCCTAAACTCAACCATGTGTCTTAAACAAAGGACTTCAATGAATGTCCTTGCTGAGGGGAACTGCTGCATTGGGTCACGCAGTGTCTTTCCAGGATGTATTTCCTCTGGAGGGTGGCTTTCAGCTACCCACACCTACTTTCCTTCACACTCTCCCAGGTAACTTTCATCTAAAAAATTATCAAGCCCCACAAGCCTCAGTTTCACATATATAATAAAGAGAATCAAATGACATTGAATGCGATTATAGCACATCAAAATCCAAAGCCTCGTCGGCACAGACCTGGACACCTATCAATGCTCAAACGAGATTTCTTTCCTTCCTTTCGGCTACAAAAACACACTTGCTACACTATACATACATACACACACACACACACACACACACGCTCTCTTTCAGGCCACACTTATCCCCTTCCGCCCAAGATAATGCACATTTGTAATAACAGTAATAACATAAAATCCTGAAAGTCATATCCCAAAAACAGACATTCATTCAACTTTTACCCAACACCATGCTGGGTATGATCGACATGGGGCCCCTGAGGATCCTACCAACCTTCTTCTCTTCCTAGAAGGAACACCAACAACCTCCTTACACAATCCACAGAGTAGCTAATGAGAAAACAAGCCATTGGGGTCCTAGGAAACAGCATCCCATTATCCTACTGAAGTCAGTCTTCTGCCAAGTCTATAGTGGCTTCATTTTCTGGCAAAAGCATCCATATGCTAAGCAAGACTCCTGTCACATCCATACTAGGGCTCCAATCTATCCAGCTTGCCCTCAGCTGTCAAGCACAGGAATCACACCTCCCTGCTCCAGAGACCTCACTCACTGAGCACCTGAGATGGTCTCTTGACAAAGAGCACAAACGGCAAAAGTAGCAGCATAAAAAACAATGCCAAATCTGTCTTCATTAATCACCTGCCCATACTGGGTGTGATACTCTCAGGAAAACAGCTGGAGAATGAATCACATTACCCCCTTACATAAGGAGAACTGGGTCTCTCCAGCACGCTTCACGTACCAGCACTATTTCCTAGTCAAGCTTTAATTTTCCTTCAGGATCTTCACAGTAAATTCTTTAGATCATGAAATTGCCTTGACCTGGACTCTGTGCTAAGAAGTAACATTACGGTTGTGCTTTCAGTTGTCAAGTGGTTCTGAGCTACTTCATCTTAATTTCTCTTCTTTGCAATCCCTCTCTCCTGGAAGTATATTGGATTGTAAATGGGAATTTCCCACTTAAAACCTGAAAATGGAGTTTGGTCTCACAGGACCTCTACGTGGACAAGCTTCAGACTTATCCATCTTTCACCTGCTAACTCCTCTGTATAGAACTATAAATGTCCAGGTTTCATGCTAATAAATGCAGCTAGACCAAATTATGCTGGCCTGACTGGGACCTTGTTCCTTATTGCTGCTGATCTCACTGCAACAAACCAAACATACGGTGAGAGCAGAATGTTATTTAGTATAAGACAGGAACCCCACAAGCGTCTCTTGCAGAACAGATGAAAGATGATCGAGTTTTTGAGAACACACCAGCCTCTTTGAAAACTTAAAATAATAATGCCTTTCTAAGGTCACCATCTAAAAATAGTGAAGATTACAAAGTCCACTATAAGCACAAAGCAAAAGCACAGAACCAACTCCTTCACAATCAAATATAAAGGCTGCAATTAAAACCACATGATACCACTACACACCCATCAGAATGGCTAAGGTGAAAAGGAAGGGAAATACTAAGTGTACCGAGGATGTGAGGGAGGGAAGCTCTCACACGCTGCCGGTAAAAGTGCAAGTTGGTACAACCACTTAGGAAAACTGCGTGTATCTCATAAAGCTGAACATGCATGCCCCTTATGACTCAGAAATACCACTCCTGAGCATATATACTCAACTATTATGTGGACCTACGTTCACCAAGAGCCACACACTAGATTGTTTCCAGAAGAACTATACATAATAGCCAAAAGCTGAAATCATCCAAGTGCCCATCTGTTCTAGAATGGATCAATAAATGGTGGTATATTCACAGAGTGGACTACTCCACAGCACTGAGAATGAATGGTCTACAACTGGACAGAATATGGATGAATTTCACAAACATAATATTGACCAAAAGAAGAGAAACACAACTACACAACTGCATGAGTTCATTTATACAGAGTACACAAAAACAGACCAAAGTAATCTGTGCTGTTAAAGTTCAAGATAGGGCCGGCCCCGTGGCTTAGCGGTTGAGTGCGTGCGCTCCGCTGCTGGCGGCCCAGGTTCGGATCCCGGGTGTGCACCGACGCACCACTTCTCCGGCCATGCTGAGGCCGCGTCCCACATACAGCAACTAGAAGGATGTGCAGCTATGACATACAACTATCTACTGGGGCTTTGGGGGAAAAAATAAATAAAAGAAAATTATAAAAAAATTAAAAAAAAAAAGTTCAAGATAGTGGCAGGGCGGGGTGGTAGGTAGTACAGGTAGTGACCAGAGGGAGTATGAAGGGGCTTCTGAAGTGCTGGTAATGTTCTGCTTGTTTATCAAGTTGCTTAGGTGGGTGTGTGCACCTTGTAGAAATCCATCAAGCTGTATACTTGTGATGTGTACTTTTCTGCATGTATTTATATGTCAGTAAAAAGCTAAAAATAAAATCAAGGGTATCAGTTTCCTTGATATGTTACTGCCTCAATGACACTCTAACAAAATATTGGTTGGCTGTTAGGTGGATCTCGGTTCTTGATGGCTACAGGTAACTAGTTTGCTTAGACACTAGCTGGTTGTGTGACCTGGGGCACATTCTTTCACCCTTTGAGCCTCATCTCATTTGTTAAAAAAAAAAAAAGATTGGACAAAATCTTGGCTCAGGTTTCCCCATAGCTCTAATTCTTGAAGATTCTAAGATCATCTTCATTCATTCCCCCATTCTTGACCTTCATGATGTGGATCAGAATCACAGGTGGAAGCCTGCCAGGTTTAGGGCCCTGCTAAGACCTGAGAGAGCAGCTGACACTGACTCTCTTCATCTTAGAATGCAAGATTTCAAAGGGGAGATCCCAAGTCTCACTACCTGGATGTGTTGAATGTTTCCAAAGCCAGCCCAAGACCTGATTAGACAAAATGGCACACTTCACCACCCAGGCCACCTACTTATCGACCTGTAAATTCAGCCCAATAGTCCAATTTGCTGCCAACCTGTCACTTGGCTGCCTTTCATTCCTCCAGGAAAATAAAGTGAGAGAGTATGCAAAGTGATGCTTTTACCCAAGTCAGCAGCAAAGACTCTCTGGAAATAAAAAGCAAATATTGGAAAGGCATGTCCAGACACGGCTCTTCCAAAGAGCAAAGACTATCTCAATGTCAAGGAGAAGATGAGTCCAGCATCGGCTTCAGCAAATCAGCATTGTGTGCCGAGTGGAGCTCAGCATTCAAGCCTGTTCATGTACCACCATCACTCAGGAGACACGCAAGTCTCAAGATCTTATTGACATGTTCCCGCTCCCTGGAGGATAATCATTTGATACATTACAATTGAGGAATAAAAGGAGTATTTCTGGAGAAGAACAGGAAGACAATGGAGAAGAAAGGACTGCACTCATGGAGAAAACCTAAATCTTCCCCACGATTTTCCATGTAAAACTAGATCCTTGATTTTTTACGAAGTTGGAGATGCTCCACATTTCCAGAAAACTCTAACTTTACATTCTCTCAAAGCTGGGCAAGAAGAGGCCCAGGAATCGTTAATCATTTTTAGGTGTTTTACGGTGTTGTGCCGATAAGCCAATGCCATAAACAAACCCTCTGACTCCAGCAAAAGACGCAAAAGCAAGAGAGAGAGGAAGAGAAGTGACTGCTGGCGACACAGGAGAGCAGGACAGGTCCTGGTCTCTCCATGCATACAGTCTCCTTCACGCTGATGGAACAGAGACCACCAGGCACCCCGCTCTCAAGACACTCGGAAAAACCGACACTGATCACAACACCAGGGGCTTTCCTTATTGGTTCTCTCTGTTATTTAATTCTTTTATTTTCCCCAGAGGCTGAGTAAGAAAAAGTTTTATTAAAACAAAGAATATGGTATAAAAATAAAATTTTTAAAAAGCCCAGCCAAGAAAGGCCAAACAGATACGGAGAGTTGTTTATTAAATTTTTGCTTCCCTCGGATATTGAGTTTCAATGGCTTACCTAGGTTCCAGTGAAGATCCTGTTTCAACCCTGTTTCCTTAAACATTTCATATGGAAGTAATGTAAGTTCTTCCTTAACTCTTAACCCCAAATGGGGTAAAGACGAAGGTTTTTGGTGTATATACAAACATATGTATGTTATTTATGTTGCAAATACTAGATTAAGTAGCTACACCCTTTTGCTTACTGGGAATAAAGGCATGTGTACTCCCTGGATGACAGGTATTCTACGTGAAACGTTCTAAATAGCTAACCAGCCACCCTCTTAGCTGCTGAAGCTAACAGAAATCTGGCTGATGACTTGATCATCAAAGACTCTATCTCCCTTGGGCACAGAGACCTCAGGGGAGTTAGCAAGGTCTAATACAGTATTTTTCTGAGTGTGGTACACTTCCACTCTGGTACACATAATATACAGACACTCTTTTTATTCTAATAGTTAAGTATTTATTTTAACATGCATAAGCACACTGTACGTTTTATATGTTGTCAATTAGGATGAGACTAAATTAAAATAAATGAGTTGGCTTAGAATAAATTTGAAGACAAATATGCTAAATAACTAATACAGGTGGTAGCATGGATATGGTAAAAACTGTGCCTGAAGTTTGAAAAATACTAGTCCGCTTAAAAAAAAAAGTCCATCCAAGATTCAGAAAGTTCTGGTTCTAAAGGCTGACTTGCTGTGTCCTTGGGGATCCTTCACCTGTCTTCCCCAGGCAGGCCTCACTAGAATGACAGCAACAAAGCTGATAGGGTTAGGACAGTGTGACAAATGGGAAATCTTTTAGAAATAGAACACAAGTCTTTTCACCTTCAAATAAGGTGTGCCCACTATTCATTCAGCTGAGATTCATGAACCTTACTGAGTTTTGACACAAACCAACAAGACAATAGAGTAAAAGCTAATCCCTCTCCTAAAACCTCTCTGAGCTGTGGAAAGTCATTTTGCCAAGCCTATAAGCACCGCCCTCCTGAGGTCTGCCTGGTGGCAGGCAGGAGACAGTAGATGGCAGAGCACAAACAACATATATCATTGCAGCCTGGTGTCTGATCTCAATGACAACCGTGTACAAGATTCCCAGGAAGCCAGAGCTTCCTAGGTCATCATTCACTGCTAGACTCTTAAAATCACTTCTGAGCCAGGCAGAAGCAAATTATCAGTATCTCTGGTCAGCAGCTGTCTTTTTTTAACCTGCTAGTATCATCATGGGGTTTACCGTGTGCTTGAGAAAGAAAGCTTGATCTGGAAGCTAAAACATGAAAGTCCGCTGGCTCACGTAGTTGGAGAAGGATAATCATACCACAGTAACCTCAGATGGGCATGTTAGGTTTCCCAGCAAGACCTATTTCACCACCTGATATACTCTTCTTAAATAATTGCCCCCTGTGGTAGGAAGAGTAATGCTCCCCCAAAATATCCCTGTCCTAATCCCCCGAACCTGTATGACAAAGGGTAATTAAAGTTGCACATGGAATTAAGGTTGCTAATCAGCTGAGTTTAAACTAAGATTATACTGGATTATCCAGGTGGGTCCAAGGTAATCACAAGGATGGACATGTGGACAAGGGAGGCACATGAGTCAACATCTAAAAAGTGTCAAGAAAGACTGGCTTTGAAGATTGAAGGCAGCCATGAGGTAAGGAACGCGGGTACCCTCTAGAGGCACAGAAACATTCTCCCCTAGAGCATCCAGGAAAGAACGCAGTCCTGTTGATACCTGATTTTAGCCCAGCAAGACTCCGTATTAGTTTCCTATTGCTGCTCTAACAAATTACCACAAACTCAGTGGCTTAAGACAACAAAAATTTACTCTTTCACAGTTCTAGAGTCCAGAAGATCAAAATCAGTTTCACTGGATGGAAATCAACATGTCGGCAGGGCCGTGCTCCCACTGGAGGCTCTAGGGGACAATCCGTTGCTTGTTCTTCCAGTTTCTGGTGGCTGTCAGCATTCCTCAGCTTGTGGCTCCATCACTCCAATCTCTGCCTCTGTGGTCACACTGCCTTCTCCTTTTCTGTCTCTGTGTAACCTTCCTCTGCGTCTTGGTATAAGGACATTTGTGATGGCATTTAGGGTCCATCTTGATAATCCAGGATAGTCTACCCATCTCAAGATGCTTAACTTACATCTGCAAAGTCTCTTTTTCCAAATAAGGTAACATTTACAGGGTCTAAGAGTTAGAGCCTGCAATCTTTGGAGGACATTATTCAACCTACTACAGACCCACTTCAGACTTCTGACCTCCAGAACCATAAGATAATAAATATGTGTTGTTTTAAGCCACTAAGTGTGGTAATTTGTCACAGCACCAATAGGAAATTAATACACTCTCCATCTCCCAAATATGTGCCACAGATCAGGAGAAGGCCTGGGTGAGACAAAGGAGCTATAATCCATCCTACTATTCACATCAGCATCCTGGGGGTCCTCTGTATCTAAAGATGATCTCCCTCTTCCCCTAGTGGACGTGAAAGAATGCTGAGATTCAGCAGTAAGTGGCCGTTAGAAGCTTCAGAACTCACCCTTCTCTCTTTCCTCTCACCCATCACAAGTTTCTTAAATAAACCTTATGGTAATTCATAAAGCAAAGCTTAGGGGGAATAAAGGAACTGACATTTGTTTCAGAGAATTCCTCTTAATAATAATGAGTACACTCCATCCACAGATGTCAAAGGGCTTTGCTCACAAAGCCAGTAATCCCTACCACAAATACAGGACATGTATTTTTAGGAGACCCTGAAAGACCCTATTCCTCAATTAGGAACAATCTCTTCAGGTAGTTTCCTAGCGTTCAAGGGGCAGAACATTACATTTTTAAGCACCTATTAATCACTATTCTTTCTCAGGGCACGTTATACCGCTGGTTTTCTGTCATCTCTATAGGGATTTCTATTTCTAGAACTGCTCCTTTTCACTGATCTGCACTCATGACACTCCAGCAATTCGGGCGGACTTCTCTCCCAGAACTCACGATGCTAGGACACCCCTAGCCTCTGTCCTTGGCCCTCTTCCCTCTCTGTATTCTCTCCCTTAGTGAGTCCACCCATCCCATGATCTCAAATTCGTATATCCAGATCCAAATATCCAAGTGCCTACACAATAGCCCCAGTGGAATGTTCAGGAAGTATCCCCAACTTAGCTGGCCCAAAACAGAGACACACACGTCAGCTGGGTAAATGGCACCCCATCCACCCCCTGCTCAAACAAAACCCTAGCCCTCACATGCACATTCTCTTCATTCCCTCCCACCCCTCATTTAATCCATCAGTAATTCTATCAGCTGTGCCTCCAAAATTTATCCCAAATCTGACTATTTTTCACCATCTCCACTACTTCAACCCCAATCCAAGCTACCCTCACCTCCCTCCCAGATTACGGCAATCAGCTCCCAGATCATCCTCCTGCCTCTCTCGCCCTCGACTCCAACCAGCCTTCACCCTCCACAGGGCAGTTGGTCATCTTTCTAAAGCATAAATCAGACATCACTCCCAGGTGTAAAACTATCCAGAGGCTTCCAGCTACACTAAGACTCCACACTTGACCATGATCTATGTGATCTGCCTACTGCCCAGCACTCAACCTCTCTTTCCCTTCTCTCCCTATTTACTAGCGTGCACACGCACTGGTCTTCTGTCCTCTCCTGGAACATATGAGGCTTGTCCCCAGTTCAGGGCTTTTGTACTTGCTGAGCCTTCTGCTGCGGATGCTCTTCCTCCAGATCTATGCATGACTGCCCTCTTCCCTCCCTGAAGCCTCATCTCAAATGTTCATCACCCTAGCCTAGCAAGAGCAACCACTCAGTCACCTCTTTCATACTGCCCTACTGTGTCTTTTTCAGACCACTTAGGAACATGTGACACGCTCTTAGTCGTGTGTTGATGCAGTGAGTGATTCCCTTCCAGCAGATGATACACTCACTGAGGGCAGGACTCTTTTTACCACGGTATCCCCAGTGCCTGGCACACATCAGGAGCTCAACAGAAATTTGTTCACAAGCTGCTGAGTGGTTTTACAATCCAGGGGCAATATCAAATCATCTTAAAAGGGATTGTTTCAGTCAGTCTCTTTGGTTTTAAGGAATACTGATTTCCTAGTTTCACCAGGAAAGGCATCAAGGTCTCCCCTCCTGGGGTCCTGCACTTCATTCTCATTCCCTTTCCCGGCTTCTTTGCTCTTTTTATGTGCACCCCATTCTCTAGTTTCTACCAGCAAGCTGGCTCCCTAACCTTCCATTATTACCCTTCCTGCTCCTTCATAGCTCTGGCTTGCCAAGGCTCTCATTTAACCCCAGGGCATCATGCCACTTGCTAACGACCAAGTTTTCTTCTGAGTCTCTCAATTCAGCTTCTTGAGAGAGAATCTCACAGGCCTGGGGAGAAGGCGAGATACAGTACAGAACAAGGGCACTCAGACAGAAATTAGAATTTCTAGTACTGAGATGAAGAAATCCTCCCAACAGTTGTAAGTCCAAATGTGTCTCCATTCATTCTCCCTGAAAAGATGCGTACGTGACCACAGGATCCTCCCAAAGGGGTGGGAGGGGCGTCAAACCCAACAGATGGTGGGAATCACGAAGACATGTAAAATGAGTGCTGGCAAGAAAGAGGATGAAGATTAGGAGGGAAAAGAATCTCCATGTAAACAACATGATTAATTAAGAAAAATTAAGCAGTGAAAGGACGTCTGATCCTTTTATAAGTGCCTGTACACAGGCTCGCTCTTAAATGGAATGCTTCCCCTTGGCTCACATATAACAACTCCAGTTTGTGCCAGGTAGTGAATATGCAAGAGAGTTTTTGCTCAAATCAGATCTAATGCTTACAATATATCTGCAAAGTAACTATCTCACTTTTCAGGTGAAGAAATGCATGTTCAGAAAGGTGCAAGGCTGACTTACCCACGAGGCATGGCACGGAGAGTGCCTGGAGCCCAGGAAACTTTTAGGGGCCACAAATATGCTTTCATTCGTCTACAATGAGAATAAAAAAAGGAATATAACTCACCCTGGATGCAATGATAAAATATAATTTTCAGTATTTTTTTTAACAGAAGAAGGGGTCTACTAAACTCAAAGTGCCTTGGGCCCTTGAGAGTCATGAAGTGGCTCTGAAGAGATGGAGTAACTTCCCTAAGGTCACAAGCAGGAATGAGCTGGCAGATAAGAGTCCAGATCAGCCCCTACCCTTTTCCAGAACACCACTCAACCTCCTCATCCTTTCATGCCTCATAAAACTCTGGGTATCTCTGGAGTTGAAGAACGCCTACATCATCTGAGCTGCTTGAAAATACATTTTTTAAATGCAAGAATCATGGAGCACCTTACAGGACTCACCAAAAATCTGATCATTTCTCCTGATCCTTAGCTTACCTGGAAGACCAACTGTTTTTAACAGATACTAAAATAAGCAGGCTCTGAGTATTCCCTAGTCCTAGAACATCCCTCGGAGAGCACTCAAGGCAAATCAAGACTGAGTTTCACATAGTGTGTCTCAAAGCTTGTCCCAGGACCCACTAACTGCATTGGAATGACCTGGGATGCTCATTAAAAATGCAGATCCCAGAGCCTCATCCCTTACCTGCTCAATCACCACGGGTAGCACCCCAGGGGATTCTGACCTGCTGTCGAGATTAAGACCCAAAGGTCATGGGCACATTTGGGGACAAACAACTTTTTGCATAGTTTTAACATATTCTAAATTTTCCCAGAATGCAACTATCACATACAGTGAGCCAAGAATATACTTTGTTTTGTTCTGAACTTTACCACAAGTGTTATTAACCACTAAAAAAAAAATTGGATCACAGATGACAAAGCCACTGCTGGAATATGAGTCAACAAATCAATTCTGTATTTGGAGTTGTTACATTTATAGGTGATTTTATCAATAGGTAAAAACTTCTTAGTATAGAATACAATGCCCAGGCATTCAGATAACGAGATACCTATTTGACTCTGTGTTACTTTCATTTCTCTTTTACATTAGTTAGGAAATTGCATTGATTTTTTTTAATTGTGTGCTGGTGGGTTATATTATCTGACTTGCATTCAGGATGGCAAAGAGCTTTACAAAGTAATTGTTACGAAAGGAGACAATGGGCTTTATAGGATTAAGTTTGACTAAAAAAGATCCTGGCTAAAACTACTCTGAGATGTTGCTAATCTCACAAGCAGGGAAGGTCTCTAAGGACATTCCCCACCCACCCACTCACCCATGTACAACAAAGAAAAAATTAGTGAGCTGGGCTATAGAGACCCGCCGCCAGAGGCAGATGCCTACAGCGGCACCCTTATCCGGCACTGAGCTCTGGGACAGCCACAAGGTAGAGAAGCTGAATGGGAGAACAAGAAACATAAAATTCTGGCTAGCAGTGGCTGGGACAGGAGGCGGGGGATGGGAGAGAAGAGGAACATAGAGACATGAGAGTTACTGGGCAGTTCAAGCTCTTGGATTGGGCAGTTTCAAAGTTATTCAATAATAATAATAATACTGCTATAAAACTAGTTGCACGTATTGATTAGTATCAATCAACTATTGTATTAATAATCATAGAAAGGAAAGTAATTAGCTTAGCAACCATACCCAACTGCTGGCAGTATTACAGACAGCAAACGACATATTAGCATGGAGCGGTTTCAGCCTGAGCGCTGATCAGCTGCTTCTGGAGGGATGGGTAAGTCACTGTTCTCATATTGATAAAAAAAAAAAAAAAAACAACCCAGCAGCAGGCACTTGGTATGGGGAGCGTGGCCTCCTGAACAGTGCGTCAGGCAGATAAAGATGCTGGCGCCTGGCAGCCACCAAGGCCACCCCAAACAACCACCCTCTTTCCTCATCAGCATTGTGCAGCTGCTACCTCACGGACAATAACACCCGCCTCGGGGGACTCTGACAAGCACAGTTCACCCTGAAGGCGAAAGGAGAAAGTGATGTGAAGACAAATCATCAAAATTGTTTCACCGTGACCGGAGCTGTCATAGGTTGACTGGGCGATGCAGAAAATGGTGACTTCTTTTCCCAAGGGCCTCCTGAGGCTTGGAAGGGGCATTTGACTGTCTTCTCTTCCCCCCTCCCTCCCCATCATCTCATCTTTTCTCCTATCTGCTGGTTCCCTAATATGAAGAATATGAAAAGAAAGAGGCTTTTCAAATGGAAGGGACAGAGAAAAATCATTTACTTATTATGGCCAAAGCATAAAAAAGGATTACCATATCCTGCCTTCCACTCCACCAGCTCAAAGAGAGCAAATGACCCCCTTTTTGGTGCTCCCACTGACCCCTGGACCTACCTTTACATTATCACTTAACACTTCACCATACCTATTGTTTCACAGGTCAACCTGCTGCAACTAGATTAGAGAGGACCTAAGAGGGCCAAGACCACATTCTCTCCATTTTTAGGAGACAGCACCAGGAGTAACTCTGGGCACAAAGTGAGCCTTTAGTAAAAGTAGTTGAACAAATAAACACAGCAGATAAGCTCCCCAAAGCTAAAGTTTAAATCCATTTTTTCATTTGTGTTTGAAAGCCAAAGTAGCTTATTGAAAACCCAAGCACTGGTGTCACTTAAAGTCCATGGATGTACATTTTATTATGCTATACAACACATGACCTTTCAGACTTTATGAGCCCTGTAATAATTTACAGGAACAGCAGAGGAGGAGATAGAAAACTCTAGACACATCTCCAAAAGGGGAAGGAAAAGCGTGAGGAGGTACAGAAAGACAGCCATAGCGCTCAGAATATGGATAACAATGATTAGCTCTTGGCACACTTGATTCAATTTCCCTTTCCTCTCACTACACCAGCAAGAGGCAAGAAGGAACATTAGTTGATAGCAACACAAGGACAGATGGGCAGCCAAGGTGCCTGAACTTTCTTTCCACAGCACCTCCATGAGTCAAGATAATCACCAAGCACAGCTTCTGCTGTGGCAGATAAAGGCCTCGATCGTGTGAGATGAATCTATTAAGGCAGTGAAGATGGCATGGCGTGTCACTTCTAGGAAGGAAATAAAATTTATAAACTGGCCCTTGGATTTCCAATGTCCACATAAGAGTA
This sequence comes from Diceros bicornis minor, assembly GCF_020826845.1. NCBI lineage: Eukaryota > Metazoa > Chordata > Mammalia > Perissodactyla > Rhinocerotidae > Diceros > Diceros bicornis. The sequence goes on along the minus strand of NC_080749.1, from coordinate 19,907,273 downwards.
GGTAACCAGATTACTGGCACTGACGGAAATGTGAGGCCATTTACATGGCCTTACTAGGGCTGCCCTCTTTACTCCAATGATTCCCACTACACCTAAGGGAAATTCACAATGCTTTACCCTGGCTATATGCAGACTGTCGTGATCTGGCCTTCCGCTGCCTCACCAGCCTCATTTCGTTTCATTCTCCCATCACCAAAAATGCCAATTTCTCTCTCGCCTCACAAGGTCTTTGTGCGTGCTTTCTCCTCTGCCTGGCAAGTTGTTTCTGTGGCTGACGCCTCATTCTTCAACTCACAATTCCAATGTAGGGGATCAGGTCGTCCTGATCATTTTATGAAATGTACACTCTCCCTTAACTCTCCCTTTCCTTCATAGGCATATAACTATCTGAAATTATTCTGTTTATTTTGTCCACCAGAATATAAGCTCCATAAGAGCAGAGAACTCATCTGTTTTGTCCATCACTGCATCCTTGTGATGAGAACAGAGCGCAGTGCAGAGTAAGTGCTCAACTAGTCCTTGAATGAATGAATAAATAGAGAAAGGCGAATAGCTAATAGAGGTGACACTGAAGGACACTTGACCTGCACCAAATTGGGTTTATCTGATCACATTTAGGGGGTAAAGGACAAACGGTAGCTAAATAGAGAAAAGAAGAAAAAGAGACCAGTGGTACCACTAACTGGCCACAACTGCCATGGTCCAGGAAAAACAGCTGTGCCCCTACAAAGGCAGCATCACTGCAGAGACAAGACACATTTCCAGAAGAACTCACAAAAGAAGACAATGACAGGTGACTTCCAAACAGCCCCGTCTGAATCATTCGGGCAAAGGCTACATTCCTTTGGCAGAAAATCTCTTGAAACCCTTCAAGCATAACTATTAGTGAGCAGTGTCCTTACCAAGGTCAGTCATCCACGTATTTCTGGAATACTTCCCCAAAGTTGTGACCCTCTCAGCCTTTTTTGGAGGGCGAGAGAGTTAGCTAAAATAGTCACCACTGTCCAAATAAAAGACTTATTGCTATCTGCAAAAGACTACATAATTCTTAATTTCAAAGAAGTTGACCTGAAACAGAGAGAAAGTAAATACTCAGGTATTCCAGAAACATACTTCTAGTCAATGGCTTTAAGAGTCTAATTGTGCATGAGGTGTTATTTTTGTTGGACTGAAGCTCCTTGCAGACAAGGATCTTGTTCAATCTTGTCATCTGTTCCATTTCCACATACAGAGCACCCAGTTGGTACCCAATCAATACCTGCTGCCCTCACACACCAAGACTAATGAGCAACAATGGATACTAGTCATTATGCAGAGGCATTTCCCAAGTAAAAGATTTCTGGGTAACCTTCCCAAAGCTGAAGGTTCAAATAATAATGGAGAAGGAAAAAAACCAAAGGATTCTAGGTCAACCCTAAGAAGAAAATCCTGAATGACTAGAGGAACAAAACCACAGAATGAATATTTGAATGATCAAACAGTCGGGGAAAATCACAGAACACTGACATCAAAGAGTTGTTGGACCAGCATGCAGAAAAGGGTAAAAATTATCACGTTTTTCTAAACAGAGATTTAGTGCTCTGTACCCACAGAGTGAATGGAAGAACAAAGCACGGGCCACTGTTTTTAGAAAAGAAAATAGAGTAAGCTAACAAAATACAGCTGCCACCAGCAGCCAGCCCTGAAATGCCAGCTTCCATCAGAGAACAGCTTGACAGTCCACAGGTGGCACAAAAGGGAGAGTAGCTTTCAGTCAACAGCTGGTCCCACGTCTTTGACTGTGTTGCCCTGACTTGCTCCAAGACTCCAGCCCCATCCTGGGAGATTTTGTCTTACAGGATACCCAAACTTCTGAGTCCTATCAGGATTCGGAAAACATACTGCCCTCCTGTAAGAGGCGGGGGATAGGAGGCAAAGATGCACTGTTAAGAAAGGAAGGGAATTCGGTACTCCACAAATTTAGTCAAATTATGTGGGAAAGATTTCCCTAAGAAACATTGGCTTAGCTTAAAAACTCCAGAATAAAGTTTAATGTTTACTTTCAAATCTATCACCAATTTTGGAAGATATGGAAGTATTTAATTTCTCTGAAATGATACACAGGCAACATTTCCTGGTGTGCTAATTTTTACCTTCTGTTAACCAAAATGTTTTAAGACAATTTAATACGCCATGAGAATACATTTCAAGGGAGCCGGGGAGCTGCGCACAAATACCATTCATTCAGAAAATAAACTTTTTTCTCTTTCATACTTACTGAGTGTCAGAAACAGCCCAGTGCTAAGATTTACAAGTTAAGCTGTAATGTAAACCCCTTCATGGAAAGGGAAATGTGATGCACTTACCAAGAGCTGGAAGTAGTAAGAGAAAGGTTATAAAATCAGTGGTTCCCAAACCTGGCCCACCATCAAACCAACGAGGAAGAGGTGTTGCTTAAATGTCAATTCCTGGGTACTCCCCTGAGAACCTGCTTTAGTTGGTCTACTATAGAGGATTGCAGGAACCCAGAGATTTAACTGGCCCCTCCTCCAGGTGATTCTGATCACGAGGCAGGTTTGGGAGCAGCTGCTATAAGCAGCATGGCAAGGGTGAGCTGACTGTGCCCACCCATACCACAAACGAACTCCAGGTTCACAGGCTCCTTGAACCGAAATGCCCAGGAGATCTTATAACTCAGCCACTTTGGAGGGAATCCAGATGACCCAAGACAGCCAAGCCTCACATCCAGCTGGACTCAAGAGCAAGGCTTCCTCCAGCACACTTCTTGGGCATTGCTGCCAGTTGCTTGGCAGTTCTGAAGAATGCTGGGTCAGAATGCTAGAAATCTTCAGAGCTAGGCAGCCCTTGAGAGCAAGAAGTATGCATATGCAGCAGTGCATTTGTATTGCTCATGATGGTGAAGCTCATGGAGGGCAGCTTGAGGCCGGCTAATAGGCTCAGTGAGTCTAAAGATGCAGACAGAGATAAAATCTGTTTCATTCTTCAATAAGAAGAACTCCAAGAAAGTAAGCTGTGGCTACCCTTCGTGGTTACTCAAGGTTCAAAGAACCTTTTATTTCTAGTTACCATTGGCTTCAGCCATAGAAGAAAAGGTCCAAATAGGGCTGTGTTCGACTGCTATTGTTCCCCCAAAGCCATCCTCCCTTTCTTCCATAGACTCGGAAATTGAGCAGAGTACAGGCATGTCCTGCAGTAGATGGTAATGGGATCAAATTTTGCCCAATGGACTATGAGTAGAAGAAACATGTGCTACTTCTGGGTCATCGTCTCCCATTGCCCTTCCTCCCACCCTTTCTCCTCCCTCATCTTGAGCTGTACAAGGGAGAGCAACAGTAGAGATGGCAGAGCAACTCAACAGAAGAAGCCTGGGGCCCTGAGACTTCAGCAGAAGAGAAGTGCCATTCTAGCTGACTTCAACATAAAAGAAAACTACACTCTATCTTGTTTAAGTCACTATTGTTTTGAGGTTTCTGTTAGAGCGGCTGCACATGTTTCCTAACAAAAGGGTTTTCTTTCCTAGCCGGAATATGATAAGAACTATTGATCAAGAAGCAATCCCTTCATACCTTCCTTTTCCTCATCCACCTAATATGGCAGACTTTATCGTTTTCAACTCCAAAGGATACCAAGTTATACAAGGAGACTGAAAAATCTCCCTTTAATCCAGAACTTAAATTTTAAGTGCCAGACCCACCTGAAAATACAAGCTTTCCTCTTTTTGCCAATTAACGCCTCAATCTTCCTTTTGAAGTGAATTTTCTACAAATAACTACCATGTAAATTATTCACAATTTCTGGAACAAGTCTAGCATCATTTCCCCAATGCAAATGCTGTTCCCTCTGTCTGGAAGGCCTTTCCTGACCTAGAAAATTCCTCAACATCATAGCCAAGTTCATATGTAAAAATGTCCCAACTCCTAAGGGCTTGGAGGACTTTTAAAAAAAATGGATCGAAGTATATTATGGTATATATGCCTGTTAACCCTCGAGTCTGCTGGGTTCTTGATAGCAAGAATTGCTTATTCATCTTTGTATCCCTGGTACCCCACCCCCCTCCACTGCGTGCATCTCAGTACCTGGCAGAGTAAGAAGGCAATAAATGTTTGGTAAACTAATCAATGAAATTGTTGAATTAACTGTGTTACCTTGAGAGTACCTTTTTAAATAATTGAAAATTCAAAGGCAGAGCTTATGACTTAAGGACATCTCCTTGTAAACCCAACAAATACTAGTATTCCCCTTAAATATTACACGTTAGTCTGTTAAGATGGAAGATAAAGCCTTTAAAGGATAAAGGTGGAGTTAAAGATCCATGACACTTAGGAGCATTAACTGCCGTTTATTAGGAGCTGCACCTAATGGAAAAACAATTTGGTGCCTAATAGAAAAACAATTAGCTAGAGCACTAAGAAATCTGAACTATCATTTTTTTATTTTTTTATTTTTATTTTTTTTTTTAATTTTTATTTATTTATTTTTTTCCCCCAATGCCCCAGTAGATAGTTGTATGTCATAGTTGCACAGCCTACTAGTTGCTGTATGTGGGACACGGCCTCAGCATGGCCGGAGAAGCAGCGCGTCGGTGCGTGCCCGGGATCCGAACCCTGGGCCGCTAGCAGCAGAGCGCGCGCACTTAACCGCTAAGCCACAGGGCCGGCCCTGAACTATCATTTTTTTAAATCATTTTGCTTTGAAAACAGATCCTACATTGAATCAAAAAGAAAACACATATATGTTAAACAATGTTTTAAGAAGCTCCTTTAGATACTATATAGATTTCTTTTCTTAACTTAAGAGCTGAAGAAAAAAAATTATACATATAGGGGCCAGCCCAGTGGCATAGCGGTTAAGTTCACATACTCCACTTCGGCGGCCTGGGGTTCGAGAGTTTAGATCCCAGGAGCGGACCTACACACCGCTTATCAAGCCATGCTGTGGCAGCATCCCACATACACAAAAAAATGGAGGAAGACTACCACGAATGTTAGTTCGGGACAATCTTCCTGAAGCAAAAGGAGAAGGATTGGCAACAGATGTTAGCTCAGGGACAATCTTCCTCACGCACACACACAAAAATTATACATACACATCCCAAGCTAGTACCTGAGCACCAGAAGCAACAGCCTAAAGTCTTCTCTTTTCAAAGATAAGGGAAAAAATAATCTTTCCATCACCAAGGATAGGGTCATAGGTCACAGTTCTCAAGCACAGGGCAAATCTGGACCAATTCTATGCTCAGTGGAAATGTCTACTTCTGCTACTTGCTTACAGCTTGGGACAGGGACTAAATAAATGTCTAACCAAAGGTCAAAGAACAATATAGGCAATGAGAAAGTTCAACTATCAAAAAAGACCATTTCCAGACTACTAAACAGGAGTTTAAGGGGAGCTACCTCAAATGATCAGCTGGGAAAAGGTATTTTCTATTCCATGAGGATCATCTTACCTTTTTACCCTGGAATTCTCAAAAAGTAAAGCAGGTCTATCGTATTCTCAAACTCACAGCATTTTAAAGGTGGAAGTACCTTCGAGACTATTTGTTCTTGATGCCCAGATATAGTAAGTGACTTACTGGAAAACACAAGCCTGTTATGGACACAGCAAAGCCCAGACTCCCCAGTCCTCAAAGATCTAACCCAGGGTCTCCTCGGGCATAGCACACAGAATAAAGGCCACTCCTTAATACAATCTTCACAAACAAAACCAACTCTGGAAAAGGAGATCATCCAACTCATTCAGAAGTTCTTACACACACACACACACACACACACACACACACACATTCACACATCCCAGGCATCAAATACAGAAAAGATTACAGACTTTACAACGGATTCACTTAATGCAGTAGGTACTAGGAATTCAAAAATGAATAGGACTAAAGAAAACCCATTCCACAAGGAGCTCATAGTGAAGGGAACAGAGGTTTATATGCATTAATTATAAAACCACATGCTACATCCCATAGTGGAGATAAGAACAGGGTATTATGGGACATTTTTGACTCAATGATTAAAATGTCTGGATCTTTCTTCCCTTTGTAATTTCTAGGGTAACTTTCAGAAAATTACACTCTAACTTAAGTGGATAAAAAAGTAAGAATTGTGGGGCCGGCCCGGTGGCGCAAGCGGTTAAGTGCGCGCGCTCCGCTGCGGCGGCCCGGGGTTCGCTGGTTCGGATCCCGGGCGCGCACCGACGCACTGCTTGGTAAGCCATGCTGTGGCGGCGTCCCATATAAAGTGGAGGAAGATGGGCACTGATGTTAGCCCAGGGCCGTCTTCCTCAGCAAAAAAAAAAAGAGGAGGATTGGCGGATGTTAGCTCAGGGCTGATCTCCTCACAAAAAAAAAAAAAAAAAAAAAAAAAAAAAAAAAAAAGTAAGAATTGTTACACACAACGCCCAGACTAAAATCAAAAGGCCATTTCAGAACCTTTGAAAAGATATATCCTTCTCCAAAACAGGAAAGTCATACTTGAAGCCTTTTTCTACGTCAACTTTAAAAACGTTGAGGGTATTAAATCTGTTGGAGATTAACAAGGATTCAATTCTAGCACACCATCTGCTGATTCAGATTCAAGCCACCCTCCAGAACGGGTGAGAAATGAGCCATTGGTTTGGGAACCTGAAGGAATCCAAATGATTGACAGGAATATTCCAAAGGGTGTTTCAGTCCTGGAGGTTGACAACCTCCATTACATACGACACCAATGCCAACCATGTTCTGGGGACATTTGAGGTTAGAGGCCATGAAAATAAAACAGATATGTGACCTTAAGAGCCTGAGCAACCCACTTGGACCGTGGGGAAAAGACTCCTGGATATTGGTAAAACAACAACCCTTTATTGGCTTCCGGCAGTGATGTTCTTGTGGTAGCATGGGCCACCTGAACCACAAAATACCAGCTAATATCAAGGAGAGGCATAAACACTCGCACAAGATATTCCACCAGGTCCTTAACCAGTGCAGAAAGTGAAGGCAGACTTTAGGAACACTCCTATGGCTAGAAACGCCTGGTGAAGGAGGCAGGATTTCAGAACCTGCTTAACGGCCTGGAGCAATATTGTATGCTCCATATGCAGCCTGAGGACCTAGACCCCCGGGGGAGGGAAAGAATTCATGTTGGCAAGACCAAAACTCTTGGATTCTAAATGTCTCCCTATCATGATTTCATAGCTTGTGAGCAAAAGATTAGATTGATTCAAACATTACTGCATAGCACCCAGACAGACATCTTATCTCAAGCTTCTGACCAACTACTGAGTGGACTTAAGAGGTAATATTCTACTACCTGCCTCCTTGTTACCGCCCAAGGTTGTAAAAAGAGTGAGTGAACCGGAATGCACATGGAACATTGTAACGGAAATGGTATTAGGCCACAAAAACCATTTTTTCTGGCCCCCCACACTAATACCTACACACATCCTGTTCCACCTCATGCAGAGTAGCACTGTATTTTAAAGCTACCATTGCAGACAGCTCTGAGAAGAAATCTACTTTTTCCAGAAGTTGGCACAAATATGTTTATTTAGGGAGACACAGCTATACAACAGTAACAATAAAACTAGTTCGACTAATAGGAAATTTTTCCACAGAGACAGTGTCACCTCTTTCTCCTTCCTAAAATCAAAAGAGGGACCAAAAAGAGACAAATGCAAATTGCCACTGGCAGAGTTTCGTGTTTAAGGTACACAGAACGATTCAAGAGCAACTCAAGGTTCTCAGCAAATGCCTATTCATTAACCCGGCAGGAGGTGCACCGCCATCTGGCACCCGTGTCCAGAGGAAGATGTATTGCTTAGGATCGATGGTGAGCAGCAAGCATGTTTATTTTTACCTTTTATGCACAAAACTACAAGGACATAAAAGTCTGCGCTAGGCATGCCAGGGAGACTTAACAAGACAGGAAAATGGGATCCAAAAAATGGCATCTAGCAGAAGCTAGCTTTCATGGTACGTGATTAAACGAAACCCTCCCAAAGTGCAGGAATCCCAGCAAACCCCACAGTGTCTGGGCTAGAAACTATTTAAGAAACCACAAGGACTTTGGGCATGGAAAGGAAGAGAGATTTTCCTGCATCTACTGATGCCAAAAGACCTGGGGGGGCTCACATTCAAGCCGGGACTCTGGAATCTGGCTGGGTAGAAGGGCTCTGGGGGCCAGTGCACCACAGCCTGGGCACAACGCCAGCCAGTCACTGGGTTCTCTGTGATTGAACTCTGCAGGGTTCTCCCTCGGGGGTTGCTCTCTTTGAACCTCACATAACCAACCAGAATCTTCTTTTTCCAAGTGAAATTACTGCCTTTTTCTCTAATAGAAACATAATACTTGCTCAATGCCAAAAATTTGCTCAGTGCCAAATAACCAGAAAATCACAAAGAAATTTAAAAAATCATTTATCATCCCACCACCTGCAGATATCTGTTTGTAAGATCTTGGTATATTTCACACACACAGACACAGTGTATATATATATACATATATGTGTATCACAAAAATAATATTATATTTGCTTTCTTATATCCTGCTTTTGTAACTTAACACATTTTAAATACTTCCTCATAAGTATTTTTCAACTACAATTTAAAAGCTAAACAGTACCCCATTGCATATACATATGTTTTACTTAAATAATCCCCAGAATTAGGCATTTATTTTTCTCCCAATTTTTCTATATTAAAAAAATAACACAATAGGGGGCCGGCCCGGTGTCACAGTGGTTAAGTTCGCACGCTCCACTTTGGCAGCCTGGGGTTCGCAGGTTTGGATCCCGGGTGAAGACCTACGCACCCCTTATCAAGCCATGCTGTGGCAGGCGTCCCACATATAAAATAGAAGGAGATGGGCACAGCTGTTAGCTCAGGGCCAATCTTCCTCAGGAAAAAGAGGAGGATTGGCAACAGATGTTAGTTCAGGGCTAATCTTCCTCACCAAAAAAAAAAAAAAAAATATTTGCCAGGGCCAGCCCAGTGGTGTAGTGGTTAGGTTTGCACACTCCACTTTGGCAGCCCGGGGTTCATGGGTTCAGATGATGGGCATGGACCTACACACCACTCATCAAGCCACGGTGTGGCGGTGTCCCACACACAAAATAGAGGAAGACTGGCACAGATGTTAACTTAGTGACAATCTTCCTCAGCAAAAAGAGGAAGGTTGGCAACAGATGTTAGCTCAGGGCTAATCTTCCTCACCAAAAAAAAAAAAAAAATTATTTGCCAAACAGATAGGTGCAAATCACTCCTGCTAATAAAACCACCATGTTTCCTAGGCACTCACTGTGTCCCAGGCACTGCTCTAGGTGATTTACATGTCTGAAAGAGGGCCTCCTGTGGGCTCTGTATCTAGTTAAGGTGCTTAACTCGACTGTGAAGATGGGAAAAGGAGGCACAAGGAGGTGAGGTAATTTGCCGGGCTGGTAATTGGATGAGCTGGAGTTTGAACTCAAGTAATCTGGTTCAAGAGTCCAGACTCTTAACCACTATGCTATACAACCACATGGGGAACTATCTGGAAGAACAAGAGGAAGGGATAAGATTAACAACTGGTAGAGGGATCACTGGAAATATATCCTGCCAATCACACCTTAACCGATATTCACAAGTTCAACATCACCCTTTGTGGTGTGGTCCCATAAGTGATAGACACAGTCCTCTGTTTTAGCAAACCATACCTGAAAGTAGCCTGTAAACTTGGCTCACTGGCCTGTAACTATCTGCCTGGTCACAATAATCACCTAAAATAGAATGGGCTTATTTGTTTTCTTGTGTAAAAAAGGATTTGGGATCCAGAAATTCCATTTCTGGGTTTATACCCCAAAGAATTGAAAGTAAAGACTGTAACAGACACTTGCACTCCCATGTTCATAACGGCACTATTCACAACAACCAAAAGGTGGAAGCAACCCAAGTGTCTATCAATGGATAAATGGATAACGAAAACATGGTACACACATCTAATAGGGTATTATTCAGCCTTAGAAAAGAAGAAAATTCTGTCACATGCTACAAGATGGATGAACCTTGAAGACATTATGCTAAGTGAAAGAAGCCAGACACAAAAGGACAAATATTACATAATTCTGCTTATGTGAGGTACCTAGAACAGATAAAGTCATAGAGATAGGAAGAAGAATGGTGGTTGCAGGGGGTAGGGAATGGGAGGATGGGGAGTTGTTGTTTAATGGGTACAGAGTTTCAGCTGGGAAGGTGAAAAAGTTGTGGAGATGGATGGTGATGATGATTGCACAGCAATGTGAATGTACTTAATGCCACTAACTGTACATTTGATAAATGACAAATTTTATATCTATTTTACCGCAATTAAAAAAAAAAAAAACATTTGGAAGCAAAAGGCCTCCTATGAGCTTTCTATCTACTTAGGGTACTTCAACCACTTGGGCCCTAATCAGACCCAGATAAGCCCTTCTGGGTAATATGACCCCACAGAGGTTGGGGTGAGGCAGGTACAAATGCTTAAGAAAAGATGAAAAAGCCTCTGGAAACACACAATCTTTAATTGCAGGGAACAACTTGTACTGCGATGTTCACATAAGTGAGCAGTCTGAAACACCAAGGGAAAAACAGGAAATCAAAGAGATGAACTATAAAAACCACACTTGCTACAGAAACAAATGGGAAACTCAGGTGAGCATTGACTCATGACTTGAGAATAACCAGGACACCACAGGAAAGGTCTTCCCACAAGCTCGTGGGTCACCAGACCTCAGGGGTCAGCAGTCAAGCATATCGGATGCAGAAAGCAGAAACATTGCCCATCCACAAGCCGGTACCCCAAGTCCATCCAGATTTGAGGTGCACTTAATGAGTAGGGTAGCTCTGGGAGCCAGAAAGACAGCTTATGACCAGTCAGCAATTCATTGTATTCACATAGCATCACAAGATAGTTTCAAAGCCACATTTATGCAAGACTCAAATTCAGAAATGCCGTCTTTGTGACTTATTTAGTAAAAGTCACTATAAAATTCCACAAGACAGCTTAATCACTGTGAGACTAAATAAAGTTGTTCTAAAGAAAAGAAAGCTCGAGCTCTCAAGGCTAATCACATGTTACTGCCGAATCATAAACCCAACTCGACACTGGAAGCCCAACAGGACAACGAAAGAGCTGGGCTCCCTTCCCAGCCTGCCATCTTGTATCTTGCCATCTTGAATATAACCTCCCACTGTATAATAAAGAATTCAACTGGTCTTTATCCTCGGTTCCTGAAAGGAAGACTCCAAATCCTTGGAATTTCTCAATAGAAGTATCTTTGCTATTCATGAGCCCCTTGGATCACACCTGAGTTTATGTTAAAAGACCAGGAGACACAGATTGGGGGCTGATCACCAGAAAGACCAACCATGTGATCAGAGGGTTGGGGCTTTAAGCCAGCCCAATCTCAGGGAAAGGAAGAGGCTGGAGATTGAGTTCATCCACATGGCCAATGATTCAAGCAATCATGCCTGTGAAATGAAACCCCAATAAAAACTCCAAGCTCAATGGAGGTTCTTGGTTGATGAATATGTTGGTGTGCCAGGAAGGTGACACACCCTAATCCCACAGAGAGAGGACATGGAAGCTCAGCATTTGGAACTCTCTCAGACTCTGCCCTATGTATCTCTTCATTTGGATGGGCCTGATTTATATCCTTTAAAATAAAACTGTAATCAAAAGTATATGCTTTCCTAAGTTCTGTGAGTCATTCTAGTGAATTACTGAACCTGAGAGGGTCATGGGAACCCCCTAGATTTGTAGTCAGTCAGTCAGAAGTGTTAGTGGCCTGGGAATCCCACTTGCAGCTGACATGTGAAGTGGGGGCAGTCTTGCTGGGGACTGTACCCTTTAACTTATGGGATCTGCATCAACTCCAGGTGGTTAGCACCAGAACTGTATTGCAGTACACCACGTGGTTTCAGAACACTCATCCTCACACACATTTCCAGTTGACTCAAGTGCTATTCAATACCCAGGTCCAAATAACATAACTTTTAACTGCTAAAATTTACGCCAACTATTAACGACTAGAAAATTTCCCCCATTCAATATTAACAGCTGAAATGTTTTGAGTAATTGCTATCACAGACATTGTTCTAAGATCTTCTACGTGTATTAACTCACCTAATCCTCACAGCAACCTCATAGGGTAGGTACTATTCTTCTTCCCATTTTATAGATGAGAGCACTGAGGCAAAGAGAGGTTAAAGAACCTGCCCAAGATCACACGGTAGAGGTGCCAGGATTCAAAACAAGCGTCTCTGTCTCTAGAGGCCACCCCTTAGCCACAAGTCTAGAGAAAAAGTCATGACTACTGGCCACCCACCCCTCTGAGGGCCCATGGGTCACTGCTCCTCTTCATCCCTACTTGCTCCCATTCTCCACCCTTAGAATGGCCACATTATGATTTCTTTGGGGAAGAATGTGTGCTTTCCGATGATAGAATTATCCAGCTTTGACTAAAGCTCAGGAAAACTGATTTTGAGAACACAGATAGCACTGGGGAAGATTAACTATTTCGCTGAAAGTCTTTTCCAACAAAAACACAAATTAACAGCTGGATAGTACTAGACGTAAACAAAAGTGACAAATTTCACTGCAATAAATGAAGGTCCTTTTTGTTATCATCTCCCTCACTGCAGGCAGAACCTTTCCATAGCTGACACAAATCTCCTTTCCTCTCTTTTTTTCCTGTTATTTAAACTTTAAAGTATATACTTCTTCACTTTTATTAAATTGGTATTACAGTTTGATGTTTTCAATGTGTTTAGCACAACAATTAAAACCTCAGGCAGTCATGGAGGTAATTTGTCAAACAGAAATTATGTAATTGGGACATCAGCTGGTTGTCCTTCCATTTCATGCTCTCCTTCAGTAAATGTTTTGAGCATCTACTCCATGCCGGGCACCATTCTAGGCACTTGGGACTCAGTAATAAATATGAGAAAGTCCCTGCCTGCCACCATGGCACTCACATGCCAGCAGGAAAGTCAAAGAAGCGACGAGTGAGCATGTGTATGTGCACGTGTGGACATGTGTTTAATTTCAGGAAATGACAAGTGATACAAAAAAAATAGAGTGAGTGCAGATCTGGCTGGAGTGAAATCAATCGTGGGAAAGGTAGTAGGAGATGAAGACAGAGGGGGGCCAGATTATCTGAACTGGGGTAGCCAACCTCTTATCACTATCTCCCTCCCCTCACCTGAGTCTATGCCACCATCAGCTTACACTGGACAACTGTCATTCCTACCTGTTATCTTTGCTTCCACCCTTGCTCCTTAGAGCCAGTTCTCCACACAAGCCAAATGACTTTTATAAAATATAAATCACATCAGGTCACCTCCCTGCTCAAGACCCTCCAAACACACCCATCACAATCAGAATAAACCGAAACTCTGTACCCTGCCCAGCAAGGCTCTCCGTGTTCCAGCTACTCGCCTTCCAAACTCAGCTCCTTGTTCTCCTTCACTCTACCAACATGGCCTTCATGCTGGGGCAAGTTTGTGCCTGCCTCAGCCACCTAGACGTGCCATCTCCTCCTTCTGGAGCTCTCTTCATCCTAGATACTGCCTTAACTCTGCCATCACTCAAGTCTCTGTGCAAACATCACTCCCTGAAGCAGTCTCCTGGGCCACCCCATCTAACACAGCACCAAATGCACACTCTCTATCCCTTGCCCTACTTGATTCTTCTTCACCCTCATCTCCACCTGACATAGGACTTAGCTATTTCTCCATGTTACTCACCTCTGTATCCCTAGTGCCTAGAATGGTGCTGGGCACAGAGTGGGCACTCAGTAAATACATGTCAAATGAAAGAATGAATGATGCTGATGATGCCGTCAAACTCATGATCCACAATCCTGTGCATCCAAGCTATCCACACCACCTGTCCCGGGACAACTCACTCTTGATTCAGTACTTTTTGTCTGCAAGCTCAGAAGGCAACACCTTCCATCCGACTCAGCCAAGCGCTCCAATTAGCTTAACTTGTGATTCTGATTCTAAAAGGACAAGGAGTCCCTGTAAAATCACCTGACAACCCAACATTTATACAAAAAGGCCCCCAAGTGCTTCTTGGTTGATAAATTTACCCAAATTGTGAAGTAAGGAGAGCTGCCGTTTCAAATCCTCTCCACAAATAAATGGGTGGATAGAATTTCCGAGTAGGTAGAAATGTTTGCAGCATCCCCCTTTCTTGCACAGACTCAGCCACCGCTCACTGAGCTCCTCCTATGTAGCGACTGCAGGCCAGGCCCTGGGAACACGATGAGCCCAACAGGCAGTCCCTGGGTCAGGGGGCTTCTTGCAGTCTAGCAGTGGAGACAGACAAGACAGGCCATCTTTTGGCCCACCACTTATAAGCCTCAATGCTTTGCCCTTTCAAAAACTGCTGTTGGGGAAAACATGGTGTCAGTCCCTAGACCTCAGTGTGAAGAATCAGTGACTGCAAGGTCTTCTGGGCTGGCCGGGGGAGTACTCAGCCCTCTCAGTGGCATTCAGGCCTGAGCAGGCAGCAAGGACCTCATCACTGATGGGGGAAGGGGAGAGGGCGGGAGAGGAGAACCTCACCCTTGCCTGACATCTCACCCCTAAAGCCGTCTTCATACTTTCATGGTAGCCAAAGCCAACTTCTCTACTTTTCTTTGGCCAAGGGTAGCGACACCAAGTACAGGCTCAAGGTGACTAACAGAGCCTACTAACCTCAGGCCTAGGAAAGGGAACGTCCTTCTGAGGTGGCACTGTCACAGCCTAACAGAGATCGGCAGGCTCTTTATAGACAAAAGCTTCCCAGCCAGGTGAAATTTTCGATGGAAACTGCTATCCTATGACTACTCAGTCTTCATTTGTCTCCCTTCTTCCCAGGAGACTGAGCAAATCTCCTTTGTCCCCAGGCCAGTGGAGGGTATTCCATTCAGAGTAACTACCACTCCACAAAAGGCCTACGCATTCTAGTCTAGAATCATAAGGAGCTTTACCTGGACCATCCACGTTGATCTGCTCAATTCTCCCATTTGGGGAGAGGCAGAGTTGAGAAACATGTTTTGGGATCTCTTCCCCCCAGGCTGGGAGCAGGGAGCCGTGCTGTGTGAACCACGGTCCTCAGGCAACGTGCCTCTATTCATAATCCAGGGTTCCTCAAACTTGTGAAGGCACCAGAGCCCCCAACAACATGGCTCCCGGGACACCAGGGAATCCTGCAACATGGAATCCTTTCTTCTGAACCAGGAACAATCCCACCGGGAGGACAGGGCACATGTTGTGGGCAGAGGCCTGAGCATGTCAGAAGAATGCAGAAAATATTAAAAAGTCACATCTCTCTGCTTTCCTACAGAATTTGTTCTTTCTTTGGTTATTCATTTCACCACCCACTGACACTCACTGGCAAATAAGTGATTGCCAAAGATCTGGGTAGATTAGTGAATGAAAGACTCAAATTTGAGAAAGCTCTGTCCCATCACTTAATTTCCTTTTCTGGGAACTTAAAAAACACCACTATGATATGATTCTAGGGGCAAGTACCTGAATCCAGGTAACCACTCATACCAAAATTACTGTAGAAATAAAATAAGACATGCAACACATAGAGCCTTTAGTGGACTGCACAGTAATCATGTAAAAATGACAGTTATTTCCCTTAAACCATAATAATTAATATTTCCTTTACATAGCCCACTTTTTTTTTTTAAGTTTTTATTTTTACTGATGTTTTCCTGCATCGGCAATCAGCATGGTAATCAACATCACTCTCAGGCATTTTCTCTGAGAGGTGAACAATTCCATCAGCACTTTCCCAGACACAGAGGCGTTTCCATTGGGAAAACAAGGGGGTGGGGACGGGGGAATACGAGGGCACAGTTCCTACCCCACAGCATTCTGAGATTCCCTTGCTCCTGATCACAAAGCCACAGGACGAGGTTCTGCCCATGCACTCGAGGCTGAATACAAACGACTGTGGTGCAAGGAAAACTCTTCCTTGCCCCTAAAATGCTTTCCCCACAGGCCAGCCTTGCCTGCCTTCCATTCAAACATTTCTGAGTATCTTTGTCAGGCACTGAGTATGTGACGAGTAACAGGAGTGATCCCTGCCCGCAAACTGCAGTGGGGACACAGACACATGAACAGATCATCAGGATACACTATAGAAGTGGAATCCATCCATTGTTTCAACAAGTATTTGCTCAGCACCTACTCTGTGCAGGGCACTGTTCTGGAAGCTGGGCACATACCAGTGCACAAATGCAAGAGTACGTGATATACACAGGGCATCACAAGGAGTCCTGAAAGATGAAAAGAGGACGGCAGAAGAAGACATCCCCCCAGCAGGGAGAAGAGCCGTGCATGGAGCAGAGGCACCAGCAAACAGTCGCACGCGAGGGCACCGTTCCCCTGCATGCCCGCAACATAAGCGGAGGCAGGGGGTGCCAAGGTGAGTCCTGGGCAGCAAGACAAGGTAACCAGGGATCTTGAATGTCACAGTAGGACTTAGGGCTCCCCTGTACTTGAAGAGTGACTGAAGAGCCTGAAGCCCAGGAGTAACGTGATCTGATTCCCATCTCAGATATAATTTCTGAGCTGGTTTTTATTTGCAAGCATTGCCCCTCCTGCATCAGAGGCTTGAAAATGAAAAATAACAGGTTTAGCAACTGCATACAACTAAGTTTCAAAGAATAAGGCATATAAGATTCTTCCCTGTTTTAGAGAAGATGGCTAGAAACCACTGAGGGGGGAAGAAAGAGGACAATGCTTTTTATAAACCAAAAAATTAAGTGAGTAGAAAGCAGCTTCTCAGAGACAAACATCCCTGACTTAGCAATTTTGCTAGAACTGTTCATTTTCGTCTCTGTTGGGACCAAGAGAAGCTGCATGGAAAAAGCTTTTCATGTCCCACGCAGCCTGCTGTCACCTAACACTTCAACAGGAGCCACACCAAGATCCCAACTTGGCCACCGCAGCTCATGGTGAACGAGCCAGCCTCTGACAGATCCAGAAAGGAGTGAGAGTATGTACATATTCTGATCATGGATGATGCTTACAGAGGAGGTTATTTTCTCTAAATAATAGTTTTACGTTAATTTAACCATTCAACTTCCCAGGGCCGTCAAACTGAGTACTGAATTTTCCTATAACGTGAAGGGCAATTTCAGATCCCCGTGGCCCAAACGTTAACTATTAAACAGCCCATTCATTCTTTCCCTATAGATCAGACACGCTTACTACTCAGAAAACAGTATTCTGAATAGAATACACTGATGCAGTAAGATTGCACTGCACTGTTATGGTTTCCAACCCAAATCCAATTATAAGCTTCTATATAGTCTATCCAGCATCTTGACCACACTTTAAGCCTATAAGCTATTCTAGCTTCAAATGAACTTGATTGCTTCAATAGATACACAAACTCCAATTTAATTTCTATACAATTATCTGCCTTCCAAATAAAATTCTAAAGTCCAAGAAGCGATATCATAATTAGGCTGGTTGTGTTCCTCATTATAGAAGCAAACATATTAAATGTTACTACATTGAAGGCCAATGTTTGTATTAGTGAAGACACACATAAAACAGACTGGGAATTTTTGTTAATCTACCACTGAAAGTTGCCAAGATGTTTAACTGCCACACGTTGGAATATTTCAAATGTCTCCAGTCAGAATCAAAATTGAGAGATGGGTTAAAAAAATCAGTCTTCTCTTTATGTACTGTATAATTAATTCCATTTACGTAACATCCAAATACAGGCAAAACTGGTCTGTGCTGTTAGAAGTCAGGTCAGTGGCTTTCTTGGAATGGAGGTGAATGGAGGAGATCTTGACTAGAAGGGGACACCAGGGAGCTTCTGGGTACTGTTCACATTTTGTTTCTTGATGTGGGTATGTTTACACAGGTGTGTCTGGCTGTGACAATTCCTCATGCTGTATACTAACAATGTGTCCACTGTTCTTTATGCATCAATCAACAAAAAGTTTTAAAACATTAGGGTGGAGGATGAAATTTGCCTCCTCTCACGAAGACGGTAATAGGTCAGAACTTCGATTCCATGCAGCATTTAAAAGAGCACCAGTTTCACACAGACAGAAACCAGATCAACAGAAATAACTAATTGCTTTACTGGGCCTGCTTTCATTCTCGTTCTTTCATTTTTCTTAAAGATCCTTGCAGTGGTGGACCGAGCCCAGGGAACACCCAGGTCACATCACTATTTAACCTTCCCTCTTCCATATGACAAAAGTATTTCCAGCAACAATCATGCAATCATCAATCATCATTATATTCTTGAATAATCTCTTTTTTAAATAACCACTTAAAAAGTGTGTCAATTTTAAAGTTACTTCTAAAATTCAATGAAATATTTCTTCTATGAACTAAACTATGCACGTACCAAACACTACACCTAGGAGTTCTCACTCTTCCACTGTTTTAAATTTTAATCACACATAAAAGCTCCAAATGGTGACACAGAGTGACAGAATTGAGGAAACTCAAGTTCTGCTTTCTTTGTTTTAAACTGCAGTATCACTGTTTGTCACAAAGCTCTATTTAAACAGAAATATGCTATATTTTAAGGGTTTGGGGTGTGCCCAAACCAAGCGCCAACAATTCTGAACCGTTAGGAACTTCCGCTCAAAGCGACATGTATGGTTCAATCCATGTGTGTTAGGGCCAACTGTATGACAGGGAGTTCTCTAAATTAACTTCCATGTAGAACACAACGTTTATGAAAGAGTACATAAAAAAAGTGTGCTAGGAGAAAGGAAAGTCTCTTCAATAAATGGTGCTGGCAAAACTGGACAGCCACATGCAAAAGAATGAAAGTAGACCATCTTCTTTCACCACACACAAAAATTAACTCAAAATGGATCAAAGACCTGAAGGTGAGACCTGAAACTATAAAACTCCTGGAGGAAAATATAGGCAGTACACTATTTGTCATTGGCCATAAAGGGATCTTTTCGAATTCCATGTCTCCTTAGACAAGGGAAACAAAAGAAAAAATAAACAAGTGGGACTTCATCAGATTAAAGAGCTTCTACAAGGCAAATGAAACAAGGATCAAAATGAATAGGCAACCCATCAGCTGGGAAAAAATATTTGCAAACCATATATCCGACAAGGGATTAATCTCTATAATATATAAAGAACACACACAACTGAACAACTGAAAAACAAACAACCCAATCAAAAAATGGACGGAGGAGATGAACAGACACTTCTCCAAAGAAGATATACGGATGGCCAACAGGCACACGAAAAGATGTTCAACATCACTAATCATCAGGGAAATGCAACTCAAAACCACACTAACATATTATCTTACACCCGTTAGAATGGCTATAATCACCAAGACAAAAAAACAACAAATGCTGGAGAGGCTGTGGAGAAAGGGGAACCCTGATTCACTACTGGTGGGAATGCAAACTGGCACAGCTTCTAAGCAAAACAGTATAGAGATCCCTCAAAAAATTAAAAATAGAAATACCTTATGATTCAGCTATCCCACTACTGGATATCTACCCAACAAACCTGAAATCAACGATCCAAAGAGACTTATGCACCCCTATGTTCAGTGCAGCATTATTCACTATAGCCAAGACATGGAAGCAACCCAAATGTCCCCCAACCAATGAGTGGGTAAAGAAGATGTGGTATATATATACAACGGAATACTACTCAGCCATAAAAAAAGCCAGAATCATCCCAATTGCAACAACATGGACGGACCTGGAGGGTATTATGTTAAGCGAAATAAGCCAGAAAGAGAAAGACAAACACCGCATGATTTCACTCATATGTGGAAGATAAACCAACACACAGACAGATAGAACTGTTCGGTGGTTCCCAGGGGCAAGGGGGTGGGGGTGGGCACAAGGGGTGAAGCGATGCATTTATATGGTGACTGACAAACAGTAATGTAGAACAAAAATTTCACAATGGAAATACGTAAAAATTATATATTTATATGTAATTATTAATAGCAGCAATTATTTAGAACTTAGACATACTCAAGAGTTTTTTCCAGGAAGTATTTTTATCACTGGTTTTGTTGAGCACTGCCCACACACTGTGATAACAAAAAAGTCGCTGGCCAAAGTCAGGTTTCTGGCTTTTAGTCTCCATGGATGAGGGACCTCCTTACAGCCGCACCTGGAGAGGACCGCTCCCACTGCCCCACCCATGGGAGGCAGCTGCAGCACAGCCAGGAGAAGTACCACACACACAAAAGCCTTCTGAAGACATAAAATAAACTTGTGTCCAAGTTCAGACACAAAAGCTTTTGTGTTGCACACATTAAGATAGTCCTCGCCTTTTATACTGAGGGTACAGCGGGGTTTTTCAACCTCAGCACCATTGACTATTTGGGCTGGATAATTCTTGGTGGTGGGGCAGTCCTGTGCGCTGTAGGATGTAGATCAGCACCCCTGGGCTCTACCCACTAGACGCCAGTAACACACTCCCCAACCTCCACCCAAGATGTGACCAATGTCCCCTGATCACCGCCAGCTGACAGTCACTGCTTTGGAAGAGTACACCAGAAATCAGGCACAGCGCTCTTCCTGGGAAGGGAGATTCTGTTTTTTATGTACCCTTTGAATTCACAACAGGTACGTCTATTTCTTATTCAAACACATAAATTTACATACCCAAAGGAAACTAAAGAGACAAGGCAGGAACAACGTTTAGGTGACAGAGTATACCACTGAGAAAATGCCAGCAGCCCTCTCAATTATTTTCCCTTTATTTTCTTATTTATTTTCAATTATTTCCCTAATGAACAGAAAAAAATTAACATCTTTTCAAAAAGGTCATTCCAGCCCATGAAAGATTTTCTATAAACATCAAAATAAATGATCGTGTTCAAGAAAATATTTCTGGTCTCTCCCTTGGAATTACTTATTTTACACACAACTCTAATTTTCTGTGATTTCTCCAAGCTGAAGCGGAATGGAAGCGGCAAATCAGAATAACAGCTGCAAGCCAAGCATCCAGCCCCCTGGACACTGCCAAGAGCCAGGGATTCGAAGACAGGAAACCTGGATTAGAGTCTCTGTTCCACCACTTTCTCACCCTGGGGCCTGACCAATTCACAACCTCCCAAGACACCAGTTGTGATTTATGAAATGGAGGGTACCGTGTAGAAAAACAGTGGAGCACAGCAGTGAAGACTGAAGAGCGGGGAGCCAGACTGCCTGGGTTCTGATCCTACCGGGTGACGTGGGGCAGCTGTCTTGATTTCTGCACGCCTCGGTCTCTGTAAACTGGAAATAATGGGAGCACAGTGGATTCTCATTATTCACAATAGTTACGTTCTATAAAGTCACCGTGAACACTGAATTAGCGAGCACTAAACCAGTGCTCCTAGGGGAAATACAGGGTTAGGTTCTGTGAGCCTCTGATCAGAACATTTTTGTCAACTGATCAATACATAACAATGTTTTATGTGTTTCTGTTTTAAGATACCTTATTTAATATATACTGTTGATTCATTAACATCGAACTCACAGCCAACAGTACTAAAACTCATGTTTGAGGCAGTTTATCTAACACATGTATTTTCTCCTTAGGGCACATCACAGCCTTCTTGTAATTAGAAACACTAGACAGCACTTCAGCACAATGCTTAGGGGTCATTTTAAACAGTGAAATTACAAAAAAAAAACCCTCAAAAAAACGGCACAAATTAGATCATGAAGAGGACACTTATAGTATGAGACCTGAAACAAGAAGGCAGAGCATCGCCTGGTTCGATCTCGGCTGGGAACGTGCACATCAGGCATCTCAAATTTTCCTCTACTCTGTCTGCCAATGACCACAGAAGTGCTGCAACTATTGATTTGGGCATTACAAATAAATTTTAACAAGTAGGCAAACCTGCAAATACAGAATCCGCAAATTATGAGGATCGACTGTGCCTGCCCCACAGAGGACCTTTGATGATTCGATGAATTAATACAGATAAAGCATTGAGAACACTGCTGTCCGGGCACATGGTGTGCACACTCAACAAATGTTAGTTGTTATTATTAGAGAGTCAAATACGTCCATAAAATATCACGTGGTATGAAAAGCATAACAAAATTATGAAAAAAGAACATAGGTGGTAATAGAGAACCACAGAGGAGAGAATATGGCATGGAGGAAAGATATCAAAACTCATAAAATTTTTTCCTAAAGCAATCTCTCAATCTACTTATCTTCCTTCCTTTTCACCAGGAGGTTACACTCCCTGCGCCAGCCATCCATCTTTTTGCTCTCCAATCCATTCTCTGCATGCCTTGTCTTTGTCGCAACATATCATAAGACACTACATTTCACAAGCTCCGTTGCCAACTGGTTTTCATGTTGGGTTGGCCTGTGGGAGGCACTGGCAGAAGCTGGGAGGGCAGGCATAGGGAAGAACCCAGGGTCTCTTTCCCTCTTTCCATTTGCCCAGGGGCATCTCCTCCAAGGATGCAGCTCTTCCCAATGGCCCCACTTCCCATTTCTGATAACACCACCAACTCCCATCCCCCCTGCAGCCCTAGGGGTGGGACATCTTCTGTGGCTGCAAATGTCTTGGTTGCCAGAATTTCCTTCTGGTATCTCACCTCTTCCATCACCTACATACCCAATTTTCTGTAGTAGGTTCTGTGTTCAAAATGCCCAGTCTAGTTCTCCTGGCCGGCACTCTACTCAACACTGCTCCAGAGGATGCTATACTGTGCAATTCCTCTGCCAAGAACCACACACACACCTGTCCCTCCCACAGTCTCACCTCTCACATTCTGACTCTCTGGCTCCTCTAGATTGAGAGCAAATAAAGATGTTTTGGTTTGCTTTTGTTAATTCACTGCTGCAGGGAACAAGTGCACTTATAAAAATATTAGAGGTACTTCAGCTTTTTATCGAGTTACATTACCTCTGCCACCTTTCAATAGGGAGGCTGCTGGCTCCGCCTGCACCAACAGTTTCCCTCTGCTTAAGTGCTATTCACTTTTTAAAAACAAAGCATTGCTCTCAACTCTTAAATACTTTGATTTAAAAAAAAAAAATCCAAATGCAGCCTATGGCACATAGCCAATTTACTCTCAGTCAGCATCAGCCATTCCTGGTCTGCGTAATCGCTGTCTGTTAATTCTGAGGCAACTTCCGCTCTCTCTTCTTTCCACTATTTCTTACCCCAGTGCCTAAAAATGTACTGCCTGACCATAATCACGTGCAGGCATAAAAGAGGCATCAACCAGTTCATTGGGATAGAAGAACGCAACAGTGAACAACATTCTGGTAAGTGCATCAGAGACGCAGGAGGAAGGGGGCCGCGGGAATGCTCGAGACTCACTGAACCCAAGTTCTCCTCTTCTCCCCAGACACACAGCTAGACTGCGTTTCCCATCGAGGTATGGCCGGGAGACAGAGTTCTAGGCAACGGGGTATGAACGGAAGGTGACATTAACCACTGTCAGGCCCCACCAAAAACTCCTCCCACGCTGGCTCCTCCATCTGTCCCCCCTTCCAGAGGGCTCCAATGAACATTACTGCAAGGTTATGCTGGGGGGGCCTCTGTTGAAAAAGTCAGGGCCATATTTAACCTTGGTTACTAAATGACTTCCTAAAAGGGGTCACTTCTCCACCACCCTACCCCCTCCACCAGCCTAAAACTATGAACTAGAAAAAGAGTTACAGTGGGTGCAAAATGACCATACATATAGACACACACACACATGTGCACACAGAGGTCCATCTGTCACAGAAGGTCACTAATGCAGGACACGTGCCTTTCACATAAGCTGCTCAGACATTTGGTCAAGGTGGCCAAGGGAGTATATGAAATAATCCCCAGACTGTCCCTTCCAGAAGGATCTCTAAAAGGAGACCCATTTGGGCCAGGGACTCAGCAATAAGCACCTGTTCCTGGTCCCTCATTTCCTGTCAGGGAGAACAGTGCTGTGCAGACCAACGCCACTTTTACTTTGTAGTATAAAAATCAAGATTTAGAGAGGTCAGGGTGGGCCTCCCAGCATACGAGGGCAGAAACAGAGCTGACACCCACATCTCCTAGGTCAATGCAATGCAAAGGCGGTGGGGGGAGTCTACAGAGCAGGGCCAGTCCACAGTGTTTCTACTCTGTGAAGAGATAAGTACCAAAATTGAAGGTAAGTGTTCTGGAAACTTGTATAGCAATTTAACATGGTAATTTTGTGTCTCTGAATCCAATAATAAAGTTGAAGGCTTGTTTTTTGGACTTCCTTGTTTTTTCATTTCATTTTTCTAGTAATTTATTTTTATTGTACCAGTCCATGATGGTTTAGAGTTTTTAAAAACTGTTCTGTTTCTCCAGGCACCCCGAGTCCCCCAACTCTTTAGCCAAATTCCCAAAACTACCACACCCCTTCCCCAGTCCTTCCTGCCTCACCCGGGCTCTCCTTAGTCCTCCTGGCTCAGCAACTCCCTTTACCCTTCCTTTCAAGGTGGTGTCTCTCATTAAATGGGTGGTGGTAGTCTCTGAAAGCCCCTCCAATGTGTGACCTGTGAGTGCTGATTCCCGTAAGCCATCTTGAGGCTCAGACCAAAACGAAGAGTTAAGTGAATGATCAGTCATCCACCAACACAGCTAAAACAACATAGGGCTCTGGTCCCGGAAAATGGCCATGGTAAAGGAAGAAATGACTGGAAAACTGCCAATGGGCCTTACCCACGTTAATTAACCTGAGGCCTCAGCATGCCCGATAGATGCTATCTATCCATCATTCTAAACCCGAGAGGCAAAGTAAAATGGCCTTCGCCTCTCTTCTCCAGGGAGGTCGACACACATGGAGAAATCCCACACTGGCTTGGGGAGAGTGGGAGGTTATTTACAAAGTGAGTCGTCTGTGTGTGACATCAAGTAGGATGAAGTATTATGGGAAGGGAATGGGATGTGGAGATAGCATTAGCTCTGTCAAGCAGGACCGACTGAATTGCCCATTACAAGGGAGTCCTGAACTAGCTGCAGAAAAGGATTCAAACACATACACGCCTCCTTGAAACTGAATGAAGAGAAAAACAGATCGATGGCAATGCTGGCAATGACATAACAACAGAATGAACAGAGGAAACCACAGGTAAGGGAGGATCCAGGTAGCACCAACCCTCCTCAGAGCACAAGTATGCTGGGGCTCGGTGTAGGTCTGGGTTCCAGGCAGACCACATTTTTTAGAATTTCCAGGAACAAAAGGGCAGTAATTTGAACATAAGCACCTTTCATAGTTAATATGATGCGTCATCAGCAAGACTAAAAAGGCAGAGAATCTAGGGGGACATACATGAGTGAGTGTTCTAGTATGTCTTTGCACTTGTCTGGATATCTGAAATATTTTAAAATTTTTAAATATTTTTTTCAAGTAAAGCCAGAGAACAGACGTGTGATGCTGTTTTGAAACCTCCTGCCATGAACCAGGAATTCTGGTTAGATGCAGTCAAAACCAGGCACGCTTTGTGAAGACAAGTGCCCTGCTGCGCCATGTTTGGTCTGGTGACGAGCCAAGTGGCTGCCCACCGCCTTCACCTCTGCCCTGCAGCCCCACCTCTCCCTTAAGCCAGCAGGGAAGCAAGGTTTAATCCACCATGCTCCTCTATCATCAACGGGCAGTGGCTATCTCGAGAGCAGTCTTACAGTCTCCGAGGCACTTCTGGGCTCTGAGAAGGAGGGCTGAGGTGGAGTCCCAACGTGTACCACAGGTAAAGGGCCAGAAAGGTGACGAACATTCCTCAGCTGACAATCTTCCCAAAGCCTGTGGCCCCCATCGAGCTGGCTCAAGAGCCTATCCCGGCCCCACTCCAGGCAAGCTATGCGCTGGACTCAGCTGCACGGCACACAGCCAAGGTCGGGCACTGACACTTCATAAGACGTGACTAACGTCGTGGGAACCAGAACAAGAAACCTGAGCACAGGCAGTGGAGGTGTTTCATTTTAATCGCATCCAAGACCTGCCATCTAAAGTCCTCATTTCTTGTTCTATGATAGGCCTTTTCTAAGATTACTCATCTTTGACAACAACAGGAAAACATCATTAACTTTAAATCCCATAATCTGGATTTGCTGATGAATGTATTTCAATGTCTGCACTACTGGGATAAAAATAAAATGAAACAGAACTTTTTCTACCTAAAACTTCTTCTTCACATTCATTCGTTCAGCTCATCACGCTGCCATGTGCCAGGTTCCTGGTAGGAAAAGCAATAAGGCCAGTCCTAGCCCTCAAGGAATTTACGCTCTAGACAGACCCAAAGTAAAATGCCTTCCAATTCCCTTCTGCACTTTCTCCACTTTCTTTGGCTGTAAGCGTTCACACGATCTACTGGTGTGGCTTTGGTTTTTATTTTTACCACCAACACTGCATCTTTTTCTTTCAGTCATGTCCCAAGAAATGAAGCTTAGAAGCTGGTTCTTGGAGAAATTAAGGCATAAAAAACCAGGTATGGAATCTACCAACCCATCTGAGAGATATCAACTTCCCAGTAATGTCTTCTCTTATCACAGGCTCTGTGGCAGTCAGAGTTCAAGAGTCATTTGTTCTTAGAAGCCAATAATCTTCCTGATACAAACCGACTCATATGGTTACACATAAATCTAAGCATAAAGCCAGGACAACTTCTTCCTATCTAAATGAGAAGAGAGATGATTTTAATAAGGTGGGGGGAAAATGAGGAGCTGCTTCTCCACCTTTAAGAGGACCCAACTATTTCCACACTCTTGAGAGTTGCCAAAGTGTGTAGAGGCCATGTGCTTTATATTCTGAGGGCTACTACGGGATTTTATAAGAAACGCAAACTCATCTGTGATATGGCTTTCAAGTTATAAATGTCAATGAGAGCCAAGTCTGCTGCGTTGGGAACTACTCCAACAACAGGTTGACAGCAGCCCAATTCGACAGCTCTGGAGGAGGCTGATAGACAGCTGCTCTTTCAGTAGTTATTCCCAAAGGAGCCAAGAGGCCTCTCCAAAGGCAGCTAGGTATGGTGTGAAGAGGGAAAGTGACAACATATTGGGTGCCAGATAGACACAGCCCAGGAGCGCCACACAACGCCAACTCATCTGCCTGTTCCATGAAGGCTGTCAACCCCACACAGTGCCCAGACCTGAGAGCAGGAGGGAGGGGTAGACACTGACATAAAAAAAAAAAAAATCACAGGAAAGGCAGAAAGATGCTTATTCTTCCCACAGTATAAGCCGCAGCAACTGCATATCAGGGACCGTAGATCCAGCTCCGTGTCTCCAGGATGCCAGCTTGCTACCTCCAGCTGCCATGCCTGGCATCTCTTAGAGAGCAGTGACAAACTTCCCTATCTGTCAACACTAAACTAATTTCAGAACAGACCCTTGAAGAT
The DNA here is from genome assembly GCF_020826845.1 of Diceros bicornis minor. Taxonomy (NCBI): domain Eukaryota; kingdom Metazoa; phylum Chordata; class Mammalia; order Perissodactyla; family Rhinocerotidae; genus Diceros; species Diceros bicornis. The sequence continues at coordinate 19,879,936 of NC_080749.1, read as the reverse complement.
AGGTTGCTCAATTGTCCAGTCCCTGAAATGAAGTCCCATTCCAATTAAGTCATGTGTGTGGGGAGTGCATGGGGTGAGGTGGGGAGGGATTTATTAAATATGCTTGACGCATCTTAGACAAATTTTCACATCTTTAGAGATTCAAAATGCCTTTGTGGTTCTGAAGGAGAGACTTCTTGTTTCTCTGGTTTCTCCCAGAAGGACAAGCTCTCAAGGTGACAGCTAGTGAGAAGCCTCTGATAAAAGTCACATGGTCACATGATTTTCTAGCTCTAACATTAAGGCTTTTATTCACATCAAACACTTGTCGGCTTGTGAGTTGCTGGGTGTTTTTTTTTTCCTCCTATGATGTTGTTAGAGACAAAGTTTGTTCAAAGACCCACATACATAAAAGAAACCAGAATTAGGAATGCTTAATGTTTCATTCTGTTGGCCCCATAACCTTGACACCCAAATTTTATCAGCCTTGAAATCCAAATATTCTGCTCCCAAGTTGAACATCTGGTTTACCAAGGTAACTCTCAAGGGTAGACTGGACAGTGGTTTTAAGCACTATAGACTATTCAGACAGTCAAAATAAGGAAGTACTTAGCAAATTTCTTCCTCCATAAAATATATTCATAACTGGGGACTTAAGAAAATGTACTCCTTGAGCAAAGGTTCCTTACTATAGACCGAGTTCAGAGATTATGAAGTCTTTATGAGTCATAATCTCCAGTTCATTTACTCATATTTACATCATGATCTTCTGTGTCAGGTCTGGATTGGGCTGCTCTGAGGGGACCAGCCCTTCCATGTAAGAATAACTAGCCACAATCAAGTTCAATAAATTTATGTTTGATAATGATTGAATAAAGGAATAAATGGCCTTCTGCTCCAGTCACTTTACTCATTCTAGAGAGGTAAAATATCCCTGCACAATTATCCAAAAAAAAACCAATTCCACCAGGCCTTAACCAGATAGCCAGAGATGTCCCCTCAGGATTGGGGTGGCATGGGTAGTGTCACCCCCTGGCCCTTTGGGACTACAGTGTCTATATCGTGATGGTTCCAAATGTTAACAACTGACTCAACTACTTGGTCCTCTCCCTCCCAAGGGCAAATATCCTGGGTCTGTGCTTAGCCAGGTGCTTACTACAGTACTTACGGGGCCTAATGCATCCTCCTCCAATGTCCACTTTAGAACAGTAATCACTCCTGAAATCACAAGGACAAAGACATTTTTAAGTTTCTCCTCTTTAAGGACTTGATCCACTGCAAACAGAGAGGCAGACAAAGAGCTTCTATGAACTCTGCTTCTCCCATTTTGGAACCCAATTGCCTTTTAAGATAGATATCTAAGGGTAGCTAGGTGGGAGGCCTGATCACTTCAACATCCAGAGGCATTTATCTAAAAAATTATATTATCTCACTTGTTAGGATCCAAATCCATCCACTATTAGTTCAGCAGGAGTAAGGCTACATTTGGCAAAGATGGAGCATCTGCACAAAACCGCTCTTTGTTCCAAGTCTCAGGAGGCATTAAACCAAAGCTTTTACCAATCCTAATGCTTTCCAGACTAGACCACACTAATATATACACAGTCCCAAGAATAGGTATATGCAATTTTAAAATAGCTCTACTACAAAAAACTAAGGAGTTTATAATATGAGATAAAGCCAATTGACTACAAGCCTGCTCATTCAAATATAACACATTACTTGCAGCCACTTCACTCTGAAGAATAAAACCAAAAAAAGGAGTAAAAAGCCATTTTAGAAATATATCTACTATGTGCTTCTGATATGGCTAATATTTTCCCCGCTACAAAACTTCTTTATACAAAAAGGGAGGAAACCATGTCCTCTAATAGATACTTACAGTGTGTTTCTGATATTTATGGAATTTATCAGCAGAAAATTATAAAACCAAAAGTTCAATAGGGAGGGAAGGAAGGAGAAGGAGGAAGGAAAAAAAACAAAGACCATGCTGCACAGACCCATCTTCAAGCTGACTGCCCATGAATCCTCATCTTCCAGGACTAACCAACTGGTCTACCTTATCCTTAAGGACCTCATGGAAGAACGTGTACCATTTTCTGCTGGAAAATGTCTGAGAGGGTTATGTTTTTTTTAATCCAAACAAGCCAATTCCCTCTTTTTATGGTCTGCAGCATATAACTACCCTTCATAGCATGAACATTTTTGTCTGTGTCAACAATCTCTGAGCAATACCAGAGAGCAGTGCATTGCGGCAGCTTGGGAGAGCACTCATTCCAAACCCACCATCTCCATGAAACAGTCTGGCCGCAATAAACATTTCCTAAATGATGGGAGGTTGGACGGAACTGAATCAATGCCAGTGACCTCGTGGCCCTCTTTTTATACCAGCCTCTGTCTGAGATAGCTTTGAGGTGAAGGAATGGTTTCTGAACCTGGATTATCAGCTAACTCCAGGAAGTCCAGTCATTAAGATATACTGTGAGAAAACAATGCTAAGCATCTTGGTCAACATCAAAACCTCATTCATGTCTGTGGTATAGGCTAATAAAATGAATACCCATGTGCCTCAGACCTAAATAATATCAACTTACTTTCAGTCCTTTTATTCTTTTCTGTATGTTTTCATAAACATCTCATTTGGTCCATTATATGGCACTTTTCCTCGTGAGTACTGGGATCAAGTGCACAGGCAGTAGGTAACTTATGAAGCATATCAGTAGTAAGACTGTAAGATTCAAAAATGTTCACGACGTGCCAAAAGAAAAAAGCTTATTATCCTTTACCTCCCCCAATGCTTTCAAATCTGGACTTTTTTAATAACACTCACACTAATTAAGAACTCAACCTTGATTTTACCTTAAGAATTAGATAAGCTGCTCCCTGAGTTATATGAAAACTACGGCATTACCCTTGGCTTTATATATTAGCAAAATTCATGGTCATTAAGAAACCAAAGGCCATTTACTTCTATCCTCGGCAAAGCTTTAATGCTCAACTTATCTTAAATATTTCCTGCAGAGCTAGATATTTAACGTTAATGAAAATTTACCACTTCTAGCTGTGTCCATGGATAAAGAAAACTTTGAAAGAAGTCCTTTCTCCTTGCTAATTTTCAAAACAGCACCACTCCACAGCCTCCATCAAGATTTCACCCAAAAGTATCTTTTCTGGGGATTAACAGGCTCCCTCTATCTCCTCTTGGGCTTATGCTTTGACTTTACTCCCTTTCTTAATTACACCTAAACTGTGAAAGCATTTGTAGAGATCATGGAAATGCAATTCAATCTGGAAAGAAGAATAAGGCAGCAATCACAGGGGACAGACAGTAAAAGAGTAGCTAGGAAAACTGGAATCCCATTTTTAACCAACATGTATCCCTTTCATTTTATACTTTGGGTAAAAGATATTGTAAATGGCCCATAAACAAAATAACCTACTTGATAAGCTCTGGACTCCAGGGTGGTGTTCCATTAGAAATCTGCATTCGAGTTTCCTGCTTCCCCCGTCCCCCCTATTCAGAGCATCTCTAAAAATGAGCCATGATAAACCAAGCATGTTCAAGGACACCTCTGCAGTATCTACTCTGGATCTGATGACACAGAATGATAATGGCCGATTCTAGACCTGTAGGTCTCATATCTCTCCACCCGCTCAACCCCCTTCAGCACTGGAATCTGTCAGGTTGATCTCTTTTGAATTTTACACTCAACCTTTTTCATCCTCTTATTCCCTATGGACAATGCTTCTCCAAATAGAGAAGCTCAGATTCTTGATGCCAAAAATAACCAGGGACATAACTCAAACCAGGCTTTCCCTCTCTCCTTCTTTTCCACAGCCTAATAAGCAAAGGTGGCTCATTGAGAACACCAAAGCTGTCCTCTACATTAATTCACATGAGAAAATACTTGAGGAGGCTATGGTTCTGCCTAAAATATCTTCATGACTAGAGAAAAGATTTCAAATGATAAAATCACCTGGTGGTATATGCTAGAAACAAATCATGACCATGTTTATAAGCTTTAAGTCATTCAATCTTCCTTACTGAACATCACATAGTCACATAGAAAAAGGCCCCATTATTACAATACTGGTTTCATATAGCTTTCACCTAATGTTGGGCAGATCAGCTAAATTTACCACACAGTGAAATTTTGCCCATTTACAAAGATCTAGAGTGGTCCTTGACATCAGAACTTAGACCATATTAACCTTAAATATGTTTGGTTTACTTCAACAAACTTTCTAGCTTCTTTACGTTTCAGTGAGGCCTCTCATCAAGCCTCCATTGAAAACTTCCCAAAATATAATCAAATCTAAATCTGCCCCACATTACTCACACTGCCTGTACTCAAAGACAGAGGTTAGACTCCCTCAAACTGTGTGAGGGCAACCAAGTAGTTCTCTAAGCCTCCATCTTCCGGTGTCTGAGCCAAGAGGTAATCGTAGTGCCTTGGTCAGAAACGATGGCGGGGATTCACGAACTAATGCAACACAGCCAAAAGGCACAGCCGCCACATCAGAGAGGCAGCAAGCCCTCTACAGACATTAGTGATCATTACTACTGTGATTGCTATTGCTACAACAGAATAATAAATTAATAGAATAATAAAAGGGCAGTTCTAGAACTGGTCAGAAGCTTGGAACCACAGCCGCCATTGGTGCCCAATGAGTTACATTTTCATTTTGCTGACAGCTATTTTGTCAGGCAGGTGTAACAATGACAACAATTTAGTGTCTTGGGACCTAAAAATACTCTTGGTTAAATCGACTGTTCTCCTACAGATGGTCCCAGGTAAAGTGTTTGATTTACAAATGAGAAAAAATAATCCAACCCTGTGACTTCTAAATTCATCACTAACTTGGATTATAGAGATAATGCTTGTAGCCAACAAAGTTTATCCAAGATTTTACCAAGACATGACGACAGCAGGCCAGGAGGGCCGGGAGACCACTTATCTAGGTTTGCAACTGTTTTTAATGTTCGTTTACAATGTCACAAGAGTAGATCCCCTTTACAAAACTTGCACACCATCTCAAACAAAATTGGGTATTTTCATCAAAATTTTTAAATTTTTAACAGGCACTAGGAAATTAATCTTAAAATTCTGTTTCTGGAACTATCCTCAAGTCACACCTGTTTCTGTCCCTCAGCCTAATGGTTCTCAGTGCAGTTCCTGAACTAGCAACATCATCATCATCTAGGAGGCTGGGAACGCAAAATCACACACCTCACCACATACCTACTGAATCAGAAACTCTGGGGTGGGCCCAGCAATCCGAACAAGCTCTCCAGGAGATTTGAATGCACACTCAAGTTTGAGAACCACTGCCAACAGACTATTAACATGTGGGCTGGGACATCACTGCAGATGGCTCTTTTCCTTAAAAAACTATCTAACATTTTTCTGTTCCTTAAAAACCTGCTATAGGATGATGTCAACTGTTCCTTTCTATTTTTAATTCCTCATGATGAGGCTGACGATGATTCATTCAACACCTTATGTGATCACTTAAATAGTAAGGATCCTTCCCTCCCATCCCTAATGGAAGGTGACTGCTGCCTGTTATTTCTGATGTAATTACAGGAACAATTCAATAACAAAAGCTTGTCCTTTATCAACCTCAGCAAAAACTGTAATAGAGTTATAATTATAACTCTCCATTATTTTCCATAATGTGTTCATAATAACGTATTCTTTGAAACTGATCATACCACATGTCATAACAAGGAAACACAGAACCCAGGATCAAACTTAGTTTATTGTAAATAGAGAACAAAACTGCAAGTGTTTGGGCAAACCTTTTCCAATTGACAGGAAACAAGTATGCATTAACCATCTGGCCTTATCTCATTTATCTCAGTGAAATATGAAAAAAAGTGTTGATTTAACGCTTTCCACGGGTTCAAAGATACTCACAATACTGATTGGTCTTATCACCAGACACCACCCATCATCTAACTAATTATGAAAGCAGGAAGCATTTACCGGCATTTCCTAAATAATAAATAACCCTTTTCTATACCTTTAATTTGTTGAGGTGTGTATTAATTTGGAGAAGTTAATCTCATACCCGCTGTAAGGTCTCCCGATGAATCGTGAATACCAACATATTATTAATTTCTCTTTCCTTTTTGATTAATTTCACACTTAACACTGGGTAAGAAAGGCGAGATTAATGATGTCTGGAAGACAATGTTCAGTTCTTGTAAGATACTAAATCAACCTCAAGTGTTCAAGTAAACAAAGAATGCAGATATGGAAATGATAATGGAATCGTCTCTAGGAGGTGTCCAAGGTGCCATGCAAACAAATGCCCAGAAACCCAGAGTGTTTAAGCTGTAAACTCCAGTTAACACTCTTCCAGAAGGAGAGGAGAATGAAAACTAGAATACTGAATATCACAATACACAGTGATAAACTTGCGCCCTTACCATGGACTGAAGAGATGGATTTATTTATCACACAGCAATTCTCAATCTTCCAAGGGTCTCTCTGCATATGACTTAACCTCTTCACACCCTTGTCTTCTCTCGACTCTCTCTGCGACAATCCCAGGACTTCTAGCTTAACAGGTGTGAAGAGACAGGTCTCCCTCATCAGAGGAGATGAACAAAAGGAGCGTGAACTCAGTCTCGTGATGCAGTTTTAGAGAGTTATGGAGCTTTGTGTACATATGCTAATCCTACTTCCGATAATAATGTCTACATTAATTGAGAAGCTGCTATGTGCCAAGACACTAGGAGCTTTCCATTAGTTTTCTAACATAACAATAGCTCTTTGAGGTACTATCATGCACATTTTGCAGATGAAGAAACTGAGGCTCAGAAAACTAAATATCTTGCATAGGTGATCCCCATCTTCACACAGATCTGTCAGGCTTCCAAACCTGGAGTCTTCCATACCATGCTGCTTCCCTAGGATCATGAGTAAATAGGACATTTACGGCTGCCTAGACATTATTCTAGAAGACCTGAAAGCTACAGGCATCTTCCTCTAAGAAACTTTCCTGCCTACTCCAGCTCCAACTGACCCAAGTCTTCTTTGAATTCCAACATTTAAATATAATTTCACAATTCTACGCTATCTAATAGATTTTCTAACATCCACTAGATTACTCTGTGTCGTAAATCTCCTCGCACAAACAAGCCTGACCAACTAAGACCTATATCCAAGGGCTAAATGCAGGAATTGGTCAACTCTGACCATCGTCCGGAGCAGTGCTGTCCAACATGGTAGCTGCTTACCACATGTGGCTATTTAAATTTAAACTAATTATAATTAAATAAAAAATTCAGTTCCCGTGAAGGGAGTCAAAAGGTACAAACTTCCAGTTATGAAATAAATAAGTCATGGGGATGTAATGGACAGCATGGTGACTATAGCTAATAATATGGTATTGCATACTTGAAAGTTGCTAAGAGAGCAGATCTTAAAAGTTCTCATCACAAGAAAAAAATTCTGTAACTATGTATGGTGACAGATGTTAACTAGACTTATTGTGGTGATCATTTCACAATATATACAAATATTGAATCATGTACACCTGAAATATAATGTTGCATGTCAATTATAATAAATATTATTATTAATATAATAACTATATTAATATTAATATGATATTAATAAAAAATTCAGTTCCTCAGTCACACTAGCCACATTTCAAGTGCTCAATAGCTACCTGCCGATACAGAACATGTCCCTCATGGCAAAATGTTCTACTGGACGGCATTGGTGTAGAGATATTTCGGGACAACATCTTTTCATCTAATATCCTACCAACGCTGTGCAGGAGGTCAAAGCATATTCACCACAGAACCAATTCAGGGCTTCACTGGACTAACTGTGGCCATATCTATGTGTCTTTAGAGCTCATCTTTTAAGGAATAACATTCCTTGACAAATTAGATCATTTGATAAACTGATAAATAAAGCAAGCAGACTGACCTCCTAGAACAGCAAGGTCAGAAATGAGAGGCACTAAGAAACAATCATCCCTTTCTGAATAAGAATAATAAGCCCTTCCATTCAGAAATAACCACCCTATGCAACTGTAAGTCTGGAAACACCCAGGAGCAGCCACACAGACCCATGCATGACCACCCACGCAGGGGCCTCCCTGAGGCACATTCTCACTAAAGTGCTCTCTGGGTGAGAAGTTAATCTCTGCTATTCCTCCTTGGCAGGATAAGGTCCCCAAATTTGGTCTCTTGTTTCTAATTATTAAAAAAACTAATGCAAGGAAATCACCTCTCAAATCACTGTATTTCCTACCAATCACTCGCACTTAATTGCTTCACTACAAGTTGGATAATTAGCAATGAGACAAGCTTCTGGTGACAATGACAGTCTGACAGCAGGCTAGAAAAGAAAGCCTGGTGACACCCGACCTGGAAGGAGTTACTTAAAAGATCCGCAGGAATTAAAATTTTTAAAAACTCAGGGTATAGCTCCAATTTGTGGAAGGATTCTAAAATACAGTGTTGGTTACTGTTGGATTAGAACAGCCCTGGGTGGGGCACACAGAGTGATAAGAAGGCAAGGTCAATGATTTGACCTTTGACTGTTACAATCTGCAGGTGACCTGCATGAAGCATTTCTTCTCTCCCTCGGTTCTTCATTGCTTTCCCCTTCTTCCCTCCCTGCTGTCTGTGCATTAGGTCCCAAGGATTGAACTCTGCATCCAAGACAAGCCAGCCTTCACGGCTGCCAACACTGGTCTATAAAGTGGTGGACCCAAGTCAGAACGCCACCTCCACTGCCAACTCCTTTAGATGATTTTGGCAACCCCTTGACAGTCCTAGACACAAACTGGTATAGAGGTCAGACCTGGGCCTCTCGCACCGTGATGATAAAGTAATGAATGGGAACTTTGTAGAGCTAGGACAAGAAAGCAAGGTGGAGAGTTTTCTAATAAAAACACAAATCAATTCATCCTTGTGTGGTAGGTGGGGTGATGATAAACTAACATAGTCCTCTCTCAGAGCCAAGGAAAGTCATCTAACCCTGGATAAATGTTCCTCTCTCCTCTCTCTGAGCTCCCAACTCAGTGTAAGGCCTATTTCTGCCTCTCTTCCCAGCATTACTCACCTTTGCTTAAGGACCACAGCCAAATGAATTACTAACCCTATTGAGAGTTTCAGCATTAGCCATTTTGACCAATAGCTCACAATAATAGCTTTGTAACCTGTTGGACCTTTCTACAGCCTCAACCTCTTTGGCCCCAATCCATTCCCGACCGCCAGATGAACCTTGGGAAACACCCCTTGGGCCAGGGCCAGGCCTTTCCGCTTCAATAAGATGGCTTAGGTACCACCATCTCTAAGATCAAACCCCGGCGTCTGAAGCCCTCCTGAATCAGGAAGGACTGTTTTGCCAAAACCAACTAGTCTACCTTTTCTCCCTATGGTCTTCAGGTTTTCCCTGCCCCCAATACATCCAACTTACCCTTCCACAACACAAAAAAACATCCACTGTGGGAAACTTTCGCAGACCTGAAGTGCTGCCCCTCCTGTGTGTGTTAACACCCAAAACCAGACTGCCAACTCCTCAAGAGCAGGGCATGTCGTACTTCTCGATATCTCTGAGAAGCATTTTAGACCCAGCATCTTAGACAGAACCAACACTCCTCAAATATTTGAATAATCCACTGAAAATAGTTTCTATCATGCTTGTAAGTCCATTATTCTCACAGTGGATTCTCAGACCACTAAGACCCTCTCAATGCAGAGTCTGCTCACCACGAGCCCAAGGAGGCTCCATACTGCAGGAAGGGGCCCAGGCTGCGGACTCAGGCTGCCTCGTGAATTCCAGCTCCACCATTTACCAGGCAAGGCCCTTAACGCCTCTAAGCCTCAGTTTCACCTTCTGTGAACCCAAGGTAATAATAATAGTACCCACCCCCCAGGGTCACTGAGGACTGAAGAGACAACAGTAAAACACTCAGCATAGTGCCCAGTACCCAGCAGGCATTCAATAAATGTTCCTTTACCCCTCCTTCTCCTATTATTAGTAAGTCTCCTTAAGGGGACATGTAGCATAGTAGAAATAACACGGTTACGGGAATAAAACTCACCTGTGTTCAAATCCCAACTCGGTTCAGCTCCTAGCTGTGGCACCCTGGGGAAATTATTCAACCACTCAGCTTCAGTATCTTTATCCACAAAATGGGATTAATAATCAACTTCAAAGGGTTAGTCTAAGGATTAAATGAGGGAATATGCTAGCACATAGCCACACAATTAGTGGCATTTACTAAATATGATTTTAATTCAGCTGAAACACAACTAGAAATGAAAAAACATCCTGGTATTCCTTGCTTACATCATTGTCAACTCCTTCCAGTCATCTTCTTTAAGTCCCTAAACTAGGCCCCAGCCTCTTCAGGTGACAACCCCCACCTCCCCAGTCACCGTTCATCAGCCATGAGTGGAGTCCTCACACAGTGAATGCATGAAAATTACATTGAGAGCTGCAAGGAGACCCATTTCCTTATGGCAAATATGTGCATCCTCATTTTTATCACTTTGCCACTCTCCAAACATTCATAGCTACTCCTAGTTACACATAACACTAGCAACGCCATTCCTGAAAGGAAAATATACCGGTACTATTGGTTACTTTTTTAAAACCAATCCATGATTAAAACTATTCTAACAAAAAAAGAGCCCAAAGTGCTGAAAGAGAAAAATCCACAGATTTGAAATGAATCTACAAACAAGTGGATGAAAATTTACAACCCCACAAAAGGCAGGCCCCAGCCATATCACACTCTTACCGTGAAGAAAAATAAACTCTACTCTTTCAGATCAATTTGCAAGTTTTTGAAAACTCAGAGGGGAAGTCAGAGCAAAGAGAGGCCCTGTGCTCCCACTCTCCCCTTCCTCGGGGCCCTGTGGTCCTGGCTTCCGCCTCCTCCACGCTTGGGTCCAGGGGCGCAGGAGGCCCAAGGGGCGAATCCTTGGCTCAGGTCCCTCAACTGATGGAAAGGAGAGAAAGGAACAGAAACCAGCATTCAGAAGTTACATGAGTTACCAGGTAACCGGGTTCCCACCACAAACATGTGTCTTCTTGGCCATGGTCTTACTCCACAGAGCTGAAAAATGACTTCACTTCCTTCCTGCTGCTCCCAGGCCAGGCCCGGCCCCCAGGGCAGGGCCCAGCAGTCCCCTCAATGCCCTGGGCTTGCTCAGGCACGTAGACTCTTACGCCAGTCCCGCTCAGTCAACTGATGCAAAGACAGGCATTCCCTCTGATGCAGGCCGAAGGAGGCTCGTCGGAACCCAGGTGAGTGAGCTGTGCTCCCCAAGCGACTAAATTTCTCTAAAGAGCTGCAAACTCACTCACCATCCCGAAATACTCCAAGCAGCTCTGTGCCTCAAGCTTCCTCACCTTCCACCACCACCTCCAGTCGCCCTCATTCTTTCCTTGCCCAAACCTGCCTCAGGGCTCACAGATGTTCCCTGCTAAAACTAAGAAGTCAGCTGGGTCCTCCTGGCTGATCACAGCCTGAAGTTCACCAGAAGTATGACAACACTAACGACCACGGCCAAGCAGCAGCTAGCATTACTGAACACTCACTAGCCAGCCAGATGCTCCCGATGTAACTTTTAACAACCCCTTTTAGGAGCTACTATCCTTTGCAGATAAAGGAAGTGAGACACAGAGAGTTAAAGTAAACCACACAGTCACACAGCCCGACACGTGGCGAAGCCAGGATGTGAACACTGACTGTCTAACCACAGAGCCCTCACCTGTGTACCGGCCACAGACCTTCTCCACCATGCGTCCTTTCACTGAGTGCTAGAGGAAAGAATGACCTCTCAGGCTCAACAAACCATCCTCGGGGGCTGGGGGCTGGGGCAGGGAGGACCAGCTGTGTCCACACAACACGGGGGCCGATCCTTTCACCCCCACCTACACCGACAGCTGCACCCACCCTCCTCGTCAGCATTCCTCCCAAGTGGCTCAGGCAAGCCAGATGGCATTTTGCAGAAGTGGAAACAGAGGCTGACCACGTAGCCCAGGGTGCACCGCCACACTCGTCAGGCAAATGTGTTTGCTGATTTGTTAGGTGTAAATCCATCCCTATTCCTGGCAAAAAACAGCTCAGGAATCTTCATTTTCACTCCCCAGAGGACTTTAGGAACCACTGGACCACCTCCCTTTTCCAGAATGGCAATTTTCAAGGCAGAGTTGGGAGAAGGATGTTAGAATCCCCCAAGAGCTCTTAAAAAGATATGCCACCACCCCCCAAGAAAAACAAAACAAATACACAAAAAAAACCCAGAATCTTCTAGGGAGTAAAGAGTAAGGAGAGGAGCTAGAAATAGTGATTAACTTTCTAAGTTTGTGGGCTGGTAGAAAGCACCAGCCTTTTTCTCTGAGCAGCCTTGTCATGGGTCAAATGATCTAACATGCCCATCTCTCGAGATTCATTTAGCAGGCTCGCTGCAAGGGAACAAAAAAAGAGTGAGAGGAGAGAGAAAGAAAGAGAAAATGACAGATGGGCAGGCAGGCAGAAAGAACGGAGGGAAAAAAAAGAAGAGAATTCTTGGGAAAGCCTTTCACATGACACTGTGACAGGAATAACGGGGACCCTTCACACACACACATACATGCGTGCACTCTGAGATTATTATAGGATTTAGACTGCGAGTCTCCAAAAGAAAAACAATGCAAGCCACATATGTAATTTTAAATGTTCTAGTAGCCACATTAAGAAAGTAAGAAGGGGCCGGCCCCTGGGCTTGGCGGTTAAGTGCGCACGCTCCGCTACTGGCGGCCCGGGGTTCGGATCCCGGGTGCGCACTGACGCACCGCTTGTCCAGCCATGCTGAGGCCGCATCCCACATACAGCAACTAGAAGGATGTGCAACTATGACATACAACTATCTACTGGGGCTTTGGGGGAAAAAAATAAATAAATAAAATTATAAAAAAAAAAAAGTAAGAAGAAGGGCCAGGCCGGTGGTGTAGTGGTTAAGGTTGCACGCTCCCCTTCAGTGGCCCGGGTTTTGCGGGTTGGGATCCTGGGTGCAGACCTACACACCCCTCATCAAGCCATGCTGTGGTGGCGTCCCACATACGACATAGAGGAAGGTTGGCAGAGATGTTAGCTCAGGGATAATCTTCCTCACCAAAAAAAGAAAGAAAGTAAGAAACAAGTGAAATTAATTTTAATGATGTAGTTTATTTAACCCAATATATCCAAAATATTAATGTAAAACGTAATCGGCATTTAAACATCATGAATGAAACCTTTTACGTTCTTTTCTTCACATTAAGTCTCCAAATTTCAGTGCGTATCTTACATTTACAGCATATCGCAATTCAGATTAGCTGCATTTCAAGTGCTCAACAGCCACATGTGGCTAGAGGCTACCATGCTAGGCAGTCCAGATTTAGACAGAGATGGGCAGGTAAAGAGGAAGAGAAGGGGTAGGAATAATGCCGTGAACAAAGAACTAAGGGAGTATGACATCCAGGATCATCTACGACCCACAATCTGTGTTCATAAGGAGTTTGGTGTAATCAGCCTTCAGACTCAACAGCGAGTACATTAGCACAATTTGCTAAGGGATAGCTAGTGTCACCATTCTTGTGCCCAACAGTACCAAGCCCACAACTAAAGAATCAGAGTCCATTACCATATGGACACTCAGTAACATGGTGCTAAGTTGTATATCACACACACTAGACACCAAGCAACAGTCTGAACCCTCAGCACCCACCCAGATAGAGCTCAGGCCTCCAGGGGAAACAGCTGGAGAGCAAAGCTCCTCTCTCTGCCCCACGGGCATAAGCTCCACCCAAGGAAACAAAATAGCAGGTCCCTCCCATCTAGGGACTGTGTAGGGACGTGGGACATAGACAAAGGAAAAAAGGAGAAGGAAGACAGCTTACCACTTGTGGTGGGCAGAATAATGGCTCCCCAAAGATGTCTTGTCCCAAGAGGACCTGTGAAGGTTACCATACATGGAAAAGGGACTTTGCTGATGCAATTAAGTTAAGGATCTTGAGACTCGGAAAATTATCATGGATTATCCAGATGAGCCCAATGTAATCAGAAGGGTCCTTATAAAAGAGAAGCAGGAAGGTCAGAGATGCAGATACAATCACAGAAGCAGAAGTCAGAGTGATCTGATCACTTGCTTTGAAGATGGAGGGGGGGAGCTGTAAGCCAAGGAACAAATGGCACCTCTAGAAGCTGAAAAGGCAAGGAAACAGAGTCTTCCCCTAGAACCTCCAGAAAGAATGCAATCCTGCTGACACCTTGATTTTAGCCCAGTGAGACCTATTTTGGACTTCTGATCTCCAGAACCATAAGATACAAATTTGTGTTAAACCACCAAGTTTACAGCAGGTAATATACCATATGTAGCAAGGTCACTGGTTACAAGGACCCTTCAAGGCATCAGTAGTAGTAACTATAGATGTATTAGTAGTAACAGTAATGGCCACTATTTATTGAGGGCTGATTAAATCTCAAGCACCCTGCTAACTACTTCACAACTACTTCAGAAGCATTTCTTAAAATACACTTTTCATTTTGGAATAACTTTAGATTTACTGAAAAGTTGCAAAGAGAGTACAGAGTCCCTATATACTCTTCACCCAGCTTAACGCTAACATCTTACACAACCATGATATATTTGTCAAAACCAAGAAATTAACATCGGTACAATACCATTAACTAAACCACAGACTTAATTTGGATCCCACCAGTTTGCACTGGTATTTTATCTTCCCAAGAAGCCTATGAGGTAAAGCACCATTTTAATTCCCATATGATGAAGGACGATGCTGAGGCTTCATAAGATTCAATCACTTGCTCATGGTCACAACAGCGAAGACCAGCAAGTCTTTTCAACGTGATTGCCCGGCCTTACCTCTACACCCTAAGCTTCCCTGGACATCATCATCCCCATCGTATAGGACAGGAAATACCGATGAGAAGCTAGTTACCTAAAGGCATGCTACCAGGAGCAGCGTCAAACCTGGATGTGTCTGACTCCAAAGGGCTTCGCTCCAGCGACACCATCTCCCTTCCTGACACGGAGGGATGAGGAGCCGCTTGGGGCCATGAAAATCTCCTGAAACACATGAACACATCGTGGTGGCTGTGATGGGAAAGGAGGGGATCATGCCTCTGGAACGTGCCCACCTGTTCTAGGGCCATTAGTACACCTAAGAGCTTTCTTGTGGCTCTCAGTCAGTGAAGAGAAACCCGAGAGGGCCCACTGAAGAGTCCTCCACAAGGAGCATTTCTAGAGGAACGTGCAGCAGAAGGAGTTGCCATCAATAACCATCCTAAATCTGGCTTCAAACCACCGGGATCCTTGCTTTGGGGCCGTTACAGCATGACTGCAACGAGCTCTTTAAAACGTTCTTCTCCTACGTGATCCTGTACCTCAAACCTTTCCAGCCCCTAGACTTTACCACCTGAGCAACAAAAGACGCGGGAAGAAGAGCTTTTCCCACTGTGAGGTCGTTAACCACCGCACACAGAACGACACGCAGCAAGTGCAGCAAGGGCTAGGACAAACTCTTCTGGATTGCCCGTAACCAGCCGCCTCGTTCACTCTTCTCCTCGCCTTTCTCTCCTCTGTGCATTCCATGACCTAGCAGGCCTCGGGGCGCTGTTACAGTCATTGTTTGCTACCTATATACTCTATCAGTGGTTCTCAGAGTGTGGCCCCCAAACCAGCAGCACCAGCATCACCTGGCACTTGTTAGAGGTGCATATTCTCAGGCCCATCCCAGACCTACAGAATTAGAGGCTCTGAAGGTGAAGCCCAGAACGCTCCAGGTGCTTCTGATGCACACGGAAGTTTGAGAACCCCTAAGCTATGTATTTCCACCCTCCAGGACTGACCTGTGACCTAGAAATGTATTCAGAAAGGTTTCTGTCTGCAAATAAACACAATATCATACATCGACTGCGGGCCCAGGGAAAAAGCTCACAAGTCCGCCTGGGGTGGCAGCATTTATTCATCGCATTCACACATCACACAGCACAGGCCAGGCCTGTGCCGCGAGCTGTGGGCCCATCCCTAGCTTTATGGAGCTTAAAGCGTAGGAGAGCTGAAGACACCACTCAAGCAAACCTATAAATGAATACACAATTACAAACTGTGGGGGCCAGCCCGGTGGCGTAGTGATTAAGTTCGCGTGCCCCACTTTAGCAGCCCAGGGGTGGCAGGTTCGGATCCTGGGCATGGACCTATGCACCGCTTGTCAAGCCATGCTGTGGCAGGCGTCCCACATATAAAGTAGAGGAAGATGGGCACAGATGTTAGCCCAGGGCCAATCTTCCTCAGCAAAAAGAGGACGATTGGCAACAGACGTTAGCTCAGGGCTACTCTTCCTCATCAAGAAAAAAAAAAATTACAAACTGTGGCAAACACTATGAAAGAAAAGAATGGGGGTGCCACGGCAGAGAATGATAGGGATCTTCTTTTACTTCAGTGGTCGAGGGAGGCCTCCCTGAGGAAGGGACAATTAGGTTGAGTGAGATATGAAGGAGGAGCAAGCGTTGGCCAGGCAAAGAGGGAAGGAAGTAAACATTCCAGTAGAGGAAAAGCTTGTGCAAAGGCCCTGGGGCAGGAGAGAGCTTGGTGCATTGGAGACACTGAAAGCAGCCAATGTGGGTAGAAAACAGAAAGAGGCAGGAGGAGCAACTGAGAGATGAGGATAGAGAAGTTGTTCAGCCCTGGAGCCTGCTGTGCCTCACAGGCTTGGTTAAGGGTCTTTATTGGAGTCTAAGCTTATAAAGATGCCCCCAAATTGTAGGCAGAATACTGACAATAAAGACAATAACTAACATTTATTCAACACTGGTCTAAGGGCTACACATAAAAATGTAATCCTTAGAACAACCCATAAGTAGGTTCTAGTATCATCATCATCATCCCCATTTTACAGATGAGGACAGAAGTTAATTAAGTTGCCCCAGTGGCAGAGAAAGAGTGGACTGTCCCAGGGGCTTTGGAACAACTTCTAAAACTCCTGAACAAAGTCGGTGCTTCCCAACCCACCCGCTGCATCTTCCATCAGAGAATCAGAATAAGGCTGAAAAGAAGGCTCCCTGTCCTGTGGGACTAACCCAAAACACAGGGCTGTCATTGTGACAGAAATAGCGCACTTGGCCTCCTCAATCTGAGCCACTGTTATTCTTAAACTTTAGCATTTTGAGGGAAGTCTTGATTAGAATGGATGTCGTTAGCCACCAGAAAAGGTTACAAATGGCCAAGCCACCTCACACAGCACCCGCATGAACACTGATCGGATTCAAACTTAGATGTAAAAAGAGGTTTCTCCCTCCCATTTTCACATTTCCTTTAATAATCTTGTTTGCCTCGCAGTTCATTAGGGAGAGTATGACAGCACGTTCATCAGTGCCTTGCGTTTCCAGAAAAGTCCCGCCTATGACTTGGTAAAATGGGATGGGTTTGGAGAGGCCTGGTGTGCAACCACTTCCCAGCGTTAGATTTATTTATTTATTTATTTATTTTTGTGAGGAAGATCGGCCCTGAGGTAACATCCATGCTAATCCTCCTCTTTTTGCTGAGGAAGACCGGCTCTGAGCTAACATCTATTGCCAATCCTCCTCCTTTTTTTTTTGTTCCCCAAAGCCCCAGTAGATAGTTGTATGTCATAGTTGCACATCCTTCTAGTTGCTGTGGGACGCGGCCTCAGCATGGCCGGAGAAGCGCTGCGACAGTGCGCGCCCAGGATCCAAACCCAGGCCACCAGTAGTGGAGCGTGCGCACTTAACCGCTAAGCCACGGGGCCGGCCCTCCCTGGGTTAGATTTAGAGTCTGAGGGGGTGGTCAGTGTCACCTGACTTTAAATAAAAGGGGCGGGTGCAGACACTTCACCCCAGTCATCTTACAGAGCCTGGGAATCAAAGCCACCGACGGAGACCTGTGTTGGCAGCAGGGACACCCAACCAACCAGTGGAGCCTCTGCGCTTCCTATCTCCACGACAGGTCAAATCAGGGCACCACGGGGCTTCCATTTCCCCAAGATGAGCTTTGCTTTTGCCCTCTGACCTGCAGGTCTGATGCAGCAGAGACAGGCCAGGTGTGGAGTCTGGGCCTCTAGAGGAGAGGAGGGGGAATGGTGGGCAGGGGAAGCACCATTTCCTTATGTGAACAGGTCACAGCCTCATTTCCACAGCTGTGACAAGGCCACACGGATTTCAGAGTTTTGAAGGGCTTCGTCTTAAAAGGCTACAGAAGTGGGCGAACTGCCCCTCTGAAACTCTCTCTTGCCTAACTGTCCATTCCCCCACCACTCATTTGTCCCATATTTTCCTTCCTTACACACACTGCCTTAATTAGCCACAAAGTCTCTGTATTCTCAGTTGAAAACTGTAAAACCCGGTGAGTGAAAACGCCATGTCTTTCTCTTATTTACAAAAGCGTTCAATTAACTACCTCTTGTTTTGTAGGGTGCTTGTATTTTTTTCCCTATAGGATAAGGAACCTGGAAAAGAAAGAGCTACAGCCCTTCCCTCACCCCACCTGAAGGGGCCAAGAAGCTTCGAATGACATAGGAAAAATAAAGGCATAGGACCAGAAGGAGAACCCCATCTCTCTGGGCCTCAACTCCCATAGCATTAGGCCCTGAGGACCCTCCCTTCCCAAGGAACCAGAAGCAACAGCTAGCACGCCACTCAGCGAACTCTCTGAGAAGTGCAGTAGTCG
The DNA here is from genome assembly GCF_020826845.1 of Diceros bicornis minor. Taxonomy (NCBI): domain Eukaryota; kingdom Metazoa; phylum Chordata; class Mammalia; order Perissodactyla; family Rhinocerotidae; genus Diceros; species Diceros bicornis. Next base: position 19,861,242 of record NC_080749.1, on the reverse strand, counting down.
GCTATAAACAAATGGTCCTCGAGTGGCCTGTAAGATGCCGAGTGAGTGGCTTAATCACCCAGCAGGGTCTAGTACATGATACATAAAACTCCTCGGAGACAGCAAGCCTGTAAATGGAAAGCATTATCATTTGTAACAGGACTAATAACACAGGCTTGAAACAAACAGACACCACTGGATTACTCTTCCGACCTCTTCAGGGAGACCACCGAGTTCGGTGGAGGGTTTTTATTTCTTTGTTTTTAAACAAGACAGCATCTCCCACCATGTGACAGCAGGATCCCTCTCCCAGGAAATTACTTCTTGTGCATCTGTCCTGCCAGTGACAGGCTGCCTGAAGTACAGGGGTCAAAACAAAACAAAAAAGTACAGTCTGGAAGAAGGTCCAGAGGAATTTTACAATTCTGATTAAAAAAAAAAAAAAGACCAAAGATCTCCTGATGAAGCATCAACACCTTAAAAAAGGCTTAAGGGGTCGACATCCCGTGTTGCAGTGTTTCCTAAACTATGTTTCTGGAACTACCTGGGGTGTTGGCTGAAAGGTGAACTCCACGCCTCGGGATGAGGGGGCCTCAGATCTGCCTTTTTAACAAGCTCTGTCAGTCCTGAAAGTTGGCGACCTGCTGTCCTATTTTATTAATGCACTGCTGATATACAGCTGAATTGGAGAACGATTCATATTTTTCTTTTAAAACTAAGATGGTCTCAACCACGTCTGCATGCGACTTGCAGAGAAAACATAGTTCACCACATTCATCAGCCAAGTCTCTGGCCCCCAAATCTTCCAACAGACAGTTCATTATTAAAAAAAATTAAAAAGACGTTGATTTTACCATTACTTCCTTTTTTTTCCTTCCGTGAAGTCTCTATAGACTAGTAGCGACCTAAAAACATCAACATCTGGAGACAGAGGAAGAGCTGTCACTGTGGCTGTGAGCTGGACTGCCCTGCTCAACAACAGGTTCCTGCAAGGTTCACTTCTGCTCTTGCAAAATGCAGACAGACTCAACCTTGAATCTTTCCACAACTGGCTCTGAGAAGGCACAGAGGCAATGGGAATCAAAGTATACAGAACATGGAGGGGTGGGGTGTAGATGTGGCAAGAGCCCAATTCACAACAGCCTCAGAGCCAGACTTCTGATACGTTCTCCCAGGGGGTCACAGAGCCTCACAGAGGTACAACAATGGGGATGAAGAAGACGACATTCGTCATATAACTTTGAACTGATATCCCACTGCCAGGCCCCACCGATAGTGTGCTGTCTCTCCATATTTTGTAACTCCTATAATTATCTTGTGAAAAGCATGATTAGATTGTATGATGTTTCTTTGTGTTAAAAAAACCTTCAGTGCTCACATGTAAACATTTAAGATTCCCTATGGTGTTTCTAATCCTAATATGCATTTTCTCACTTTTTAAATGTATTGGAAGGCTCAAATTATGGAAGCAGCCCCGTTTCCTCTTGAGCTCTGAGAGGCTGACTTGTAGAGCGGCCGGTGAGGCTACTCTGGCCTCACCAGAGACTACCAGTGTGGTCTCCTAGCTTCCAGAGATGACTACTGGAAATCATCAGGCATGTGTGTCAGGAGAAACAAGGGAGGGAGTTTGCAAATTAACATCCCCTCAACTGGATCTCCATGTCTTGGGTGTGTTGCCTGCCCAGCGGCAGCCATGAACTTGGGGACAATTTACATGGAACGCTTCTCTGCGTGGACACCAAGAGAGCCAGAGTTCAGAAAAATATGATGGATCGTGATTCAAGGGTTTGGTTTTTAGTCGGTGAAGCTCTTTCTCCTCCTCTCTCTCTCTCAATGGCCTTGCTGGTGCTTTTTTAAGACAGGGGTGAACAAGCTGGCATCCAAATCCTAGGAGACAAGGAAAGGAAACAGCATTCACTGTGCACCGTCTAAGTGCTCAGCTCTCTGGCAGGCACTTCACACAGCTCTGACATGTAACAGCCACTGCGCTGGTTATCTGGTTATTCTGCCCCCATCTATTCTCGGCCCTCCTCTGTGCCCTGACCAGCTGACACCTGTAGACTTCATCATCTTGGCTCCATGGCCTGTGGCTTCCCATTGGTTCAGCCGACCAGAGGCCCACTAGGAGACTGGAGAGAGGAGGAGAAAGGTCAGGGTATTTCTTCTCAGTTCCCTCTCTCCTTGGATGCCACATCTTTGGGCATCATTCCTCCTGACTATAGCTCCTGCTGGGCAGCCCCTCTCCAGTTCCAGATCTCACTGGGCTCCAGGAACTCTACTTCCTCCCCTTGCCGCCTCGGCCCTAGCAGTGATAGTGGTTTCCTACTGTTGTTCGGCCCTGGGTCCCTCATGGTACCCGGCCAGCCCCTCTGCAACTGTTACTTTCATTAGTCTTCATTCAAACCACCCTGGGGTGAATTCTGTTCCTGCCAGGAGCTCTGATACTGGCTCTCACTCTAAACATAACTGCTTTTGCAAGTGAGATGAAATGCAAAGATGTGGGTCAATAAGCACGTTGGGGCATTTCTCAGAGTTTGCTAACCTGGTATAAGAGCTGATAAGGCTGATAAGGCACACCGTCAGTGTGGTCTTGAACCGAATTCCTAATCCAACCTGATGACAGCAATCCCGAGGCATGGGTTTAGGGTCTAGAGACCCTGTCTATAGTAGGTACACAGGGAATTTTTTTTTTTATTTACCCTGTGCTTTCTGCTACCCGCTTACTAATATAGGAGAAAGAACTCTGAGGGGCCCAAGGAGCATTTCAAGCTCCTTTGAGGAATGAGGAGGAGGATAATGATAACAGCTGTCACTGACCTGTACACACTGCACAACAGCCCTGTGAGGAAGCATTCTTTATCTCCAGCTGACAGATGAGGAAACAGATACAAAGTTCACATGGCAAAGCAACTTGCCTGAGTCCCACACCCAGGTGGGCCTGACCCCAAACGCTGTTCTGTCCGCTCCGTTGCACCGAGTTCTTAAAAGTGGGAAATAAGGATTCGTGGCCTCCAAATTATTCCCAAATTGGGCCTAGAGGGATTAGGCTCCCCAGTTTTAGACAAATCAAAGACACCAAAGAAAGACAATACGGAGCAACCTAGCTCAGAAATTGGTTAAGAAAGCTATGATATAAGTGAAAAATCATGTATAGTATGTCTGTATGGTAGAACACGTATGGTATAATGGCAATGTGGAGATATGTGTGGATGTGTGTGTCCGTAATGATCGTTTATGCACAAAAACCGTCAGCAATAGTTACCTCCAGAAAGGTGAGAGAGCTGTGCTCTTCTGCAGTTTGAATTTTCTACCATGAGCACGAAATTTAATTTTTTTTTTTATTGTGGTAACACCGGTTTATAGCATTATATAAATTGCAGGTGTACATCATTAAAACTTAATTTCTTATTTAAAGACTCTGAAAGGAGGGAAAGAGGGAAGAAGGCTGATTTATCTGAATGTATAGACCAATGGTTCTCAACCTCAGCTGCACACTGGGATCACCTGTATTCACCAAGGTCCCACCCCTGAGGTTCGAATTTAATTGGTCTGGGGTATGGCCTGGGCACTTCGAGTCCTGAAGCTCCCCTAGGTGGTCCTGACAGGCAGCCAGGGATGAAAGCCACTCCCTCAGTCCCAGTTCCTTAGGATAAAATTTAAAATGCAGGTTAAGAGAAGGATGTATGCCTTTCGTATGCCATGGACCTCACTGGCAATCGGGTGAAGCTCCTGGACTTCTCTGAATAATGTTTCTAAATGCATAAAATAAAATACAAAGTATTTCAAAGGAAATAAATTAGATTTAGTTATCACAATGTTTTTTAATTGGGATATGGTGATATGAGTGCTTCTTTATTAATATACCAAGTAACGAGATCTCAAGGCGCTCTGTTATCTACCATCACTTACCATCATGAAGCAGTGATGAGTGTAAATAATATTTGGAGTAACTGCAACAAGTGTAACGTGATAGGATTTATCGGTGACAAAGTCAGGATACTCCTAATACTACTTTGGTTTGCTGCCTACGTTCATAACTGAAGAAAATCCCAAATTTCAGTTACAATTCATTGAACATACAGATGGACCTTTTTCCCATTCAAGCTCACAGATTCCCAGAGATAGAGGGAGGAGGAAAGGGTGCTGTTAGAGCAGAGTTCCGGGACTCTCTCATCCCAACATCGGCTCTACCACTAGGTGTAAGATCGCAGAGGGAAGGAAAAAGAGAACTTCAACCTTATCACGTGCTGACTTCCAGTAGAGGCTGTTTTTTTTCTTTTGATCACTCTGTAAGGCTCCTTCAAGACACGAAAAATGTACATTTCCTGAAAACTAACTACACTGTATATTTTAATTACAGCAATATTTTTCAAGTACCACTTCATGTGAAAAGATCCCTGTTTCTTCCACTAAAAAGACTCAAATGTTTTAGCTGCCTCAAGACATCCATCATGAGTGCCAATATCTTGGGATTTAAAAGGAGGTTTTTTGAAACTTTCTAAGTGTTTAATCAATAGGTTCCTTTTCATATAGTGCTACGCTGCCTGCATAGAACCCGAACGCTTTTTTTCTTTCATCTGAATTTAAAATAGCATTTACCGTGTGTTGAGTGGCTATTATACTTCAGGTGTGGCGTTCAGGTGTGGCGCTAGGCTCTCTGCCTGAATTGGTTCTAATGCTCACATCCAGGCTGTACTATTATCCCATCTTATTAACACAGAAATAAAATGATTAGGAACTCCAAAACAGAGCCTGACGTCATAAAATCCCTCTATTAAAAAAAAAAAAAAAAGAGGACAGGAAAGCCCCAAATATGTTAATATCTGGATTGAAATTCCAGTTACAAATTAAAAGGCAGTTATTTTTAACTAAAAAATACAGTATTTTCTTGGGGTGGGGAGGGACCACCACACCCACTTATCCCAGCAACAGGCTGAGCTCACTCACTCAAAAGCTTATTTTTCTTCATAGCCACACTGTTTCAAAGACTCCAGAAGTACTTTTTAAACTTCTTTTCCATTCGTCTTCCATTCGTGAAGTATTATAACACTCCGATTAAATGCAGGAGAGAATGGCACGGTCAGACCCTGCACGCAGGCATATGGCTGTCAAAGAAGCAGTGGCCAGTACCCAGAGGTGAGAGAAACCTACCGATCTCAGAAATCTGGCCTATGCGGTCTCGAAAACAGGTTGGGGAGGGCCCCCTAGCCACCAACATCATGATTATCCTCAAATAGGAAGGTTCCCATTCCATAACTACAGGCAGGCTTTTGAAATGATCCTACTCCCACACTGTGATTTGAAATGTCCTCAGAACTCATTTCCTTTGACTTTATATTTAAAATGGAGTAGGGGGAAGGGGTGGCATTATTTTGTTTTCTGCCCCCTATGAAATCAGTTCCTCACGAAGGCATTTAACCAGGTGGGAGAGGCTCATAATTAATCAGTTGTTTCAATGTTAACCAAACACCATAAGAGAACTTAGGATGCCCCAAACTCTCCTTAAAGCAGAATGAAGACTCGGGAAAGGAAGCCACAAAAGAAAGATCATGAGGAAAAGAGCGGGCTTGCAACATCGTGGATACCTTTAAACCAGCCCAACAGGAAGTATCGGTGATTTCACCCTCTGCTCTTATCTGTCTCTTCCACCAGGATGGAAAGGCAATAGAGGCAAGCATAAGAGGAGACTGGGGGGGGGGGGGGTGCGGTGGGGGGTGTCAAGGAGAAAGAACTGGCATTTATTGAGTCCTGGCAAGTTTAAGGGACTTTCACATGTGTCATGCACTCCTTTAATTTTTCCCATAAGCTTATCAGATAGATAATCACCTCTCCAATTTTAAAATGAAACCGGATGCTACAGAGGTTAAGCAACTTGCCCAGAAGCACAGAGCTCCTAACAGCAGAGTCAGAATTGGAAGCCAAATCATCCTGGCTCAGGGCCATATTCTTCTGCCCCTCATCCCTCAGATCTTGTGAGTTACTTTCAGCTCAAATTTCATGGTTCACGAAAACGGTATCCCAGGTTTCTTTAAAAAATTCCCTAGGTCATAATCTCTTGAGGAGAGGAGGAGGAGAACATCAGTGAAGATCCAGGAAGTCAGAAGAGAAGGAGAAAAAAACACACAATTTTCAGAAAAAAAAGGAGTGGGAGTGGGGATGGATTCCAGAAACTTGACGTTGGTGAGTATTTGAGTTCTACAAGGAATATTCAAGCAAATGGTTTGTGATGACTTAAAAAAGGTGATCTGCAGCACATAATGAGTTTGCAAAGAGCCAGTCACTCTGAGGAAACTTTATGCTCTTTCTGGAAGGTACCCTAAGTTGATCAACCAGGAGACACAGGGCTTCTGTTTCAGCAAACCATGTGACCTGGTCTCCCATGTGACATCATTCCCAATTATGTCATCCAAAGACCTGTCCAACCTCCCAAACCAGTAGCCTTCACAATTACTTTGGTTACACAACCTATTAGTAAAAAGTGAGCATGCACCCCAATACATGTTAATTTATTTTAAAATAATTAAAATGTAAATATTACTAAAGTCCTTAATTTTTAAGGGCAAAAATAAATTAGCTTTCATATTTTCTTCTCATACCCCAAAGGGTTATCCCTGAGTACCAAATTTTGGAAATCACTGTTCTGGGCTTGCAACACAGTGACCACCTGGAGCCCAATGACCTTCACCGTCACTCCACCTGAGCCACATCCCTGACACCTTGTCCAGGTCAGCTGTCCCGATCTCCACTCCCAACATTCATGGACTGTCCTTCATGCCTGAGAGTCCTGTAAACACTTCTTTCCATTTTCTTGGGGTCCACAGTCTATCCCTCCCAGATTCCCTTACCTCCTGGAACCATTTATTACCAATGCCCTCTTTTCCCCCAAATTCCTGTCTTTCCACTATAATCACTCAGGAAAATCCCCGACTTGTAACAACAAACTCACTCTCACAGTCTACCTTCTCTTCTGCACTCAGGCAGTTCAGCAGGACCAGAAAAATAGATGAATACATAGTAACCACATGAACATTGTTACTAGGTGACTTCACGCCCTCATCTTCCACAGGTCTCTTAACATCAGGAACTCAAGCTTTTTCTTGTCCTCAGTCAGTCTATTTCTCTTTATCGTCAGCCAACGATTCCAATCTGGCACCGTCTTCCACATTCTATTTCCAGGAGGCTGCCTGACCTTCCACCTCATCCATCCACTCAACCATTCTGTCATGCATTCTACCATTTACTGAGCACCAACTGTGCATCAGCTGCTGTTCCAGTACTTGAATCTCACAGCGCTTACACTGTAGTAAAAAAAAATGACGTCAGGTGTTGGGAGATGATGAAAAGAAAGCCCTTACATAATAGGGAGCAAGCAGGGGCCAGAAAATCCTAGTCATCAGATGCAACCCACTTCTCTTCCTGCCCAGGTCTCCCTCTTCCAGTTTTTTTTATTGAGGTAAAATTCATATAACACTGAATTAACCATAAAAGTGTACAATTCAGAGGCAGTTAGTACATTCACAATATTGTGTAACCATCACCTCTGTCTAGTTATCACCCCAAAAAGAAACACCCCATTAAACAGTCCTCCCCATTCTCCCCTCCTCCCAGCCCCAGGCAACCACTAACCTGCCTTCTGTCTCTGTGGATTTACCTATTCTGGATATTTCCCATCAATGGACTCATACAACCCTTGTCAAGTTCTGACAACAGCTCTGCCCTTCCTGCTTTCTTCCCTCCAGCTGCCACCGCCTCCCCCTCAACCTCCCCCTACCCCTCCTCCTTGGCCTCTGCTCTCCTCTGTGCCTGGGATCCATCACCTGATGCACTGGTCCTGAGACTCCAGGCCCTCTCCTGCCTGTATCTTCAAAATCTCCCTCTGAGCTGGCTCCTTGTCTCATCCTTTAAAAAAGCAAAACAAACACTCACCCTGACCTACCTCCTCTTGCCCTCAAGACAGCTCCAACAGCCTCTGTCCCTTCTCAGCCTCCGATTCACTGGGTGGGATTTGCAAACATCTTCAGAGATTTCCATACTGACAAACAATAAAAACTCCGGAGTCCTCATCTCACTGAGGCCCTCTGATCACGCAATGCAGGTGACCTTGGATAATTGTGACAAGCTCTCTGTGCCTCGTTTTCCTCATTTATAAAAAATGGGGATGAGAATAACACCACATAGGGTTTTTACGAAGAACAAATGAGTAAAAGTACCCAAAGTGCTCATAAATGTGCCAGGCACACTGTAAGGGCTCAAAAAAGGTTATCACTATAGTGCGGATTAAGAGTTCCATAAAACCCCTGGCCGCACTCTGCTCGCGCAGGACCAGGCTCTTTGGCCATCCTTCCGGGGCTTCTTTTTGGCTCAGCTCCCAGCGATTGGCTCTTGCAGGGTAATACTCTTTTCAGGGAGAGATCATCCACTCTCCGGGCTTTAACTGCCACCTGATGCAGACAACACCTACACTACATTTGCCCCGGTCCTTACCCTCCCAGGCTCAGATACTTTGCACTCACGTAGGAGCACCTGTACAGCACATCAGCTGCCCTAGGACACCTTGAACTCAACATGCCCAAAGTTAAGTCACTCTCTCCTCCTGCCCCTCTAGTCACCTCTCCCCCCACCTCCACTTCAGGTTCCCATGATGTCTTGCTGGGACCCATGCAGTAGCCTCTCCCCTGCCCCAATCTCGTTCCTGTTCCTTCCACCCTTCACACTGTAGCCAGAACACCCCATCTGAAATCCAAAGGTGCCCATGTCAGCCCCCTGCTTAAACCCTTTCAGGAGCTCTCCACTGTTCTCAGGAGCACGCCCAAACGCCCTCCAGGGACGGCTCTTCCTGACCTGCCCCCATCCCCCAGAGCCCCTGCCTTGCCCTCTATGCTCTGGGAATAGCTGACTGCTAAGGCAATGCTAGAGGTAGCCCACATGGCCCCTCTGCTTGGCATGCCTTTCCCACCCGATTCTCCCAAATTCTGCACATCTTTCAAGGCTCAAAGAAGGCTTCCCTGATGCCCCATATTGGACTGAATACCCTTCCTGCCTCACATGGACCAAAATTAGGTGTTTATGGGTCTATTTTCCTCTTTAGCTTATAAGCTCCCTGAAGACCATGTTTATCTTCTCTATCCATCCATCCATCCATTTATCCCTCTATCCATCCACCCATCCATCCATCCATTCAACAAAAATTCCCGAAAGCCTATATTGGGCCAGGCACTAGGAATACAATAGTTAACGAGGCAGACATGGTTGCTGCCCTCAGGCAGCTCACACTCCAAAAACGGAGACAACAAGAACAGGTGACAGCCAGTCCTCTATAGGAGCTACACAGTGTGGACTCTAGAGCCAGGCTCCCTGGGTTCAAATCCTGGCTCCATCACGTGTTAGCTGTGAAACCTGGAACAAATTACTGCACTTCACTGTGCCTCAGTTTCTTCATCTCTACCATTAGAACAGTTGTAGCTACCTCACAGGGTTGCTGGGAGGATTAAAAGAGCTAGCGGGGGGGCCGGCCCCATGACTTAGCGGTTAAGTGCACGCGCTCTGCTACTGGCGGCCTGGAGTTCCCATCCCGGGCGCGCACCAACACACCACTTGTCCGGCCATGCTGAGGCCACGTCCCACATACAGCAACTAGCAGGATGTGCAACTACGACATACAACTATCTACTGGGGCTTTGGGGAGAAAAAGGGAAAAAAAGGAGGAGGATTGGCAATAGATGTTAGCTCAGGGTCGGTCTTCCTCACAAAAAAAAAAAAAAGCTAATAGATGTAAATCAATGGGAGGTATCCATAACACTGCCTGGCACACAATAAATGCTAAGCGTTAGCTGCTCTTATTGGAGCACGGGGAGCGTTTATGACAGGGCCCCACCCTAGGCATAGGGTCAGCTGTTGCATTCACCTTTGTGCCCCTATGCCTGACACATATGTACTCAGTAAATGTTTATTGAGTCACACTAGTGAGTCCTACAAAGATGGTTCAGTGGCTCAACATCAAAGACTTGTAGAGCTGGAAGTCATGCTGGACAACATCTGACCCAACTCGCCCACTTCTGCGGAAGAGACAGGCTCACAAAGCTAGCTAGTGGCAGGGAAAGCACCAGCCCCCAGATCTCCTGACTTCTCAGCTGATGTTTCCTGCCCTATTTCAAGAAGACTCTTGTTACCCAACACAGCACAGCTGCTCTGCATCTTCCACGGTCTCTCATTTTCCATAGCAGAAAGGCTGCTGCTTGCCCTCTAGACCCCCTCCTTTATCCCGTTTCCCCTTCTCATGCCTCTGCTCCAAGCCTGTGGCTCTCTTATTTCCCGAGAAAAGTCTGGCCCTTCAAAAAGACAACAAGAGATCGTTGGCTTCTTCAGGGAGCAGTTCAAACAAATCCCAGGGGCAGGTGGAGTCCCTGAGTCCCCCAGTCCCTCTCTGGTTCCAATGGTCACCCCTGATGGGGGAAGGCGGCTTCTTCATCACTGGGAAGTTTCATTTTGCCTACACTGGGATTCAGTCTTTTTTGGGTGCTCCAAGGTTCAGAAGGCAGATCCCCCAGGAACTTGGGTGGAGAATAATGGCCAAGTAACAGCTCTCAATTCAAAGCCAGATCCCAAATTTCCAATCAAACATGTAACTCTCACCCATCCACCTGCTTGGTCTAGGTTTCCCGCAGTGGCCTTTGAATGGCATGTCATTCTTTGGCACGGCTGACTTGATGAATGGCAATCCAGCAGGACTTTTTTAGAGGCATGGTATTTACAGAACTGCTCTGTTAGGAAAGTTTTGCTTTCACACTTCAACTGGCCTAGAAAGCAGCAAGAAAGAACATGACAGAGTGAACAAATAAATCCTGGAGTGATGTTCTTTATTACTTTTTATAGTTGGGCTGTAATATCTGTTATAAGTACCTTGAGTTCATCTACCTTCAGGTCTGCACCTCTGCTGGGTGTGTTCACACGGGTGTGTCTGATGCTTACAGAGGCACAGAAGATCATCACAAGCCAGAGTGTCCAATACTGGGAGTGCAAAATATTCAAGTGCTGGGATTTTACTTTAACATCTCATAGTAATGATCATACCACACAAATCTGCCTTAATAACAACAGTCATGGACAGAGTACTAAAAACAGGGGCAGTAAATTTCATCTACACACCTTACTACTGAAGAATTCATTATATCGCTCTGTATCATAACAGCCACTGGCTATGAAGATGTTTGCCCTGGATATGAGATTTTATGAGTTTCACTTTATCTTTCTTATAAATGCTAAAGCAGACTCATTCTTTTAAACAAAAAATGAAAAACCATTTTTTAAGAAGAGAAAAACCATCTGCCTTCCCAGCAAAACCCTTTCTACATTTTTATACGAAAGAAGATCTCTAGTACACATTTCTCCTGCCAAAGGGAACTTTTACCTAGCCTTAGAGGAATTTCTCTTTGGCTCTATACCTAATGCAGAACTCATCTTCAGAAAGCTATTCAATATGTGTCTTACCAGTTCATTTGTAGATGAGGCAGCCTGATCTAACGCATCTAATGGAGAGCAGGCAGGCTGTGGAATCCCAGACCTGAATTAACCCCCCCAATGTGCACCTTATTAGTAGGGGGACAATTTGTCCCCACTTGCACCTGTTATCCCAGCATAATCATTACTAGCACCCCCTTTCATTCTCAGAAGTGTTCAGGTTTGGATGATAAATTATATGGACACCTTATAATTATGTTAGTTACTGCAGACAAGACACTTAACTTCTCCATACCTCGGTTTCACATTTTTTCAAAGAAGACAAAGTAATGTAATTTACAGGGTTGTCATAAGCCTGAAATTAGACAGTGTGCTCAAGGCTTGGTTCCCAGGAGTGCCCAGTATGCCCATGAACACCATCTACATGCTCAAGAGGTCCACTTTTGGGAAAAAGCATTACTGTCTATGTGAAGTTCTCCTCTTCTGACTGTCAGTTTGAAGACAGGACCTGTATTTTCCACTTTCCATTGTGAGAAGGTCTATAAAATGGTAATGGGATCTATCTGTGTCCAGCAGCTGTACCATTAATTCTGTCGTCCATCTGACCAGGAGATGAATCACCCGTGGATATTTAAATTCCTATACTCTAGATCTTCTGGACTTGGTTTACTCTCTCCATCAAGACAGGATTAAGATCAAAATTCATCCCAAACCAAATCTCTATGAAAAACAGGCCAAATGAATGTGGCTCAGAATAGGGGGGAGGGGTAAGAGATCCTTCAAACTGAGTCAAATCACCACCCCTTAGCCAACGAATTTGGTGAATTTCTTGCTTTCTCAAGCCAAAAAAACTGGCCTTACTGATCCAACAATAGGACAGTCTCTTGATAAAAGGATCTGAGGTATCGCACTCTAAAAATTAGGCCGAATAGCACACTTTGCTTCAATGGCCTGGGTTCAGTTCCCAGGCGCAGACCTACGCCACTCATTGGCGGCCATGCTGTGGCAGTGACCCCCATACAAAATAGAGGAAGACTGGCAAAGATGTAAGCCCAGGGCGAATCTTCCTCAAGCAAAAAAGAGGAAGACGGGCAATGGATGTCAGCTCAGGGTGAATCTTCCTCAGCGGAAAAAAAAAAATTAGCCCGAATAGTACCCACAGTCTTGCACATGAATCTGTAATAGTAATCGGCAGCATAGGAAGCAACATAATTTTGCTGTTCCCTTTTACAAAGAAAAGAGCGAGAGAGAGATGCTGTGCCTTCATTGATAAGCTTGTTAAATACATGTATGTTCTCTTTAGTCTGACCTGAGCAGTAACAATATTATATACTGGGGCTGACCCTACTTCCTTAAACGAGTGGCTTTTACTCAATGAGAAATTTGATCAATAACCAAACCCATACAAAACTGAAGGTTAAAAATTTGAAAGTACTCAATTTCAATCTTCAGCATATTTTTTGAAATAAAACTTGAAAAAATATTATTCTCATTACTATTTAATATGGTCATCCAAGGTATTAGCATTGAATGTGTGAAGTTCCCTCCCATGCCCAACTTTTAAAGAATTAGAAAGGAAATGTTTAGCATTTTCACACTCTAAATATAGACTTAGAAGCTGTGAGAGGAAAAAGATGCACATGGCCGCACAACAATGACTGTGTCTGGAGGCCAGCAAGGAACAGTGTAGTGGGCTATTCTGTGGAAAAGTCATTTCCCATCAACAGAAGTTTCCAGAAACAGAAAAAGGCTGATGCTAATCCCAGAAATCCAGGTATAGCCGCACACTCTAGGCTGGAATCACTAGGTGGCAAGGGAGCAAACAGGATGAAGTGCACACCTATGGAGCTGTCTGCCTCCACCCCAAACCCTAATTTCTGGGAAATGCCCCTCCCCCAAGCCACATGGTAACAGAAAACTCCCCTGGCAGCCATGTGTGCAACATATTTCTTGGGCAATGGGGTACTTCTTAGAGTTGTGCTGTGATTATGTAACTTTGAAGCATACGAAGCGGAAAAGGAGAATTGGTCTGTATATAGGGAACTTTCCTGCAGAATGCTCGTGGTTTTTCTCTACTTGAAAACCTGAAGCAGAATCACACTTCAGATAATCAGCACATTTTGGCTTTAAATGCATCATGTACCTTGCACTGATCAATACGGCCTTGCCGGAGGAATGTTCTGACAAACTTGCCTCCTCATGTACGATAAAAGAATGAGCCAGGGTGAATCAAACGCAAGTCTTTGACCAGGTCTGAAAGGAAAATAAGCCAACTGGAGATAAGCCCACATGCCCTCCACTCCCATACCTGGCAGTCTTGGGGAAATGCCAAGTCGGGAGGAGGTCATCTCCCGGTGAACACAGGAGACAGGGCAGCGGTGGGGGGTGTAGCGTCCAGAACATTCCACAATTCCACTCTATGATTTCTGTACCACCGACCACTTGGCAGACCGGTGAGGCCTAAAGAACCCTTCTCTGGATTTTTTAAGTGCATAAAATGAAATACATAAGATTACAGAGGAAGTCAATTATATGCAAATATGGTTAGCAAAATATTATTCAAATTGTGATATAATAATACATATGCTTGTTTATTAATGCATTAAATAACACTATCTAGCAGCAGGTGTAATAACCACCATAATTTCAAAGTCATAATGAGTACTGATATTTCAAGATGTTAGCCATCTATAATATGGTATGAAAATATCAGATTTCTATTGGTGACAAAGTCGCAGACAATGCTATTATTACTGTGATTTGTGCACCAACATTCAAAAGTTAAGGAATTGCTCAATTTTGGTTAGAGGTTAGCGAAAATCGAGGTGTAATATTTTCCCATGCAAGCTCACAGATCCCCTTGAAGCCCTGCAAAGTGGTCTGTAGTAGTTCATATGAAACTCATGTGATAATCTGATTTCATCCCCTCCCTACTCCTATGGCTTTTCCAGAATGATGAGGAGACCCATAACTGAATTCTCGCCCAGCAGAGGCTATAAACTACATATATGGGAGGGTGGAGGGTCTGCACTATGGAGAGTCCACCATCCATCAAGAAGAGCAGTATGGTACCAACATCTCTAGTCCCTTTTTCTCAGTCAGCTGCACCCAATGCACGGGCCACAGGTTTTTATTTTTACATGGTTGGTGTTAAAGGGATTTAATTCAGCTGAATCATTAGGCTAGTGGGGGAAAAATGACTTTACGAATCACTTCCCCTAGCCGCTATGTTCTCAACTCTATCAGCCCCAAAGCCTCCAGCTTACAGCAAACGTCTAGTACTCCTTTACTATCTGAAATCAAATTCTTAAATAACCTTTCTAAACACAATTTCAAACACACATATTTATTGCCCTAAGAGTAATAGAAATGAGAATAAAAGGAAAATAATTTATAACAAAAACAACATATATTTCAATATGCAATTAGTTGGGCAAGACCAATCTAGAAGGCATAATGGGGTCATTAGATGCTTGTATTTTAATGTAAAATCAAAAAATGGGTCAGTTACAAATGTGGAGTGACACAGTTGATGTGTTGATGCCATGGGTGGGGTGATTTTCCAAAATGGCAAACATCTCTCGGTAAATTTCCCAATAAAACAAAGCACAATCTTTCTTCATCAACTAGGAAAGGCAATGCTTACTTAAAATACACAAAATATTCTTTGTTTATGTGTAAGTTAGGTCTCTAGGTCCAGATAATAAACAGGTTTTGTCATCCATGATAGTCATAGTGGGACACAGGATACATTTTGGGGTGTAAGACTGTTCTACCCATCACAGATAATTAGCATCCCTGGTCCCCACCCAATAAATGCTAGTAGCACTCCTCAATCACTGACAACCAAAACTGTCCTACAGATCTCTAAAATGTTCCCATAAGGCACCCTGGAGCTAGCCAAAATCCAGATCGCAGCTCCCACACTCTGCTCACCTCTGGGTGATGTAAAGCTGGGCCACTGAGGGGATACTCCACAGGAAACTGGAATTCTCAATACAAGAGAAAGATCAGTCTTGCTGGGTGGCTTACCCAGCAACAAGCGCCTATACCCAGAGTTCTGCCCTTGCGACAAGAAAAACAGAACAAGGCAGGGAGGAGAATTAAGCAGCCAGGCAGATAGCGGCAGAGAAGTAGTAAAGGGGGTTCCCGGGGTCCCCAGAGCCTTGATCCCAGGCTGCAGGCGGCTCCTGGTTCCTGCTCCAGTAGCCCTAATGTGAATTCTCCACCTTTGTTGAGGCAAGCTCCAGCAGGTTTCTGGTGCTAACACCCCAGAAGAGTCCTTATTAATTACACGCATCCAACCACCTGCAGGGATGGCCACCCACCTGAACTAAGGGGCAGCTAATATCAAAATGCTCAGGAGAACCTATTCTAATGTCAAAGAACCTACCTTATTTGGGGGTTTCTCACATTCTACCTAAGTTGTTTATGCTGGAGTTGAAGCTCATTTACTTTGATTATGTTCTCACTGCCAATAAATAAATAGGCCAGTGACCATTCTTCATCTGGCATTTCAGAGTCTAGAAAGACATGTCTAGATCATTCTGAAGCCTTTTCTGCCTCAGCTCCTTCTCATCAAACTAATTAGCCACAAAATATAAATAACAATGTTGTCCTTCCTTGACAGACTTGGAAAATTAAAGTATCGGAGAAATTTGGTCTTTAAGGGCCCAATTAGCTCTGAGTGAAAAAAAAAATTTTTTTCCAAAATCTTTCCAACCCCAAAAGTCCATGCTTCAATGCCTCTAAATTTTATTATGCTCAGAAATAAAACCACCCTAATTCAGAAATGTGGCAATAAGGATCAGTTGCCAGAAAGGTGTTCTAAAATAAGCCAAGATCACTGTTTCTCTACCTCTTCCACTAATGGACTCCATTATATCACAAAAAAGGCACTGCTGGAATCTAATGAATAAATAACCAGCACTTGAATAGAATTTGTGTCCATTTTAATTCCAGCTAGTTTCCACAAGAAAGCCTCATTTAAATTAGAAAAAGCAGTGGGGAGGACATACTACTACTTATAATGAAACATTTTATAAATGTTTGAAAAGTTTCCTATCAGGTACAAGCCAATTAAATAGTACAAAATTGTTGAATCTAAGTAAATAGAAAAGAGAGTTTGAGTATGACACAGGAAAAGGGTTAGTTTTCACATCTGCCAGATCTGTTTAGTGTAATTTCCAGAAGAGAATCAGGAGAGTTAAGTGTCCCTTGAATGGTGTCTTCTAAATGGAGGATTGAAGCTGACTGATAGGTTATGAAATCAATTCACTGCAAGAGTCAGAAAACTTTTTCCTTAAGAGCCAGATAGTAAATACTTTAGGCTCTCAGGCCAGCTAATCCCTGTCACACCTACTCAACTCTGGCACTGTAACACGAAAGCAGCCACAAACAATACATGAACCAATGGGAGCAGCTGTGTTCCAATAAAACTTTATTTACAAAAATGGGCAGCAGGCCAGAGTGCTGACTCCTGATCAGCGTGTTCTAAGTAAACGAAATAGAATGGTATAGAAAGATAAGAGGACACCAGAAGTAGAAGGGTAGGTACAGTTTCACGAAACTTTCTTGCTGTCACATACATGTATATGTGAGTTCTGAATCAATATGTATTTCTTATTGTAGGTTGGAGTCAAAAGCCACCATATTAGAAATAACAAATAGTTTGAGAAATGAAAATAAGTCTGCTTCTGATTGAAACCAAAAGGAATTTAAAGAATTTTTCATGTTTAAAAAAAAAAAAAGAAAAAAGAGTAGATATAAGGGGCAAGTTCTTGAGTCTAAAGTATAATCTTAAAAGAATATTAATTAGTTACAAGTAGTCCAAAATGATCTTCAAAAAAACACTAAAAGTACTTCTTATGCTATTCAAATATCTGATATGAGCTGTGTATCAGTTAGCAATTGCTGTATAACAAACATCCCCAGAACTCAGTGGCTTAACACAACAATCATCTATTATTTCCACAACTCTACAGGTCAGCTAGGTGGTTCTGGTTACCTGGGTTATCTCATTATGTGGCTTAACTGATCTCGGCAAGACATGCTCAAGAGACTTCAGGCAGCTGACAGGTCAGTTGGGGGCTGGCTGGTCTAGTTGTGTCAAGCCTCTCAGACTTCCCCATTAGGCTAGCCTGGGCATGTTCTCATGGTGGTAGGAAGGGTCTGAGAGAGCAAGCTCAGCTGTGCAAGAGGCAATCAGAAACACTAGGCACTTTTAAGCTCTGTTTACACAGCATTTGCTAACATCTCACTGACCAAATCAAGTCTCGGGGCCAATCCCAGTGGTGGGGGTGGGGAGGAAGGGAGACTACAAACTTACAAAGAGCATGGACACCAGCAGGCCATTAATCGGGGCCATCAGTACCATCAATCTTCCACAGGCAATATTTATTGTTTGTTATCACCTTGGCAGAAGCAGGGAGATTGTACACTATTTTAAGTTTTCCAATTATCATTTCTCATTTTGTTTTTCCATTATCACTTCTGAGGCAGAAAGGCAGCATGAAAAGAACACGGGCTTTGGAATCAATGAGACCCACTTTTGTACCCTGGCTCCGCCACTTCTGGCTCCATGACCCCGGATGAGTTTCCTTTGTACCTCAGTTTCCTCAGGTAATAGTAGGACTGCTGACAACTCACAAACCAGAATGTTGTAAACATTCACAGCTCAGTGTCTGGCCATAGCAGAATTCAAACATTACGCAAATACGCATTTTGCAAATAGTTGATTAGAATATATTCAAAGAGAGGAGGAACAAGGAAATGGGCATATTTCCTGTGACTGTAAAGTTCCTTGACAGAAAGGAACAGTTCCTTTACATAAAGAGTAAAAAAATCATTTCCTCACAAAGAGTTTTGAGGACCATGGTAGGCAGAAAAATGGCCCCCAAAGATGTTCACGTCCTAATCCCTGGAACCTGTGAATACGTTACCTTACAGGATAGATGTGATTAAGTTCAAGACCTTGAGATGAGAGTATCCTGGATCATCTAGGTGGACCCAATCTAATCACACAGATCCTTAAAAGCAGAGAACCTTTCCCAGCTGTGGTCAGACAGCCAGCCTGATGACAAAGGGCAAGGATGCAGCTTCATGTTGCTGGTTTTGAAGTCAGAGGAAGAGGGTATAAGCCTCTGAATGTGGGTGGCCTTCAGAAGCTGGAAAAGGCAAGGATTCTCCCTTTAGAGCTTCCAGAAGGAATGGACATCTTGATCTTAGCCAGTGAGACCCATGTTGAACCTCTGACCTACAGAATTACAAGAGAATATATTCGTGTTGCTTTAAGCCACAAAGTCTGTGGTTATTTGTTATAGCAGTAATAGAAGGATGATGTAATTTTGTAACCTTTATGCTAAAGGCTGACAATGAGGAAACAGAAAAGTCTCTCTCGAAGCCAGTGGACTGAGAGGAAAAACCCTGGAACTTGGAGAACATTAAGCAGGTGTGGCATCAAAAATGGAAAGCTTTATCTAATTCTGTTATAGGGGCAATTAGAGAAAAGGCAATATGATAGAATAAGCAACTCATTATCATGGAAAACACTTTATTGCAGTATTTAGGAAAATACAATAAAATCATTATCCCTACTATCTCCAGGGATCCCCAAGTTATAGCTCCAACAAGCATGAACTAGGGGAAAAGCCATATTAACAAATCCTTCCACAGCAATTTTCTAGAGACTGCATTTAACTGATGGCTACTCCAGATCTGCAGCTCCAACTGTGACCACTCCCACCTTTTTTTATAGATAATATGACAATAAGGGAATGAGCCCTAGTGGTGTGTGGAGATGCACGCACACTTTCACACACAGAGTCCCAATTTGTTGGGCTTCATGAGCCCACAAATTATGCTATCTGTGAGGGAGGAAAATGTCTACAAAAGGACCACTGATTGATTTAAAAAACAGAACTCTAAACAGGTACGACAACCAAACAGGACCTCAAAATGAGGAACACACCTAAGAACATTCTTAAGGACAGATTAAAGACACTAGAGTAGATGAGTGTGCTGAGCTCAGCCAAGAAGGCCCACTAGTAGAACCCCACAGATGTAGGAGAAGCTAAGAGATGACTCATTTGACAGATGAGAATCTGGAATCACAGGGCATTGAACTGACCTGCACAAAGACTGCCAGCTAACTGCAGAGAGGCCTCACCTGCCATAGTTTACCTATGATGCCACACTGCCCAGCTGATCATGTGACTCGGTGTCAGGCTCTGCGTAAGGCAATGGAGCTTCCAGTCCTACACTAGGCCTCTATACTCCTTTCTAAGAAACACTTGGGGCCAGATGGATTTTTTCATAACCAACCTGGGAAAAAACTTTTCCTCTCCAGGGCTCGTTGGACATCAGAATAGCAAAAAGGAATGGTGAAGCTATAGAAGAAAGTTAGTAACGTTTACCCAGGAGAACTACATTTGTGTACTAAATAAGGTACACACAAATAAGATCATCCATATAACAATGTTGCCTTTAAATCTAGCAGAGATAATTGCTAGAAATCCCATAAGGAGAAGAGGGGGAAATGTACTTCTTAGTCATTGGAGCCAAGAACTTTGTTAAAGAAGGAAGGCAGTCCCGATGGACAGGGGGCTTCAGGCTGTGTCTGCAGAGGTCTCACATAAGCCTGGGGACTCCTTGTCTGATGAACATTATTGGTGGAGGAGGATGGAAAAACGCACCCCTTCCCCTCCAAATCCCCACTTAGCGCTGCCACTAACCTTGGTGGCCCTGAAAAATTACAAGAGACAGGGTGAGGGACGTATACCAAACAGAAATACCATGAAAAGTCCTGAAGGAAAACAGACAGATCATATTTAGCATGAGGCACAGACAGTGCTTTCCTAAACACGATGCATGAGTGAAAGAACTGGCCATTTAGAAAACTCCTCATCAGCATGAACACTAGTAAATAAAAAAATCAGAGTTGAAAATAACAGATGGTTTAAAAAAAGCAGCTGCAAGGAGACTAATACCAAACTCCCTCTTCTTTCAACGTCCTTGTTTCACAGTGAAGCTGCGATGAAGGTATGTAAACAGAATTCTGCCCAGCTTGTGGCAGTGTAAATACTTAGCCACTTTCCCCAGGGTGCTCTGCCACGTAACCGCAGAACTCCATGCGCCTGGTCATCTGCTCTTGGAATCTCAATTTCCTAAGGGAAAAAAATCATTGCAATAGGGGAAGCAGGTTATTTCTAGGTGAAGAAGTAAGGACTATGGCTTTTTATTTCTAAACAAACAAAAATAAACATCCCAAAAGATAGTGATAATAAAGGTTTGGTTTTTCTTAGGTAAGCATTTCAACTGTCTACTGAAGTGTCTACCAGCAAAGGCAAAAACATCTTGAGCTTTTCCTCAATCTTTTTTTAATTCAATAAGCAAATTTTACTTCTTTATTCTATACCTCCTTTGCCACATGCATGGGATTATACAACATTAGGACTGAACAGAACTTTGGAACTCATTCAGTCCCTTATTACTTTTCAACATAAGAACTGAGGCCCAAAGCAGTCAGATGGGCTGAATGAATGTATTCTTCATTTGCATATTGCTTTATAATTGACCTCAACTCTTCTGTGCGGGCCCCGACCAGGCCTAGACTTTAAACTCCTTGAGCAGCCAGGGACTATTTATTAACCAGCAACATCCAGACTCAGGAACAGGTGAGAGTCCTGATGTGTCTGATGCAATCCTGCTCATATGTAAGGAATAAAAGGAAAGGAAATGGTGCTTGTCATTATACCCAGGGGGAAAATTCCACGAAGTCCGAGGATCCCAGTGGTCAGAGGAACACTTTGCAGGGCCTCAGCAATCTTTCTAGGATTCTACAGACACTGTGGGAAGGTCCTCACCAGCCCTTTATTGGAACCGTTAAGGAACAACACTGACGCCTCTGCCAGGTTACCCGTTGCCCACTCCATGCGCCTAAAGAGTGGAAATCAATGCTGAGAGGGGCCAGGAGCCCTAAGACACAGAGACAGACAGACAGACAGAGAGAATTTAAGAGTGAAATGTAAAATTCATCCCAGACTGTATTCTTAAGATGTCAAACTTAAAAGGTGACACGAGGAAGGGACCACCTCACTTAAAGGCACATAAGTTGCTTGGATTCTCCTATTTGGGGATGGTGAACCTGGACACACCCACCTGCTCCCCACCCAATTCCAAGGTGAAGTTGGGTGTAAGGGCACAGGGCGTTCTAGAACTGGGAGGGACTGATGCCAAATGACCATCACATTCTTCTCCCAGATCATTTCTTAAAAGAAAGCAGGCGCACATCTGTTATCAGCTGTTATCAATTGTTCCCGTGGGACCAAGGATCAGAATTGAGGCTCAGCTTTGCCACGGCTGCCTGCTGCTGAGACTTCTAGCAAGTCCTCCAACCTCTCTGCACCTCCAAGACCTCAGCTAGAAGGAGAAGGGATCTGGAGGGATCTCCCTGAGGTCCCTTCCAACCCTTGTGTGTCTACAACTCCTCTCGGCCGTGGCTGGAAAGAAGGTGCTGGCTGGTACAGAGTGAGCTTGCTAGCCTTAACAACTAAGCAGAGTCCATCTGACATGGGCTCTGAACCTAGACTACCTGGGTTCGAATCCTCACCCTGCCACTTGCTAGCTGTGCATGACCTGGGCCAGATTTCATAACTTCACAATGTCTCAGTCTCCCTATGTACAAACCAGGAATAACAACGGTATCGACCTCAGTGTTGTAGTGAGGAGTAAATGAAATACAAAAGAAGCATTTGGAATCATGTCGATTATAGAAGATAAATTTTTTTGTCACCATCACTCCTATTTTCTCACCCACCTGTTCTTGACATTTCTACACCAAGACATACCATCACTATGCTGACCACCAACACAACCTACTCCCATGGGTGGACTGAGACATGCAAGAGATCCAAAACTATTATAGTGGAGGACTGCTCTGTGTAAGATACTTATAAAAAGCATCTTACCAGCATGACAGGACTTATACGCCGTCTGTGCTCAGAACTACAACACTAAGGAGTGCAGCTTAGACAGGAGTGGGTGGGCGGCACACATTCCCTCAAGGGCCAGCCACAAAAATCACAGAGGGACACAAAAAAGTGAGGCTGTTATCATTCTAGGAATAACCCTGAAGTGCTGACTTTTTTTAAAGGAAATCAATTGCAAACACCAGCAACTAACTAACTCTTACAAGTAACAAAGCTCCTGAGTTCAGGGGCAACAGGGTGCAGAAATACTCCTCAGCCATCCTAGGTAACTGCCCCAGCTGGGACCAAGGTCCAGAAGCATTAACACAGGCATGACGGTGCGGGTTTACATGGAGAACTGCTCCCACCAAACCCAGCCTCCATAGCTTACCTCCTTGCCTGGGTAGATTTTTGAGGCCAAAGGGTGCCGACAGGAAAGCTCCTGTTCTCTTTCCAGAAGGTTATGTGTTTAGGCAAGAAAGCTGTGCGATTTTAAAGAAATAAAGTGATTTCTCCAACCCTTCTCATGCACACATACAGCCTTCCAGATGTGACGACATCAGGGAAGGTTGTATTTAACTGTAGCAATGAAAAAACAAATAAATAAATAAAACAGCGAAGTGGGCAAACCCAGCCCAAGTATCAACTTTTCCAGCTGAGAATGTGGTTACAGTATGAAGGCTCCTGGGACCCTCCTTGGCAGCCTTCCAAGAGCTATTAGTTTGCATTAACACACTGAAAGAGAAGGTCAGATAAATAAAAAGTGAGATGATAATTTTGGAGAAGGACATCTTTATTCCCAGCACAGTGTGCGGCTCACAGTGGCTGCCCGACACTCGATGAGCACACCTGCAGCAGGCACAGAGGGCACGACTGTGCTCGGATTTTTGATGCTAACACAGCATGAAAGATAGTATAGGGGCACGACTTAGATTAGAAACTTTATGAAGACGGGGTTGGGGAGATCTTTACTCAATTTCAAACAGAAATGAAAAGGATAGCCGCCTTTTGGCTATTAAGAGTGACTCTATACTTCAAAGCAGTTATGAACTTAAAGGCAGCCTAGTAAAACTTGCACTAACAAGCACTAAATTTACTTCTGACCCCAAACTCTCAGCTGTCACCCACGTGGCACTCTCCTCCAAATATAAAATTATTTTCTCTCTGTTTTTAAGTACCTGGATTCTGGAACACATACACCTTCCTTCAGCCAAAACTATCTGTTAACTGTTCACCACATACCAGGACCCTTCCCTAAACTTTGACATCTACCATAACAAACCCCCAGAGACAACACTCCTGACAGCACATACTTTCTTGAGACTTATTATAATAACATCAACACAGCATGCCACCTCCAACTGCCACCCCACTTTCCTAGAGCCAGGGGGCCAAGACACACAAAGAGCAGGGAATAAATAAGTCTCTACTGCTCTTTAAGCCTCTTGGGAAGGAGCAGAGCAAACACCTGCCTCGATGACCACAGAGTGCAAAAGATGTGAAATTTCCAACCCAAGTCTTACTGACAACTGCTCTTTGCAGTTTTCTAGATGTCTCTGCAGGGGACACTGGTCACTGCCTGTCTCCTGCCAAAATCAATCTGAGAGTGACTCTGCAGTGACTTACATCCCGAGCCATGTGGAGCATTAGGAAAAGTCATGTCAAATGTCAGAGTGATATCTAAAGCAGATCCTGAGGAGCCACACTTCTCAGGGGAGGAGCCAAAGGCCTCCCCGTTTGCTAGAATCACAGGGGTACTCCGGCATTTCGATGCTTTTGGTAGCCAGCTGGGCAGAAGGCTGGCTGGTTATTTTTAAACTGAGAAAACTGAACGCGAAGGGAGAAAATTTGAATTCCTGTGACCTCCTGAGGTCCCTTCCAGCTCCAAGACGCTACCAAAGAACACTGCATATGCACATATATATGCACATGCTTCTTGATAAAAAAGTATATGGACATGTGAACATATATAAATGAGCACTGTATTCACACCTCCAAACACAAAGCACTTGAAATGCACACTGCTGAGGAGATTCAAAAGCTCAAGAGCTGCTTTGCAGCAGCGGCTGGAACACAGATGCCAGCAGCAGATCTGGGCAGAGCCCCCAGCCCTCCTGCCATTGCAGTCCGCATTAAAACCAACTGGCCATCGCTTGTGTAGGTGCAAACCCTGCAAAGCCCCAAATCAGGACTGAGGACTCCTCTCTCCTAGTGACTCCAGTCACAAGTGTCCCAGACCTGAGAAGGCAGGCTGGAACAAAGGAGGACATGAAAGGAAAAGCCCAAACCCTATGTCCAAGCACCCAGCTGCGCCAAAGTCAGGAGCCAGGCAGAGCAGCCTCCTTCTCTCCTCCCAGTCCCTAAAAGCACAAGAAGGTCCTGCCATTCCCCCTCCTCCACCACCCTGGGTTTCAGGGCCTCTCCACCTCAGGCTGACTATACGAATGTCAGGTTGGTATACAAAGAAAACTAAAAAGGCCTCTAGAAAGGGGAGCTCTGCTCTAATCCTAACAGAGCCCAACAAATTTGAGGGTGCCTATCTCAGTCCTGAACAATAACACCAAAAAGAATTTGTAGGAAAGGAGGGCGGGTGGTGAAAATCCATTGATCAACGCAGATCTCTGATGGTTTGCCCATCAAGAAAAACTGTTTTGTGATCTTCTGGAATCAAAAACAAGGGAGTTCTAATCCTGCCTCAAGGCTCAGGACGTGGGTGACACAGTGGCTAACATGCGTTGAGGGGTTTCTTTCGGAATAAATCGCTCAGGTCTTGACAATGAACGGGGGCGGGAGCACCAGCTTCCCGCTCGCCTCTCTTTAGAATGAGACCCTGCTTCTAGCACTTGGATCCGAGTGTGTTTACAGGTGAACTGTTGCCATCCCACCCGAACCCCACACAAACCTCAGCTTTCCCCTCCCCAACTTCACAGCCTCATAAGTGTCCAACCTGCCCTAACTGGGCCGCCAGAGCCGGCTGCAGACAGTGGCGTCCGCTCTGGGCTGGGTCTGGCAGTCAGTGCCAGGAGTACCGGGCCCTAGACCTCGCCTCTGGCATCTCTGAAAACCACATGCATCGCCTGGTCCCCAGGCGCCGAGCACCCTGTTGGCTTTCCAAACGCGGCTGGACAATGCAAGCGCCACTTCTTCCCTCTTCCGCGCGGCAGCTACGAAACCATGGCTTTGTGTGTGACAGCGCGTGTGTGCGCCAACGTCCCCGGGCTCACACACCCCCTTCCACACAGTCTGCTCACCTCACGGGGTCCGGGCGCGCGGCGAGCGCATCGCGACCAGGTCCACCTGGCAGCGGCCGCACCGCGAGGCCTCTGGCCACCCGGCCCCGGACCTGGCCTCGGGGAGCGGGAGATGACATGCACGCCCCCGTTCCCAGCCGCAGGGGCGGTCGGCAAAAGCTGCGCCTGGAGCCGGGCAAACGCGAGGCAGGGGCTGGGGGCGCGAAAAGGCGACAGGCAGACGCCGCGACCCCCACTCGCGCTCCCCGCCGCCCCCAACTTTGCGAGCCGCCGGCCGGGAGGGGGGCCCGGGCTGCCAGCGACTCGGCAGGAAGTTCCCAGGGCCGCACTGAGCATGCTCTCGGGGAGTGTGTGCGCGGGTGTGGGCTCTGCGCTCCCCGCAGCCTCTCCGGCCAGGCAGCCTTGAGGAGCGCGCTGGCGGGATTGCGGGCCAGCGGCCGTCCCCAAGAGGTGGGGGGCACCCCTGGACTTCCCTGGTCCCCCGGACCAGAGCGCCCGCCCACCGCATCCCTCCTCCCCTGGGGCCCGGGACCAGCCTCCCTTCTTCCTCCCCACCGGCCCGTGGTTGAGCCCGCCCTGCGCGCCCAGGTCCCGGGGACCCCAGCCCGGCCCACACCCGCAGCGTGACCACACCAGGCTCCTCCGCGGTCCGGGCGCCCATCTGCCATCCTCGGCCGTTTGCCTTCAGCCCGCGCAACCAAAGCCTCTTGTGGACAGTCCCTTGAAAAACCCACAAGTCCCCTCCCCACGGGCCCTGGGGGCCTGCAGTCTCCCCCGGAGAGGAGCTGCCCCGGGCAGGTGGGCGACTCAAAGCGCCTCCCCGGCTGCACCCCCAGGTCCGGCAGAACGGCCGCGGCCGGGGCACCCACGCAGGCGGCGGCGGGGCTGCAGGCGGAAGCCCCCGGCCGCGCCGCCCTCGGTGCGGGCTCTCCCCGCCCGCGCCCAGCTCCTCGCGCCCCCCGCGGTCCCCTCTGCGTGCATCTCCCCGCGGGGATGGCGAGCTTCGACGCGATCGTCCCGACCCAGTGGCTCTCACCTCCTTGTTGAGCAGCAGCAGCAGCCGGGAGCGCCCGCCAGCCCCCGTCCCCGCGGGGCCCACGGCGCGGCGGGGCACGGGGTCGCGGCGCCCCGAGCCTGCGGCGCGGCTACCTGGGCTCGATCGCGCCCGGGGCCGCCGCGGCTGCCGCGGGAGCCGCAGGGCCGCCGCCGAGCGGGCCGCGGCAGGGACGGTCTGCAAACTCCCAGCCCCGGCGGGGCCGCGCGCGGCGCGTCCACGCTCGGCCCGAACGCGGCAGAGATGCTCCTTGGGAGTTCAGCCGATCAGCGGGGTAGGTCTGTCCTCAATTTCTTCCAACTCTCCCCTACCCAACCTCTCCAACTTCACCCCGCTTCTGGGCTCACGGCTCTGGAAGGCAGGGATCCCGGCTAGGGACGTTCGGCAAACTCCCCGCCCTCCCGGCGGAGCGCTCAGCCAATTCGGAACGCCCCAGCCTCTCAGGGGCCGTCTGCAAACTCTCAACCCTGTCGGAGAGGACTTTTAGCAACCTCTGAATTCCGCAACCCAAAGGGAGAAAGAAGCAAGGGAGACAGTTTGATGGCAGCCATAAATAATATTCTAGCCAGGTCGGGGCGGTATGCAAATGCTGATACGACAATGCATCCTCCAGAGTGGTGCAGTCCAAGCCTGTAAGCAGCAGGGCCTTCCAGTCGTGAAGCCCAGTGAGGGGAGATGCCCTGTGGGCTCAGACAGCTACAAGTGCAGACAACTTGAATAAATGCCTGAGCCTCAGTTTCCAACTTTGAGAATGGGTTATGTAAAGCAGGATGAGATTCTGCCCTTGGTTTTTGTGACCTTGGGCAAGCCACTTGAATTCAGCTTCATCTATGAGCATAATAAACGCTGCTTCGTGAGGCTCTTTTGAAGACGAAATAAAATATATTAAAGTACTTAGCAATACCTGGCACATAGTAGGCACTCAATAAATGAATTCCATTTCTCTTTCTCTTCCCGCCTCCCATCCCCGGATTGTATGAACGTGCTGGACCAGCTTGCTGAACATTGTACTGTTGTAAATTCAAGAAGAAATAAAACACATCCCATGCCCTGAAGGTACCACAGAGAACAGTGACTGGCAGGACAAATTAAATCCAACCAAGTCCCTGGAGAGAGAATGCTGTACATTTACATCGCTAGGCATTACAGATCGTTGTTAAGTAGTAGAATCTGGAATGGAAAGAGAGTGGCCTGGTGGATTACTTAGGGGTGGAAGTGACAAGATTCATAACCCCAGCAAGTTCTAGGCCCTGTAACCAGTCACTGCATCAGGTGACTGTAGGAGGGTTTATGTTCAACTTTCCCTTACCTTTTCTGCAGGATTTTTCCACCCCCATTTCACTGTCCTCCCTGCGGTCTTCTTTCTTGAACTGAGATCACCCCACTCTGCTGCCCACCTTCCCCAGCAGAGGCATTTAAAAACCGAGGATCATGGAATTTTTAGACCCTAGAAATGACTTAATCCAACTCCCTCATTCTGTAAGTGAGCTCTCAGGGCCACACAGCTGGTTAGGAGGTCTCCTAACTCCAGAACCTTAGCAGAAGCCACCCGTGTCCTCTCTTGCATTGAGCTAGCTCTAGGCTCTAGGCATGTTAGCTCAGTCCTATTCAAGCTGGTGGAAATGACTCTAACATTTCCTCACCAGATGAGCCCCCAAATTATCAGCCACTTGGGTCTTCACCTGTCAGAAACTGTCCAGGTGATGCTCAAGAACTAGGATGAAATCTGCAGGGGCGGACGATTCCTCTTAATAAGACCTTCTGGTGAAATCCCAGGAATGTTGGGAGGCACGTAAGTCTCTCAGTCCCTCGGAAGAAAATAAGGTCTCTAGCTCTCTTCGGCACTGGGAGGGAAATAGAAGAATGGTGACATCTGGCGGCCAGGACTTTCTGTGCTTTGGATGAGGGTACAGATTCTAATCCTAATAGATTGACTTTGAAGCCAAATTCCCACGGGTGGTTAATAATTGTATCACCTGGTTGCCTAGAGGTTTCTGAAAGACGTCATTTAAACTTTGTAGACCCGCTGCTATAGAAATTACAGATGGTTATTATTTTAGGATTTTTTTTTTACAAAAGTGTATGTGTATATAGAGAAATAAAGTATAAGGATGTAATATTCATATGTACACGTCTTATATGTATTTTATATAATATAAATATAATACAAATATATTTTATTATATATATTGTTTATTTGTATAAATAATATAATTGCGATGTCTTTGAGGGAAATTAATACTATCTCAATTGTTTTTCTTACAGAGTTAAGATTGTAATTTATAATAATAATTGCTAAAGGACACTGCTTGTAGACAGAAAGATGCTTACTAGGATAGAGTTGTATATTTCATCATGTCCTCTCAAGAGACAATTCATTACAAATTTAGAGAGGAAGAAAATAACACAGTGGGATTTCAACAGCAAAAGCATGCTTACCTGGTGAACAAGGGATGTTAGGTGAAAAGATGAAAGATGTTTGGGATTACTTCACAACAATGCAACAGTGTCTGTTGGCATTGCTACGTCTGCTCCACTTCTTTCCGTATGTTTGTCCCATGCACCACACTTTAGATAATAGCTCAACTATAAATTTAGAAAACACGCCTCTGTCCACGCAATCAAGTTCATTGCTTCTCAGCATCTCTTACTAAGCTCCATGTGAATTATATTCATCCTCATAGCAACTCATGGAGCAGATTTTACTATACCCATTTTATAGAAGAAGAATCCAAGACTTTGAAAAGTTAAGTAACAGGCCCACCAATAGGCACTGTTGATTAGGGCCAGAGTCAGGATTGAATCCAAAGTTTTCCTGACTCCAGAGCCCAGAATCTTTCTACTACAGTATGCTGCCTAGCCCCAGGAAACCAGGAAGAAATGAAGATCAGGGCAGAAACCACTCAGAAAAGTATACTAAAAACTAAAGGGGATATTTAAGGTACCATACATAAACTACATTTCTTGACCTATTCAAATTATATGAAAAATATAAGCAACAAAATAACAATTGTGTTTGTAAACCCTGTAACCTGGGACCCATGTGATTCAGTCTTGGAGCTCGGCTCTGTGAAATAAACAAATGAATTTTTTTTTTCCTGCCCAGGACCTGAACTATCTTTAATGGCTTGTGAATTATCCGCCGCACAATCCTGGTGGAAAGTAAAGCCTCTGATGGTAACGGTGGTCCATCAAGTTTTAGGACAGCATTGCTAGCAGTGGTACCCGGTGACTGATACCATGGTGTTAACAATGTATGCAGAGATGTCTTGTATATAGTGGTAGAGGCAGCAGTGTTTTCACCTTACCAGTTCTATGACATGATTTTACGAGTTGTTTCTAGATGCATATGCCTCTGAGCCTGACTCCATCTTTCCTTTAAATAAATTCCTTTTCTCCTTAAATCAGTCAGAGTAAGTTTCTGTTGCTTGCAGTTAAGTAGCCTGACTGATACAGACATTAGAATCAAGAGGCAAAAATCCTCAGGGAAACAGAAGAAATCAGGGATGGGTTATTTAGTCTGATTAAGGCTGAGGGTTGAAAATCCAATTAGTTTAAAGAGTTTTGATGCAGGCAGCCTATGGCATACAGTGGCCGAACAGTTTATTAAATTATTAACTGTATCACCTAGAATAAAGTACCCATTGATATCAAGCTCTCACGAGACCAAGTAGCAGCTGAGGAATATCAGGACTGTGGGAAGAAAATGGTGGTTGTTTTTTTATGGAGGTGGACAGCTTAAAGGAAGAGAATAATGAGCTCTAACTCCTGATTCCTCAGCTCAAGTTCCTAAATTCTCAGCTCAAAGCACATATATACCAGGGATTTTCTATGACTTCTAAAACAGACAACAATAGCAACAAAATTTCTTTTTTCTAGCAGCTGGAGGCCAAGACAGGTGAAAACTAAAAGCCAAAGTTTGATCTTGTGGGCTGCGGAAGTACAAAGTCACTTAGATTCACAGCCTAAAACTCTCTTATTTGAAACCAAGGGCATTGATCATGACAGAGTAGGGCCCTGAGGACTGAATGGAAAGACGTGAGACAATTCAGATGACTGAATGACTCCACATTCCTCAAGCCCTGTGTTGGCCTCCCTTGCCAAATGAAGGCAGTGATGAGGTTCCTAGCACACCTCAAGAGACCAATGGAAAAGACAAACCCTGAAGAAGACAACTTACCCATCACAGGAGTTGTGAGATTCTGCTAACTCGTAAAAGCAAAAATCTGGGGAAGATATGTGGTGAGAGATTCTGAGAATTCTAGACCAAAAAAGAAAGAACATAGCTTTAGATTGGGCTGAATCTATTGATATGGAGGCAGTTACCAAAATTCTAGACTCAGTGTGCTCACTTGATCAGTTAGGAGTAGTATTAATCATCTGCTCAGTTGGTTGCTGAAATCTAGACTCATGGAGTCCAGTGTAAACAATAATGCTAGCTGGCACTCATGTAGATCTTACTAGGTGCCAAGCACTGTTTAAAATATTTTCGTATATTAAGTTATTTAATCCTAAGAATAAGCCTATGAGATATGTATTATCACCCCCACTTATAAAGGAGGAAACTGAGGCCTTTAGAGGTTCAACAATTTCCCACATGCAGCTTGTAAGTGGTAAAGCTGAGATTTAAATCAGATAGCCTGGTTCTAGAGTCTGAGCTTTTAAGGTCTGTGCTGAAGTTCTTCTTATGAAGGTGAAATGCCGGAAATACCTTGATATTATGTAGAGGGAGGAATCCAAGAATTTAGGGAAACGATCTAATAGATTTATCAAGTGTGACCTACTTATCCATTCCAATACCATGTTCCCCAAGATGGCCCAGAAGACACATACTTGCCTCAGCAGTGAGAAGTCCACCAGTGAGGGGTATGCCAGCATTTTTTGAAGAGCACTGCAGTGGCTTTTCTCTGGAGGCCAGACCTCATGACAAAGAGTTGTAGCCCTCACTTGGTTCCCAAATCTGCTGCCCACCAAGCTGGAGCCGCTTGAATACAAGGGAGACTGGACACTTGCAGTGGACACCACTGGATGGCCATTCAAAAGCCATTCTCAGTCCCATTTTCTTTGCTACATCTCACTACAGAGTCTGGAAAGCCAGATTCTTGCTTTCTCCACCTCTCCTCTACAAGTACAGGGAGACGGGGCACTGTGTGACCTAGGTCTGGCCGATGAGATCTAAGGGCAAGTCTACTAGGAATTCTGGGAAAGATGATTTGTTTCCTTTTAATAGAGATGTAGGAGGAGATAGGTTCTCACCTTGGCCACCCATGAACTTCCTGCTTTTGAATGAGGTCATGATGCCTGGAGCTACAGCAACCATCATTTTAACATAGGGTATAAACCTAAGCTTAAAAGCCACTCAGATGATCAGTATATAAAGACTAAAAGAGCCTCAGTCCTTGAAGAACCATTCCCACAACTGTGTACCTCCAGGCTTCTTCTTATATGAGGGAAAGAAATCCCTATTTATTAAGATATTATTTACCTTACCACTTTTCTGACCCCTGCAAACTAAAGCATTCCTAAATGATCAAGATCCTTGAAGAAGGATCCAAAATAACATCAGAGATATGTACTAGGTATCTTCTTTCCAATAACCAGAAGAAATCTCAAAATCACTTATATTCTTACTCTGTATTTCTTAAAAACTTTAGAGGATCCAAATACATTTATATAATTTACAGCAATAAATTTTAAAAAAAATCCCTTTTCTCCTTGTAGCTACTTTGATCTTACCATACAGCTGCTCCAGAGCATCTTGCTCCATAGGTCTCCAGCTCTCTTTCTTTTGTCCTTTCTCCTTCTCCATTGTTTCTATCTTTATGATGGCTTCTAAACAGCAAAAATGAAGAGGGAGGAGGGCGCGCTTGTAACTGCAAAATTCCCTTTGGTGACTCCCAACACTCCTACACTGTTGTTCCATCACATATAATTTTTAACTTTAACTTTTAAAATGGTGTTTACAGTTGCTTATAATGGACATTTCTGTATTTCAGATCGTATTACTCACTGACTTTCATTTTTAAAGTAAAGATGTCTTCTTTTGGAAGACAAGTTGGTCCCAGTGTGAGGTCAAGTCACATTTGAGAATGTCAAATGTTCACAAAGCTGCATACCTTAAAATAATAGCGTATATTTTTAAAATAATTATAATGCTTAAGATGATATTATATGTAAAACAGGGGAGCTAGGTTTATTCCTACATAAGATTGTATTAATGGCCCTATATTAGTTTCCAATTGCTACCATATGGTAACAAATTACCATAAATTTAGTGGCTTAAAATAATACAAATTTGTTATCTTACAGTTCTGGAGGTCAGTAGTCCAAAACGAATCTTAAAGGGCTAAAATCAAGGTGTCAGCAGAGCTAGTTCCTTCTGAAGGATCTAAGGGAGAATCTTGGTTCTTCTAGATTCTAGAGGCTGTGGCACTCCTTGGCCTCAGCTCACATCACTCCAATCTTTGCTTCTGTTATCACATCACCTTCTCCCTGCTTTGACCTTCTTGCCTCTGTCTTATAAGGATCCTTGTGATTATATTTAGGGCCCCTCTAGATTGTCCACCAGGACAATCTCCTCATCTGAGGATCCTTAACAAGCATAGATGCAAAGTTCCTTTTGCCATATAAGGTAACATTTATAGGTTCCCGGGATTAGGTTGTGAACATCTTTGGAGGATCCTTATTCAGCTTACCACAGTCTGCCTTCTGGCCCTGAAAGATTCACTTACATTCTACATCAAAATACATTCACCCTTTTCCAACATCTCCCACAGTCTCAACCTATCACAGTATCAACTCAAAGTCCAAAATCTCTGTGAATATTATTGGTTCAAAATTCCCAGATCACTTCATCTAAGTCATCTAAATCAAGAATAAGTGAGATTCTGGGTATGATCCATCCTGGGGCAAAATTTCTCTCTATTCATAAACCTGTGAAACTAGAAAACAAGTTATCTGCTCTCCTAAATGTATTTATGAGACAGCATAGGATAACAGTTATAGACATTCCCATTCAAAAATGAATAAAATAAAGGGAAAGAAGAAGTCACCAGTGCCAAACAATTTTGAAATCCAACTGTGAAAACTCTACTTTAAGGCTTGGGGTTAATCCTCTCTGGCTCTTAGCTCTACTCTCTGAGCCCAGGAGTCCGCACTGAGTCATTCTTTCCTTTTCATGAAGAGTAGCATATGTTTTCAGTTGAGTAGTTTTATCCACCTGTTTCCTACCTGTGGAATTTGGGGAGTACAACAGTCTTTTTTATTGTCCCCCTCTGTCCCTTTCAGTTCAAGCTGGCAATGTTTCTTCTAGTATAACATCATCAAGAATCTTATGGGTCTCCCCTGTATGTCACAGAGATTCCCTCCATTAGACAAGAGTCTCCTTCACAGATTTTTCCTGGGTAGGCCCATGACATGGCTGAGGGGATCCATGAGCCACATACTTAATCTCTTCAAAGAGCCCTCTGTATTAAAAGAATACTGTGACATTTTATTTCTTCCCAGACGCTAGCAAAAAATTGTTCAACAACACTCTTGGCTTTCTTTCCAGAGCATGCTTTCCTGACAGGAAAGCTCCTAATTTTAGCCTCTTTTGCAATCTGGATAGTCTGAGAACTTACAAAATTATTAAGTCCTGGTTCTATTTGGTTAACAGTACTTTTCTCTATTTATTTCTTTCTTCCTGCATTTTACTACAAACAGTAAGAATAAACCAGATTGTACCTTCAACATTTTGCTTGGAAATCTTCTCAGTTAAATATCCAAGTTCATCACTGACAAATTCTTCTTTCCACATAAATATAGGACACAATTTAGCTATCCTTTCTGCCACTATATAAGAAGAATCCCCTTTCCTCCAGTTTCCGATACTCTATTCCTCATTTCCTCCTGAACTCTCACCAGCAGAGTCTTTAACATCCATATTTCTACTAACAGTCTATTCAAGACAGTCTAGGCTTTTTCTATCATGCACCTCAAACTTCATCCAACATCTGCCAATTACACAATTCCAAAGCCACTTGCACATTTTTAGGTATTTGTTACAGCAGCACCTCACATCCAGATACCAAAACCTGTACTGATTTTCAATTGCTGCTATAACAAATTACCACAAACTTAGTGGCTTAGAACAACACAAACTTATTCTCTTACAGTTTGGAGGTCAGAACTCTAAAATCAAGGTATTGGCGCGGCAGCATTCCTTCTGGAGGCTTCAGAGGACATTCTGTTTCCTTGCTTTTTCCAGCTTCTGGAGGCTGTCCTCAGTCTTTGGCTCATGGCCCCGCATCACACCACCTTTTCTCCCTCTGCTTCCATTGTTTCATATCCTTTTTCAAACTCTGATCTCCTGCCTCCCTCTTATAAGGATCTTTGTGGTTACATTGGGCCCACTCAGAAAATCCAGGATAATCTCTCCATCTCAAAATCCTTAATTTAATCACATCTGTAAAGTCCTTTTTGCCGTATGAGGTAATAAACTCTGAGGTTCCAGAGATTAGGATGTGACATCTTTTGGGGGCATTATTCAGCCTACCACAGGCCCCAATTCTTCACCCCTCCTTGGAACCATCTCCCATGTTATGTAATTTTGCAGTGCCCTCTCTCTGTGAGTGGCGTGTCTTCTTTATCCTTGAACTCTGGGCTTGGCCCTCTGTCTTGCTTTGGCTAATAGAAAGAGGAAAAGTGATGCCCTCAATGAGTCTTTCAAATTTCCTCCTGCTCTTTTGAGCAAGTGCCATTGCCATGAAAAGGAATGTTTCCACCAGTCCAGCCCAGTAGTCCCATGAGATGGCTGAGGGATGTGTGGAGCCAAGGTGCCCCACCCAAACCCAGCTTAGAGTAGAGCCTCCAGCTGCTCCACAAACAAGAGTAAGCACTGGTAATAGCAGATAGTCTCCGCAGCTAGCCCTCAAATGTGAGAAATAAATGCTTATTGTTGAATGCTACTGACTTTTAGGGTGGTTTATTATGCAGCAATACATAATTCTTTTATTTGCACAATAACTTTAAGGCTTAAGAGAAAGCTACCAATGTTCATCCAATTGTTCAGAACACCTAGAGTCCTGTGAATTTTAACACACACACACACACACACACACACACACACACACACACAGTCTTCATTTTATACTGTATCAAACTTGATTTTTTAGTGCTTTGTAAAAAATGCTTCCAAAGAAAATGTCGTCTGGGCTGAAGCAAGGAGGGATCAGAGGAAAATCAGAGAAGGCAGTGATTTAAAATAGAGGGACCACCTTTCTTGGAACATCCTCAAAAGAAGATTAAATTATGATGGAGGGTGTTTACTGAAACAGGCTTCCAAAAGGCCTGAAAGTTCTGTAAAGTATACCTTCAGGTATTGCACATTGACTCTTTTCCGTGTTTCACAAATTTTGCAAATTAGAAAGGGTTTCCCCAAATGTTCTTTGCAACATGAGTTCAGCAGTCTTCATTGATATTGTTGCTGTTGTGTGTATGCAGCAGTTGTGTGCTGACAGCCAATGGTGTGCATCTCTTCCCAACTCCATGTTCAGCGGTTCAGTGACATCAGGTTGATAGCAACGAGCCGTGGTGGGAGTATTTACACCACGGAAATCTTGCTTCAGTTATGGATATGTGTATTGGGTCATAATAGAAAGTGTATTTCTTACTCTGGGTCATGGTCAAAAGCTCTGAAAGCCGTGGCTCTCACAGTGATTGAGTAAACTTCAATTCCCCACAGTACTAACAATCTATTTGTGTAAAGTATTTCTGCCCCTGGAAGCAAGGCTTGACACGGTAGCAAAGCAAATGGTGAGACTATCCAAATTAATTTGGAAACAGGCATTTTTCTATGGATGTTTCTGCCATGGGTGTTCAGGTTTCTGTGTTTCTCTGTCCTCTATCCAGCTGTAGGAGCTGGGGGCTGGGGAGAGGGGGTGTCTATGGATCTTTTTTCCTAATGTTTCAGGTTATGAATTACAATTTATGTCAATAAAATAAATTTATGATTGCAATTTATGTCAGTTGTGAAGAGAATGGGTATTTTGCTTGCACGACTTCAAAAGATGCTGGTAGTCCCTGCCGCCCTTCTCTCAGACCATGCCACATGCCCCAGCAGTGGCGTTCTTGAGTGAGGTGGGGGACAGAATTGGCTTTGAACCATGCTGGTGGCTCTTGTCTGCAGCCAGCAGGCATTTGCACAGCAATTTGAGAGACCTTATGCTCCAGAATAATTCACCAACTCACCTGGGCTGGGAACTAGAAGCAAATCAAGTTGGCATTGCTCCTGAAGTTTGGAACAATCTCTGTGTCAGACAAGAATCTTAACCTACTTTTGTGTGTTTATCCTTAAGAGGATGCTGAGATGCTCTTCTTTGAATTTCCCATGTTTTGATGAAACACATCATATATTTTGACAAACATACTCGATGTTTTGCTTTATGACTTTCTGTGCTTGCTAAGCCTCAGACATATTTAGACCCTCGGTACCTCCACCTGACCATTTTACTTGAGTTTCCCATTTTCACCACAGCAGAAGTTTAAACAGGGGCACTGGGTAGATACTGATGCTAAAGGACCTTCCTGGAGCCATGTAGTGCAAATCATTGCAATATTCCTTAGTCAAGTTTGTTTCCTACCCCCCATCCCCATATAGTAAGGGTGGCATTGGCAGGACTTGACCCATACTCCAATCTCCAAAACCTCATTATTTGCTTTGACTAATTGAACTAGTCCCTCCTGCTTAAAAAGCTTTACAGATGCAGTATCAAGTCAAGCCTTTACCCACCCCCACAACTTCCAACCAGATTGGTGCCACTGAGCCACTCCTAAGGAGAACACTGGAGGCCCACTTGCGGAGGTGCTCCCAGAGAGCAACATTTAGCCAAGAAAAGCGTAAAAAAGTAACAGCAATAATTGACATTCTAGTAGTCATCATAG
The DNA here is from genome assembly GCF_020826845.1 of Diceros bicornis minor. Classification (NCBI taxonomy): domain Eukaryota; kingdom Metazoa; phylum Chordata; class Mammalia; order Perissodactyla; family Rhinocerotidae; genus Diceros; species Diceros bicornis. Next base: position 19,823,611 of record NC_080749.1, on the reverse strand, counting down.
CTAATTCTACAAGCCAGACATAATTCTGGGTGCTTTACTTGTTTAAATCACAAAATGCCTCTGAAACAGATGCTATTAACATCATTTTACAACTGAAAAAAACTGAGGTTAAGTAACTTGCTCAAGATCACAGAGCCAGTGAGTGGCAACAGCTGGATCCGAAACCAGAGTTTGGCCCCAAGGCTCAGGCTCATACCGAGAGGGCATCACACCCCTAATTCGACACCTACACCGTCACATCTCCCTCCAGATTGGGTCTACCTTGTGAGAGAGGCGCGAAGGGGTCTCCACACCCTGTCCTTGGCTCTCCCTCCAGCTCACGTTTCTCTGGCCCCTCCTCTCTCCACACTGTCCCCACGTTGACTAATTCTCAGTGCCCTGAAGTTGCAGCACTGTTGGTAGGTGCTTTTGCATAAGCTGTTCCCTTCCGTGTGGCCCGTCAAGTGACCAGGAATGCCACTGACTCTGTCTTGTTATATTTTAAAAGATAAATCACCTCTAAATATTAGTGTTTGATTTATATATAGTAAAAAAAAAATTCTTATGATGCATCTTACAATGGATTACAGAGATCTTTGTGGTATGAGGCCAAAGTCAAAAGCTACTAAATTACAATAACCATAGCTTACATTTGGTTGCTTGATAAGTCCTCATGATATTAAACATTACCTGAGCCCTGTACTCCAGGAAAATAGCCAGTTAAGAAATTCTCCTATCCTTTTATTTTCTGAAATCCTTCTACTCTTTTGTTTTCTGAAACCTCCCACCCTTTTGTGTTCCAGAAAACAGCTAAAGGCAAAGAACCCTTTCCCCTCCCAATATGACTTAGATAAGACCCACCTCCACTGTTCCTCACAATTCCTGTATTTACATGATTCTATAAAACCCCAGATCTCCTTCCTTTTCTTAGCGATTCCTCATTAGTGAATGTTCTCCTTGTTGCAACAGCCTGAATAAAATCATCTCCTTAATTGTCCTGTGTATTTTGTCTTTGTTTGGTGCTATGACTTGGATAGGGCTGGGCTTCTCCTTCAGATCCTCAGTTACTCCCCCCAAGTAACAAAGCCTTAGCCTTCTGTGTTCTGTTCCTGACTGGCAACTAGGGGACCCAATGGTGAGTCTGACTCCTGGTCCTGTGTTCCAGACTCTTGTCCATTGATAGTACAATAAGGACTTGATTTTGATTCTGTCTGAGTACTTGCTTGATTTTTAGTGTGAGCTTCTTTTGGTTTTGTGGTCTGACTATTTGTGATCTCTGTAAGTGGATTGATGGTTTACAGAGATCTTGTCTCTGTTGGGTGAGAGATGATAAATAATCTGGCTTGTTAATCTTTTTTTGTTTGTTTGTCGATTTGCCTATTTTGAGCTCAAATTAATTAAGAATTTGTACCTAATGAGAACAGTCCTTTGATATGAACCAATGAGTTTTCTATTTCTGTATTTATGCTTGACCCATGGCTGAAATTTAAAATTGAAGCTATAAGCTCTCTGTCTGTATCTGTATATATATGTGTGTGTCGTGAGTATAAAATATATTCCTACATGCATATGGTATTACCAAATTAGATTATAAAATCTCGTGAAAGAGCTCTATTCTGATTGGCTTAGAGATAAATAAGCACTTACATACGTTGAATATTCCTAAAGTTCCTGTATGATACACAGAGGCTATATATTTTTGTGTCTGTTAATAAATTTCTTCATTTTTTGCCACTTTGAGAAATTGTTACTAAAGAAGATGTGTTTTTGTTAAGAAAAGAAGGGAATAGTTTTGTCCTAAAGTAAGTTGACTGGTGGTTCAAGAATGAGAAAAAGTTTAGGACGAAACCCGAATGGGTGTAAAAAGTTGTAGCAAGTTCGTGGAAAGGGAATTTTACTTGCTAGGGTCAAAGGAGGCTAAGGTTTTATAAGATTTTTTTAAAAAAGCTTTAGTGTCAATTGTACTGATACAAAACTAGAATTTGGTTTTCTCTCGATTAAAATGACAAAAAAATTCTGAGATTATTGATCTGCTCTTGGTAAGATGTTGTAAAACGTGATTCTTACCCTCTGTGTAATCTACCTAGATAACAGAGTTTCTGTGGGTTATAAGAGTAATTTCCTGTGCTTTCTGTTGTCTTTGTCATGTCCTTGATTATTTAAGAGAAGAAAGTCTTCTCGCTTTTGAAAGAGCTGAGCTAAGGTTCCTTACCATCATGTTACCTCCTATGTTTACTTTTTAATCTGTCATTGTCATTTTGATTAAACTGGTAGCCAAGTATTATTCTCAGTAACTCATGATCCTATCTTAACTCGTGTCCAAATCTGACAACTTTTGATATTTTTGCCTTTCCTAAATTGAATCGTAAGTGATATCTTTTACTCTTAAGGCTGTCTTTAAGATTTCCCAGAGGGCCCCCAGAAAATCACAAGTGACTTTTCTCTCACTTTATAAAAAGAGAGGTGCTGGAAATAATTAGGTTTATTTGATATGTTTCTATGGTTGAGTTGCATGGAAAACATTGTCAAACCAGAAGAGATACTTAACCTTCCCTAGGTTAAATTTGTATGGGTAAAATGTTATCAATATAAATATTTTGAAATCATATGCCATATAGGAAGTTCCTAGAGAATTGTCAGTGCCCTTGCTGTCCATGACATGTTTCTATTTATCAGTGTTCTGGTGCTGCTTTGCCTGAAATTAGACAACAACAGTACAGTGTTGTTAGTCATAATTTCACTTATTTTTTTAAATGTTAACTTGGTCACAACTTTACTTCTTTAATTTGAATCTAGCATCCAGGCTAGTAGTATTCAAGTAAGGATTCACATCACTTACCTGTGGAGTTTTATTAATATATAGATGTTTAGGACCTACTCCAGACTTACTGAATCTCTTTACTTGACATTCCAAATATATTCCTCATATATTCTAACTATGTGCTTAATATTCATGGCATATTATGGCTCAGAATTATTACATGTTGTATCTGTAGATATTTTTCTTTGTAAAGATTGTGTTCATCTATTTTTAAAAACTAGATGTAATATCCACTCTTTGAAAATTGGATTAATCATGTTTATTGATACTTTATCTAAAACTGGCTTTGTTAACATTATTCTTGTGATAAACTTTCATCAGATATTTCATTTTTGAAAATGATCAGGAATAAATTAATAACAACCATTTTGAGTCTTTTGTCAACTATACATAAGTTTTGCTTTACTCTGATGCTTCCCTGAGAGATCTTGCCACTCAGATACAGGTCTGAGTGGTTTTTCTTCAACAAAGGACTGTGTCAGAGCCCCGGGGAAAGGGACTTTGCCAGATACTTTTGGGCATAGGCTTCTGAAGGCCTCATTTAAACAATTGGACTGAGTCAGGATTTCCAGGACATTACTCAAAAAACAGATGGAGCGGAACAAGAATCAATTACACAGGACTGAATGATGAAAGACGACTATGGCTTATGTTAGGAATATTGTTGATATTTTAATGTTCTATTTCCCGGACATAAGGAACCCTTAAGGTGTCTTTTCTCTTAGGCTGTCTATAACTCATAACAATTTACTAGGTTATGCTTTTATAAACAGAAACATTTATCTTTTTCTCTCTGACTGACCTCTCCAGAATTCAGAAACTGTTAAGTATTCTCTTTTCATGGCACTATAGTTATTTGAATAGGTTCAATAATGATCAGTCTTCCTTGTTAGCAGGACATGGTTGAAAACATCAGTTATGCAACCGTGGCCTTGCCTGGACTGTCATATTTGAGAATGATGCTCATTTAATCAGACATGAACAAACACTTTTAAGAAACAAAGGTTCACTATGTGGAGCCAATGCTTACAAAGCCCTCGTGGGAAAACAGTCCTTATGCCTGGTTTACAGAGTTCTTAGTGTTACAGGTGAGTAAGAAAAGTCACTTTCTGGGAAGCCCAGGATCCTTAGAATATTTTTGAGGACCTCAAAAAGAGTAGATTTCACCCAAACCTATAGGTACTGCAGATAAGATCTGGTGATGAGTTCTTGGCTTGGCTTTCTAGCCCCAAGAGGCTTTCAAAAGTCCAATCTGATATTCCATATGAATATTTCCAGCAAAGCAGACTTAAGAAAACCTATACGGTCATGTGTCGCTTAGCGACGGGGATACATTCTGAGAAATGCATCGTTAGGTGATTTTGTCATCTTGCAAACATCATAGAGTGTACTTACACAAATCTAGATGGTATAGCCTACTACACACCTAGGCTATATGGTACTAATCTTATGGGACCACTGTTGTATATGTGGTCTGTTGTTGACCTAAATGTTGTTATGTGGTACATGACTGTATATGGTAAATTATCATTCTTGCTACACCTATATAAATAGTCAGGCGAAATCCAATGAGACTAGCCTTATTTGGGGATTAACAGTAATCTTATTTTGAGAGATTATTTTTGATCAAGAGAAGGGTGACGGTAGAGAGAAATTTTGTGTGTGAATGGAAAACTATGCATCGTCAAGAGCACGTCCTCCCCAGTTATCAGATGCTGGCCCTGTTCATGGCCTTTGAGCTATTTTGCCCCTCTCTGTAAATTGCAGTAATTGATGGATAGGTAAACAACATCTATTTCTGGTAAAGATTTAGTTGACTTTCTCCTTTCCTCATCCCATGGAAAAACCACTTTTGATATCCACCTGTAAATTGTACTGGATCCTGTTGCCTTGCCCAAATTGTCAATATATACCAAATTTTCAATTCTTTCCATTTCCTTCAATATCTAATCACAACACTCCACACTAAGTTTTCCAATTTTTCTCCCTCCCACCTAACCTGGTGTCATGGAGAACTAAAACTTGACCACCCACCTATCTCTTGGGACTCTAAGTTGCCTTGCTCTGGCCCCTTGAAGAAGCCCTGAGAGCTCAAGTCCAATGACTTAAAAAAACCTCAAAGGATTCTTCACTGCAGTGGACCATGCATAGGCCAGATTTTTCCCTGAACAAGCTGCTGTCTGGGCCACTAAGGAAGGAAGTCCCGTGAAATGCTCAAGTTACGCATGCTCATATATGAGAGGTAGTCAAGACCCTGGACATCACCAGAGCATTGACATTCTAGCTCCAAGAAGCTCAGTGAGTAGTGTTGCATAACTGAAAGATTTTCAGTGACCTGGAATCCACCAGACTGGTTGCTCTCAAGGTTCAATTCCTGGCTCTTTATTTTAACACAAACTTTTATATTAATATCTCTCTTTTTTATGTAAGATGGCTGATATTGAGGACTCTAAAAGAACTGATCTGGGGCCAGCCTGGTGACATAGCAGTTAAGTGCGCACGCTCCGCTGCGGCAGCCTGAGGGTTCGCAGGTTTGGATACCAGGCGCGCACCTACGCACTGCTTGTCAAGCTATGCTGTGGCAGCGTCCGGTATAAGGTGGAGGAGGATGGGCATGGATCTTAGCCCAGGGCCAATCTTCCTCACCAGAGAAAAAAAAAAAAAAGAACTGATCTTTGCCACCATCTCTCAACAGATGGTTCAACTGATTTTGTAGGAACAACACCAACAAGAGTCCTTGAACGACCAGACCCTGCTTTGCCCCACTCAGGAGGTTTATGATAACGTCTGAGTTGTTTAGGATGAATAATATTCATTTGTCTTGAATGAAAGGGTAACTGACAACGTTGAACTTTACCTGAGTCCTATGCGCCTGAAAAATAGTGACCCTCCACCCATTTCTGCTCTGGGAAATGACTAACCAAAGAATCACACTTCCCATACGATCTAGATAAGACCCGCCTCCACTCCTCCTCATGATTCTCTTATTTACTTGCCTCTACAAAGCCCAGGCCCCTTTTCTGTTCTTTGAGCCTTTCCTCATTAATGAATGTGCTCTCTGTTGCAATAGCCTGAATAAAATCATCTCTTTAATTGTCTGGTGCATTTTGTGATTCATACCCTCTAGAGCAGATTCCAGCTACCAAGAAGGCTAGGGTAGGCATTGCCTGGATTATGGAAAGAAAGACCGTGAGGATGCAGAGAATGCAGTGAGTGTGATGGAGGAGAGCCCTAATCATACACCTCTCCCTTATGGCCAGCAACAGGGCCAAGAAAGCCAGCAATAAATTGCAAGGTATCTTCCATTTGTCCCTCCAGACCAATTGATCTTTGTGGACAATGTTAGTGGGGCTCTGGCTTTTGGTTGAGTTGGGCCTATGAGGAGACTTGGCAGAAGATCGAAGGAAGAGCGGAGATGGAGGTCAGGGAACTTGTTCTCTTGGCTGTACCTCTACACAGTTCTCTTCTACACAACTCTCCCCTTCTGAGTTCCAAGTCCTACTCTTTCCCCTCATCCATTCAGCCTAATGGTGGTAGCAGCTCCTCTGCTACTGGACCCCATGGACCCTGCACTTTCTCTGTGGCTTTCCTACACTCCTGTCTCTATCAATTGTCCCTTTGTAAATAAACACATCTTTAAATTATCCTAATGTGAGAATGCTGTTTTCTGTTGGAACTCTGGTTGACATACTTAAAGTGTATTTTAGAACCTCAGGAGACATTTTGGTTGCTGGGAATCCATTCTCCAAACACTCTTGGGAAGGACAATAGCTTCAGAGAACAAGGTCCACTGTGATCTGACCCCTTTCTTACCTCCACACCTCTTTTCCCTCATTGCATGCTTGAACCAACTGAAATTATTTGAAGTTTCCCAAGCGTAGAATGTTATTTCACGCCATCATGCTTTGACCCAGGCTGGGATACCCTTCCTCCCCCCACTCATCTACATCTGGCAAACTCTTACCCATCTTTCAGGACCCAAGTCAAGCACCATTCTCCAGAAATCTCCCCACCTGCACCTCTTGGGCAGGGAGACCTACTTCCTCCTCCACATCCCTCTTATAAGACCTCTAGTTCTGTACCTGCCACACTATCCTGGAGTAGCCTGTCTCCATGTTTGCTTCCCCAGTACATTCTTAGCCCCTTGAAGACAGGGATTGGGTCTTATTTAATTCATGCTAGCACATAGCTTGCATATAATTAGCACTCAAGAAATATTGGGTTTGTTGAATTAACTTATAACTGGTTGAATTAAACTGAGAGTCTAATTTATGTTGGGATAGTGAAGGAAGAGAGGGGCATTTTAAAGGAGAGGCGTGAGGAGTTGAATTTTGACCTTTTGCCTAGTGCGGGCCCCAAATACCTTTTACAGACATGATAAGAAAGAACAGGAAAGAAAAGTCTGCAGAATTAATATCTCAGCGGCAAACTGGGTCATCCCTGAAGCTGGGGGTATTCAATTTGGTCTTTTCTCTAGGGAGGGACACTACATAAATTAATACACTGAACCATGGCCTGAAGAGCCCCAAGGCTTTAATAAATAAAGAGCTGTACTGGGCCAAACAAGAATATAACACTGCCAAATGTCCCGACGTCTCAGTTACAATAACAGTGTTTCTTGGGCCTGGCCCAGAGAGCAGCTCAGAGAACATTAAAGTATTTTTGTGCTCCTCTTAAAATCCTCTTTGATTGAAGAGACAACTTTGGCATCTCCCGAAAGCAAAGTGGACATCTCCAGTCTGCTCAAGGTTCCTGCTTGACTTCAGCTTGAAAGGAAAGGCTATTTCTGGATACTTTCTCTCTGCACTGTTCTCTCCTCTGCGGCTTCTCCATTTATTTAGGACAAAAACCCAGCTGGTGTTAAAGGGATAATTCTGCTGAGTATGGCAGGGCCTTTGTTATAAGATCTTTTTTTAATAGAGAAAAAGAGGGTAATTCTTGGGATGAATGCCTACTACCCCATGATAGAATATTAGAATATTTGAGCAAGAAAGGACCTTAAAAGTTATATCATTCAATCTCTTACTTTACAGATGAAAAAACTAAGGTTCAGCATGGTGATCAAACTTGCTCAAGGTCAGAGAGTAGGGACAAAATTGGTTTAGGATTCCAATCTAGCGCTTTATTCATTCAACACTCCCTATTCTTTGAAATACCTCTAACTTTCAATCCATTCATCAATCAAATGTTACTTTAAGCATCTTTCATTCTACTACTAGAAATAAAACCTAATTTTTAGAAACTCAGAGTGTGGTAGAGACTTCTAGGGCTCTCCCACATCTGATTTTCCTTTCCTTTGGTCACATGAGATGATGAGACTTCTCTGCCCCCTCACAGTTGGGAAGGAGCACATAACTAGTTCTAACCAATGAGCTTTGAGTAGAAGTAGCTTGTGTCACTTCTGGGCCGAAGCATGAGATGCCCAGTGTGAGATCTCCAGCACTTTTTTCGCTAGCTGTAGCAACTGAGGAGGCCACTGGTCAAGCCTCCATGAACCTGGATCTTGAGTGACTGTACGGAGCAGAGCCCTCTGCTGACCCACATGAGATCTGTAGCATGTGTGAGAAACTTTTATTGGGTTAAATCACTGAGATTTAGGGGCTGTTTGTTACTGCAGCATAAACCTAATCTGCCTGGGTTAATCTAGCATGAGAAATGATACACATTAAGTTACAGCAAGGTTTAAATGATTATAGTGGCTCTTTCCTTGGAATCAAGTTTTGATATCAACTTATAGGAGTGAATTAGACATAGACCTTTTCTTTCAGGATTTTATAATCTAGTGCTAGAAAGAGAAGGTGTATAAATTGTTGTAAGAAAGATTATGAAAACTGCCATTGAAAAGTGCAGAAAATGTGTTATGGGGGAGGGAGATGATCCCCACTGATAAGAGAAATTATGGAAGACTCAATACTCAATGAGCATTAATTGAGCTCCTCTTATATTTAGGCATTGAAATAAGAGGCCTTGAGGGATAGGTTGGATTTAGAACTTCAGAGAAGGGAGGAGGTCATTTAATATCTGACTGGAAAGGAGATGAAATCCACTCTCATTTATTTTCTTCACAAACTTTGCTTTGAAATTTCTTGAGATTCTGGAACTTGAAGTCAAAAACCACTTTGGAATGAAATCAGAAGCCTCAGGCCCTGTTTTCTAATAGATTAAAGAGGATGGCATTAGTATGGTTGTTTGGAAAAAGCCCTAGTCCAGTAGTCAGACTCTTCTATTGACTGTGTCATTGTGGGCAAGTTATTTAATTTCTCTGGACCTCACTTTCAACGTCTGTAAATATGAGAGATGGCCTGGATCAATGTTTTCCACTATGTGTTTCCAAAGTGTGTACCATGAAACACCTGTTTCCCAAGATCTTTGATGGAAAAGGTTCTGGAGTCAAAGAACTTTGGGAAATTCTGTCCCCTAGATGCATCTGAGATCCTCTCTTGGAGATTCACGGTGTATCTTAGCTTATTGAAGACTGAAAAGTCCTACCACAAAGAGACTTGTTTAGATTAGTTTAATCCAGTATTTCCCAAGTTTATTTGACTATAGACCTACTCCCCTCAAAAAATAACCAAAAAACATTTGTTACCATCACCTGGAACAAGTATTGTTTGAAACACTCCTTGAAAAACGCTGATCACTAACCAGTGAGATTCTATAAAATGAAAATATTCCCTTAGTTTTCTAGCGTCTCACAGCCTCAACAAATTTATTTCTCATTTAACATTTTCTCCAACTTTTCTGTGAAAAGCAGTATGCAAATAATCATAGGTCAGTGCCCCTTGTTCCAGATTTATTACCAAAAAAAAGGTGGGTTAGAAAAAGAAATCTTTTACATTAGATGATTGTTCTATACTTTCCATAAATTCATTATCTCATGATGACTTTACGACATTATGGTGACAGAGGAAAACAACAGACACTGTTATCCTTATTTGAGGTGCAAAGCCTCAAATCAAAGACATGTTGCTATCCTCAAGAGCTTACAATCCAGTGACGTAAATAGAAAAGTAAATAATAATAATAATAATGGCCAACCTATGAAGCTGTTTATAGATTGCTAAGCCCTGTTCTAAGTGCTTTATGTGTATATTAACTCATTTGATCCTCAAAACAACCTAATGAGGTAAGCACAACCTAATGACGTAAGCACTAACAACCCATTTTATAGATAAGGAAACTGAGACACAGAGAGGTAAGTAGATTATTCAAGGTCACACAGCTAGTAAGCATCAGAACTGGGATTCAAATCTTAGAATTTCAGCTCAGAGTCATAGTGTTTAACACTATGCTATCCTGCCCCTTTTGTGTGATAAATATTAGGATAGATGAGCACAGATCTGACACCTAACTCAGTGGGTGAAGAGAGTCAGAGAAGGCTCCTTGAAGGAGGTGGCACTTGAGCTGAGTCTTAAAGGTTGGAAAAGAATTAGCCAAGTAGAGATCAAGGAAGAGGCTTTCTAGATAAAGGGAACAGAATATGTGCCAGGAGATGAGACAGCAGGTGGCCCCTTTGGGCAATTGTACTTTGCTTTGCAGGGCAGAAGCATGGTGCACGGGGAAGGGGCAGCAGGGCAGATGAGACTGGTGAGGCTGGCAGGAATCAGCTCCCTATGGGGCCTCGTGTGTTCCAAGAGTCTGAGGTCCTCTCATAGAGCCACTGAGTGGGGAGGAGAACCATTGTTGGCTTTTAACTAGGGAAGCCACATGCTCAGAGAGTTCATGATGATTTGGGAGAGATGACCCCGTTGTCAAAAAGTCCATTTAAGAAGCTACTGCAGTAAGTAATCCGTGTGGGAGGTGATGAAGTCTGAAATAAAGAGGGACAGTGGAAATGAAGAGGTGAAGACAGATGAGCCATATAAAGGAGGTGGAATAAAAGGGCTAAAGGGGCCGATTGGATAAGCAGAGAGGGAGTGATCAGAGACGAGCCAGCCAAAAACTGAGTCTCTAGAGCAGGGTTTCCCAAGGGTTCCTTGGCACCATTGATATTTTTGGCCAGATAATTCTTTGTTGGGGGAAGGGGTGTGGCTGTCCCGTACATTTTAGGATTTTTAGCATCATCCTGGGTCTTTACCCACTAGAGTCCAATACCACTCCCTCCGCCAACTTGTGACGATGAAAAATGTCTCAAGACATTGCCAAATGTTCCAGAGTCAGGGTGGGGAGAGGGGAGCAAATCATCCCCAGTAACGTTTCTCAACATGTGGCCCGAAGACCAGCAGCTATGTCCTCACAAGGGACTTGTTAGAAAGGCATGTTCTAGAACCCCAAACCAGATCTACTAAGTCAGAAACTCTGAGGTGGAGCCCAGCAATCTCTGTTTGAACAAGCCCTCCCCAGGGAAGTTTGGGAACCAGTGGTACCAGAGAGAAGGGAGGAAGACCAGACTGTGGTCAGATGCTGTGGACAGGGCAGGCACATCAGACCTGAGGAGGGTGTTCTAGATGCAGATTAGGCGACTTCTAATAACCCTGGTTAAAGCAAGGTCAGACCACTCTTTCCTGAAGGTTGGGTGTAAGGGAAGGAGAGAGAGCTAGAGGATCATGCAGGGTCCAAGGAAAGGGATTTATTTTTTGGATGAGGCTTAAATATGTGTACAAGTTGTGACAGGGCTTAAAAGCTGCAAAAGAGAGAAGCAGAAGGTCTAGGAGAGACTAGTTCAGAAGAAAATGAAATTTGTGAGTAAACAAGCCAAAACATCAAAGAATGTGGTCACAGAGACCATGGTGTGGTTTAGACCACAGTCTCAGGGGAGAGGTAGGGAAAAGTTCATTATTCAGGTTCAAAGTCAGCCTTGGGAATGTGCCTGAATCCTGGGAATGTCTCACTGAAGATTCAGGCCTGGCCTATACCCATGCAAAATACCTAACGATTTAGGCCAAGGACAAAGAACTGAGTCCTCAATTATTTGGACATACTAATTAAAAGGGGTTTCCTTTATTTAACGAGTTTCCTTTCTCAAATTAAGAAGAAGTTCTATTTCCACCTCATTGATTCATTTATCTTGCACACAGATCCCTCTTCAGTGGCCTGGAAAGCCTATGTTCATAAATCACTGTAGAATCCTGGATTCATGGTGTGAGAGAGTACCTTAAGAGGTGAACTGGTTTCTGACCTGTCTTTGGGCAGGTAAGGCATATTGATGCTCACCTTCACAGGTAATTCAACTAAGCGCCCAAGAGAGAAAGATACTTTCTTGAGGAAACAGAGAGTCACCTTGTTAGTATGTTAAATGTTACATGATGTGTGGATACCGATGGCTCTGTGACCGGATGTCTTATCAGAATATAAACCATAACTGACAATTTCAGAATAGTAAATAAGAATCCTGAAACAAAATAGGCAATGTTGTTGAGAAAACAGCTAGTTAATGCTACACAATTGGAAGGACCACATGGACCAGAGAGGCAAATTCTCAGACTATTTGCTGCACTCACAGCTCCCTTATGGACTTCCTTCCAGTGAATCATCATGCTGGTGCCTTCGCAGCCTCTTCTCCTCTTAACTTCAGCAGATTGGACAAGAAGTAGACACCTGACCCCAGCACACCAGGTTATTATAGGCTCTGCAAAATCTCTGTTCAGAGACTTCACTGAGCAGCTGGACCAATCAGATTCCCTCTCTTTGGATTTTGAGAGAGAAAGGTGGTTAGCTGGGCTGGAGCACAGTAGAGAGGGGCTTGGAGAGAGGAGGCAGAAACCTTGTCATACTGACAATGCAGCCCGGAGGGGAGGTTCACAATGACCTGGGCACTGGTGTTGCTTTGTATTCAGAGCAAGCCCTGAGCTCCCAACTGAAGTCCGGGGCTCTGGGAAGTCCAGTTGCCCTGGTATCCTGGTGCTGATGCTGTTCCTGGGCCAGCATAAGAACAAGCATAAGGCCATGATTCCAAAAAATAGTAACACCAAACCAAAAAAACCTTTTATCCCTTCTTTAGGAATCTAGAATTTCTGTTACTCGCAACCAGATGTGTCTGGCTTGGAGCTCCATTCTAAAACCCCCATCCCTGGTGCAGGCCGAGCACACACACTTCCTAAAATGAGGACAGAGTATCCCAAGCAAAATTTCCATGTCCCAGTTCATAGATAACCTTCTATCAAAGGAATTCTTACCAGAGTAAGGAAGGCCAATTGACCCGTGGTTGGTCTCTGTACTTGCTGTACTGACGATACACCTGAGGTTAGGGATGCTAGGAATATCTGTGGAAGAGAGGGTAAGAGGCAGTGTCTAGCCAGTAGAATTCTCAACAAAGCTTCCATTTCCATACTTACCCCTTTTCCATCAGTCAACCAATGCTGGGTATACCAAGGTGAGCAAGATCTGTTCCTTGGTCTCAAGAAGCTCACGGTCTAGTGGGAAAACAAATATACAAGCAAATAAATGCGATACAATGTGATAGGTGCTGATGTAGTCGCAAATAGAGGTGATACGGAAGCACACATTGAAGAAGGGAGAGCGGAGAGGGCAATTCCCAAGAGAGAAGAGCATGTGTGAAGTCCTAGAGGCGAGGAAGCCTGGCAAGTTTGGGGAACAGCACCAGCGCACTATGGAAAGGCATAGGATGAGGGAGCAGGGGAATGCTAGCGACGGATGGGGTGAGGCCGGGTCACAACAGGCCACAACAGAGATTCCTGAACTTTCTCAGTTCACTGCTCTCAGTATGTCAATCGTTTTTTCCCTTTGTGCCCTGAGGCCAAAAGAAATACCTAACAGTTTCACGTATTAAGTAGTTGGATTCAAACAGTTTAATGGGTATTTATGTCCTAACAATTATTGCCATTTGAAAAAAAAAAAAACTCATAAATTGAAAGACAAACTATCATTCCATTCTTAAAGGATCACAATTATTTATGAATAAGATGTATGTACCTGTTGGACATTGCTCAATCTCTCGAACCTTGGGATCAGATTGGACACTGCCGTTTTCATTTTCTGCTTCCCATTGAATTTTGGGTGATATTTCCTTCTGATCATTGTGACCACCAAAACCCGGCTTTGCGAAGACATTATGTTTTCAAAAAGCATATAGTTGGGTCTAATGCTGAACTGTGAACTGCCTCAGGCTAGTGTCCCTCAGTGTCAAGTATTGCTGCATTTCCCCCCCAAAGTGGAAAATACCCCGAGTTCCCCTGTGAGCTCCCTGCAGTGCTCTGAGGCACCCAGATCCCAATATGGGAATCTTGGGGCCACATTATAGTTTGGGTTTCTAAACGAGGTACAGCAATGAAACCACAAAACTCAAAACTTGGAGTTAGTACCTGGGGATACTAAGCGATTGTTTACACTATTAGTGAAAGACAGAGAAAATTCTAGAACATATGCAAAGCAGATGTAGAAATGAAACCCTGGAAGGTAAAGATAATAGCAAAGGAAATATTGTGTGCTGGAGAGATTATTATTAATCCTTTATGAACGTTTTTGGTTTTTTGTTACCCAGTAATAACCGTCAGCCTGCATGGGAGGGGGAAGGATGTAGAATCAAATCACTCATCCTCCTCCCAGGCCTGTCAGTGGTGACACTCACCCTGGTCAGCCATTCCACTCGCCTTGTTGTTTTGGTGGTGAAATGCTGTGTGTGGGCATTTGCTTCTTTTCTGTTTCAACCAAACATGAAAACACTCTGAAGTAATCACTGTGGACCGTAGGCCTCTTATACTCCAATCCCCAGCTTTTGGTAAATTCTTAGTGGAATTCCAGGATTTCCAAACGGCTGTAGCAGTGATAAATGTCAAAAGAGACAGAAGAAATGTAAGAAAGAGAAAAAGTCCGCAGGCAGTAAAGACATAACATACCTGGAACGGAAAGACCCCCTCAGTGAAGGAGATAAAGGAGCGAATGACTGACCTTTATTCATGGGAGACGAGGTGTAGTGAAAGGAGCTGGTGCCATGAAAAGAAAGGGGAATGAGGGCCCAGGAGAGAGGGGAGCATTTTTCTGTCACCTGGACAGTGGTGACATTATTGAGTCCCTCCCACATTGCCTCTGACAGGAATTGTCTCTCTGGGCTGCCTGAGGAATGGGAAGAGACACTCCTAGGAAGAACAGGCAGCTGGCTCACGGAATGATTAGAAAGTCACATGAACTCCCCAGCCCTAGACCAAAAATAACCTCCCTACAGGCCTGCCACCAAGCCTGAAATGCTCACCATTGTCACAGTGCTTTTGAATTGGGGCACTGAGCCTCTAGGTTTCCTCTGTTAAAATAGAAAGGTGTTGTTTTGGAAAGATAAAGCATTAACCCACCAGTATTTGTCTGAATTTTAGTTCAAATTGGCTAATTGTTAGCCAATATAATCGAATGAATTATCTAATAATGTATTCTACTGTATCTGATGTTATCTATGGTTGTATTCCAGATTATCCCAAAACTTAGTGGCTTAAGACAGTAAAAATTTATTATCTCACAGTTTCTGTGGGTCAGGAATTTGGGAGTGGCTTAGCTGGTGGTTATGGCTCAAGGTCTCTCGTGAGGATGTGGTTACGACGCTGGCTGGGGCTGCAGTCATCTGAAGGCCTGAACGCTTCCAAGATGCTCACTCATGTGGTTCCTGGCAGGAGGCATTGGTTCCTCACCGTATATGCCTCTCCCCAGGACTACCTGAGTATCCTCTCAACATGGCTGCTGGCTTCCCTCAGGGTGATGATCTGAGAGAGAGAGACGCAGGGAGAAAGCTGCAATGCCTTTTATGACCTAGTCTCAGGAGTCATACTCTCTCCCTTCTGGCGTATCCCGTTCCCTGGGATAAAGTCAGTAAGTTCAGCCCATACTCAAGGGGAGGGTAATCAGCCTCCATCTCTTGAATGGAAGAGTATCCAAGATTGTAGACATTTAAAAGTCACCACAGCTAATCACTCAATAGCCATGAAGAGACAGGGAGTGAGACCGGTAGGGATTTTTTTTCTTAATAGTTTTATTGTGGTATATTTGACCTACCATACAATTCACCAATTTAAGGTGTACAATTCAGAGGTTTTTAGTACAATCAGAATGCTGAACAGTGCTGTGCAGTACAGCCATCACCACTATCTAATTCCAGAACATTTTCATCACCTCAAAAAAAACCCTCTACCCATTAGTGGTCACTCCCCATTCCTCCCACTCACCCAGGCCTAGGCAACCACTATTCTACTTTTGGGATAGGTAAGATTTGATAGATGGTTAGTGAGGAAGAAAAGATCAGAATAGAACTTCTATCCCTGTCTTCCATCCTGCTAAGTCTGGTCAGTGGAGGGCGGACAGAGGCAGGAATCCAAATGAGACAGCAATCAAGATAACACCAGGCCCACCTGCATCCTGCAAGCAGCAGTCAGAGGTTCCTCAGAACTTCTCAATGTCAGTAGGCAGAACACAGACACTGCTTAGGAAGCTGGGTCTGCCTGGTTGTCTCTAGTGGGTCCCTGAGCAGCACACCAGCAACCTGAGGATTTTGGTGCCTTGTAGGGGGAAACAGGCCTCAACAGGGTGCTGCAGGTTGAGAGATGCTGGACGGAGAGTTAGATTCTTCTGTGCTGGGATCCCAGCTCTGCTACTGACTAGGTTGTGTCTTCAGCCAAGCTCCATATCTTTATTTAAGTCAAGCCTGCCTTGGAAGAGGGTACAGATTCTCCTTTTGATTCCTCCTCCCACCTACCAGTTCCTGAGACCCACTTGAGAAGTCCCAAACGAATTAGAAAAACATGGAATATACTTAGCCTGAGCATTTTGCATATACTAGTATGTCTTCAATAGAGGGTGGTTATTGCTACTACTATTCACAAGGCTGCCTGGGAATAACTTGGATTTAGGCTGGGAGCAGCAGCCTCTGAGGCATTGTGGGATAAGCGTCCAGGCGAGTCTCCTTTCGATTAGCTCTCTGCAGCTTAAGACACACCAGGCCCTCTCTTGCTTCCCCTGGGGCTGCTCCAGTCTTTCTTTTGAATGGAGGGTGAATCTGAGAAGCTGTTTTGCTCTCACTGCACTTAGAAGTACAGCAAGAGCTTAGAAATACTGCTATATGTTTATATATTTATATAAAATTTGGTTTCTTCCATTTTAAATGCACCCCATTTCACAAACGCACATATACACAAATGCACTGCTTTGCAGCGTTAGCAGGAAAAAAAAGAACATTCTACAGTCCAAACAAACAAATAAGCAGCTTGGCCCAGCTGCAGAGGCAGCACGGAAGGAAGGCGTGTAGCTGGATGGGCTCTCTCCCTGATCTCCTGTTGCAGATCTGGGCGTAGACACGAATAGTGTTACACAGGCCCACAGCCTCTGCTCTCCTGCGTGATGCCATCAGCCCAGACATGCCTCATGGCAGACAAAGCACCAGGGGGAGGACCTTCAGTTTGAAAAAAGAGAAAACAACCTGTTCCTCTACCAAACTTCCTTCCAGAGGCCGGCATTCCCCTGGCACTGGGCGGGCACAGGGGATTTACATACAGCGTCAACATCCTTCCTTGTTTCCATGGGTGGGGACCAGCTCTGTAGGGACCCCTTGAGCAGGCCACTTTTCTGACCTCCCTGTCTCACTTGGGCACCCTCTCCAACCACTGACCATCATGTCTCCAGGTTTTATTTCCTTCACAGCACCACATCTCAAAATCTTTCATTTGCTTATTTGTTCGTTCATTCTCCACGTATCGTGAGAACATAAGCTCCATTGGTGTGAGAGAATTTGTCGTGTTTCCACTTGGTATCCAGTTCCTGGAACTCTGTGTGATGCACAGCAGGCATGCGGCAGAGATTGTTGAGAGAATGAATAGACCATAGCACTTAACCTTTTACAAAGCCCTCTCTCATGCATTATCTCATTTGATCCTTCCAAAAAACCGTGAGATAACGCTTTTTATTGGCTTTAGTTTACGATTGAGGAAACTGAGGGTCCTGATCCATGAATGATTTGTCTAAGTCCACACAGCTGGTAAGAGAGGGAGCCAGAGTCTGAACCAGCTTTTGACTCCAGATCCTTTGTTCTTTTTCCAAATCCTGTGACTATCCTGTGTGCCCCGTCATGGCGTCCCTGGTTCCCCAACACCTGGTTAAGGTTGATGAACTACTTACACCATGTTTTTTTCCTCAACAGGAATTTTCATCTTCCATGACCGTTGACCGTGTCTCATAGGAAGACCACCAAAGGAAAAAGTGTCCTGGTTGTCACAGGCTTAGATGCACAGTCCTTTCCATGTGTTTTTTTTTTTTTTTTACTGCTGTTAAGAGTTCATTGGAACTGGTATGGAGCGATCTCCAAAAAATATAAATGAAAAAGCAAGACGTAGAACATTGTGTATGCTTTTTAAAACTTTTTTAATTTTAATTTTTTTATATTACTATTATTATTTTTGTGAGGAAGATCGGCCCTGAGCTAACATCCTCTGACAATCTTCCTCTTTTTGCTAAGGAATATTAGCCCGAAGCTAACATCTGTGCCCATCTTCCTCTAGTTTGTATATGGGATGCCACCACAGCATGGCTTGATGAGTGGTGCATATGTCGGCGCCCGGGATCCCAACCTGTGAACCCCGGGCCGCTGAAGCAGAGCACGTGAGAACTTAACCACTACACCACCGGGCTGGCCCCTAGAACATTGTGTATGGAAGGCTATTGTTTGGGCAAAAAGGGAGGGGAAACCATTCAATCCAGCAATTATGCTCATTGGTATTTACCCAAATGAGTTGAAACCTTAGGTCCACACAAGAACCTGCACATGGATATTTATAGCAGCTTATTCATAATTGCCAAAACTTGGAAGCAACCGAGATGTCCTTCAGGAGGTGAATGGATAAATAAACTGTGATACATTCAGAAAATGGAATATTATTTAGCACTAAAAGAAATGAGCTATCAAGCCATGAAAAGACACAGAGGAACCTTAAATGCATATTACTAAGTGAAAGAAGCCAGTCTGAAAAGGCTACATACGTATGATTCCAATTATATGACATTCTGAAAAGGCCAAACTATGGAGACAGTAAAAAGATCAGTTGTTGCCAAGAGTTCAGTGAGAAGGGAGTGATGAATAGTGGGAGCATAGTGAGTTTTTAGGGCAGCGAAACTATTCTGTATGATACCATCAAGATGGATGCACGACATTATGCATTTGTCCAAACCCACAGAATGTACAACACCAAGAGTGAACCCTAATGTAAACTATGGACTTTGAGTGATAATCATCTATCAATGTAGGCTCATCAATGTAACAAATGTACCACCCTGGTGGGGGATGTTGATAATGGAGGAGGCTATGTATGTGTTGGGACAGGGGATATGTGGGAAATCTCTGTACCTTCCTCTCAATTTTGCTGTAAACCTAAAACTCCTCTAAAAATAGTCTATTAAAAATTTTTTAAATTTAAAAACAAAATAAAAAAGGGAAGGGAGAGATTACTTACATGTTTCCTTATATATGCATTAAATATTTCTGGCTGGATATGTAAGAAATTAATTACATTAGTTGTTTTTTCAGTGAAGTAATTATGTACCTGGAGGTAGGGGTGGGGAGAAATCTTTTCACTGTGTACCCTTTTGTTCCTTTTGAATTTTACACCATGTGACTGTTACATATTCAAAAAATAAAAAATCTTACTAATGGAAACCGTGACCACACCTAGCATCTGCTTTCGCTAAAGTCAAATGATACAGGTGAGTTCTAAATACCCACTTTGGGTTTCTCTTGCCTTTCCACCAACAAAAGGCAGAGTGGCAGGATCCTGGCAGGGGACTAGGGGCAGATCCCATGTCAGCCCTCCCCCCAGACACGCCCAGATGAGAGGCCTGTCCCTGCAGGAAGGGTGGATCCTGCCACTGCAGGATGTCCCTCCTGGAGACCCCCAGGCCATGTGCTCTGACTGCTCTCTCGCCCTCCAGCATCCAGAAGTAGAGATGGAGCTGAGAGAAGCTCTTGTTGAGTACATTCTCTAAAAGGAAAGCTTTTTCAATATTTTTTCCCGCCAGATAATTTGTTGATCAACTAGTTGTTAACACTATGATGAAGAAAAACTTAAGAGCATGTGACACCAGACAAAGTTGGCAAAGGGAGTTGCTGCTCTTTTTTTGTTTGACCTGTTCACTCTCCCATCAACTATGGACAAGGTGCCATCCCCAGCGCCTTCTTCCTCTGCCTCTAAGATTGGAACCTGCCCGTTCCTCTGCTTGGCTCCCACTGCCAGTATTTTTCTCTCTGAAGACAAAATGGTGAGAATGACTCACACTCAACTTAAGATCCCCTTTCTCTCATCTAGTCTCTCCTGCTCTAGGTGACTGGTAACTTTTCCCTACTGTCCTGGATTATGGAGCAGAGCAGCTTGCATAAGACTCTGAGAATTGATGGCAGATGATTTCCTGTTTACTGCAACTCTTTCTTCCCAGGAGGTAAGAATGTGCTGGTGGCCTCACTGCCACTAGAGGACTCTGAACATCCCCCTGAGATTCCTTAGCCAGCCAACGCCATATCCACTTGAGTGGCCTCTAAGTGCAGCTCTCTATCAGGCACTGAAGGGGCAGGAGGTAAAAATCAAACCGAAAATACATACCACTGTCTGAGGAAGCCTTGATTCAAATAAGGGAGGAACACACCATACTTTAAAATAACCCAAACATAATAACATAGTACAATAGCAGCAGAAGCACAAGTGTGCAACTAATTACAGACAGGGAAGCAGATGGCCTCATCCTCATGGAATATATGAGGAAAGCCTCTGCAGAACAAGGTCAAATGACGGCTCTGACAGGCCTGTGGCAGATGAAAGA